>NC_086129.1:31210020-31934374 GCF_963921235.1 Mobula hypostoma | reverse complement strand
TTTCAAAAAAACAATGAATCAATCAATACGAATGGCATCAAGAGTTTAAACTATACACTTCGTGTAACTCCTTGAGTGGCAGCAACACGTTACTTTTAATCTCTTCTTTGAGTTTTGCATCATACCTTAAGAACCAAAATCAATTCGAAGCCTTCACAATTTCAGTAAACGCAATACTTGTTATGATTAATCTCCTCTTATAATTTAAACCTAGGGGTCTAGATGCCATTCTGATAAAGTTGCATGTCATTTCATCTAATGTTGTAACGTGCATGTCTTTGATCATGAGCAATACATGTTGTTTTAATATTACTAAATTTTATAGCATGTGACCAACAGCTCTCTGGATTGTACTGGTAACTATATTAAGTTCCAGAGAGAAACTCTTGCGGAATCCTTGAATAAAAGTCAAACCTTGATCTCTATATGTACCATGGGCATTTATCTGCATGTTTGCAAATGGACTTGGTTGGACGTTAAGAATCTATAGAGAACTCATACTACACAAAGGGAATTTAGGAGTGTTTCCAGAGTGCTCCTGGTATCTAATCACATCTTTATATAGTTGAGGCATAACGTCTACCCCACTGGACTCTGCATATAAAAAAATTGCATCCAATCAGCTTTCTGATTACTTTCTGTACCTGATTGTGACACTTTACTGAACATAAAGCCCCAACTTTCTTCTTCATCGGAAGTTCTCCATTTGAGGTCATTCAGGTACAAAACAATAGCTTTATCTCAGTGTAAATTGAAATCCATTTGCCACATTTATAAAATACAATCTCCAACATGGATGTAGACCCAGCATGGTTGAACATTGGGATTCAGACTTACTAAAATAAAAAAATGAAGCCAAAAAGTGAAAAAAAAATCAGTAGGTACCTGTTTACCATCTAAGCATATTTACATTTTAGACTTTTAGATGCCATTATACAAATGCTAGTTTCAATCTTCCAAAGTGTACTTTAATTACCATAAAATACTTATTATCTTTGTAGTCTGTTCGGATTTATTCAGGACTTATGTGAATATAGGAGTTATTAATTCAAATGAGAACCAGTCCTCAGGAAATGCAATCTGTCCACAAGCCTCCATTGATATTTTGTGGCCCATGGCACCAACTATGGGGTTAGGGTCATGGTCATAGGGATATTTTAATTCTGTCCCGTTTAAAACTATGCAGGGGAAGACAACAAATGAACTGGTGATCATGGAAAACTTCAGAATGAGATCAGGAAGGCATTAAGGTCCATGTATAGGATTTTCAAGCAATGTCTGCAATAATCTATGTTTTTCTCTTTAAGATATTAATTATGGTACATAAGGACATGAATCATAATTGTATGTTTAACACATGAAAAGGCTATTTGATGAAATTATTTCTCTTTCAGCACACTGCCACAAATACTGTATGTAAGATTACTCATTCCATTATGGAATTTTGAAGGGTACTTCACAGTATCAAGAAGCAATCAGTCCAACGGGCTTGGAGAGTGGGCAAAGCTTCCACCATCTGCTACAGTTAACTAGAGCATGGAGGGATGTTCTGCTCAAAGATATCTTGATAACTGTCTGACAGCATCGGCACTGGCTTAGCTGCCTTCTGACTCTAGTTTCTGCCATTTTTAATGTACTGTATCCCAGATTTGTTGCAAGAGCGCACCAGTCAAACCAAAAAATTCAGTCAATAACAATTTTACTGTGAATGATGATGAAAGACTGTGCAGAGCTTCCAGACAACACCCATGAGCACTTTAAAATATTACTACTGAATCTTTAATACTGCCTGTATTTGTGGAATAGACAAACCAAGTGTTCTTTTATAGTCTCTCTAGCAACACTATGCATACTGCCCTACTTATTAATTGTAAGTTAAAATTGGCCTGGTTAGTATTAATCTCAGCCCTATAGCAATAAGAGAGATCTGATATAAATATACCCTGATGCATTTGTGGTAAAGCAATGTGCAGAACTGAATACAAGCACAAATATGTTTTCAAACCACAAGCAAGAGAAAATCTGCAGATGCTGGAAATCCGAGCAACACACACAAAATGCTGAAAGAACTCAGCAGGCCAGGCAGTATCTATGGAAAAAAGTACAGTCGCCGTTTCAGGCCGAAACCCTGCACCTCAGTGAGACTCGCCATAGATTAGGAGACCGCTTTGCCGAGCATCTATGCCAGAACAAGCAGGATTTCCCAGTAGCCAACCATTTCAATTCGACTTCACATTCCCATTCTGATATGCCCATCCATGGCCTCCTCCACTGTCATGATGACAGTCCTGACGAAGGGTTCCGGCCCGAAACGTCGACCGATCTTTTCCATGGATGCTGCCCGACCTGCTGAGTTCCTCCAGCGCGTTGTGAGTGTTGCTTTGACCCCAGCATCTGCAGATTATTTTGTGTGATGAAGCTAAATATAGGTTGGTGGAACAACACCTTATATTCTGTTTGGGTATATAACATCTTGGTGGAACAACACCTTATATTCCGTTTGGGTATATACTCCATTTTCCATCCCTTTTTTCCCTATCTCACCTCATCTCACCAATCAACTTCCCAGCTCTTTACTTCATTCCACCCCACCCCAATCCAGGTTTCACCTATCACCTGGCATTTCTCTCTCCCATCCCCCCACCTTTTAAAACTACTCATCTTTTTTTTTCTCCAGTCCTGCCGAAGGGTTTCGGTCCAAAGCGTCAACTGTACTTTTTTCTATAGATGCTGCCTGGCCTGCTGAGTTCCTCCAGCAGTTTGTGTGTTTTGCTACAACAAATGTTTCGTTACCCAGAGACACATTTTCTCCATCTTGCTGAATTTTTGAAAAAGTCTCCAAATATCCATGGCTTATACTTCAATGTCATTCTGTGTGTGCTGCTTTGTTGCCTCATGGATGTGTGCTTAGCCCACTGCTCTACTCTCTACACTCATGACTGTGGGGCTAAGGACAGTTCAAGTACCACCTACAAATTTGCTGATGGCACCACCATTATGGGTGGAATCTCAGTTCATGATGAAAAATTGTATAGAAGAGATCTCTCTGGTTGAATAGATCAGCTGGTTGAATGATGTTGGAACAACAACTTCTCACTCAACAACAGAAAGACCAAAAAATTGATTGTGGACCTCAGTAAGGGTCAGTTAGAAGAACACACACCAGTCCTCATTGAGGGGTCAGTGCTGGGAAGGATGAGCAGCTACAAGTTCCTGGGTGTCAACATCTCCAAGAATCTATCCTGGGCTCAGCACATTCAGGCAATCATGGACAAGGCACACCAATGGCTTTACCTCATAGATTTTGTATATCATTGAAGACTTTTACAAATTACTAAAGATATACAGTGGAGAGCATTCTGACTGGTTGTATCACAGCTTGGTACAGAAACACCAATGCACAGGATTGCAAGAGGGGTATATCACGGGCAGAACCTCCCCCACCATCGTGGAGACCTTCAAGAGGCAGTACCTCAAGAGGCTGAATCCATCATTAAGGACCTTCAACATTTGGGACATGTCCTCATCTTGTTTCTACCATCAGGATGGAGGAAACAGCCTGAAGATCCACAACCAAGAATTAGGAACAGCTTCTGCCCCTTCCACTCAGATTTCTAAATAGTCCATGAGCGTTACTTAATTACTTCCTTTTTCTTACTTTTTTTTAATTGATAGTAATTTAAAGCTTTGCACTGTACTGCTGCCACAAAAATTACACGTGTCAGTGATAAGAAACCTGAATCTGATGCTGAAGTACAGGAAGCATTACATGATCACAAATACAAAAGATTCTGCAGATGCTGGAAATCCAAAGCAACACACGCAAAATGCTGGAGGAACTCAGCACCTATAGAAATGAATAAACAGTCAACCTTTCAGACCGAGACCCTTCTTCAGGACTGAAAATGAAGGGGAAGATCCCAGAATAAAAAGATGCGGGGGTAGGGAAAGGAGGTGACAGGAGAAGCCAGGTGGGTGGATTACACAACATGACATCTTCCTGTTGTGATAACCACAGAAAATTATGTGGTACCACTGAGCTAACAGAAAGGTATTTTACAATGGTTGTAGCCAAAGTTTCCTCATTCAATCATCATGAGCAAAATCAGATAATGCAGTCATTCTTTAGTTGACTATCTTGCTAAATGCTAATTATCTGTCCTATTTCCATGGTGAATAAGTGTAACAGTATATATGGGGAAAAATACCCATTGTAAAATGCTGCGAAATATTCTGAGAATGCCATGAGGGCTTTTTAAGTGCTTGCCTGAAGTGTTTTGAGCTCACTGATATCTGACTTAAATAATTACTGATAAATGATTCTGATTGATACTTAAGTTTTTGATTTGAAAATGAGTTGTTTGTTACTCACTACAAGGTTATTTTCCAGAGCCAGTGCTATGCTTTTATCAATCTAGCAGAAAATGGCTGAAATGGCTCCTTTCGGTTCTTAGAAAATACAACTAAAGTACCTCAGTTAGAAAGATAGCCCACAACCCAACTTTTGCTCAAGTTTAGATCACAACTCTTGGACAAGTTATTTATTTCTTTCACTGGGTACAAGTGACAATTGTACCTCTTTAATTTTGTGCTTCTTTTAATGATTTATTAAACTTATGCCTTATGATGAATTTACTGAAATTTACGTGCTCTAAATTCATCAGCTTTTGGACAAATGTTGAGCAATGCATTACATCACATAAAGCACCAAGCATTTGGAGTGTCACTCAAAAATTTGAAGAAATGGACAAAAGCATGTCCCTGTGTAACAAAGGATTTGCTCAATTTGTGATTGTTACTCAGTTCAGGATGTCGATTTACTGCAAATGCACCAGGGTACATTTATATCTGCTATAAATTTCATTTATATCTTCCAAACATTGACAATTGATTAAATGGTCAAATGAAATGTTTCATAGTACGGTTTATAGTAATCTTTATATGAAAGATATTCTGCATTCATTTAATGCAAACTTTAACTTTTTTAAAAAAGGGATCCGTATGCTCCACAACCGCTGGACTAAGTGTGTAAATGTAGGAAAAATAACTGTGCTAGATTTTCTAAAATTGACTCCTTCTGCCCTAGGCCACGAACTTATCAATCACCCCTCGTATAAATCAACATTGGTAAGAATCATGATGAGCACACATAAAGAAAATGTGTTCTTTTAAGTGTTAAGAACGTAATAGTGTAGATGTTTGAAAGTGGCAATGTGGCCATACTGATAATAAGAACACAATCAAAATTAAGCACATGAAATGGATATTTTCTCTAAGGGAAATATTTAAAAACAACTAACTTCTTCAAGAAACGAATAAATAAAATCTGCAAATCTGCAAATGAAAAGGCTTTTTTGTTAAGGCTAAGCATGAGGAATACGTGCATAATGGCTCGAACAGATAAAGATAAAGAACCGTTAAGTTATCAGCAGAAATAATACATATACTGTCATATTTTTTACTACATAATCCAAAATCATGCATTCATAATGAGATCAGCAGCGTAGTTTACCAATTTAAATAGAAAGTGCTTTTGGTCAGTTAATTGACAATAATTACATTAATATATTAAAACGTGAATATGTCCATTTATGAATTGATCACAATAATCAATTGTTGATGGGTTTATTATTGTCTCATGTACTGAGATACAGTAAAAAATTGGTCTTTCGTACATTCACTCGGATGAAATTATTGCAACAGTGCATTAAGGTAGGACAAGGTAACACAATGCAGAATAGTGTATTACAATTACAGAGAAAGTGCAGCACAGGTAGGCAATAAGGTACAAGATCATAAAGAGGTAGATTATGAGGTCAAGAATCCATCTTGTTGAAATAAGGATCCATTCAATAGATCAATAGTGGGATAGAAGCTGTCCTTGAGCTTGGTGGTATGTGCTTTCAGGATTCCACGGAGGGGAGATGGGGAAAACACATGTTCACACAACTATATTTATTTAAAGTGGTTTCACAAAATCTAATGTTAGAAATGATAGACAACAATAAAATATTATCAGATAAGGGTTAGAAAGTCTGTCTGATGTAGTCTGATGAAAGATCTTGAGCCAATACATCAGCGGTATATTTTGCTCTATTTTTGCTTCCTGACCTGTTGAGTTCCTCCAGCACTTTGCGTGTGTTGCTCATGATTTCTAGCATCTGCAGAATCTCTTGTGTTTAGAAAATGAACTTTCAATTGGAAGATTAAGTAATAAATTGGGGTAGGAGGAACTACAAAAGCTTTAAATAGAGCATTAAAATATCAGAGAACAGAAATAAATTAAGTAAGAATTAAGAAATTATTTCAAAAACCAAGGATTTAAGAGTGAACATCAAATAAAAACATTGGACATTACGAACTAAAATTTAAGAAAACATTAGACCTTGATGTTATGATTAGAAATCTTAGTCAGTATAGGCTGGGGATGGAACTGTTTAATATGTTCAGATTGATATGTTGACACATTTGGCAACATTCCTAATATATGATTATTCAGGTTAATGAACAGAAATATTTTTGAGCAACACACACAAAATGTTGGAGGAACTCAGCAGGTCAGGCAACATCTATGGAAAGGAGTATAGTCAATATTTCAGGCCAAGAACCTTCATCAGATCTCAATTTTTTTTGAGATGGAAGGAAGGGAAAATATATTTAATGAAATAGGACAATTTCTCTAAGGGGCGCTTTTGGTAGGACACATACAATGGAGCTGGGCCAGTTTAGGAGATGACTTCCTTGTGAAACTCATTGGAGTCAAGCAATTTAAAGAGATAAAGATTAAAGATTAGATTTATTTGTCACATGAACATTGAAGCATCGAAACATACAGTGAAATGCATCTTTTGCATCAATGACCAACAGGGTCATAAGACGTGCTGGGGGCAGCCCACTGGTGTTGCCATCCTTCCAAGACTAATATCGCATGGCCATAGCATAACTTAGTAACCACAAGCCATACATCTTTGGAATGTGGAAGGAAACCAGAGCTGCTGGAGGAAACCTATGCAGTCACAGGCAGAACATGCAAACTCCTTAAACCCCAATCTTGAAGGTGGAGGTATAAAGCACTACGGTAATCATTACACTGCCATCCTACAATTTATAAGCATACACAATCCACATTTCAAAAATGGCACTGCACAGGATCCAATATCAGTTATTTCCTATGTGTCCTCATTCCTGTTTTGGAAAGAGTATGATTGTTGACAAAAATTCAACAATCTCAACAAATTCAGTTATTTACATAACCGGCTTGAGGACTGTGAAATTATATATGCACTAATAATTTTTAGTTCCTAAAGCCACCGCTATAAATTCACCATTTCCATTAAAAATGTACTTGAAAATTTGTGATATTGCACACAGTAAATTGTCCTTGTTTTCAAATAGCGACAATAAAAATTGCACAATACCAGCAGCCTTCATACAGTCAATCAGATTTGTGACTACTTGAACTGGACCATAACCTGAACCAACCAAAAATAATCTTTGCAAAGACTGGAACAGATAACATCTTCATTGTAACATCTTATCTTTCCCAGTTTAATTAAAGATTTTTTAATAATATGGTTTGATTGATTATAAACTGATTTTTGTAACGATGCATTTCTTAGATATTACTGATCTGTAATAATAGGTGACATGTTGCGATAAACAAAGGAATTTTTGGAATGGAATATTACCTCCCAAGCTATCTTAATTAAAAACATAACTTGCACACTATATGCTATCAATTTCTACGATTGTAGATCTCAAGCCAGACATTCCTCTAATCTTCACATTTACAGGCTTGGTGAACTTTTGTTAACCTCTATTTGTAATCAAAATAAAAATAATAAAAATGTGATAATTTGACAAACTTTCATTGCACAGATGTTGCTTGACCCAGTGAGTTCCTCCAGCAGATTGATTTTTGTTCCATATTCCAACATCTGCAGTCTCTTGTGGCTCCGAAGCGTAGCAATTGACAGCTTGACAATTAATTGATAGCGATGTACTATTTTCTACTGCGGTCACCAAAGCCTATGCTAAAGGCATATCCAGCTGCATACCACACACTGTTCTCACTTACAATTGCTGCAGTTAACCACACTTCTTAAAGTCATAGAACTGTGGCTCCAAACCAGAGCAAGCAGAAATGCAAATGCAAAGCTACCACCCTTTCCAGTTATTGCAAGGTTTTTTTCTATGGTTTCTTGTAACAGGAGCAAAATGTGATTTAATATATGAAGGCTGCGATTGTACTATGGACTTCTTATCTCTACTGTTCTTTCACAAGGGCGATTTAACGTATAGAACACCAGATCTTTTCAAATACTGTCCTATTATCCCATCAAAACTCTTTAAGCGGAAAAGACTGTATCAAGGGGCTGGATACATTACTATTAAGATTAAAAAGCCTACTTCATTTGCTTCAGTAATTAACAATGAAGGGGAAAACATTTCTGGCGTTCAGTGTCCATTATCCTGAATCTAAGTTAGGATGATTACTCTGATGATAAATTAATCAGTTACTTTGTAGGTGTATTTTGTTAATTTAGAAGAGTAATCAAATATGTAAGTTGTTTGATTCATTTTTAATTGTTACATAATTTTCTTCAATTTTAATTTGGCCTTGTTACATGTAGGATAATAATACTTAGCTTATCTTCCCTGAGTATGATAATCATTGGAGCAGATATTCTTCTTGTCTTCCAGTGAAAAATGGGTGGAATGTCTTCATTTCTGACCAAGATAATCCTAGTCAATATTCCGTCCATGTGTGTCTGTCATATTGGTTGTCATTTACTGTCGCTGCTGCATGTAAATTTCTACCTTTTCATTAAGTCGTGCCTTAAAACCTGTTGTGGCCACTGACCAGCAGTCTACCAGCCCCCAAATAAACTATAAGACAAGCCATGCAAAATGGAAAGGACAACCCTTTGGCATAGAATACAACTTGTCACCAAATCCTAATGTAGTGTCAGGGGACTCATCCAGTATGGAATTCACAGCAGAAAGATATAAACCGGAGTCAAGAAAGCAACACAATTTTCAGAGAGAACCTTGAAAACCCAAATTTTGGAATATCCTGCCAAAGAGTGGAGAAGAAATCTGTTTCAAATTCAGTCCAGGAAACCAGAGAAAGGCCACTTAGATGCAGGATATCCTCTGATTTTGCTTAAAACATTTATTAAAATTAATTTCTATTCTCTTTTGGTAGGGATGTGTATGGCAATATTAGTATAAAATGGAAACACTACAATTGAGTAAGCTGTATCTATTAGACATCTTTATATATAAAGATATATATTCCCAGCATACGTTCTAAATATCTTCTCATGGGCTGCACAATGTTTCTAATGGATTAACACCACCGTAGATGTAATTCAGATAAATTTCCTCTAACCTTGGTCCTGCTTATACAAGACACAGAGCAGGATATCTTTCTTTAAGAAATCCATGGCAAAGAGTAGTACATCATGGAAACTGGCCTACCAGCCAAACCGCTCCAACCAAAATGTCCAACTAAAGACTGTATGCATTCACTTTGTCTATGGCCCAAATTTATGAAATGTATTTAAATGCATTTAAATTTTAGATGCTGAGATAGCACCATACCTGAGTTGAGAAAATGCTGTATATTAATTTTGAAAAGACCATAGGTGACGATGAGAAACCCAAAAACTAGTGGTCAGATCACATCACGCTTTGGTTACAAAATCCTGTAAACTGCACTCAATCTGCATTGCAGAGGGAGGAAAATGTTTCCTCCGTCATGAGGATTTTTGGTGATCTCATTGCACCCTTAGAGCTTAGAACAGGAAATACATGGGTGATGGGGGACCTGGGGCCCAAGAGGAGCAAGGGGAGAAAATTCAGCACGCTGATGATGAAACATTAGTCATTATGAGAACATAAATTTAAATCACTCTCTATGCACAGTGGAAAAATACACCAATGTCATCTAGTTAACTTAAGCTTGAATTTCACATATAGATATAACATTCTGAGTGACACTCAGTATGTTCTTCTATATCAAGAATAATAATATTACTATTTAGAAAAGTCTGTGGTGTTCCTCCATCTAATCTGCTCCTACTCTGCTGCAGAAACATAGAAAACCTACAGCACAATACCGGCCCTTCAGCCCACAAAGCTGTGCCAACCATGTCCTTACCTTAGAAATACATAGGCTTACCCATAGCCCTCTATTTTTTTAAGCTCCACGTATCCATCCAGGAGTCTCTTAAAAGACCCTATCGTTTCTTCCTCCATCACCGCCAATGGCAGCCCATTCCATGCACTCACCACTCTCTATAAAAAACTTACCCCTGACATCTCCTCTGTATCTACTTCCAAGCACTTTAAAACTATGCCCTCTTGTGCAAGCCATTTCAGCCCCGGGGAAAAGCCTCTGACTATCCATACGATCAATGCCTCTCATTATCTTGTACACCTCTATCAGGTCACCTCTCATCCTCCGTCGCTCCAAGGAGAAAAGGCCAAGTTCATCAATCTATAGGGCATGCTCCCCAATCCAGGCAACATCCTTGTAAATCTCCTCTGAACCCTTTCTATGGTTTCCGCAGCCTTCCTGTAGTGAGGCGAATAGAATTGAACACAATACTCCAAGTGCGGTCTGACCAGGGTCCTACATAGCTGCAACATTACCTCTCAGCTCTTAAACTCAATCCTACAATTGATGAAGGCCAATGCACTGTATGCCTTCTTAACCACAGAGTCAACCTGCTTGGCAGCTTTGAGTGTTCTATGGACTCAGACCCCAAGATCTCTCTGATCCTCCACACTGCCAAGAATCTTACCATTAATGCTATATTCTGCCATCATATTTGACCCACCAAAATAAACCACCTCACACTTATCTGGGTTGAACTCCATCTGTCACTTTTCAGCCCAGTTTTACATCCTATAGATGTCCCGCTGTAACCTCTGACAGCCCTCCACACTATCCACAACACCCCCAACCTTTGTGTTACCAACAAACTTACTAACCCATTCCACCACTTCCTCATGCAGGTCCTTTATAAAAATCACAAACAAAGAGTAGGGGTCCCAGAACAGATCCCTGAGGCACACCACTGGTCACTGGCCTCCATGCAGAATATGACCCATCTACAACCACTCTTTGCCTTCTGTGGGCAAGCCAGTTCTGGATTCTCAAAGCAATGTCCCCTTGGATCCCATCCCTCCTTACTTTCTCAATAAGCCTTGCATGTGGTACTTTACCAAATGCCTTGCTAAAATCCATATACACTACGTCAACAGCTCTACCTTCATCATTGTGTTTAGTCACATCCTCACAAAATTCAATTAGGCTTGTAAGGCACGAACTGCCTTTGACAAAGCCATGCTGACCATTCCTAATCATATTATGCCTCTCCAAATGTTCATAAATCCTGCATCTCATGATCTTCTCCATCAACTTACCAACCACTGAAGTAAGCCTCACTGGTCTATAATTTCCTGGGCTATCCTTACTCCCTTTCTTGAATAAAGGAACAACATCTGCAACCCTCCAATCCTCTGGAACCTCTCCCATCCCCATCGATGATGCAAAGATCATCGCCAGAGGCTCAGCAATCTCCTCCCTTGCTTCCCACAGTAGCCTGGAGTACATCCCGTCTGGTCCCAGTGACTTATCCAGCTTGATGCTTTCCAAAAGCTTCTGCACATCTTCTTTCTTAATATCTACATGCTCAAGCTTTTCAGTCCGCTGTAAGTCATCTCTACGATCACCAAGATCCTTATCCGTAGTGAATATGAAGCAAAGTATTCATTAAGTACCTCTGCTATCTCCTCCAGTTGAATACACACTTTTCCACTATCACACTTGATTGGTCCTATTCTCTCACATCCTATCCTCTTGCTCTTCACATACTTGTAGAATACCTTGGGGCTTTCCTTAATCCTGTCCGCCAAGGTCTTCTCGTGGCCACTTCTGGCTCTCCTAATTTCATTCTTATGCTCCTTCCTGCTAGCCTTATAGTCTTCTAGATCTCTATCATTACCTAGTTTTTTGAACCTTTCGTAAGCTCTTCTTTTCTTCTTGACTAGATTTACAACAGCCTTTGTACACCACGATTCCTGTACCCTACCATCCTTTCCCTGTCTCATTGGAACATACCTACGCAGAACCCCACGCAAATATCTCCTGAACATTTGCCGCATTTCTTCCGTACGTTTCCCTGAGAACATCTGTTTCCAATTTATGCTTCCAAGTTCCTGCCTGATGGCTTCATATTTCCCCTTACTCCAATTAAGCGTTTCCCAAACTTGTCTTTTGCTATCCCTCTCCAATGCTATGGTAAAGGAGATAGAATTGTGATCATTATCTCCAAAATGCTCTCCCACTGAGAGACCTGACCCTGACCAGGTTCATTTCCCAGTAGCAGATCAAGTAGAGCCTTTCCTCTTGTAGGCTTATCTACATATTGTGTCAAGAAACCTTCCTGAACACACCTAACAAACTCCACTCCATCTAAACCCCTCACTCTATGGAGATGCCAATCAATATTTGGGAAATTAAAATCTCCCACCACAACAACCCTGTTATTATTACTCCTTTCCAGAATCTGCCTCCCTATCTGCTCTTCGATGTCCCTGTTACTATTGGGTGTTCTATAAAAAACATCCAGTAGAGTTATTGACCCCTTCCTGTTCCTAACTTCCACCCACAGAGACTCAGTAGACAACCCCTCCATGACCTCCTCCTTTTCTGCAGCTGTGACACTATCCCTGAGCAACAGTGCCATGCCCCCACCTCTTCCCTCCTTCCCTGCCCGTTCTGAAACACCTAAAGCCAGGCACTTGAAGTAGCCATTCCTGCCCCTGCACCATCCAATTCTCTGTAATGGCCACAACATTATAGCTCCAAGTGCTGATCCACACTCTATGCTCGTCCACTTTGTTCATAATACTCCTTGCATTAAAATAGACACATCTCAAACCATCGGTCTGAGCGCCTCCCTTCTCTATCACCTGCCTATGCTCCCTTTCGCCCTGTCTCCAAGCTTTCTCTATTTGTGAGCCAACCTCCCTTTTCCTCTGTCACTTCAGTTTTGTTCCCGCCCCCCAGCAATTCCAGTTTAAACTCTCCCCAATAGCCTGAGCAAACATCCCCGCCAGGATATTGGTCCCCCTGGGATTCAAGTCCTTTTTCTACAGGTCATTCTGATGGAATGAAGGGATAGGTAAATAGGGGGAAAAACAGTGGACAATGATTAACTTATAATCAATCACATTGCAAGCACCTTAGCTTACCGCTTTGGACAAGTTTGGACAGTCAAAAAGAAGTTTCACTCTGCAACCGGTGACATACTAGTCATTGTTCTCTAAAGACAGGCAAAGACTCAAATAAGGAACTATCTGATCTTGCAGAAGCAGCTCAAGATATAGCTAAATATGGGGAGTATAGTGTAGGGGCTAGAATGTTCTGGAGAAAAGGGGAAGGGTCCGAATGAGGAACTGATGGGATAGCTTTGGCTTAAAATAATTATAACTAACTGACCAATGACTATTTTACATCTAATTGTATCTTAGCATGTGACTGAAATGATTCTAACATTATCTAAACTTGTAATCGTAAGATTTCCTGCTACATGATCAATGTTATAAATTGTGGAGAACCGTGTAATTCGGGGGCAGTCTCCGGACTGGCTCCTTTGGGAGATCAGTCTGTAACTTCCCCCATAGCATGCTATGAGTAGAGAATAAAGGTTTGAAAAAAATTACGTATGTCAGTGTATTTGTTGTACAATTGTTATTGCATCGGGTCCGATCGAGTAAAGACAATTCCTGCCCCAAAAGAGTTCTCAATGATCCAGAAATCTGAATCCCTGCCCTGTGCTCCAATCCCTCAGCCACGCATTCATCCTCCACCTCATTCTATTCCTATACTCACTGTCCTGTGGCACAAGCAGTAATCCCAAGATTACTACCTGTAAGGTCCTGCTTCTCATCTTCCTTCCTAACTCCCTGTGCTTTGTTTTCCTCCCTTTTCCTACCTATATCGTTGGTACCAATATGTTCCACAACCTCTGGCTGTTCTCCTTCCCACTTCAAAATATCGTGGACGCGATTAGAAACATCCTGGACCCTGGCACCTGGGAGGCAAACTACCATCCACGTTTCTTTCCTGCGCCCACAGAATCGCATCTCTGACTCCTTAACTATAGAGTCCCCTATCACTGCTGCTATCCTCTTCCTTTTCCTAACCTTCTGAGCCACAGGGCCCGACTCTGTGCCAGAGGCACGACCACTGTTGCTTCCCCCAGGTAGGCCGTCTCCCCTAACAGTACTCAAGCAGGAGTACTTATTGTTAAGGGGAACAGCCACAGGGGTACTCTCTAGCACCTGCTTCTTGTCCTTCCCTCTCCTGACTGTTATCTACTTATCTGTCTCCCCAGTTCCCGAAGTGACTACCAGCCTATAGCTCCTCTCTATCACTTCCTCACTCTCCCTGACCAGACGAAGGTCATCAAGCTGCATCTCCAGTTCCCTGAGGCAGTCCCTAAAGAGCTGCAGCTCGACGCACCTGCTGCAGATGTGGCCGTCCGGGAGGCTGGGAGTCTTCAGGACCTCCCACAACTGACACCGAGCACAGAAAACTGGCCTCACACACATTCTTTCTGTCTGTATTCTAATCAGATAACCCACCTCGCCTCGACCCTTTATCGCTGAAGCCCCATGGAGCCATAGCCTTCCTTCTCTGTCTCCCTCTACTCTATCAGCCGCTCTGTAAAGCTGTCTTCTATTCAAACTCTTCCCTCTGTTCTCACTGGCTGACCTCCGTGCACTTGCGCAGTCGTGCCCCTTCAAACTGCTGAAGAAATAACCGTCACCTTTTCAACTCTGCCCGCTTTAAAACTCTTCCCACTGTTCTCACCAGCCGACCTGTATTTTAAGGCTTCACTTCTTCAAACAGCTAATTATTTCTCAAAGATAACATAAACTATTCTAACATCAACCTGAGAATCATAGTTTTTTTCCGAAGTTTGCTTCAAATTATTTTCATTTCAAAAACTTCGTGAGAGATTGTAGTAATTTCTCATTAGTCATATTGCCCATAAATCCTGTTAGACAACTTTTGACCTCTGCAGCAGAACTAAATAAAACCCATTTTCTTTTAATCCTCTTAATGAGTAACTCCACATCCTGATAGCCTTCTGGAGAATCCATGTTGCAATTTTCCATTACTGAATTTCCTCTGCATATAATGCTCTAACTTCAGCAAGTAAAATAAGTTCAAAATCATTCCCTTTTCTTTTACAAAGGTCAACAAGTGTCAGGGGCTCCTACATCATGTGAATTAATGAAAAACATTTATGTCTCCACAGGCAATACTGAAGAGTTCCATCCTTTGGCCTAATTTACTCATGGATTAAACTACAGATTAAAGCCACCCAATCTAAACATTTCCCATAAAATGTCTTCCTTTTATTTTCCAAAGTTTGAAAAATTTCTTAGAATTTTCCACGTTGCTAGTCATATTATTTCTTATGCCCTCATAATGTAGATCCTGATTCCAATTTTGCAAATCTTCCAATTCCATATGGTTAGCCATTTTTATATTATTTCATGAATTGCCAAATGCTTTATTTAAGTCTGCATTTATTGCCCTTTCCAAGCTGTCCTGGAGAAGGTGATGAGCCACAGCAGTTCTTCTTAGAGGGTATTCACACAGTGTTGTTAGCTAGCGAGTTCCACTAGTTAGATGTAGTGATAATAAAGGTCTGACTATATACTTCCAGGATGGTGTGTGACTTGGAGATGAACCAGTAGATGGTAGCATTCCAATCTTACTATTTATCAATAAAGAGTAAATAAAATTACCCAATACAAATAGGAGCATTGTATTAGTACAATATTGGTAAATGAGAAGTCATCCACTTTAGAAGTCAAAATGGAAGATCAGATTATTATTTAAATAAAAGATTGCAACATGCTGCTGTGCAGAGGGACTTGGGAGTGCCTGTGCATGAATCGCAGAGGGTTGGTTTACAGGTGCAGCAGGCTATCAAGAAGGCAAATGGAAAGTTGGTTTTCATTGCTAGAGGATTGAATTTAAGGGCAGGGAGGTTATGCTGCAACTATACAGGGTACTGGTGAGGCCGCACCTGGAGTACTGTGTGCAGTTCTGGTTTCCTTACTTGAGGAAGGATACACTGGCTTTGGAGGCGGTGCAGAGGAGGTTTACCGGGTTGATTCCGGAGATGAAGGCGTTAGACTATGAGCAGAGATTGAGTTGCCTGGTATGGTACTCGCTGGAATTCAGAAGAATGAGAGGAGATCTTATAGAAATGTATGAAATTATGAAAGGGATAGATAAGTTAGAGGCAGGAAAGTTGTTTCTACTGGTAGGTGAAACTAGAGCTAGGGAACATAGCCTCAAGATTCGGGGGACTAAATTTAGGACGGAGATGAGGAGGAACTGCTTTTCCCAAAACATGGTGAATCTGTGGAATTCTCTGCCCAATGATGTAGTAGAGGCTAACGCAGTAAATATATTTAAGACAAGGTTGGATAGATTTTTGCATAGTAGGGGAATTAAGGGGTATGCAGAAAAGGCGGGTAGGTAGAGATGAGTTTATGGCCAGAGCAGTTATGATCTGATTGAATGGCGGAGCAGGCTCAATGGGCCAGATAACCATCTCCTGCTCCTATTTCTTATGTTCACATTAGTCACTGAGCCATTTCACTCTGAAGAAATTACATTTTAATATTATACCTTATTTATGCTCTGTTGCCAAAGACGTGTGCTATCTGTTTACCATAAAGCTCCAACTTAAAAATCTTTTCCCAAAAACATATTTAAACTTACAATCACTGCAGCTTCTCTCTGGTGTAAAAAAATACTGTAACCTGCTCAACTTGCCTTTGAAAATAGTAAATCTTACTAATTCCTGTTGGTAATTTCATTCCAAATTTTATGCTAACATCAGAACCAAATTAAATTGAAATCTAGTTTATCTTCTTTTTTGCAGAAAATCAGTTTTGCAAATTTCATCATCTAGCATGTTTCTTTACCAAAGACTTCTGGAAAATAATGGTCACAGCCTGTTTTATCATTTATAAACCTTCATTTCCCTCTGACTTGCTGAATCAGCTCTTCAGTATCATTTCCAGTCAAATGCTGAACAATATTACAGAAATCAAAATTTATATCACCTTTCATTCACTTCCTTCAACTTAATCCAATTAGGACTTTTAAACATTTAGTATCTAACAGAAAATGAGAGCATAATTTCTGTGAAGTCTAAAATAACAGTTTTTATCTTTATCAAGGAAAATGTTACTCATTTTAGCATAAATTTTACGATGACATCAAGAGTACAAGTAATAAAATTTCAAACATTGAACAAGCTCTTCCACAATCCTCTAACTTCAAATGATTTGCTTATTTAACAGAGGGAGGTTAGGTCATGCAAATAACCCAAAAATTGAACACACAAAATTGAAAAGCAATGTATAATCATGCAGTCTGTTGAAAACCACATCGTTTTCAGCTCACTATTGATGTCAATAGTAAGGTTAACACCTACAACCAATGATTTATTTTAAGATTTACCTTTCCGTTGCCTCTTGCAGATCAGCCAAGAAAACATTATTGTCATAATGATGACTGTAGTTATGGGGAGCACAGCATAAAGTTGATAATCTGTGAAAAATATAATAAATAACAGAATAAAAATTCAAGATGTCAACATTTTCACAAAATAAAATGTTTGGAGACATAAAAATAAAATAATACAAATGCAGTTGCTTTATTCAATTTGAAAGCAGGTTAAATATTTCCAACAGTTCTAGAGGATGTACACATTCATTAATAAACAAAATTGCAGCATTTTAATTTTTAGAAGTTATTTGCCCTACAGTGTAAAAGCATTGTAAGCACTTGATGCTTATAGCACTGAATGTGTATTTTAAAATGCAAACAAATATAACAATCATCAACTACTAAGACCAAGAAAGAAGATACAGAATTAATTATTCTGAGCTTTCATTTCCTGAGATTGAGTCAAACTCAATAAGTACTGTAATGTACACACATGCATGCATACTTACAGTTATAATTGGTTTCATGATTTGCTTTAATCCAAATGCTTGTGTTTCTGCTGCCGTAGTCGTTGTATGCCATGCACCAATAGATTCCCTCATCTTCAGATTGAACATGTATCTGTACTTCTGTGCAGTTTAATCCAATATTAGTTTGTAATGTTCCATTTGGACTCTCCCTGACCTTTGTCCACATCACAGTGGAAGCGGGGTTACTCGTCATACAGCAATTCAGTGCCAAGGATGAACCGACAACAGCAATGATTTCACTATGGTTGATAGGAAGATAATTACCCATGGTATTCAACTTGTATGTTATTATTGAATCATGTGGTCCATCTAACAATAAAAGCAATACATACGTTATTGTAGACCGCAGCAATATAGATACAATTGATGCATGAGTAGACAATAAAAGCAGACTGAGCACTTCTGAAAGGTCAGCAGTTCCAAGGGATCTATGTGTTGAAGATCAAACTACTACCAAAACAAAGTTTTGTAACTAAGGTTTAGACAAAGATAATTTTCTTGCCTATGGATGTACAGATGGACGGTGAGTGAATTCAGGAGCTTAGCACACTAATCACATGAAAGAAGTTGAGATTCCGCAAGGTTACAGCTGGAAAAATGTAGAGTTCTTGGGGGGGTTATAGGCTGTGAGGGGTTTACCATGAGGGTAGGTCATGGAGGAATCTGCCCAGAAGTTAATAGTTCAAAAGTAATAAATCGTTGATTTGGAAACAATAAAAGTTTTAATTACAGAAGAAGTGTAAGAGTGAAATCTGTTGTGTCATTACATAATGAAAGAGATTTGGATATTCCTTTATTTACAGTAGCATAAAAGTTAATGCAATCACTTTACAATGCCGGTGATTACTGATTGGGGTTCAATTCCCACCACTGTTTGTAAGGAGTTTGTACGTTTTCATGTCGACCGCAAATGATCCATTTCACTGTATATTTTAAAGTACATGTGAGAATCTTTCTTTAATCTAATACAAGCTAGCCAGAACAGTTGGCAGAAAATCAAGTCTGCATGCAATAAAAGACTGGATGATAGATTAGCAGTTGAGTCAAAGTAAAGGTGGAGAGAGGAAATAAAGAGTGGATATAGGGAGTCTCTGTGATGATGTGATTGAAATTACATCGAAGAGTCAAAAGACTGGTCAGTACATTGAATTAGCTGCGTGAGGCAGTGTACATTAATAATATTATAAAAGTACTTGGGCAGGTACATGGATAAGAAAGACTTGAAGGGATGTAGGGGAAACATGGGAGTATGGGGCAAGCTTAGATGGGAAACATGGACCAGATTGGCCAAATGGCCTTTTCTGTGCTGTATGGATTCAATGACTCTTTGTCACTAGGATAAGATGAAGGGCACTGAACTTTAGCAGCAGTCAAAGACAACGTTTTCCCAAGGTTTAACTATTGCAAATCTTCCAGGGTTGAATCTCGGACAGGCAGTCTCTGAGCAAAGACGTAATGGAGAAATTGTACAAGGTGGTGGTGAAGTAAGTACCCACGTCTGAAGCTTTATATTTTTTGGATAATGTAAGCAATAGGGGAGGTTAGGTGAAAAACAGGAAGGGGTCATGTAATGATACATGACGGTGTGGGGGGTGGGGGTGGAGTAAGTTGATCTGTGGTTAAAACTTAATGGATCAAAGTGGAACCATGTAGAGACAGCCACACTCACTAGAATGTATTGCAATGTTGGAATTGACCCTTCATAAAAGAGGTAGTAATGAGTGGGTCAAGAGTCACAGAAAGGATCAACTTTGTGTCCTAGAGATTGGGAAATTTAATGGAGAGCTCTGAAGTATACAACAAGGAAAGGTGCAAAAGGAAAAAGTGTTGTGAAAAGTGGATGAGTGATCAAAGTAGTGGAATTGGGTCCACAAGCATCAAAAGCACACGTAGGGAATTCAGTTGCACTATCACAGACAGCAATATACATCTCAGTTATAACAGGGAATAATGTCGATATAATAAAAGTTTGAAGATTAGCATACACAATGAAGATTATACTTACACATAACATTTAGCTTGATATGGATTTTAATTGGTTGTCTGAAGGTGGCATGATCAATCTGACAGCTGCAAACAGACCCATGGTCTTCCACTCTTGGGACAAGCTTAAGCTGGCTGGTGACAACAGAAGTGCCATTATTATTCTTCCACAGAGTTGGTCCAGCAACTTCCGTAAAATTGTTTGTTCCTGAGCATGCCCATGTAAAGGAGATATCCTCAGCTAACAACCCGTTGCCTGAGCAGTTGAGGACGGATTCATTATCAGCAACCAAAGGACCATCCAGAACAGAAATTTCAGGAGGTTCTAAAAGAGAACAAAGCACAATATACTGTATTAAACTATATTGACTGTATCTTACTCTGTCAACAAACTTCACTAATGTATTTTTATGTTAGTGAAGCTTACTCACAGAGTAAATTTGCTTTAGCTTGATACAGAATATATTAATTTAAAAGAGTTATATCAAATGATTACCATATAACCATATAACAATTACAGCACGGAAACAGGCCATCTCGGCCCTTCTAGTCCGTGCTGAACTCTTACTCTCACCTAGTCCCACCGACCTGCACAGCCCATAACCCTCCATTCCTTTCCTGTCCATATAGCTGTCCAATTTAACTTTAAACGACAACATCGAACCTGCCTCAGCCGCTTCTGCTGGAAGCTCGTTCCACACAGCTACCACTCTCTGAGTAAAGAAGTTCCCCCTCATGTTACCCCTAAACTTTTGCCCTTTAACTCACAACTCATGTCCTCTTGTTTGAATCTCCCCCACTCTCAATGGAAAAAGCCTATCCACATCAACTCTGTCTATCCCCCTCATAATTTTAAACACCTCAATCAAGTCCCCCCTCAGCCTTCTACGTTCCAAAGAATAAAGACCCAACTTGTTCAACCTTTCTCTGTATCTTAGGTGATGAAACCCAGGTAACATTCTAGTAAATCTTCAAGTAAAACAGCCTATTCTTTAGGTGAGAAGCATCAAGGAACAAACATATGTTGGAGAAGTATAATATTACTCCATGTTTATGCTTAAATTGGATTATATAATAAAATATCGCAAGAGCAATTGTTGGATCAAACTCACATGCAGCAGCCCCACGGTCTGTATTAATTACAAGATAATCTTAATGCACAGTAAGTCAATTCAGTGGGAAATTGGTGGGCTTCTGAATTATTCTAGCTGTAAGTGTTAATGCAATCAAAAAATCATGGCATGGATGGAGACCGCTGCCGTACATAGGAGCCAAAATAGATTTTAATCTAATTTCCCAGGTTCAAAGCCCTACAGGTACTTATGAAACATGTTGAGAATTTCACCTCTGATCACCCATTCAGCTGGTGAGCTCCAGACTCTGCCACATAGTCATCTTTTATCAACACTTACTTAATTCTTTTTGGCTCCCAAGTTACTTACATTTCTGCTGGGATAACTAGATCCTTGCTGTTTTCCTTGTTGCAGAAACTCATAAGTTTATACTCTTTATACTACATCCCCATTAAGCTCCAAACTGTGTACAATAGATATTTCTTTACCATTGCCTGGTGTCTATTTATAATAATTATTTTTATTTCATTGGATTGTTAATATATTGGAAATGAAACAACTGTTGGCTATTTGGAATATTAAATAGAGTGATTGGCATTGGCACTTTTTAATTATTCTTAAAAAGGTAAATGAATGTAAAAGTCACATGAACAATTATATAACCATATTATATTTAACAATTACAGCACGGAAACAAGCTATCTCAGCGCTTCTAGTCCGTGCCGAACTCTTACTCTCACCTAGTCCCACCGACCTGCACTCAGCCCTTAACCCTCCATTCCTTTCCTGGCCATATAGCTATCCAATTTTACTTTAAATGACAACATTGAACCTGCCTCAACCACTTCTGCTGGAAGCTCGTTCCACACAGCTACCACTCTCTGAGTAAAGAAGTTCCCCCTCATGTTACCCCTAAACTTTTGCCCTTTAACTCTCAACTCATGTCCTCTTGTTTGAATCTCCCCCACTCTCAATGGAAAAAAAGCCTATCCACGTCAACTCTATCTATCCCCCTCATAATTTTAAATGCCTCTATCAAGTCCCCCCTCAACCTTCTATGCTCCAAAGAATAAAGACCCAACTTGTTCAACCTTTCTCTTTAACTTAGGACATGAAACCCAGGTAACATTCTAGTAAATCTTCTCTATACTCTCTCAATTTTGTTGACATCTGTCCTATAATTAGGTGACCAGAACTGTACACAATACTCCAA
Organism: Mobula hypostoma; assembly: GCF_963921235.1. Lineage (NCBI taxonomy): Eukaryota > Metazoa > Chordata > Chondrichthyes > Myliobatiformes > Myliobatidae > Mobula > Mobula hypostoma. The sequence continues at coordinate 31,912,012 of NC_086129.1, read as the reverse complement.
ATTTGGCCTTACCAATGCCTTGTACAATTTCAACATTACATCCCAACTCCTATACTCAATGCTCTGATTTATAAAGGCCAGCATACCAAAAGCTTTCTTCACCACCCTATCCACATGAGACTCCACCTTCAGGGAACTATGCACCATTATTCCTAGATCCCTCTGTTCCACTGCATTCTTCAATGCCCTACCATTTACCATGTATGTCCTATTTTGATTAGTCCTACCAAAATGTAGCACCTCACATTTATCAGCATTAAACTCCATCTGCCTTCTTTCAGCCCACTCTTCTAACTGGCCTAAATCTCTCTGCAAGCTTTGAAAACCTACTTCATTATCCACAACTCCACCCACCTTAGTATCATCTGCATACTTACTAATCCAATTTACCACCCCATTATCCAGATCTTTAATATATATGACAAACAACATTAGACCCAGTACAGATCCTTGGGACACACCACTAGGCACCGGCCTCCAACCTGACAAACAGTTATCCACCACTACTCTCTGGCGTCTCCCATCCAGCCACTGCTGAATCCATTTTACTACTTCAATATTAAGACCTAAAGATTGAACCTTCCTAACTAACCTTCCATATGGAACCTTGTCAAAGGCCTTACTGAAGTCCATATAGACAACATCTACTGCTTTACCCTCATCTACTTTCCTAGTAACCTCTTCAAAAAATTCAATAAGTTTTGTCAAACATGACCTTCCACACACAAATCCACGTTGACTGTTCCTAACCAGACCCTGTCTATCCAAATAATTATATATACCATCTCTAAGAGTACTTTCCATCAATGTACCAACCACTCACAGGCCGATAATTGCTAGGTTTACTCTTAGAACCCTTTTTAAACAATGGAGCAACATGAGCAATACGCCAATCCTCCAGCACCATCCATGTTTCTAATGACATTTGAAATATTTCTGTCAGAGCCCCTGCTATTTCCACACTAACTTCCCTCAAGGTCCTAGGGAATATCCTGTCAGGACCCGGAGACTTATCCACTTCTATATTCCTTAAAAGTGCCATGGTTCTTTAATCATCATAGTTTCCATAACTACCCTACTTGTTTCCCTTACCTTACACAATTCAATATCCTTCTCCTTAGTGAATACTGAAGAAAAGAAATTGTTCAAAATCTCCGCCATCTCTTTTGGCTCCACACATAGCCGTCCACTCTGATTCTCTAAGGGACCAATTTTATCCCTCACTATCCTTTTGCTATTAATATAACTGTAGAAACCCTTTGGATTTATTTTCACCTTACTTGCCAAAGTAACCTCATATCTTCTTTTAGCTTTTCTAATTTCTTTCTTAAGATTCTTTTCACAATCTTTATATTCCTCGAGCACCTCATTTACTCCAAGCTACCTATATTTATTGTAGATAGCAAAAGAAGAAATACAATATCAATTTCAGATATGATCTTCATAACTGATTTATGATCCTCTATTAAAATGAAACCACATATAACCTATCAGATCTGGCAAAATTCACTCAAAACACCAGCACCGATTTACCCCTATTTGCTGTGGTTGAAACCTAATGCCCATTTCTTAAGCTTTCTCGTTGGTTGTGCTTGTTGTCATGTATATTAATGTTTCAGTATATGGCTTGGTACAAATGTCACCATGTTTTAACATTATTGTATCAAATAAATGTTCAGTGCAAAAATTGCATATTTGCAGAATGATACAAATGTTTAATCATAAACCTACAGCAGTGTTTCTTGGCCTGTTATGAATAATGGCTGCTGCCACAGCACAACAAATTTCACTACACATGTCAGTGATAATAAACCTGATTCTGATACTGATACACATTGCAGAAACTATACTTGTAGAATGACAAAAAAAAGTTTACCATAAACCTGCAGCAGTGTTCCTTGGCCTCTTGCCTCTAATGGTGGGTAGACACTGGGTATCCTCAGGATACAGGTGTAGCGATTACCAGAGTGATCAAAGGAGACATGTTCAACCCTCAGTGATGCATTACAGCGTTTCAATCCATGCAGACAGGCGTCAGGGACACAATGCAGATTATTCACTTTGTAAGGAACATCTCCAGCCCTTGGTGATGTCCTGTGCCAGGAAATGATGACCCAGCCATCCTCAGTTGCATTATGAGTAAAGCTGCAGTTTAACGTGACTGACTCCCCTCTCCAGACACTGACGAGACGCGGCTGGTTCACCTCCAAGACCACTGGAACCCCTGATGGGAAAGAAATAAAGCTTGTCAGATTTGGTCCTAAATTATATGTTAATTTGGGATCCAACATTCTGCCTGAGCTTGGTTTAAATGCACTGAGCGGTTGCAGAGCGGTGTAGCCACGATTAACTTTGATTCAAGTTCAATGATGGTGCTATACTAACCAAATGTTACCTCAAATACAATTTTAAATTATCGAATCAGCGTCTGGATTCGCATTCAACGAATACGCAAAACATATTTCAACCCAAATAAATATAGATTTAATTGAGGCGAAACCTTATGAAGGTGTTCTAGACCTCTGAGTAGAAATTTTAATCGATTAGCTATCTCAATAATAGACTCGTTCCGTAATGACATTTAAATGCAGAAATGGGTAAAATTATGATCCTCATCACAGGTTTTTGTTAGTGCATACATCGTCAGCTCAAAGTAACTTACCTCGGACTAGTGCCTGTAAGAGGAAAAGAAGTTTCAGGAATAATTGCATCTTTCTCTGATTCCAGCGGTCCCTATACAGTTTAAACTCTCGGCCCCCTTAACCAGCTCGAAGTGTTCGGGCTGCAGTAAAGGATGTGGATGTTTTGCCCGTAAGTAATTTATATGTTCCAGGCGGAGATCAGCAGAGACTGAGAAATGCCAGAGAATGTGCTGAACGGAGGAAGTTACGTTCGAGGTGAAGCTTTTCGCTCTCCCCCCCCCCCTCTTAAATGTTCTGCTTAGTTCAATCAACAGTGAGATGCTACGTAAATGAAGTGTGGGAAAATGGAACCGAATCCAGTCACAACATCTAAGGTAACTTCTGCTCCGTCAGTATCATTTCAATGACCTTTATTGTCAGTTCCGATGGATTATTGTTTTGCATCAAATTGTTTTTATTCACCTTTGAAAATCTCTCACAAAATTTACCTCTCATTTCCTGCAATTCCACTAGCAAAATCAGTGTAAATAGTGTTTTTTTAACCTTACTTAACCTTTCTGTGGTCCTTATGAATAAAATTTATGAATTAGCTGCATAAACAATACTGTTTACATATTCATAAGCTGCCCTATTCTGCCTTCAGGTTTGACCTTCCTAAGTGAATCACTTCACTCTGGATTGAACTCAATCTGCCGCTTCTCTGCCCTGCTCGGTATCCTATCACTGTCCCGTTTTAACTCTGCACACTATCCACAACTCCACCAACCTCCATGTCATCTGGAAACGTACTAACCCATCCCTTCCACCACCTCAACCAAGTTATTTATAAAAATCATAAAGAACAGATCTCTGAGGAACACCACAGTCATCAACCACCAGGCAAAATATGCTCCATCTCCTACCATGCTCTACTTTATATGAGCAAGCCAATTCTGAATCCACACAGCCAAGTTTCTCTAGATCCCAAACCTCCTGACTTTCTGAGACTTGCATGGGGGACCTTATCAAGTGCCTTACTAATATCCATTTACACCACATACACTACTGTACCTTTATCAATGTGTTTTGTCACATCCTCAAAGAATTCATTCAGGCTTTTGAGGCATGACCTGCAACCCACAAAGCCATGCTATTTATCCCTAATCCAGTCTCCAAGAATTCTCTCCAATAGTTTGCCCATCACCAACGTAACTTTCAAACACAAGAAAATCTGCAGATGCTGGAATTACAAGCAACACACATAAAAGTTGCTGGTGAACACAGCAGGCCAGGCAGCATCTCTAACATAAGACTCACTGGTTTATAATTCCCTATTACCTTTATTGAACAAAGGAATTACATATGGATGCCACAGTAGTGTAGTGGCTAGCACAAGCATTAGAGTACCAGAGATCTGGGTTCAATTCCTATTGCTGCCTGTAAGCAGTTTGTATGTTCTCCATGTGACAACGTGGGTTTCCTCTGGGTACTTCAGTTTTCACCCACAGTCCAAAGGCGCACCGGTCGGTAGGTGAATTGATCATTGTAAATTGTCCTGTGATTAGGCAAGGATTAAATAGGGCGTGGCTCGAGGGGCCAGAAGGGCCTATTCTGCATTGCATCTCAATAAACCAACAAATAAACAAATAAATTTGACAAACTCCAATCTTCTGGTACTACTCTTATGGCCAAAGTTCATTGCCAAAGGCACAGCAATCTCTTCCTTCATTTTTTGTAGTAACTTGGGGTATAAGACCAAACGACCAAAAGACATAGGAGCAGAATTAGGCCATTTGGCCTCTTGAGTCTGCTCTACATTTCATCATGGTTGACCCAATTCCCTCTCAGCCCCAATCTCCTGCCTTCTCACTGTATCCCTTCATGCCCTGACTAATCAAGAGTCCATCAGCCTCTGCCTTAAATATACCCAATGACCTGGCCTCTACAGCTGCCTGTGGCAATGAATTCCATAGATTCAGCACTCTCTGGCTAAAGGAATTCCTTCTCATCTCCATTCTAAGTGGATGTCTCTCTATTGTGAGGCTGTGTCCTCTGATCTTTGAGCCATCCACCATAGGAAACATCATCTCCAAATCTACTCTATCGAGGCCTTTCAATGAGATCCCCTCTCATCCTTCTGAATACTAGTGAGCACAGACCCAGAGCCATCAAATACTCCTTTAATCCTGGAATCATTTACATGAACTTCCTTTGAACCATCTCCAGATTCAGCACATCCTTTCTAAGATAAGGGCCCAAAACTGCTGACAATACTCCAAGTGAGGTCTCACCAGTGCTTTATAAAGTATCAATATTATATCCTTGCTTTTATATTCTAGTCCTCTTGAAATGAATGCTAACATTGCATTTGCCTTCCTCACCACCGACTCAACCCGCAAATTAACCTCGGTGAATCCTGCACAAGGATTCCCAAGTCCCTTTGCACCTCAGATTTTTGTATTTTCTCTCCATTTAGAAATTAGTCTATGCTTTTATTTATTCTACCAAAATACACGATCATACACTTCCCGACACTGTATTCCATCTGCCACTTTTTTGCCCATTCTCCTAGTCTGTCCAAGTTCTTCTGTAGCCCCACTGCCTCCTCAACACTACCTGACCTCCACCTATCTTTGTGTCATCTACAAACTTGGCTGCAAAGCCATCAATTCCTTCATCCAAATCATTGACAAATAATATAAAAATGAAGCAATCCCAACACAAAACCTTGGGGAACACCAGTAATCACCGACAGCCAATCAGAAAAGGCTCTCTTTATTCCCACTCTTTGTTTCCTTCCTCCAACCAGCCAATGCTCTGACCATGCTGCTGTCTTTCCTGTAATACCATATGTTTTTATCTTGTTAAGCAGCCTCACATGTGGCACCTTATCAAAAGGCCTTTTGAAAATCCAAGTACACAACATCCCCCGATTCTCCTTTGTCTCTCCTGCTTGTTATTTCTTCAAATAATTCCAACAGATTGTTCAAGCAAGATTTTTCCTTCAGGAAACCATGCTGACTACTGCCTATTTTATCATGTGCCTCCAAATACCACAAAACCACATTCTTAATAATCCGCTCCAACATCTTCCCAACTGCGGGTGATAGTAGGGAAAAATCAGGTGACAACTGTAGAGGAGAGGGAGCAGTTGGGAGAACCTGTGTAGAGCAGAAGGAAGGAGAGAAGAGCACAGGAATTTTGGCTACCTAAAGTGTAACAAATTCACTGTTCATACTATTGGATTGTGGATTACCCAGGTGAGGTCAAAGGTGATGTTGATAAAAGTCTGTGTTTATGTTCACCTTGGTAGTGGAGATGGCAGAGAACATCCCTGCAGTCAGTGTAGGGAAGGGAAGCTGAAATAGTATTAACACTCCTCCTCCGTCCTCCCCCCGATCACTACCACCTGGATATTGTAGACTAATACCACACACAGACTCTCATTAAATACAAAATCACTCCATAACACTTACTGATGTGAAAGCTAGGTCATTGAGCAATGCTATAGAACAAAGAGATCTGGGAATACAGGTCCAAGATTCATTGAAAGTGGCAGCACAGGTAGATAGGGTCATAAAGAAAGTTTTTTGGCACATCAGTCTGCATAAATCAAAGTATTGTGTACGGGAGATGTGATGTTATATTGAAGTTGTATAAGACATTGTTGAGGCCTAATTTGGAGTATTGGGTGCAATTTTGGTCACCTACCTACAAGAAAAATGTAAATCAGGTTGAAAGAGTACAGAGAAAATTTACAAGGATACTGCTGGAAATGGAGGACCTGACATTGAATAGGTTGGGACTTTATTCCTTGGAATCCAGAAGGTTGAGGGGAGATTTGATAGAGGTATACAGAATTATGAGGAGTATAGATCGGGTAAATACAAGCAAGCTTTTACCTCTGAGGTTGATTGGGACTACAACTAGAGGTCATAGGTTGAGGATGAAAGGTATAAGAGGAACATGAGGGGAAACATTTTCACTCAAAGGGCCGTGAGAGTTTGGAACAAGCTGCCAGTGCAAATGGTACAAGAAAGTTCAATTTCAACATTTGAGAAGTTCGGATAGGTACATGAATGATAGGGGTATTGAGGTCTACGGTCCCGGTGCACGTCGATGGGAGTAGGCAGTTCAAACGGTTTGGCACAGACTAGATGGGCTGAAGGGCCTGTTTCTGTGCTGTACTCTTCTATAATTCTGTGACCCTATGTCATACATCACCATCAAAAGGAGTACTGGAACTAATTTTCACATATTAAACTCCTCCTCTTGGGATCCAAGTCCCACTTGTCACAATTACAGATGTGTGCCAATCCCACATTTCATCTCATCAATATTCAAAGAACAAAGTTTTGTGAATCTGCCAGACCCCACTATCAAATACCCCGCTGCATTGGATTATTGGACTTTTATCCTAACTTCAAGCTGTTTCTACTTTCTCTGACACCGTTGGTACAGTTCTGCAGATATCAGTATTTCCATTCATTTACTAAATCCTAGTGTAGTTTATGCACCACCTGTTGGTCAAATGCAGCATTAACCAGAACAGAATTCTCCTGAAGTTCAAAGTAAATTTATTATCGAAGTACATGTATGTCACCATATACAACCCTGAGATCCTTGTGTGCATGCTCAATAAAACTATAGATTAATAACCTTAACAGAATTAATGAAAGACTGCCCAACTTGGGCATTCAACCAGTGTGCAAAAGACAAAAACTGTGCAAAAAGAAAAAGAAAGAAATAATAATAATAAATAAATATTGAGAACGTGAGTCCTTGAAAGTGAGTCCATTAGTTGTGAGAACAGAGGGCACAGTTTTAAAGTGCTTGGAAGTAGGTACCGAGGAAACATCAGGGGTAAGTTGTTGTTTTCTCCCCCACACAGAGAGTGGTGAGTGTATGGAATGGGCTGCCGGCAACGGTGGTGGAGGCGGATACGAATACGATAGGGTCTTTTAAGAGACTCTTAGATAGGTACATGGAGCTTAGAAAAATAGAGGGCTATGGGTAACCCGAGGTAATTTCTAAAGTAAGTACATGTTTGGCACAGCATTGTGGGCCGAAGGGCCTGTATTGTGCTGTAGGTTTTCTATGTTTCTATTTCAATGATGGGGCAAGTGAAGTTGAGTAAAGTTACCCCTTTGGTTCAAGAACCTGATGGTCCAGGGGGAATAATTGTTCCTGAACGTGATGGTGAGAGTCCAGATGGCAGCAGCGAGAAGAGAGCATGGCCTGGGTGGTGGGGATCCCTGATGATAGATGATGCTTTCCAGCGACAGTGTTTTGTGCGGATGTGCTCAATGGCGGGGAGGGCTTTACCCGTGATGGACTGGGCTGTATCCACTACTTTTTGCAGGATTTTCCATTCAGGGATATTGGTGTTTCCATACCAGGCTGCGATACAGCCAGCCAATATACTCTCCACTACACATCTATCAAAGTTGGTCAAAGGTTTAGATGTCATGCCAAATCTCTGCAAATTCTTAAGGAAATAGAGGTGCTGCTGTGCGTTCTCTGTAATTGCACCGATGTGCTAGGCTCAGGACAGCTCCTCCGAAATAATAACACCGAAGAATTTAAAGCTGCTGACCCTCTCCACGTCTGATCCTCTGATGAGGACTGGCTCGTAGACCTCTGGTCTCCTTCTCCTGAAGTCAATAATCAGCTCCTTAATCTTGCTGACGTTGAGTGAGAGGCTGATGTTATAGCACTACTCAGCCAGATTTTCAGTCTCCCTCCTACATGCTGATTCATCACCATTTGATTCAGCCAATGACAGCAGTGTCATCAGCAAACTTGAATATGGCATTGGAGCTGCACTTAACCACACAGTGAAAGTGCAGAGGGCTAAGCATACAACCTTGTGGTGCACCTGTTCTGCTGGAGATCATGGAGGAGATGTTGGTGCCAATCCAGGATTCAATTGCCCAACTAAGTATTGAGGCCAAAGCCTTGAAGCTTTTTGATTAGTTTTGAGGGGATGATGGGATTGAATGCTGAGCTGTAATCGATAAAGAGCATCCTAATTTATGCATCTTTGCTGTCCAGATATTCCAGGGTTGAGTAAAGAGCCAATGAGATGGCATCTGCTGTGGACCTGTTGCTCCTGCAGGCAAATTGGAGTGCAAGGACCACACCTGCCCCTATACCTCATCCCTCGCTACCATTCAGGGCCCCGACCAGTCCTTCCAGGTGAGGCGACTCTTCACCTGTGAGTCTGTTGTGGTCATATACTGTGACCGGTTCTCCTGCTGTGGCTTCCTATATATCGGTGAGACCCGACGTAGATTGGGAGACCGCTTCGTCAAGCACTTACGCTCTGTCCGCCAGAAGAAGCGGGACCTCCCTGTGGCCACTCATTTTAATTCCTTTTCTCATTCCCGTTCCGATATGTGAATCTATGGCCTCCTCTACTGTCACGATGATGCCACACTCAAGTTGGAGGAACAACACCTTATATTCCATCTGGGTAGCCTCCAATCTGATGGCATGAACATTGATTTCTCGAACTTCCTGTAATGCCCCTCCCCTTCACAATTCCCCATCCCCTTTTCCCTCTCTCACCTTATCTCCTTGCCTGCCCATCACCTCCCTCTAGTGCTCCTCCCCTTCCCTTTGTCCCACGGCCTTCTGTCCTCTCCTATCAGACTCTCCCTTCTCCAGCCCTGTATCTCTTTCACCAGTCAACTTCTCAGCTCTTTACCTCATCCCTCCCACTTCCAGTTTCACCTATCACCTTGTGTTTCTCTCTCCCCTCCCCCACCTTTTAAACCTACTCCTCATCTTTTTTTCTTCAGTCCTGCCAAAGGGTTTCAGCCTGAAATGTCGACTGTGCTTTTTTCCCCATAGATGCTGCCTGGCCTACTGAGTTCTTCCAGCATTTTGCATGTGTTGCTTAAGGCATTTCCAAGTTGTTTCTTAGGCAAGGGTTGATATATTTCCACACTAACCTCTCAAAACACTTCTTCACTGTGGATGTAAGTGCTACTGGGTGATGATCACTGAGGCAGGCTACCACATTATTCTCAGGCACCGGTATAATTGAAGCCTGCTTGAAGCAGTTGGGTACCTCAGACAGCTGAAGCGAGAGGTTAAAGATCTCAGTGAACACTCCAGCCAGTTGATTAGCAGTCCTCAGTACTTGGCCAGGTGCACCATCTGGGCTGGATGTTTCTCGCGGGTTCACCCTCACAGCTTCAGAGACTGAAATCATAGAGTCATCGGGGGATGTGGGCATGTGGCACAACTGTTAAGATTGATGCCACTTTGCCTGTGAGGTGGTTTTCTGGAGGTCATACCTGGTCCTCTTGTAACTTTCTTGGTCACCAGACTTAAATGCCTCTGATCTGGCCCTTAGCAAATTGTGGATTTCATGGTTCATCCAGGGCTTCTGATTGGGGAAGACACTGAATGATTTTGTTGGGAGACACTCATCCACAACTGTTTTAATAAAGTCCATTACAACCATAGTGTATTCATTCAGATACACAGGTGAGTCCTTGAATACAGCCAAGTCCACTGTAGTCACTCCTCTGCCTCCCACTTTTACTTTACAGTGACAAAATGCTTTGTTAATAATGTCAGACTTGAGCAATTTATCCAAAGCATTGAGAGTTGAATTCCACCTTTGTCTTTGTTGCTCTGTTAAAATGCTTCAGCTAATGATGGGTAGATTGACTGACTGACTTACTGGCACGCACAAGAGGTGCGAGAACCTCTGATGCTTTTAATTCCCTCATCTAAATCATTAATATATATTGTAAACAGCTGCGGTCCCAGCACTGAACCCTGTGGTACCCCACTGGTCACCGCCTGCCATCGAAAGGGACCCGTTAATCGCTACTCTTTGTTTTCTGTCAGCCAGCCAATTTTCAATCCATGTCAGTACTCTGCCCCCAATACCATGTGCCCTAATTTTGCCCACTAATCTCCTATGTGGGACTTTATCACAGGCTTTCTGAAAGTCCAGGTACACTACATCCACTGGCTCTCCCTTGTCCATTTTCATAGTTACATCCTCAAAAAATTCCAGAAGATTAGTCAAGCATGATTTCCCCTTTGTAAATCCATGCTGACTCGGACCGATCCTGTTACTGCTATCCAGATGTGTCGTAATTTCATCAGAGTCAGTTTATGAAAGTGGGTGGATTGAGGCAAGAGGCTCATAGGTGATGGGTAGAGCCAGATAAGGGAGGGATGATGAGCAGATGGAGCCAGGTGGGGAAACAGAGAGGGAGGAGTAAGACAAAGGCTGGTAGGTAATAGGTGCCAGGAACCGGGAACAAGGAAAGGAAGGGAGCATAAAGTGGGTGGAGCAGGTTGGGGGTAGTATGATGCCAACCAGTGAGGCCATGCACATCAAAGCTTCTCTGTCCACAGAAGATATCATTGTCTTCTGCTTAGATCCACAGGTGGTTTGCAGATTAACTAGCACCATGTTGTGTGAGTCATCTGCAGGAAAAGTGATGCCATGCTGATTGAGAGAAGACAGGGCTCTCGGCAAGAATTGGCTGGAGCAGGGAAGCAAAGCCAAACCAAAACTGGTTCGGATAGGAAGGGTGCTTCCTCTTGATGGTGAGAAAAAGCATATCATCAGGTGTGAGGTTCTCAGTATTGTCATATTTGGCTCTCATCTCGCTCCGATGGAGTGGAGTTACTTGAGCCACTTTCCAATTCACCTAGAGCTCCAAGATGGAGCACATCTAATGAACTGCAATGCCCAAGTTCCAAAGACTGGGGAAAGAGTAAGCATACTCTCATCCTAAATGCCACCATCAGGAGAATTCACTGTTTCTACGTGCTGAGTAGTGTTGTTCTGCAATGTTCTACTCAGTTGGATTTTGCTCCACTGCCAATTCTCTGGAGTTTATTGTGGTGAAACAACTTTGGCCACAGTTCCAGTAAGCAGTGGGCAGTATGAAACATCCTGAAGTAGAAGACCTGATGGATCCTCGAGATGGCTGCAGTAGGGACGAGAGAGTCATCTATTGTGGACTATACATTTGCAAAGAACATCTCGAAAGAGATTTAAAGATTCAAGCATTCAAAGTACATTTATTATCAAAGTATGTATGCAGTATACAACTCAGATATTTCTCTTTCCACAAGCAGCCACAAAACAAAGAAACACCATGGAACCCACTCAAAGAAAAATATCAAAACCTCAACGCACAAAAAAGGAACCAATTGCACAATGGCAAAAAAAATGAGTGAGAAACACAGAATATAAACCACCAAACCACAAAGTCATCAAAAGAGTCCAGGCATATTCAGTTCCGCTCAGTTCAGTTCCATCTAGTGCTGTGTTGTTCATTGCCTGCAGGCCACAGAGACAGTTCACCCCGATCAAAAATGCATAAAATAACAACAAAAATAAAGGAGCAACCAGAAGCCAGAAACAGATCATAACGTGAACTACAGAGTCCAAACCACAAGCCGTATTGATTAAACCTTGCCCAAGACCTAGAACTCCGGAACCATCGAGCGTGAGGAAGAGAGAGACCATTCGTACGCAGGCACATTCCTCAGGGAGCAGTGGGCAAGAGGGAAACAGAGCGGTCACACACAGGTAGACGGCACTGAACATCCACCTGCCTTCCGCTCACGTCCTCGTTGATTACAATCTTCCTCAACGCTTTAATCAGCGAGAAATGGAGTTGATTGTGGGCGTGTACCCCATCCCCAGGCTTCTTGGACTCCAGGCTGCTACTTTCACTTGAAACCTCACCAAATGCCCTCGGAGACAGCAAAGCGCCAGATCGCTCAAACAGCCTGAAAACACACAACCAAAATGTAGATCAACAGCTCCAACAGTAGCGGAACCACACTTGAAAGAAAAAAAGAAAAGAAGTAGTTTCATGAACACAGAAGGATGCTGTGTTATTCACTGGTGTTGCCCTCTTCTGGAATGCAGGGATCCTTGTTGTGGTTTGTCCCGAGCAGCTGTGTAACAGGACTGTGACCAATGAGCGGTTTTCAGGGAGGCATCCTAAGACAAACATCAAGTTACTGAGCACCGTCAGCATGGTGAAAGACACCCTTTTGTCTGCCTGAAACTTGTTGGTCTTCCAGTACAATGAGGTGTCTGTGAGTGAGTGCTGAATATTGACACATTCTTGGATGCAGGAAGATGTGCAAAGGGACACCCTGAAGCTTGATGCAGTCAACACAAAGGCTTTATGGTGAAGATCTGAACTTTGAGGTCCTGCCACCACTGGGTGCTGAGATACTGGGTCCTGTGTAACAGCCCCATAAATAAAGAGTATATCGTTCACAGAGGCCATGTAAATGCCGTTGATGCTTTGTTGGCAATATTTATTAACTGAATGGCATTATAAATAAAGCAAACATGAGAAAGTCTGCAGTTGCTGGAAATTCAAGCAACACACACAAAATGCTGGTGGAACGCAGCAGGCCAGGCAGGTCTCAGCCTGAAACGTTAACTGTACTTCTTCCTAGTGTTGCTGTTTGGCCTGCTGCGTTCCACCAGCATTTTATGTGTGTGGCATTATTAATATATTAATTTGATTAATTTACTGATAGCTTTGTATTTCCTATATTTATATTTTATGAATAAATTTTCCTTTTGAAATAAAAGGAAACAGTGCTAGTACATCTCTTCTTTTTCAATATTTTTATTGATTTCTATACAGAAGAGTTCAAGAGAATACATATTATAAAACCAAAAGACAAAAAATAATAATACCAGATACAGTATATTGAATCATATTAACGAATTTCTTACTCGATATTCATATGGATTAGATTAATTCGTATATTAGAATATAAACAATTTTATTTTAAAAAAGATCTACACCCACTACCCAAGTCGAAGCTGTTTGGGGAAAAAAAGAAAAAAGAAACTTATCAGATAATAAAATATACTATTAACCAACTTCTGTACTTTAACAAAAAGTCAAAGATTACGAAAATAGTTTAAGAACTGCCCCCACAAATTTTGAAAATCTTGGTTAGATTCAGAAATTGAACAACGAATCTTTTCTAAATTTAGGCATGCCATAACATCCCGTAACCACTAAGCATGATTAGGCGGAACAGCATCCTTCCATTTAAACAAAGGCGCCCTCCTGGCCGTAAGAGAGATAAAAGCCAGAATGTGCAAATCAGATGTCTTCAAGATGATATTTCTCCTTCCAGCAATACCAAATAGGGCAGTCAAAGGATTAGGCTTAAAATTTACTTTAAAGAGTACAGAAAAAGGTTGGAATACTTCCTTCCAATATTTTCCAAGACTTGGACACGTCCAAAACATAGTACATCTCTAGCAAGAGAAAATCTGCAGATGCCCGAAATCTGAGCAACACACACAAAATGCTGGAGGAACTCAGCAGGCCAGGCAGCATTTATGAGAAAAAAAGTACAGTTAATGTTTCGGGCCCAGACCTTTCAGTCTCCTGCCAAGTCCTGCTGAAGGATCTCGGCCCAAAATATTGACTGCACTTTTTTCCGTAGATGCTGCCTGACCTGCTAAGTTCCTCCAGCATTTTGTGTCTGGTACATCTCTAGTTCTGGTTTCCATGCGATTCAGTCAACGTCACAACAATTATCAGCATTCAAATGGCTATTAAGTCATATTGTACTGTATGTGACCACACCCACGTTAACTAGCAGATCAGCGTTGTTTAACAACATATTGTGAATGAGTTCCGGTTAAGTCCAATCAGGAGACTTTCTGTTTCTCCACTCCAAAAAGCTTCAGATCCATAATAACATACATTAAAATTACTCTAAGAGGGAAAAAAATCAAGTAAAAAATGTTTCCTTCAATTGATCACTTAAATCCATATCTTTATCTTATCAACATTTGCTAGCTCTGTAAAGTAAACTAGTTTCTGCAGCTGGCCATCTGTTGTTAAAATAGCTACCAAATGAGTAGCTTCAAAACTGAGCTAATTTATTACTTCCAAAGTTCATTTTTGTTTACACTGGCTTACCGTGCATCACAGCAACAGCACCACTTGTGAAGAACAGTATACTCCTGAATATGAATTCAGAAGGATGGGGGCAGGGGGAGATCTTATAGAAACATAAAATTAAGAAAGGAATAGAGGCAGGGAAGTCGCTTCCACTGGTAAGTGAGAATAGAATTCGGGGACATAGTCTCATGATTCAGGGGAGTAGATTTAGGACGGAGATGAGGAGGAACTGCTTTTCCCAGAGGGTGGTGAATCTGTGAAATTCTCTGCCCAATGAAGCAGTGGAGGCTACCTCAGTAATTATATTTAAGACAAGGTTGGATAGGTTCTTGCATAGTAGGGGAATTAAGCGTTACGGCGAAAAGGCAGATAGGTGGAGATGAGTCCATAGTCAGATCAACCATGATCTTATTGAATGGTGGATGGAGCCTACCTCTGTTCCTATTTCTTATGTTGTTAAAAGCCGCAGGCAGGTGGTTAGTGCTGGAGAATACAGACATAGCCTTGAGTTTAGCTCCTTGTCAGTCAGACCTGGAGATTACTGCAAGGTGCTCAAGTGTTCACACAGTTCCTTCAGTCCAAATGTTCCAGCCAGCTCCCTGGCTGGAATTAGGTAACAACATAGCTTTATTTAAATCATACGCTAGGTATTACTTTGCAGAAAATGAGCTGTAACTTCTGCTTTCAATAAAATCTCAGAAATTCCCTCAACTTATGCTTCTCTCAAACATCACATTCAAATACTATGTGCAGAGAATAGATAGCTCCTAATGTGCTGTGACAGCATTATTATTAGGTGCATGCAGCCCCTGAACATTGTGCAAAATGCGTGCGGTGTGATTATTGTGGCATCACACAAAAGTTATCAGAAAATTGGTGTTAGAGCAGAAGTCTTAACTTCCATGCTCATTCACTTCCGTACACATCAGCAGGATGTGCATTTTCCCACTCATTTTCTTAAATCAATACATTAAGGCTAAATCAACAGACAAATATTGCAGTTGCGCACTTGGCGTCAATTCAAGCAAATATCTGCCATTCAATTATTTCTCAGAACTGTTTGTGATCTAAGATTAAATGTAATTTTCAAAGGAGAAGATAAAACAGGGATATTGAAAAAGGAAACAAAAGAGACTTTTCAAATTAACCAGTTTTTAAACCAAGGAAATTTTGGTTTACAATGAGTTGGGCAACTAGCTCCCACTGACATATTGGGGATGGCACAAGACTAGTTCAACTTGAAGAATATTTGTCACATGTACGAAGTATACAGTGAAATGTGTTACTTTGGATCAAATAAAATCAGTGAGGATTGTGCTGGAGGCTGCCCACAAGTATCGCCACGCTTCCTGCTCCAACATAACATATCAACAACTAACTAATCCTAACTGAATTTTTCTGGAATGTAGGACATACTTATACTTTTATACTTTATTGTCACCAAACAATTGATACTAGAACGTACAATCATCATAGTGATATTTGATTCTGCGCTTCCTGCTCCCTGGATTACAAATCAATAGTAAATATTAAAAATTTAAATTATAAATCATAAATAGAAAATATAAAAATGGGAAGTAAGGTAGTGCAAAAAAACTGAGATGCAGGTCCAGATATTTGGAGGGTACGGCCCAGATCCGTGTCAGGATCCGTTCAGCAGTCTTATCACAGTTGGAAAGAAGCTGTTCCCAAATCTGGCCGTACGAGTCTTCAAGCTCCTGAGCCTTCTCCCGGAGGGAAGAGGGACAAAAAGTGTGTTGGCTGGGTGGGTCGTGTCCTTGATTATCCTGGCAGCACTGCTCCGACAGCGTGCGGTGTAAAGTGAGTCCAACGACGGAAGATTGGTTTGTGTGATGTGCTGCACTGTGTTCACGATCTTCTGCAGCTTCTTCCAGTCTTGGACAGGACAACTTCCATACCAGGTTGTGATGCACCCTAGAAGAATGCTTTCTACGGTGCATCTATATTTAGTGAGAGTTTTAGGGGACAGGCCAAATTTCTTTAGTTTTCTCAGGAAGTAAAGGCATAACTGATCTGAACTTGGCCTAAATTTTACTTCTATAGAACATTGCAACACAGAGGAAAACCAAGCTGTCACAGATAGAACATACAAATTCCTTATAGACAGTGACGAGAATTGAACTCTGATCTTACAGTTGCTGCAATAACCACTATGTTACTGGGCCTTGTGGGCCTTGTCCTGGTTTTATTGAGATTGTTAGTATGATATTTAATATTATTATTCAATTAATTTATATTGCTGATAAGGGCCTGGAGTTCTCTGCCAGGGGTTGGAGGAGGCAGATTTAAGTGATAGGTAGGAAGCATTTAGACAAGCACATGAACATGAGGAAATGTGGGGTTATGGATCATATGCAGGCAAATGGGATTCATTGAATGTGACATTATAGTAGGTATAGACATAGTGGGCTGAAGGGCCTATTTCTAACCTTTACTGTTTTATGTTTTGTCACAGCTATCCACAACCTAGAACAATGCAAAAAAAATCAATGTCACTTTTACATTTTGTTTAAGAGCAGCAATTAATACCTGTCTCACATTTCATTTATTTATAATGTACTTTAATCATCCCTTGCTTTATTATATAGCTGCTGTGAGGCAGTTCCTGTACAAAAATAAACTAACGCTGAGAATGTGAAATGTTAAATCTGTTTTTCTCCAGCAGTGCTGCCTGATTTGCTGGGAATTCCCAGCGTTATCGGTTTATAGTCAGGTTATTGAATGCAGTGTATTCACTTTCCAGAGTCATTCCATTCTCAATATTTTGCATGAACTTGCTACTCAGGTTTGTACAGGTGAGGTTACAGCCAAATCCTGTTAGGTAAAATCCTGAAGAGGGGAACGGGAACAGGCGTACGCTACTCAGCCTGTCCTTCCTGTTTTGTCATACAATAATGACATGAATGATCTGAAATTGGCCTAAATTTTACTTCTATAGAACATAGAACAGTAGTTCAACACCTGACTAAACAAATCCCTTCTGCCTACACGATGTCTATATCCTACCTTCATTACATTTCCATGTGCCTCGTAAACACCTCTAAGGATTTACCTCTGATACCACTCCTAGAAGGACATTTTAGGCAGCCATCACTTACTGTGGATAAAAAACTTACCACCTCTCACCTTAATGCATGTTCTTTACTATTATATGTACATTTAGACCCTGGGAAAATATACTCGCTGTCTACTTTTCTATATCTCTCATAACCTTACAAACTTCCATAAGGTTTCCTGTCAGACTCTGTTGATAGAAAACAACCCATATATTTATTCTATGTTCCATTTGCAACTTTCCAAGTTTTGACCTGCTAAGATGGTCAAACAGATATTCATTCCATCTCCAATTTAGAAATAACTACCAAAAGCTTTCAAAGAAAGTGAAGTCTTTTGGGATTTCAGTACAAATTTCTTCTAGGTCATTTACAGCAGCACCCAAGAGGTTAGTCTTTAATTGTTAGTGACCACAGGCCAGTCTTAGAGAGTTGGCAGTCCTAATGGAGACTGGTCCACAATACTTAGCAGTTCTAGTCATTAAATTAAGAATAGAGGTTGTTGAAGCTACCATGGAATTATGTACCACTGAAAGCTTTCATGTCAAAAGGCAGTAAGTTTCAACAACTGTGTTGACTGTCTTTATGGAGGGTGCTTGCTCAGAGAAGATTTTTCAAGTTGACAGATAAACATTTAAAACAGTCCTGCAACACTCCCAAGAGCATTTCAGATGCGCTACCCTCAAGGGCTTATCAGGTCACATACTCCAAATACCACTTCCACAACTCACAATATAAACTGATCAGAATATATTTCTCAAAGGCGTACAAAGCTGATCTTGCATTGTTACAGCTTGTAGACTCAACTTCAGGCAAACATGCATGGCTTCAAGTACAACTCCTAGAATAGAATGACAATTGTCAGAAATAGGAAGTGTGCTCTTGAATCCGTGTGGGACAGTGAGGCCCCATTGTGCAGTATTATCAGTGTTATTAGGGCAATCCTTGGAGGTCTACTCAAATAATTTGCCACCTTCTCCCACGCTGCAGTCAAGCATATTTTCTTTCAATCTACAATGTTTTCCTCAACTAGTCAAAGCTAGCTAAAAATGACACATCTTCTCCGTAATGCGCGGCCTCTAATTCTGGCTCCAGTCTGGACCTCAGCCGCCAGCACCTCCTGAACAAGATTTTCCTCGCTACCGCCAGGCCCCCGGACTCCACTTTCCCCACCATCACTCTCCAGCCCAGGGTCTCTCGGGCTCCACTGTCACCTCAAGGGTCCTCAGAGCCTCCATCTACATCCCACCCCTCCTTCCCTGAACACCCCAACCCTCCCCTCTCCTCTGGTGCCACCAACTCTCTTACTATGCCTTCACCATTGCCTCAGAGCTTGAGGAAATGTTCAAAGGGCCTTACCTTTGCTCCCCTTCGCCAACACCTCACTGAGTTCCATGCTCGCCATGACACCCAGCTCTTCTTCCGTCGCCTCTGCCTTCAAGCCTACTTTTTTGGCAAGAATTCAACACTCCACATTGATGACCGTTTCTCCTGTCTCCAACCCTCCTCTTCTTCTTGGACACCCCGCTCTAGTTCTCTGCCTGCTCTAGATCTTTTCATCTCGAATTGCCGACGAGACCTCAACTGCCTTGACTTCAGCACTTCCCTCTCCTCCTTGAATCTTACCCCTTATGAATGCACTGCCCTCCACTCTCTCCGCACCAATCCCAACCTCACCATCAACTTCGCAGACAAAGTGGGTGCTGTTGTCATGTGACGCAACTCTCAGACAACTCCTCATAACTACCCCTTGAATAGGATCCCACTCCAGGCCATCAGAAACCTGTCTCCGACACCATCGCTGACCTCATCAACTCTAGAGAACTCCCATCTACTGCCACCAATCTCATAGTTCCCTTACCCTGCACTGCTCGTTCCTACCTCTTACCCAAGATCCACACATCGGACTGTCCAAGTTGGCTCACTGTCTTTGCCTGTTCCGTCCCCACTGAACTTGTGTCCTCATATCTTGACTCCATTCTATCCCCCTTGATTTAGTCCCTTCCCACCTACATCAGCAACACTTCTCATGGTCTCAATCTCCTCAGCAGCTTTCAATTCCCTGGCCCTGACCACCTCATTTTCACCATGGATGTTCAGTCCCTATAAACTTCTATTCCCAACTCTGACCTCTTACCTCTTCTCACCTGCCTATCACCTCCCTGTGGGACCCCTCCCCCTTCCCTTTCTCCTATGGTCCACTCTCCCCTCCTATCCCCCTTCCTTCCTCTCTGGCCCTTTACCTTTCTCACCCACCTGGCTTCACCTATCACCTTCTAGCCATCATCCTTCCCCTCCCCCATTTTTAAATTCTGGCATTTTCCCCCTTCCTTTCCAGTCTAGAAAAAGGGTCTTGACCTGAAACATCTATTCTTTATTCATTTTCATAGATGTTGCCTGACCTGCTGAGTTCCTCCAGCATTTTGTGTGTGTTGGTTTGGATTTCCAGCATCTGCAAAACCTCTCATATTTACAATTTTCTTCTCTGTAAAGATTATGGGGAAAAGGAGGGAGAATAAGTTTGAGAGGTAGAGAAAACAGTAACAGTTGAATGGTGGATCAGACTCAGTGGGTCAAATTCTGCTCCTTTGTCTTATAGTCCTTATATTCTGCTTCAGAGTCCAATCAAGTTAATCTTTAAAGTCTGCTGATTTCAGGCCAATCCTGTCAGAATAGTAACACGCGAGAATTTTTCTCCTCCTCAAAATAAACAGAATAATGAAATATTTTTTGAGTGACACCAAGAAGTCCCAAGACAACTTAATACTATGAAAACTGTATTTTGCACTGTTCAGCATCATTTCCTCTGCCAGACCATTGGATATTTGTTTTGTTGTTTTCACCACAGTAACCATGTCAAAAGCAAACTATATAAGGAGTTGGATGCATTGTGGCCACAATTTGCCTTAAGGAAGCAAGCAGATATTCCACTTAAACAGCCTAGACCAAGTGATCTCAGAGCAAGTTTTAATTTTCTGTCACAGTTCTGCAAACAAGCCACAAAGCAAATACAATGTGATCCCAATAATTTCAATTACATTTCCTTGTGCAAAAAAACCTTAAAAACTTTCTATTCAGTAGCACAAGACACAGTTATCTTTGATGGCCTGAGTAGAATTTATATCATATCTTTCACATCACTATTATTTTTAAACACATAGCAATTCTTTGGTTAGATGGCTTCCTTCTGCAATCCTACTATCTTAGGGAAAAGAATACTTGTACTCTAAATAGTGACATGGGTCAACACAAATTAAGTTGCAATTGAATTCAAACAAAGTCACCTGAAAACTCTTTGCACATTAGCAATAATTGTTTTTGGGATATCTTCAACTTTCATTAATAAGTATTTTGCGTCATTCTTCACTGTGGAAGACAAGAACAATACCAGAAATGCAAAAATGTCAGGGGGCAAAAGTGAGTGTCGTTGCCATTGTAGGGTAATATAATGGGGGACAGATGACAGTTCAGGTTGTCTGCCGTTGAATTTCTTGGCCAATGCATCTCTGCAGAAGGTGCAAAACCCCTGCCATCAAAAGTCACCGCTATTAAGGATTTTCCACTGCCCTGCACAACCAAAGCACTGCCAGATTTTTTTTTGAAGTATGGTGAATTTTTATCACTGTTTCTTTCCGCAAGCTGCTGAATTTATGCTCCCCTTGTAGAGTGCCCTTAAAGGCATTGCCCCAATTATATGCTTGAGTGGTCAGCAGACATGACAGCCTCCAACCAACTTCTTCAGCCGGCAGCTCCACCCCCAAACCCCAACCCACCTCCCCTACAAGAGGAAGTACAGTACGTCTGACCATGAGCTTCTTGGTCTCTCTCTGACCATCTGCCATTTTCATTTTCTACTGGAGGGTCGGCATTTCACGTCGTTTGTTGACTATAAAACCCCCACGCACAAAGTATCCCGTCTCTTGGACTGCACGCCAGCAACTCTACCTGGCTAACATTTCGAAATTCATGACTGCCATACAGCACATCCAAGGGAAAACTAATGCCGTGGCTGATTGCCACCTGTGGCCCACCATTGATGCCATACACATCAGTGTTGACAATGCCGACATGGCAGCCGACCGAGTTGCCAAGCCAGAGGTCCAGGCTTACAAGGCAGCAGTCATGGGCTTGCAGTTGGCTGATGTCAAGTTCTGGGATGCAGGAGTTACTCTCTTGTGCAATGTCTCAACATGTCACCTTTGCCCCATAGTGCCTGCAAACTGCAGATGTATTGTTTGTAACTCCATTTATGGCCTCTCGCATCCAGGTGGGAAGGCTTCACAGAAAATGGTTGCTTTAAGGTTTGTGTGGCATGGCCTTAGAGAGGCCATGCGAGAATGGAGTGCAACCTGTGTTGTGTGTCAGTGAGGGAAAATTAACCATCACCTTCGGGCACCATCGGCATCTTTTGAGGTGCCTGAGCGATGGTTTGACCACTTTAACGTGGACCTGGTTGGTCCCCTTTCCCCTCCCGAAGATTCGCTGATCTACTTACCATGGTAGAGCGCATCAAAAATTGGCCAGAGGTTGCCCTTCTAGCATTGACAGTGGCTGTGGATGTGGCTCGGGTGTTCATCAACACCGGGATCAGGCAGTTCTTCCGACCATGTCCCCAAATCATGTCAGACCTCCAGAACCTCAGCATTAAATTGCATCACACCACAGCATATCGTCCACAATCCAGTGGGCTGTGTGAGTGGTTTCATCATTCCTTAAAGGCTGCTCCAAGGGCCTGCTTGATGGAGGAGTTTTGGCACAATCATCCTGCTTGGATCCTGCTGGAGCTCAGAAGAGGACATGCAGTCTTCCGCAGTGGAGTTGGTATATGAGCAGCTGTTACAGGTGCCAGGTGATTTTATTTCTGCTCCACAACATCTGGTTGGTATCTCAGCAGAGCTCCGCAGTAAACTCAGTTCTTTTACACCTATTCCTACCTCCCTCTCTATAGTGCCTATAAAAAGTATTCAACCGCCCCTTGAAAGTTTTCATGTTTTATTGTTTTACAACATTGAATCACTGTGGATTTAATTTGGCTTTTCTTTTTTACCCTGATCAACAGAAAAAGACTCTTTTGTGTCAAAGTTAGAACAGGTCTCTACAAAGTGATCTAAATTAATTCTAAATATGAAACATAAAATAATTAACTGCATAAGTCTTCACCCCCTTCAAGTTAGTATTTAGTAGATGCACATTTGGCAGCAATTACAGCCTTGAGTCTGTGTGGATAGGTCTCTATCAGCTTTGCCCATCTGGACACTGCAAATTTTCCCCATTCTTCTTTACGAATCTGCTCAAGCTCTTGTCAGATTGCATGGGGATCGTGAGTGAACAGCTCTTTTCAAGTCCAGCCACAAATTCTCAATTGGATTGAGGTCTGGACTTTGACTTAGCCACTCCAGGACATTAACTTTGTTCTTTTTGAGCCACTCCTGTGTAGCTTTGGCTTTATGCTTAGGGTCATTGTCTTGCTTGAAAACAAGTTTTCTCCCAAGTCACAGTTCTCTTGCAGACTGCATCAGGTTTTTCTCCAGGATTTCCCTGTATTTTGCTGCATTCATTTTACCCTCTACCTTCACAAGCCTTCCAGGGCCTGCTGCAGTGAAGCAACCCCACTGCACGACACAGCCACCACCATGCTTCACAGTAGTGATCAGGTGTTTTGATGATGTGCCGTGTTTGGTTTAGGCCAAACACAGCATTTAGTCTGATGGCCAAAAAAGCTCAATATTGGTTTCATCAGACCATAGAACCTTTTTCCAGCCAGCTTCAGTCTCCCATATGCCTTTCGGCAAACTTTAGCTGAGATTTCATGCAAGTTTTTTTTCAACAGTGCATTTCTCTTTACCACTCTCCCATAAAGCAGCAACTAATGAAGCATCTGATCAACAGTTGTTGCATGTGCAATCTCTCCCATCTCAGCCACTGAAGCTTGTAATTCCTCCAGAGCTGTCATTGGTCTCTTGGTGGTCTCCCTTATTAGTCCCCTTCTTGCACAGTCACTCAGATTTACAGCTGTACCATATTCTTTCCATTTCTTGAATATCCAAGAGATATGCAGTGACTTGGAAAATTTCTTGTATCCATCCCCTGACTTGTGTTTTTCAATATCCTTTTCACAGAGTTGCTTGGAGTGTTCTTTTGTCTTCATGGTGTAGTTTTTGCCAGGATACTGACTCACCAGCAGTCCTTCTTCTTCTTCTTCTATTTCCGGCTGTTTGGACGCATCTAGGCATATTACAGCCCTCCGCAGGATGTATAATTAACTATAGAACTTCAAGGAACTCAAATTCTTGAATACAACCTAGTCTCATGTATAAACTGAATAATAGACTCTTCAATCAGATGTTGATTCTCTTGATGGCCAAACAAAGATTTAATAGAAAGCCAGAATAAATTTAAGCCAGATAGCCTCTTGAACAACATGCTTCTTTCAATTTTGTATCGATTACAGCTCAGCAAAACATGCTGGATTGTCTCTGGACTACCACAGTCACATAATCCAGTAGGATGTTTTCCTATTATCTTTAAATAATAGTTTAGCCCACAATGCCCCAACCTAAGTCTTGTAAATTTCACCATATCTCTACGACTTAAAAGGGAACAGTCTGAGACCTTTTTAACTGGTGGGTGACTAGAAAAATAATGCCTGCCCCTTAAATTCATTTTTCCAATCCTCCTGCCACTTCTCTATACCTTTTTTAATCCTACTTTTCAATTCTGCTCTGCCTAGGGGAACTCTAATTTCTACTTGCCTGCTCTGTAAGGAAGACTTTGCAATGCCATCCACAATTTCATTTCCCTCCACCCCAGCATGCCCAGGTATCCATGAAAATCTAACTGCACAACCCATCTTCCCTACTCTAAACAACACTAAGAGAATCTCAATGTCAGGACGAGCTTTTGACTTACTCCCCTTTATAGCCTCTAAGCAGAATCTGAACAGATGATAACCCCACGTGGTCGAGAGTCTTCTATCCACCATAAGGCCCAGAGTATTGCTAATAATTCTGTTACAAAGACAGAAACACCATCTGAAACCCAGTGACCAATCTTAACTCCAAGTTGAGACACATATATCCCAAATCCTGCCCTACTGCTCTCTGGGTCCACTGAGCCATCAGTAAAAATCTTCAGAAAAGACCACCATTTATTATTTAAATATTCAATTGTGATCAACACTGATGAAATTGCACTGCTTCCTTTAAGCTGAAAAAGGTGGAATAGGTCTACTTCTGGTTCTGGAAAGAGCCAAAAAGGGACGGGTGGCAAGCAAATTTGGTCAACTATGTCTTCCTCAGTCAGGTTCAATTTCACAGCCCAGTTATTAACCAAATCTAAAAATGGGTATCTTTTAATTTTACTTTGGCGCTCTGACTTCCTCTGCAAAAGACACTTTGATGGACGGCTGTGATTGAATCCCTCACCAGCAGTTGGACCCTCCAGATACAGGAGTATTTTTACTACAATCAACTGAAACACTTTGACTGCACACAGGTGATCTCCATTTAACTAATTATGTGACTTCTAAAACCAATTAGCTGCACCAGTGATGATTTGGTGTGTCATATTAAAGGAGGTGAATACTTATACAATCAATTATTTTGTGTTTTATATTTGTAATTAATTTAGATCATTTTGTAGAGATCTGTTTTCACCTTGACACAGAAGAGTCTTTTTCTGTTGATCAGTGTCAAAATAAGCCAAATTAAATCCACTGTGATTCAATGTTGTAAAATAATCAAACTAGAAAACTTCCAAGGTAGGTGAATACTTTTTATAGGCACTGTACCACTTTCATTTTTGTCTGCATGATGCACATCAACAACCCCGTTCTGTGTTTTGGAGCAGAGCAAAAAGACTTTTATTGTAGCTAAGAAGGGTATTTTTGTAGATCATCTTAAAATGACCCACCAAGACCTGGATGGTTCCACTATCATATCCCCTGCATCATGACATGACCATGTGCATGTCAGTACACCCCTGGGCAAACCAGAGGCACCTGCTGTTACTTCAACCAAGGCACATATGATCCATGCCAAGTGGCTCATAAAATTCCAGACAGACTCACAATGTTAGTTTTAGTGAATTCTGGAAGGGGGTGGGGGCTGTGTAAGATAATATAATAACTGGATAACCATATAACAATTACAGCACGGAAACAGGCCATCTCGGCCCTTCTAGTCCGTGTCGAACTCCTACTCTCACCTAGTCCCACTGACCTGTACTCGGTCCATAACCCCCCATTCCCTTCCTGTCCATATATCTATCCAATTTAACTTTAAACGACAACATCGAACCTGCCTCAACCACTTCTGCTGGAAGTTTGTTCCACACAGCTACCACTCTCTGAGTAAAGAAGTTCCCCCTCATGTTACCCCTAAACTTTTGCCCTTTAACTCTCAACTCATGTCCTTTTGTTTGAATCTCCCCCATTCTCAATGGAAAAAGCTTATCCATGTCAACTCTTATCAATTCCCCTCATAATTTTAAACACCTCAATCAAGTCCCCTCTCAACCTTCTACACTCCAAAGAATAAAGACCTAACTTGTTCAACCTTTCTGGGTGACAGATGGCACATATTGTTTGTAATAGAACCTGATGTACATAATTCACAAACACTGTCACTGACTGTTGTGTTCACTTTAAGAGACGGTATCTGATATAATGATGTCAGTGACTGTTTTTGGTTTGCTTGTAATGGAAGTGAGGGCTGCGGCTTTTGTTAAGCACATAAAATGACTTTTACATGTTTTATTCACAAAATCCTACACTATTACTAAGGAGAAGGTACTTGGGAAGCTGAAAATTCTGAAGGTAGATAAGTCACCTGGGCCAGATGGACTACACCTTAGGGTTCTGAAAGAAGTAGCTGAAGAGATTGTGGAGGAATTAGTAATGGTCTTTTGAGAATCACTAGATTCTGGAATGGTTCTGGAGGACAGGGAAATTGCAAATGTCACTCCACTCTTTAAGAAGGGAGGGAGACAGAAGTAAGGAAATTATAGACCAGATAATTTGACTTCAGTGGTTGGAAAGATGTTGGTGTCTGTTATTAAGGATGAAGTTTCTGCGTACTTAGTGTCCATGATAAAATAGGCCAAAGTCAGCATGGTTTTCGAAAGGGGAAATCTTGCCTGACAAATTTGGTGGAATTCTTTGAGGAACTAACAGTCAGGATGGACAAAGGAGAGTCAGTGGAAATAGTTTATTTGGATTTTCAGAAGGCTTTTGACAAGGCATTGCACATGAGGCTGCTTAACAAGATAAGATGGTATTACAGAAAAGGCACTAGAACAGAGAGAAGATTGGCTGACTAGCAGGAAGCAAACAGTGGGAATAAAGGAGACCTTTTCTGGTTGGCTGCCAGTGACTAGTGGTGAGCCACAGATATCAGTATTGGAACCACTTCTTTTCACGCTAAATGTCAATGATTTGGTTAAAAAAATTAATGCCCTTGTGGCCAAGTCTGGGGACAATACAAAGGTGGAGGGGCAGGTAGTGTTGAAGAAGCAGGCTGTCAGCAGAAGGACTTAGATTGGAGCAAGGAGCAATGGGCAAAGAGTGGCAGGTGGAATATAATGCAGGAAAATGCATGGTCATGCACTTTGGCAGAAGGAATAAAGGCATTGGACTATTTTCCAAATGGGGAGAAAATTGAAAAATCAGAGGTGCAAAGGGTCCTGGGAATCCTTGTGCTAGATTCCACAAAGGTTAACTTGCAGGTTGAGTCGGTGATAAGGAAGGCAATGTTAGCATTCATTTTGAGATGACTAGACTACAAAAGCAACGATGTAAGGCTGAGCCTTTATGCTTTATAAGGCATTGATCAGACCACACTTGGAATATTGTGAGTAGTTTTTGGTCCCTCATCTAAGAAAAGAGTCAATGAAAATGGTCCAGAGGAGATTCACAAGAATGACCCAGGAACGTAGGGGTTAATATGAGGCGCATTTGATGGTTCTGGGCTTGTACTCATTGGCGTTTAGAAAAATGAGAGGGGATCTCATTGAAAACTATTCAATATTGAAAGACCTAGATAAATAGTCATAGTCATACTTTATTGATCCCAGGGGAAATTGGTTTTCGTTACAGTTGCACCATAAATAATAAATAGTAATAGAACCATAAATAGTTAAATAGTAATATGTAAATTATGCCAGTAAATTATGAAATAAGTCCAGGACCAGCCTATCGGCTCAGGGTGTCTGACCCTCCAAGGGAGGAGTTGTAAAGTTTGATGGCCACAGGCAGGAATGACTTCCTATGACGCTCTGTGCTGCATCTCGGAGGAATGAGTCTTTGGCTGAATGTACTCCTGTGTCCACCCAGTACATTATGTAGTGGATGGGAGATATTGACCAAGATGGCATGCAACTTGGACAGCATCCTCTTTTCAGACACCACCGTCAGAGAGTCCAGTTCCATCCCTACAACATCACTGGCCTTACGAATGAGTTTGTTGATTCTGTTGGTGTCTGCTACCCTCAGCCTGCTGCCCCAGCACACAACAGCAAACATGATAGCACTGGCCACCACAGACTCGTAGAACATCCTCAGCATCGTCCGGCAGATGTTAAAGGACCTCAGTCTCCTCAGGAAATAGAGATGGCTCTGACCCTTCTTGTAGACAGCCTCAGTGTTCTTAGACTAGTCCAGTTTATTGTCAATTTGTATTCCCAGGTATTTGTAATCCTCCACCATGTCCACACTGACCCCCTGGATGGAAACAGGGGTCACCGGTACCTTAGTTCTCCTCAGGTCTACCACCAGCTCCTTAGTCTTTTTCACATTAAGCTGCAGATAATTCTGCTCACACCATGTGACTATGTTTCCTACCGTAGCCCGTGGAGAGGATGTTTCCTATCGTGGAGACTCTAGGACCAGGGGGCACAACCTCAGAATTGAGGGATGCCCATTTAGAAAGGAGATGAGGGAAAATTGCTTTAGCTAGAGGGTGGTGAATCTGTGCAATTCATTGCCACAGACAGCTGTGCAGGCCAAGTCACTGGGTATGTTTAAAGCAGAAGTTGATAGGTTCTTGATTAATCTGGGCGTCAAAGGTCATAGAGAGAAAGCAGGAAATTGAGGTTGAGAAGGATAATAAATCGGCCATGATGGAATGGCAGAGTGGTCTCAATGGGCTGAATGGCCTAATTCTGCTCCTATGTCTTGCGGTCTTATGGTCTCTCTTCTTCACTTTAGCTGACAAAGTTCTCAACCTCACTGGCTACATTTCCCACAGTTTTGCTCTTATATTGTGTCCTCCCAAGCATGTCTATAGAGTTCTTCTTGTCCTTGCAGGGCATTCCCTTTTGTAGACATAATACACTGTAATTGTGGGAATCTGGGGCAACAAGCAATCTGCTGAAGGAACTAATTGTGTCGAGAAGCATCTGTAGGGGAAGGGTTTGGTGGAAGGAATTGTTGGTGTTTTGATTCAAAACTTTGTATCAGGACTAAGAGTTATTCCCTTTTGTGTACAAGTGAGGATGGTAGTTCCACAGAGGACTACAAAAACCAGGATCACGGCACAGCATGTGACTCAGCTGCATAGACAGCAAGGAAGAAAAATGAGAGAGCATTTAGAGTAAGGCACTCAACTGATGGTGACAAACAATTGTTCATGTGGCCATTGACCTGACTTTAAGATGGTGTGTTGACTTCCTGGTGCCTAAATCATGGATGTCACAGGACAAGTATCCTGAAGAGGAAGGGTGAACAATTGGAAGTTGTGGTCCACTTCAGGACCAACAACAGAGACAAACAGATGAGATCCTGCAAGCAGATTTTAAGGAGATAGGAAAAGGGGCATAACAGCAGGACCCCAAATGTAGTAGTCAGTATAGTCAAGTAATGTAACGTATGGATAATTTCAGAAATTTTGGAACAAATCCACAGGAGGATAAATATATCTCCCCCCAAACCCAAGCCACACCCCCACCAGCTTCTCCTGTCAGTCCTCTTAACATCTTATACATACGAAGAACTTTGGTTCTCTCAGGCAATGAAGGAATGCTATATTTTCGGTCAATTTCTAATGTTGTTGTCCACCTTCATTAATGCATGTACACTCATCCTACAGGCATTGCTGCAATGGATGGCACAGTAGCATAGTGGTTAGCACCGTGCTTATAGTACCAGCGATCTGGGTTCATTTCTTGCTGCTGCCTGGAAGGAGTTTGTCCATTTTCCCCGTGACCATGTAGACCTCCTCTGGGTACTCTGGTTTCCTCACACAGTCCAAAGACGTACCAGTTGGCAGGCTAATTGGTCATTGTAAATTGTCCCTTGTTTAGTTTAGGGCTTAATTCAGCATATTGCTGGACGGCGTGGTTTGAAGGGCCAGAAAGGCGTATATCTCAATGAACAAAATGTTTATGAAATATGGGAGTTATCTCAGGCTCTTCATTTCTCAATTCTAAGATCATCATAAAATCAACCAGATGGTGGTTGCATTATTTTGTCAACATGTTGAGAGGAGCTCTGACTTTTTATCTCAGAGTACACACAACTGAATCCAGTTCAAGAAGAGATTCAATGACATAAGGAAACCTTACATCCTCTCTGTGCCTTTTAAAGCCTATTCCAGCACTCCACTTTAATCTTGTGGGACAACAATCTTTCTTTGCATATTTTCTAAATCACAATATTTCCTCCCAACACTGATGCTCACATCCATACTCATGTAATATTAAATGAGAGACACAACAGGCTGCAAATTCAATACTCTGCTGGAGGAACTCAGCGGAACAGGCAGCATCTGTGGTGGCAGAGTGATGGTTGGTATCGCAGCTCAAAATCTTGCTCGTATAATGTAATGTCTTTCTCTTATGGTCACTCTCAACAAGCTCTATGAAATGGTCACATCTTCCCAATTCTTTCAATCGCAATCGTACTTCTGTCCATGTGGATGGCAGCACAGAACTCTGTGGAGAACAGGACAAAGCAGTGACTATGGAACCATTTCTATTATATTACATGGTCAGGAGTGGAGAAGCCAAACCAAGTGGACCTTAGTCTCTTCTCACAAAACATTTCCTGTGTGGTTGTTGATGTGGTTAATTATTGATGAACAAAATCATGCAAAGTCAAGAAGAATTTTTCCACAACCACTGCATTGCAATGAAATTGATTAAAGTAAATATGATTTTTTTTGTTATAAAATACAATTCACCAGTATATATCCTAAATGCTCACTGTTTTAATGGACATTACAATTGATCTTTGTGGGAGAAAATTTCCTTAAGCATTGCTACCACACCAAGGAACAGACCCAAGTACCATCACTTCCTTCCTCTGAATTGCAGCAAAGGTCAGATGTGTCAGTTCAACCAATTGCGCCCACTCTGAAGCAGTTGTTCATGAGGGAGTATTGTGTACCAATATTTCTGTAAAGATAGAAAGAAGATGGACCAAATTAAAGGGATGTTGACAACAAGCACATTATTACAGTTGATAGTGTTCTTACAGGAGCAGAGATGTCCAACAGGTTAGTGTCTTGATGAATGTATTTGATCCTTCACTGTTTGTCATAAATCAAAGTGTTAAGAGTCAGACAACTGGATTAGTTTGTGGAGAAATTTACAAAAGTTAACAGTGACAAGCAGCTCAGAACTCAGTCCAGGGATCTGAGCAGTTTGGCTCTATCTCAGCTGAAACATCACAGCAGAACAGTGGGGGGAGAAAAAGGATATTGTCTATTTCCCTCCATAGATCCTGCCTGACTTGCTGAGTTCCTCATGTGCTTTTGTACATTGTTACCATTTTGTATGTTTGGTGTGCAGTTGCCAGAAAGAATTACAATGTGAAGTGTCTGAGTTATAATAGAATGACTTGCATATTTTCTTACTTTACACCAGTTCTCATATTGCTATTTTTACTTACATACCGCAAGTTAGTAACAAATGGGCAGATGCGAGCTGATGAGATGGACAGCAGAACCTTCATGCATGGCAAATTGCTTACTGAACAGCTCTGTACTGGTAGTAGTTGTAGCTAGGTAATTGTCACGCTGCATTTTGTGGCAATTGTGGGGATGACTTACAGCGGACTGAAGTGCTTGAGCATATAGACATTAAGAAAGAGGTTGTGCTGGAGCTTTTGAAATGCATTAAGTTAGACATGTCGCCCGGACCGGACGAGATGTACCCCAGGCTGCTGTAGGAACCGAGGGAGGAAACTGTTGAGCCTCTGGCGATGATTTTTACATCATCAAAAGGGACAGGAGAAGTACCAGAGGATTGGAGGGTTGCAAATGTTGTTCCCTTGTTCAAGAAAGGGAGTGGAGCTAACCCAGGAAATTATAGACCAGTGAGTCTGACTTCAGTAGTGGGCAAGTGGTTGGAGAAGAGAGGCATTTGGAGAGACATAATCTGATTAGAGATAGTCAGCATAGCCTTGTCAAGGGCAGGTTGTGCCTTACAAGCCTGATTGAATTCTTTGAGGATATAACAAAACACATTAATGAAGGTAGGGCAGTGGATGTAGTGTATATGGATTTCAGTAAGGCATTTGATAAGGTTCCCCATGCAAGGCTCATTCAGAAAGTAAGCAGACATGGGATCCAAGGAGACCTTGTTTATGGATCCAGAATTGGCTTGCCCACAGCATGTAAAAGGTGGTTGTAGATGGTTCATATTGTACATGAAGGTCGGTGACAAGTGGTGTTCAGCAGGGATCTGTTCTGGGACCCCTCCTCTTTGTGACTTTTATAAATGACCCAGATGAAGAAGTAGAATGGTGGGTTAGTAAGTTTGCTGATGACACAAAGCTTGCGGAGGGGGGGGCGGTGTTGTGGATAGTCTGGAGGGTTGTCAGAGATTACAACGGGACAACGATAGGATGCAGAACTGGGCTGAGAAGTGGCAGATGGAGTTCAACCCAAATAAGTGTGAGATAGCAACACACATCAAAGTTGCTGGTGAACGCAGCAGGTCAGGCAGCATCTATAGGAAGAGGCGCAGTCGACGTTTCAGGCCGAGACCCTTCGTCAGGACTAACTGAAGGAAGAGTGAGTAAGGGATTTGAAAGCTGGAGGGGGAGGGGGAGATCCAAAATGATAGGAGAAGACAGGAGGGGGAGGGATAGAGCCGAGAGCTGGACAGGTGATAGGCAGAAGGGGATACGAGAGGATCATGGGACAGGAGGTCCAGGAAGAAAGACGGGGGGGGGGGGTGACCCAGAGGATGGGCAAGAGGTATATTCAGAGGGACAGAGGGAGAAAAAGGAGAGTGAGAGAAAGAATGTGTGCATAAAAAAGAGTAACAGATGGGGTACGAGGGGGAGGTGGGGCCTATTTGAAGACAGAATATAGTATCAATGGTAAGATTCTTGGCAATGTGAAAGATCAGAGAGATCTTGGGTCCTTGTCGATAGGACGCTCAAAGCTGTCACCCAAAAGGCCATTGCTAAGTATTCATAATGACCTGTTGGGGTATTAAAAGTTGTCTTCCACTCATCCCCTTCACAAATACGAATTAAGTTAAGCCCTCCGGTCCAGTTTTGTGAAAATAGTTGCCTCTTGCAACAATTCAAATGCTGTGTTAATTAGGCGCAAGAGGGTGGGGGAGCAATTCTTAATTGTTGTTTTGTTTAGGTCCCTATAATCTATGCAAGGTCTTAAGCTCCCATCTTTTTGGTTACAAAAAAGCACCCCACTCCCACTGGAGAAGTGGAGGGTCTGATAAACCTTTCACTGAATACCTCTTGAATATGTATGCCCAACGGCTAGCCTTTCCAGTCCTGATATGGAAAAGAGTCTTCCTCGTGGTGGACAGGTCCCTGGCAAGAAACTCTATGACACAATCTTAGCGCCAAAGGGGCAGTAATGCGATTGCCATCTATTTACTGAAAACCTCAAGGATGTCTGAAAACTCAAGGGGAACTCTTGAGATCAAAAGTCGCAAACTTGAGAATGTCAGAGGCAGTCTCAGGAACTCAGGAAGCTTCTGGGAGGCAGACCTTATGACAGCTGTAAGCCCAGCCCAGGACACTGCCATTAGACCAGTCTATAACGGGGCCATCCTAAAATGAGAAGGATCCCAGGGGGAATCTAAGCATTTCAGAATGGTCCCCTACCTGGAAGCGCAGGGGCTCTGAAACATAACACACCTTTCCTGGCTCAAGTGTTCACCCATCAAGAGACGTGGCATTAAGGGATGATTTAGCTTAGCAATTGGGACTCATCTGTCTGGACACCCGCAGATTTTAAAGAGTTACTTGCGGAGCCAGAGTCTATAAATGTTCCTTGTCACCCCAGGCCAATAAAGAGGGCATATATACCTCAGAGGTCATAAGATCAGGACCAGCACAGACCTCCCTCTACTAGACGGCCCTTTGAGTTTCCCAACAGCTCTGGACAAGTACGTCAAAGCGCCTTGTTTCTCTGCAATAAAGGCACAGTCTAGCTCTCTCAATCTCCTGTCCCACTGCACTGGGGAGAGACGGGTCCTGCCCAGCTGTGTGATTGCAGGTAAGGTACTTGGACGAGTAGAAAATGTGGGTGAAGAATGGGGATAGAAGGAACCAAGTCCAGGGAACTCACTGCAGTGCTTCCTCTGATGCCTGGACATCCAATTGTCATGTCGGATAGTTAAGTCAATCAGTCCATCAAGGTCCTGTACCGGTTCATGGGCTGCCAGTTCGTCCTTGAGCTTTTCATTTAGATGTCTGTAGAACATGGCAATGAGGGCTTCTCCATTCAACCCATTCTCTCTCTCTCACTCTCTCACTCTCTCACTCTCTCACTCTCTCACTCTCTCACTCTCTCACTCTCTCACTCTCTCACTCTCTCACTCTCTCTCTCTCTCTCTCTCTCTCTCTCTCACTCTCTCACTCTCTCACTCTCTCACTCTCTCACTCTCTCACTCTCTCACTCTCACAAAACAATGAATTTTATTAATAAAAGAGCCAAAACAGTAGCCCTTAAAAGATTTTGGATAACTCTGCCAGAACTTCACTTGCCAAGGAGCAGGACGACCAAGCAAATGAGGGGTTAACACCGTCCTTTAAAATACACTCCAGTGCACAAAGGAATCCATGCCCAGCTAATTTAAACTCCAGACTTTTGACGAGCTTAGAAGTAACTATTCTGATAAGAGAAAAAAGTCCAAGGATACTTAATTGGACACTTGCAAAGTCTCAAGGAAAATTAATGGAAGTATTCAAGGACAATTGCAACTGAAATGTAAACTAGAGAAGACCTAACTGTAACACATTAAAAAAAAAATCTGAAGCATGACATATTATAATTAATAAAACTCAGAAAATACAAAAAAATGCAAAAAATTCAGAGCCTGCAGAATACTCTGCCGACGCCCCAAGGTTGTGACGTGTAATAGAGGAATGGACGCAGTGCTCAATTTTGAAATCTGTAAAACTTCAGAAGTGGGATTTTATTCACTTGGATAAACTAGATAGATCGAGGTTAGTGTGGAGAAAGTTGAAGCATGATTGAGCTGAGTTGTCAAAAGTATGAAAGGTGTTAATAGATGTTACCTCAATAAGTAAGGAGAGAAGGTTGCTTTTCCTGAACTGAGAGGAAGAAATTTCAGAGAATTGACTAAAGTCAGAGTATGACTGAATGAGGATTTTACTGGCTTGAGTGATATAGCGTAGAAACTGGCTCTTCATTCCTCAAGTCCACACTGACATTCAAGTACGTATTATTACTCTGATCTTAATGTAATCATCTTTTTCCTTCACATTAACTTATTGTTCTCCATTCCCTGATTCTACCACTCATCTGTACACCGGAGAAATTTAAAGTCACTCTACAACCAACCAATTCACACAAATACAAAAACAATACGTTCGAAAAGCTCAGCAGGATGAGGTCTGTAACTCTTCAGGAGAGGTGGGAAAGAGGTTGTGATTAAACGTAGATGGTTTCTCTTTCCATCAATGCTGCCTGGCGTTCTTCCAGCATATTCTGCTTTCATTTCGGATTTCTAGAATTTGCACATTTGTTTTATTTCCATCTTCCAACCCATGTGTTTTATTTTGAAATGAGGGAGCAAACTGCAATGCTAGTTGTTGAGACAGCATCAGAGGATGGGACTGAACCCAAGTCACTGGAGCTGTGTAGAGGGAGCTGAATATTACAGAACGTATTCTCGAATAGATGAAAGGGCAATAGAAGAAGGTTCTACAGTAAATTTTAAAAGGAAATTGCAGTTTTGAGTAAAGAGCAAGGAAGTGGTTAGATGTAGCCATGTCTATCAGAAGGCTTGTAAGTTACCATGATTCTATTTCAACAGAGCAAAAGATACCAAGATAATAGTGGCATCAGTGGCTAAAAGGGTCAGATTGACATTAAATAGAAGGGCTATGTTCTGTTAGGTAGTAGGGGATAGTAAATTCACGATAGGGAATAGTGAATTCTTGGTTCTGTAGTACAGTAGAGAGATCGAGGGACAAGCATTTGGTAGGGAGATAAAGGGGGCCCTACAGAGATGGTTCTAGGTAGTGAAAGTCTCAATACTGGCCCAAGCCACGTACTATAGGTTGAAGTGAATCATAGTGAACTGATCTACTGAGATTTTCTAGCAATTTATAGCATTTTTTAGCAAGATTAATGGTATGGACCTCCGAGCAAACAACAGCAAATAGATTGCTAAGTAGAAGGAGGAAGAGACCATTGTGAGGATCGCTGTTAAAGACCAACTTCATCGGGTTTGAATTCAAGATGATGTATAAGGAGGAAATCGGATGTCAATGATGTCAATTTCCTTAAAATTGCAAAACCATGTTGGCATTTTCCTCTCAAACATACTACTGAGGTGAGAATATGACTCATTCACAATGTTGAAAGAAATAAAGTTACTCAGTGTTCCTCTATCTTCGGAAAATGTGACTGCATGTGTGCGAGAAAGAGAGGGAGAGAGACACCTGAAAAGGTCATAAATGTAAGCTCATCTTAAAAATACTTTTGCATCTGAAGCCATTCTCCTCCAAAAGATCCTCCAAATGCAAAACAAGTAGATCAGCATAATTGTTCCAAAATAAAGAGGGTGCAGAATAGATTCACAAGAATGTTGCTGGGACGAGAGGACTTGGGACAGATTGGAATGGCCGGTATTGTTTTGTGTGAGTTCCCCTAAGTTCTATATGACATGAATGCCTGGGCTTAAAGCACTGAGGAGTCATTTTTTCTGTAAACTGTGTACGTATGAAGGTCAGCAGCCGAGTTCGTGGGTGGTGAGGCACCTGAGAATTGTGGAGAAAGACACTATCTATTCAGGAAAAAGATCAGGATCTCTGCATATCAGTGTGGGAGGAGTTTGTCTTCGGCTTTTGGGATGAGGATGAGTCAGGGTCAAGCCCAGTTGGTCATACAATTAGATCATGGCTGAACCACTGTTAGCCTTAATATCACTTTTCACAATCTCCCCACACGCCTTGGTTCCATTGTATTTCAAATGTCTGTCAATCTCCACTTTTAATGTATTCTACTACTTTACCTCCACAGCTCTTGAGGGCAAAAATGCCAAAGAGTCAGAAGCATTCTGAGAAGCAAAATTGCAAAATTGCTCGGGCCAGTAATGTGCGTCTTCATCCCAAATTATCTCCAATTGTTGCATTTTCTTTTTGACAATCCCCACCGTTACTTGATGATAAGACCGTAAGACCGTAAGATATAGGAGCAGAATTAGGCCATTTGGCGCATCAAGTCTTTTCAGCAATTTCATCATGTCTGATCCATTTTTCCTCTCAGCCACAATCTTCTGCCTCCCCACCCCCCACCTCCGAATCCCTTCATGCCATGTCCAATCAAGAATATATCAACCTCTGCCCTAAATATACATAAATACTTGGCCTCCACAGCTTCCTGTGGCAAAACAATCCATAGATTCACCACTTTCTGGCTAAAGAAATTCCTCCTCATCTCCATTCTGAAAGGACGCCCCTCTATTCTGAGGCTGAGTCCTCTGGTCTTAGACTCTCCCACCATAGGAAACATCCTCTCCACATCCACTGTATCAAGGCCTTTCACCATTCAATAGGTTTCAAAGAGGGCACCCCCACCCCCATTCTTCTGAATTCTAGTGAATACAGTCACAGAGCCATCAAATGCTCTTCGTATGACAAGACATTTAATCCTGGAATCATTTTTGTGAAACTCCTTTGAACCTTCTCCAGTTTCAGCTCATCCTTTCTAAGATGAGAGGCCCAAAATTGCACACAATACTCCAATTGAAGCCTCACCAGTGCTTTATAAAGTCTCAAAATTACATCATTGCTTTTATATTCTACTGCTCTTGAAATGAATGTTAACATTGCATTTACCTTCCTCATCACAGATTCAACCTGTAATATACCTTTAGGGTATCCTGCACAAGTACTCCCAAGTCCCTTTGCACCTCAGTTTTTTGAATTTTCTCTCCATTTAGAAAATAGTCCAACCCTTTAATTTCTTCTACTAAAGTGCGTGACCATACACTTCCTGACACTGTATTTTATCTGCAACTTCTTTGCCCATTCTCCCAAACCATCTAAGAATTTATGTAGCCTCTCTACTTCCTCAAAACTACCTGCCCCTCCACCTATCTTTGAATTTTCTGCAAACTTTGCAACAAATCCATCAATTCCATCATCCAAATCATTGACATATAACATAAAAAGAATCGGTCCCAACACAGACGCCTGTGGACCACCACTAGTCACCGGCAGCCAACCAGAAAAGGCTCCCTTTATTCCCACTCTTTGCCTCCTGCCAATCAGCTGCTGAGTTATCCATGCTAGAATATTTCCTGTACTACCATGGGCCCGTAGCTTGTTAAGCAGCCTCATGTGTTACTTTGTTAAAGGCCTTCTGAGAATCCAAGTTCCTTTGTCTACCCTGCTCATTATTTCTTCAAAGAATTCCAACAGATTTGTCAGGCAAGATTTTACCTTGAAGAAACCATGCTGACTACGGCCTATTTTATCATGTGCCTCCAAGTACCTTAAAACCACATCCTTAACAAATGACTCCAACATCTTCCCAAACACTAAGGTCAGAGTAACTGGCCCATAGTATCCTTCCTTCTGCCTCTTTCCCTTCTTGAAGAGTGGAGAGACATTTACAATTTTCCAGTCTTCCAGAACCATTCCAGTATCTAAGTGATTCTTGAAAGATCATTACTAATGTCTTCACAATCCCTTCAGCCACCTCTTTCAGAACCCTGGGGTGTACACCATCTGGTCCACGTGACTTATCTACCTTCAGACATTTCAGTTTCCCAAGGAACTTCTCTCTGTCAATCTCTCTCGGTCACACACTTCATGACCCCTGACACCTGGAACATCCAGCATATTGCTAGTGTCTTCCACAGTGAACAGTGATGCAAAATGCCTATTCAATTCATCCGCCATTTCTTTGTCCCCCATCACTATCCCTCCAGCATCATTTTCCATCGGTCTGATATCCACTTTCACCTCACTTTTACACTTCATGTATCTGAAGAAACTTTTGGCAATATTTAATATTATTGGCTAGCTTTCATTTGTATTCCATCTTTACCTTAATGATTTTTTAAGTTTCCTTCTGTTGGTTTTTAAAAACTTCCCAATCCTCTAACTTCCCACTAATTTTTGCTCTATTATATACCTTCTCTTTGGCTTTTATGTGGGCTTTGACTTCTCTCGTTAGCCATGGTTGAATCATCTTGTCTTTTGAATGCCTCTTCCTCTTTGGGATGTATACATCCTTGTGCCTTCCAAATTGCTTCCAGGAATTCCAGACATTGCTACTGTGCTGCCAGTGTTGTATTCGACCAATTCTGGCCAACTCCTCTTTCACACCTCTGTAATTCCCTGATAGATCTGATGTTTGCTTCTCCTTCTCAGATTTTGGGGTGAATTTGATCATATTATGATGACTTTCTCTAAGTGTTCTTTTACTTTAAGTTCACTAATCAATTCCAGTTCATTATACTCTGTTGTACAGTGTAATGATAGCTCGGGTTTGCTATTCCCTGTTACTTCTTATGACCACCCAAACACATATCGAACCATTGAGCCAAGATTATGTTTCATCTGTACAGTAATTTGCCCTTTATTAACAGATATTCTCCACCTCGCTTTCCTCTCAATCTATCATTCTGGAATGTCAATTACCCTTGAAAGTTCAACCGTGAACCTTAGCTACCTTGCACCTGCACATCTACAGCTCTTTGCCATCGACTCAAAGTATTTGGGAGCAGGATGACTTGTATTCTAGTCATCTTGAAATGAATGTTAACATGGCATTTACTTACTTTACCTTTAGGGAGTACTCCAAATCCCTCTGTACCTCTGATTTTTGAATTTTCTCCCAATTCAGAAAATCAGCTACACCTTTATCCCTCCTACCAAAGTGCATTCCCACTCTTTGCCTCCTGCTAGTCAGAAACCTTCTATCCATGCTAGCATCTTTCCTGTGATATCATGTACTCTTATCTTGCTAAGCAGCTTCATGTGTGGCACCTTGTCAAAGGCCTTTGGAAAATCCAAGTAAACAACATCCACTGACTCTCCTTTGTCTATCGTGTTTGTTATTACCCCAAAGAATTCCAACAGATTTGTCAGGCAAGATTTCCCCTGAAGGAAACCATGCTGACTTTGGCCTAATTTATCATGTGCCTCCAAGTACCCTGAAATATTATCCTTAATAATTGACTCCAATATCTTCCCAGCCATTGAAATCAAGCTAACTGGCCTATAATTTCTTTTCTTCTACCTCTCTCCCTACTTAAAGATTGGAGTGACATTTTCATTTTTCCAGTGCTCCAGAACTATTCCAGAACCTAGTGATTCTTGAAAGGTCATAACCAGTGCCTCCACGATCTCTTCAGAACCATGGGGTATGATACATCTGGTCCAGGTGATTTCTTTCCCTTCAGATCTTGCAGCTTCCAAAGCACCCTCTCTTTAGCAATAGCAACTACACTCATTTCTGCCCCCGACACTCAAATTTCCAGCACACTGCTAGTGTCTTCCATTGTGAAAATTGACGCTAAATACTTATTAAATTTTCTCACCATTTCTTTATCCCTTACTGCTACCAATCCAGCATCATTTTCCAGAAGTCCCACATCTATCCTCACCTTTACTTTACTTTTTATATATTTGAAAACACTTTTGGTATCCTCTTTGAAATTATTGGCTAGCTTAGCTTCATACTTCATCTTTTCTTTCCTTGTGGCTTTTTTAGTTGCCTTCTGTTGGTTTTTTTTTACAGCTTCCTAATCCTCTAACTTCCCACTAATTTTTGATCTGTTTTACACCCTCTCCTTTGCATTTAATTAACTTCAGGGGGATTCAGAACCTGAGAAAAGTGCAACTCCTGTTACAAGTAGGTTTGATGTTATAGTGAACAAT
Source organism: Mobula hypostoma (assembly GCF_963921235.1). Taxonomy (NCBI): domain Eukaryota; kingdom Metazoa; phylum Chordata; class Chondrichthyes; order Myliobatiformes; family Myliobatidae; genus Mobula; species Mobula hypostoma. The sequence goes on along the minus strand of NC_086129.1, from coordinate 31,871,034 downwards.
TTCAAGTTGTAAAGTTTTTGATGTAAATTAGCTTGATGTAAATTAGAAGGCACATGACTGCAGTAGATGGATACTGTTCTGCCTGGCAGTTGGTGACTTGTGTTCTGCAAGGATCAATTTTGGTGCTCCTGTTCAGTGATTACTTAGATGAGGATGTGTAGGGCTGGGTTAGTAAGTTTGTAGATGACATGAAGGTTGGAGGCAATGTGGATAGTGTAGGTGGTTATTGTAGATTACAACAGGATATTCACAGGATGCAGAGTTGAGCAGAGCAGTGGCAAATGGAGTTCAATCTGGAAAAGCATAAGGTGATACTCCTCGGAAGATTGAACTTGAAGGCAGAGTGCAAGGCCAATAGCAGAGTTCTTAACAGCATGGAGAAACAGAGGGATCTGAGTTCCACGTCCACAGAGCCCTCAAAGCATTCGCACAAGTTGATAGGGTGATTAGGAACTTGTTACATACACCTATTAGGGTGCATTCTCCAGATACCTTATAAGGTAACTGTAGCCTTCAGCCAGGAGCAGATGTCATCAGGTGGTTCCCAACCTTCACCGAGTGTTTCGACCCTTAACCACGACACTCTCCAGTTGGTGGGCTGGCAGTAGTGGCCAAATCACTGCCCATCTGCTCCTGTCTTCCAGTTTCCCTCCTCTCGCCTACTCCAAATCCAACAAGAGGCTCGTTCTGCCTCTTCCCCCATCCTACCAGCTGCTTGTTTTTCGCTCCTTTCGTCCAGGCCCAGATCTGACAACAACCGCCATGCTGATTTGGCTGGGAAACCTCTGCAGCCGATCTCCACAGGGAACAACCATGCCTGCCATCCCTTGTCTACACTCCTGCACTAAGGGCTGGTACTTCAAGTCCTTTCTGTCTCGGGCCTCTTCCCATCCCTCCTCCCACAGCACAGTCAGCTCAACCAGAATTATTTTCTCGTCTTCGGTTGACCACAGTACAATGTCTGGGCGTAGGGTTGTGTGCACCACATCTGGAAACTGCAACCTCCTTCCCACATCAGCCCCCTTCTCCCAGGACCTGGCTGTTAGCAGCAGATTGGGCTTTGGTTGTTTGGTTACGAATGGCCTAGCTCCCTCTTTGATGAAGCTGATAGCCTTCCTCAAATCTGTGCCAGTCATCCTCTCCTTGCATCTCTCCCACTCCAGTGTGTCAGCAAGAGCCAGAAGCACCTTATCATGGCGCCACCTACACCGTCCTTGAGTTAGAGCTGTTTTACACCTGGAGAGTATATGAGCCATTGTCCCCTTTTGACCACAGAGCTTACAGTTCGGGTCCTCTGTCATCCCCCATGTGTACAGATGTAATGGTGAAGGAAGGGTGTCATACACGGATCACAAGAGGAAGGAAATACGGAAGGGCTCCAGTCTCCATAACTCTGCCCATGAGATCTTGCGCTTAGGCAGATCCCATTTTGTCCAGGCACCCTGGGACCCTTGTTCCTCTGCCTTTGACATCCGCTTCTCTTCCTCACAGATCCGTACTTCTGCCTGTATCACATCTAGCCTGTTCCTTTTGCTTGCATTTCCCCACTGCCGGATGTGAACTGAGGTGAGGCCTTGCCGCCCAATGCAGGGGTTGCCGATGATATCTCGCAGCTTCAGAGAACACACTGCCTCCTCCACAGCTGCGTTGGCTGCCCACTTGCGCCCAGATCTGGTTGTAACGCCTGCTTGCTTTACCAAGACATCAATGGAATCTCTCAAGCTTAATATGGCTCTGCATTTTGCCACCTTGAGTTCCTCCACAACAGATGACGGGGGAAGCTGCGGTTGCCCAGAACAAATGTAGAGGTCCACTGAAGAGAAGCTTGGGGGAACTCCCAACCATCTCCCCAGGTGCTTGTTGGTTCTCCTCTCAATGCACTCTACGGCAGTCATGGGGAACTCATAAAGTGTGAAGAGCCAGAGAAGTCTGGGCAGAATGCCGTATTGGTAAAGCAAGGTCTTGAATTTACCGGGAAGTCCAGATTTGTCGATCTTCTTCAGCCATTCGTCTGTCTGCTTCACAGCATTGGTGACATTGGCCCCGTCTGTCAGTGACACATTAAACCACTTCCCCAAGCATTTTATTGGGTTATCTTCAATGGAAGGGATGACCTCACCCTGAACTTGGAGGCTAAACTTTGCCCTTTCTGATCACCATGCACCTGGACTTCTTGGCATTGAAGGACATCCTCGCCCAAGTGGCTACATTACCCAGGGTGTCCAATACCCATCTTGCTTGGACATGTGACACAGTTGTTATAGTGATGTTGTCCATGAACCCTCGTAGAGCCGGCTGAACAATACCCGACTCCAGCGTCGGGCCATGGGTTATATCTTCTGCTGTTGATAGTAGGAGGTTCATTCCCATATTAAATAGGGTGGGGGAGATGGTGCACCCTGCTGGAATCCCCTTCTGGAGATCCTGCCAACTAGTTGTGAAGTGGGCCGATGTAAATCTGAGTTTGAATCCTCCTAGGTAGCTGGTGATCATGTCTCGAATAGCCACTGGGATGTAGTAGTGGTCGAGTCCTTCTAGAATGAGGTCATGTGGAATAGACCCCTAGGCGTTCGCGAGGTCTAACCAGACAACTGTTAGGTCGCCTTTTTTCTGCTTTGCTTCACGGATCAAATGGCCAATCATTGAGGTGTGTTCCAGACACCCCGAAAAGCCTGGAATACCACCTTTCTGGATGGATGTGTTGATATAGTGGCTCTGTGTCATGTAAGAAGTCAGCCTTCTTGCGAGCACAGAAAAGAAAATCTTACATTCCACATCCAGGAGAGAAATTGTCCTAAACTGGGCAATTGTGGAAGAAACCTCTTCCTTTGGAATAAAGCATCCCTCTGCCAATTTCCAACTTGGTGGAATAGTACCTTTGGCCCAGATCTTTCTCATGACCTTCCACAGTCTCTGAAGAAGCTTTGGGCATTTCTTATACACCTTCTAAGATATGCTGCTTGGGCCTGGGGCAGCTGATGCTTTAGCTTTCCGGATGATGTCCTGGATTTCCTGCCTTGTAGGCTCCTTCACATTCAGCTCAATTGATGGGTTTTCCGGTCTACGCACAGGCCGATTGGTTCCTAGTCCCCGACCCCTCCGTGGGTCGCTGTGTGCCTCCCGCAGGAACTCCTCTACCTCTGGCTTCGAGCTGGATAGTATACCAGATTTTTGTTGGCCTAGAAGAGTCCTGGTGAAGCTGACTGGATCTCTCACAAACTGCGCTCGCCTTTTCTCTTTCTTCCTTCTTTGCTGTCGCAGATGTTCTGCTCTCCAGAGTTTGCACAGCAGAGTACAAGGCCAATAGCAGAATTCTTAACAGTATGGAGAAATAGAGGGATCTGAGTTCCACGTCCACAGAGCCCTCAAAGTATTCGCGCAAGTTGATAGGGTGATTAGGAATGGATATTGTGTGCCGGCCTTCATTAGTTGGGCAATTGAGTTCAAGAGTCATGAGGTTATTTTGCGAACTCCATAAAACTCTGGTTAGGCCACACTTAGAGTATTGCGTTCGGTTCCAGTTGCTTTAGGGAGGGCACAGAGTAGACTTATCAGGATACTGCCTGGTGACGGAATGCCTTATGACGAATTGTTAAGCAAATTTGGGTTTTTCTCTTTCAAGCAACAGAGGATAAGAGGCCACTTGATAGAAGTGTATAAGATTATGAGAGGCATAGGTAGAGTGGACAGCCGGCACCTTTTTCCTAGGGTGGCAATGGACAACATGAGAGGACATGCATTCAAGGTGAGTGGAGCAAAGTTTAGAGGAGATGCTGGAGGAAGGCATTTTACACAGGAAATAGTGAGTGCCTGGATAACACTGCTGGGGATTGTGGAAGAGTTTGACACAAAAGGGACACTTAAGAGACTCTTAGGTACATAGATATAAGAAAATTAGAGGGTTATGGGTTGTGTAGGAAGAAAGGGTCTGAATGATCTTGGAGTACATTTATATAGGTCAGCACAACATCTTGAGTTGAAGGGCCCATAATGTACTGTACTGTTCTATATTCTACCATCTAAATGGCAGCCAAGGATGTCTGTGGCAACACTCTAATCCCTTTACTATAGTCTGGACATTTGAAATAACCTCAACTACACCTCTTCCCACCCTGCCACATGCAAAAATGCCATTCCCTATTCCCAGTTCCTCCGTCTCTGCCGCATCTGCTCCCAGGATGAGGTTTTTCATTCCAGGACATCTCAAATGTCCTCTTTCCTTAAGGATCGTGGTTTCCCTTCTGCTGTCATCAATGATGCCCTCACCCGCATCTCCTTCATTTCCCGCACTTCGGCCCTCACCCCATCTTCCCGTCACCACAACAGGGACAGAGTTCCCCTTGTCCTCACCTACCACCCCACCAGCCTCCCGATCCAGCACATTATCCTCCGCAAGTTCCGCCACCTTGAACAGGACCCCACCACTAAGCACATCTTTCCCTCTCCACCCCTCTCCGCCTTCCGCAGGGATCGGTCCCTCCGCGACTCCCTGATCCACATGTCCCTCCCCATGGATCTCCCACCCAGCACTTATCCCTGTAAGCGTAAGTGCTACACCTGTCCCTACACTTCCTCTCTCACCACCATTCAGGGCCCCAAACAGTACTTCCAAGTGAGGCAACACTTCACTTGTGAGTCTGTTGGGGTCATCTATTGCATCCGGTGCTCCCTGTGCGGCCTCCTCTACATCGGTGAAACCCGACACAGATTGGGGGACCGCTTCGTCGAGCACCTCCGCTCCGTCCGCCAAAACAGACATGATCTCCCAGTAGCCACCCACTTCAAATCTGCTTCCAATTCCCATTCAGATATGTCCATACATGGCCTCCTCTACTGCCATGATGATGCTAAACTCAGGTTGGAGGAGCAACACCTTATATACCATCTAGGTAGTCTCCAGCCCCTTGGTATGAACATAGAATACTCCAACTTCCGGTAATTCCCTCCCCCTCACTTCCCCCATCCCAGTTTCACTCTGCCCCCTCCCCCAGCTGCCTATCACCTCCCTCATGGTTCTGCCTCCTTCTACTACCCATTGTGTTTTCCCCTATTCCTTCTTCACCTTTCCTGCCTATCCCCTCCTTGCTTCCCCTCCCCCACCCCTTTATCTTTCCCCTTACTGGTTTTTCACCTGGAAACTACCAGCCTTCTCCTTCCCACCCTCCCCCCACCTTCTTTATAGGGCCTCTGCCCCTTCCCTCTTCAGTCCTGACAAAGGGTTCCGGCCCGAAACGTTGACTGATCGTTTCCACGGATGCTGCCCGAGCTGCTGAGTTCCTCCAGCGTGTTGTGAGTGTTGCTTTGACCCCAGCATCTGCAGAGTATTTTGTTTATGAAATAAACTCAGACAGAATATTGAATCCTAAACCATTGGGTAATTTAGAATTAAATCTGAAAAGGAAACATATTTTGATATATTTCATGTAACAGAAAGGCAATCAGCAATTCAGTCAATCCTTACCCACCTGGTTCTATATCTCCATCATCCCCTCCCCATTTTTCTCCAACTATCACCTACAGCCTCTGTTCCTGCTCCCTCCCACATCTGGTTCCAGCTGCCTATCATCCTGTCCCCATCTAGTTCCACCATGATATGTCTCTATGCCACCCCACTCTGTACTGATATAAACTGTTCCCCCTCAGTCTTGATGTAGGATCTCAACCTGACATAGTGAATGATACCTTTTGTCTCCAGAGATGTTGCTTAATCACTGATTTTTTCAGCATTCTGTTTTCGTTTTCCAAGTTAGCATTGTTGAAAGTGAACTTATATCAAACTATCAACTGAAGTCTGACTGAATCTGACAAGCTTTACTTCTTTCCCATCAGGGGTTCCAGTGGTCTTGGAGGTGAACCAGCCGCGTCTCGTCAGTGTCTGGAGAGGGGAGTCAGTCACGTTAAACTGCAGCTTTACTCATAATGCAACTGAGGATGGCTGGGTCATCATTTCCTGGCACAGGACATCACCAAGGGCTGGAGATGTTCCTTACAAAGTGAATAATCTGCATTGTGTCCCTGACGCCTGTCTGCATGGATTGAAACGCTGTAATGCATCACTGAGGGTTGAACATGTCTCCTTTGATCACTCTGGTAATCGCTACACCTGTATCCTGAGGATACCCAGTGTCTACCCACCATTAGAGGCAAAAGGCCAAGGAACACTGCTGCAGGTTTATGGTAAACTTTTTTTTGTCATTCTACAAGTATAGTTTCTGCAATGTGTATCAGTATCAGAATCAGGTTTATTATCACTGACATATGTAGTGAAATTTGTTGTGCTGTGGCAGCAGTATAGTGCAAGACACAAAAATAATAAGTATAAATAGGCATCCATTAGTCTCATGAGACCATGGATTTGCACCTTGCAAGGTTTCCAGGGCACAGGCCTGGGCAAGGTTGTATGGAAGACCAGCAGTTGCCCATGCTGCAAGTCTCCCCTCTCCACGCCACCAATATTGTCCAAGGGAAGGGCACTAGGGCCGATACAGCTTGGCACTGGTGTCGTCGGAGTGGTTAAGTGCCTTGCTCAAGGACACAACATGCTGCCTCAGCTGAGGCTCGAACTAGCGACCTTCAGATCACTAGACGAACGCCTTAACCACTTGGCCATATGCCAACACATAATATAATATAAGTTAAAGTAAAATTTTAAATAAATAAATAGTGCAATAGAGGAATAGTGAGGTGGGTTCATGGACTGTTCAGAAATCTGATGGTTGAGGGAAAACAGCCGGCTTAAAATGTTGAGTGTGTGTTTTCAGGTTCCTGTATCTCTTCTCTGATGCTGATAATGAGAGGAAGATGTGTTCTGGATGGTAAGGGTCCTTTATGATGGATGCTGCCTTTCTGAGGCACCAGCTTTTGAAGATGCCCTCGATGGTGGGGAGGCTGGTGCCTATGATGGAGCTGGCTGAGTCTACAACCCTCTTTTCATCCTGTGCATTGGAGCATCCATACCAGATACAACTAATCAGAACACTCTTCATAGTACATCTGTAGAAATGTATGCATATTAATTACAGTTAATATGACATAAGATAGGTTTGGCAGGATTAAAGATAATCCAATAAGATTTTATGTACCTTAAGAGAAACAAAGAATAGAGACAGAATAGGGCCCCTCAAAGATCAAAATGTGCAGCTTGTGTGAAGACTTAGGAGAAAGGCAGGAATGAAAATTTCTTCTCTATTTTTGCCATGGAAAGTATCATGACTATATGGGAAAGAAGGGATGTGAATGGGGGTGTCTTGAGGATAGTCCATATTACTGTAGAGAGGATGCTGGACGTCTTAAAAGTTATATCCTAAAACACTGTGGGATGCTAGAGAAGAAATTGTGAAGGTCTTGGCTGAAATATTTGCACAGTCTTTAGCCGTGGGTGAGGTGCTGGAAGACTAGGGATAAGCAAATATTGTGCCTTTATTTAAGAATGACTGCAAAGAAAAACCAGGGAACTATAGACCAGTAATTCTGACATTGTTGGTAAGTTATTGGAGAGAATTCTGAGGGATAAGATATGCATGCATATGGAAAGACATGGGTTGATTAGGGATAGTCAGCATGGCTCTGCGTATGGGAGATTATTTCTTATGAGTCTGAATCAGGTTTAATATCACTGGCACATGTCATAAAACTGGTTAAGAAGGTGTTGGAGAAGATGGCGGCGCGACGCAGCTCACAGCGACCACTCCGGTGGTGACGTCTGTTATTTGTCAAGTAGGGTGCCATGCACAATCCTGATTTGATGGAGACGGACGTGAGAGCACGGAGGAACATCTGGTGAAACTTCTGAAATGCCTGCTTCGCTGCTGCTGCTACTGTGTGGTCCAGAATCACTGGAGGAGAAGACCCAAGTCCTTGGCTTTGCTTGTTGCTTGGCAGCAGGGGCGGGGCCAAAGCACTCGATAGAGGATGGTGCTCGGAGAGGCTGTGTCGGAGGGGCTGGTCGGAGGCTCGAAGTTTTCGGACAGACTCAGAGTCCGCTGCGGTCGGGTGCTTCCAATGGTGCTGCATCGGCAAGTTGGCGGCGCTTGGAGGTTCATGGCAGGGAGAGTTTCTCCCTTCTGCCGCCTGCGTGGAATGATGAGGCTATCGGGACCTTGAGACTTTTTTTTTACCGTGCCTGTGGTCTGCTCTTTATCAAATTATGGTATTGCTTTGCACTGTTGTAACTATATGTTATAATTATGTGATTTTGTCAGTTTTAGTCTTGGTTTGTCCTGTGTTTTCTTGTGATATCATTCTGGAGGAACGTTGTATCATTTTTTAATGCATGCATTTCTAAATGACAATAAACGAGGACTGAGTGTCCTCACAATCTAATCTATCTTAATGGCAGCAGTACAATGCAATACGTGATGATATAGAAAGAAAAAATAAATAAGTAAATCAATTACAGTACGTGCATATATGTATATTAAATAGTTAAATTAAAGATAGTGCAAAAACAGAAGTAATTTTAAAAATTAGGTAGTGTTCATGGGTTCAATGTCCATTTAGGAATCAGATGGCAAAAGCTGTTCCTGAATTGATGAGTGTGTGCCTTCAGGCTTCTGTACCTCCTTCCCAACAGTAACAATGAGAAAAGGGCATGTCCTGGCTGATGGGAGTCCTTAATAATGATGGCATCTTTCCAAAGCACTGCTCCTGAAAATGTCTTGGATACTACAGAGGCTAGTACCCAAGATGGAGCTGACCAATTTTACAGATTTCTGTAGCTGTTTTTGATCCTGACAGTAGCCCTCCTCCCCCCACCACCTCCCATGTGATGCAGACAGTCAGAATGCTCTCCACGGTACCTCTGTAGAAGTTTTCAAGTGTTGTAGGTGACAAACCAAATCTCCTCAAAGTCCTAATGAAATATAGCTGCTGTCTTGCCTTCTTTATAGCTGCATCAACATATACATACATAAGCATTAGATCCTTTTTTGCATTGATATGTTGGGACCATGTCAGATCCTCAGAGATCTTGACACCCAGGAACTTGAAATTGCTCAGTCTCTCCACTTCTGATCCCTCAATGATGTTCCCTCATCCTACCCTTTCAGAAGTCCATAATTAGTTCTTTCGTCTTATTGACATTGAGTGAAAGGTTGTTGCTGTGACACCACTCAACTAGCTGGTATATCTTGTTCCTGTACGCCCTCTCGTCTCCATCTGAGTCTGCCAACAATGGACGTATCATTTATAGATGGCATTTGAGCTATACTTAACACACAGTCTTGAGTATAGAGAGAGCAGAGCAGTGGGCTAAGAACACATCCCTGAGGTGTGCCAATGTTGATCATCAGCAAGGAGTTTTCTTGACCAAGAATGTCAATGATGACAAGGCATTAGAAGTATGGACTTCAGTAAAGCCGTTGATAAGGTTCTACATGACAGACTACTCTGGGATATTAGATCACATGGAATCCAGGAAGAGCTGGCTAATTGGACACACAATCACACAATTGATTGTGGTGGTAGGAAGCCGAGGGTAATGATGGAAGGTTGTTTCTCACACTGGAGGCCCGTAACTAATCGGGGTCAGGGGTCAGTGGTCAGTGCTGGGCCTATTGTAGTTTGTCATCTATATTAATAATTTGGAAAAAAGCATGGTTAGTAAATTTTCAGATGGCATGAAAATAAGTGGAATCACTGACAGGGAAAAATGTTAATAGTAATTGCATGGGGCTCTTGATCAGCAAGATAAGTGGGCCAAGAAACAGCAAATAGAGTTTAATTCAGATAAATGTAAGATGTTGCATTTTGGAAAGTCAATTCATGGTAGGCCTCTCATAGTAAACGGTAGAACATCTGTGAGTGTTGTAGAACAGAGGGACCTTGATGTTCAAGTACATGGTTTCCTGAAAGCAGAGTCACAGGTATGGACGCTGGGAAGTTATGGTAAAGTTTACAAGATGCTAGTGGAGTATCGTGTTCAGTTTTGCTCATTCTGCTATAGGAAAGATGTTATTAAACTAGAAAGAGTGTAGAAAAGATTTACAATGATGTTGCCAGGACATGAGGGACTGAGTCATAGGGAGAGATTGACAGGCTAGAACTTTTTCCCCTGGAGCATAGGAGGGGCTAGAGATGACCTTGTAGATGTGCATGTAATCATGAGATAGGAACTAATATTAATAATGCATTCACTCTTTTTCCCAAGGTTGGGAAATCAAGACCAGAGAATATGGGTTTAAGGTGAGAGGATAAAGATTCAATAGCCTGCTAAATTACTCTATGTCTCTATTTATGTACCAAATCCCATTCGGAAACACAAACACGCACTGATAACAAAAATATCCAATGGGAAATCTGGCTAATTAAGTAAATCATGTTTCAATTCAGTACAATAAGAGGTATATCAATATTGGTGTTTATAGAACATTTGCCAAATGGTGTCTTTGATATGTTGTTACATAGATTCAAGATTCAAAATACATTTATTATCAAAGTATGGATACAGAACTCCTTTTCATTGACTACAGCTCTGCCTTTAATACCATCATTCCAAATAAACTGATTCCTAAGCTCCAGAACCTGGGCCTTAGCACTCAGATCTGCAGCTGGATCTTCAACTTCCTCACAGACAGGACCCAGGCTGTAAAAATAGGGGACAAGCTCTCCTCTACAATCACTCTGAGCACCGGTGCCCCACAAGGCTGTGTACTCAGCCCCCTGCTGTACTCACTGTACACCCATGATTGTGTAGCCAAGTTTCCATCGAACTCAATATATAAGTTTGCTGATGACAATTGTAGGCCATATCTCGGGTAATGATGAGTTTGAGTACAGAGAGGAAATTAAGAACCTGGTGGCATAGTGCGAAGACAATAACCTATCCCTCAACATCAGCAAGACGAAGGAATTGGTTGTTGAGTTCAGAAGGAGTAGTGGACCGCACAACCCAATTTACATTCGTGGTGCGCAAGTGGAACAGGTCAAAACCTTTAAGTTCCTTGGTCAATATCACATATGACCTGACTTGGTCCAACCAAGCAGAGTCCACTGCCAAGAAGGCCTACCAGTGCCTTTACTTCCTGAGAAAACTAAAGAAATTTGGCCTGTCCCCTAAAACCCTCACTAATTTTTATAGATACACTGTAGAAAGCATTCTTCTAGGGTGCATCACAATCTGGTATGGAAGTTGTCCTGTCCAAGACCGGAAGAAGCTGCAGAAGATCGTGAACACGGCACAGCACATCACACATTACCAAATTTCCCTCGGGATTAATAAAGTATATCTATCTATCTATCTATCTATCTACCTGTCTATCAAACCAATCAAACCAATCTTCCGTCCTTGGACTCACTCCACACCACACGCTGTCAGAGCAGTGCTGCCAGGATAATCAAAGACACGACCCACCCAGCCAACACACTTTGTGTCCCTCTTCCCTCCGGGAGAAGGCTCAGGAGCTTGAAGACTCGTACCGCCAGACTTGGGAACAGCTTCTTTCCAACTGTGATAAGCCTGCTGAACGGATCCTGACCCGGATCTGGGCTGTACCCTCCAAATATCCGGACCTGCATCTTGTTTTTTTGCACTACCTTACTTTCCATTTTTCTAGTTTCTATTCATGATTTATAATTTAAATTTTTAATATTTATTATTGATTTGTAATCCAGGGAGTGGGAAGCACAGAATCAAATATCGCTGTGATGATTGTACGTTCTAGTATCAATTGTTTGGTGACAATAAAGAATAAAGTATAAAGAACACAACTCTGAGATTCGTCCTCCCACAGGCAGCCATAAAACAAAGAAACAGAATGGAACACGTTCAAGAAAACATCAAGCACCCAATGTGCAAAGAAGTTGTGCAAATGGCGAAAAGCGAGTGAACTCCACATAGAATATCAAAACAGTTCAGTTCAGCACTGCCCTGCTAGCTAATGCAGGCCACAAGGTCATTCTTCACCAAAGTGCCCCATTCTGCATTGATCACCCCGATCAAACTGCTCAAGGACGACACAAAAAAAGAGCAACCTGAACCCAGGAACACGTGCAACATGAACCCCAAAGTCCCCCAAAATTAGTCTACAGCCTTGTCGCTAAATCTGGGCAACATAGACCCCAGGACTCCTGCAGTTCCTCCGACAGCAGCCTAGTCAAGTGCAGGCACATGGTGCTGAACACCTGCCCATCCTCTGCTCCTGTCCTCATTGCCCTTAACATTGCTTGACGCCTCACTCAGACAAAAGCAATGGAGTTAATCATGGGGCTTGCATCCCAACTCCAGGCCACCAGGATCACAAAAAAAAAACAAAAAAGATAGAAACACTCAGCAGGTCAGAGTTAATGTCTCTCTCTCCACAGATTCTCCTGATCTGCTGAGTGTTTCCAACATTTTCTGTTTCAATTCAGAATCCCAGCATCTGAATGTTTATTGGTTTTCATTTAATGTAAAGAATTACAAATCAGGTATGAAAACCATAACTGAAATTAATTTGGTGTTGCACTCATTGTCATTAACTGTTCCATTTCTGCCAAGTACAATTCTTCCACTGTCAGCAGAGTTGAGGTGAGTGAGCACGAGGCAGAGTCGAGGCAAGTGGAGGGGAGGCAGAGCTGAGGAAGAGTCGAGGCGAGTAGAGGCAAGGCAAAGTTGAGGTGGAGCCCGGGCCTGTCCTCAAGAGCATGGAAAGACACAACAGGTCCAGCTTCACCGCCATTGAGTGACTCGCTGATGGGGTAAACCTGCCGTGCTTGATATTCTTAATATCCAGCAGTGTCTTGCAGTCATAAAATAGACATAAAGAACAAACAATTACACCTTTGTTTTGGACTCGGAGAGGCCGCTGTGGCCGAGTATGCTGCCATCTTACCAGCTTCAGTTCAAAACCCAGGAGTGTGAGCTTCTCCAACTATCATTTCCTAATGCTTTTACTGCCCAGGATACAGGATGCACCCTGGGATTCTTACACGGTGCACAATATGCATTCCACTCATTTAAGGTGCCCTAATGCCTCAAAAGACTATGTTAATTCAACTAATAAAAAGACGATACTTAAAATCCTACCGGATTTCTCACAGTTTTGGTAATCTGCAAGCAACATTTTTTATTTTCCAGCCATTAGTTTAAATCAACTGCCTGCTTTCACTCACTGTTTGCGTTGTTCCTTTTAAACTCTTTTTAAGCATTCTGCTGGCATCGCAAAACAGGGATATAAATCAAAAGGAAGCACTGAATATAAATAGATAATCCAGATAAATGCACATCCATCACAAGAACAGAATTCCATGACACAATTGAAGGTGACGCATATGAACTGAATCTGGATTTAAGGAAATCAAATCCACTGGCAATACTGAAAATAATATTGGGTCATGCAAAATTTGACAAATTCTTCCAAATTAGCAACTATAATACTCATGGGAAAGTGTTCTATGTAAGTCTGCTTGCACAGGTCCTGTCATCAGCTAAGATTATATTTATGATTCACACTTATTGAAATAGAAATGTGATATAAACTAAGTTTTATTTAGCACTAAAGAACAATATATTTTTATCTTGCATTGTTTATTACAGTTCCAGAATCTCCACCAGAAATTTTAATTACTCATGAAGAATTAATAGCAGAGAAGCCGTCCGCTTTGTATTGCCATGCTTGGGGATTTTATCCTCAGAACATCTCAATGAAATGGCTGCATATCCACAATGCTCAGGCTTCAGAAGCAGATGTTAAAGTTACAACAAGACTCTCCCCTCTCAAGAACTTCAATGGTACATTTAATGCCACCAGTCAAATGAATTTTACTCCCACCTCGCAAGACCACAAGACAATCCGTACTTGTCAGGTTCTTCATACAACAAGCAAACAATGGATCATAAAAAATATAACACTTAATGTCAATTGTAAGTATGTTCAATTTATGGTTTTAATCATAGTATGAAATGATATAACATACAGTATTTCTAACTGAGGTAAGTTGGGTGCTAAATATATCATTTCACTTTTTAAATTAGTAGGTAATGTCAATTTAGCAAACTGTCCTTTCACCTTGAATTCTCAAAAAAAAATCAATAACCCTCAATGACTAACTGCTCCTACCTACACAATGTCCATATCCCTCCATCTTTTTCACATTCATGTGCATATCTAAACGTCTCTTAAAAGCATCTAATGTATTTGTCTCTACCATCATGCCAGGCAGCGCGTTCCAGGCATCCATTACTCTCCGCACATTCCCTTTGAACCTCATTTCTCTCACCTTCAATGCATGCCCTCTGGTATTGGAAGTTTTAACCCTGGGAAAAAGATACTCCCTATGCACTCTATCTATGCTTCTCATAATCTTATAAAGCTCTATCAGATCTCTCCTCAGCCTTCACCACTCTAAAGAAAATACCCCAAGTTTGTCCAGCCTCTTATGATAGCACATGTCCTCTAAACCAGGCAGCATCCTGGTAAACCTCTTCTGCACCCTCTCCAAAGCCTCAACATCCTTCCTATAATGGGGCAAACTGAACAGTATGCAATTCTCCAGATGTGTCCTAACCCGAGTTCTATAATGTTGCAATATAACCCTTGATTTTTGAACTCATTGCTTCGACTCATAAAAGCAAGCATTCCATCAGCCTTCTTAATCATCCTATCTATCAAACTGGGTAGCCACTTTCATGGAGATATGAACTTGGATCCCAAAATCTCTCTGCTCCGCAACACGGTTAAGGATCTTGCCCATAACAGTGTGCTGTCTTCTTGCATTTGCCCTACTAAGGTGCAATGCTTGCATTACATTGTTAATCTTTTTTTCTCAATAAAAGTTTCTTTGCCTAGATGAGTAAGGAACTTTCACAAAACAGTTTTGTGTCATAAAAAGTAAAAGTAAGAAACACAATGTAGGAACAGGCATGATGATATTTAGGATAGACTTAACCATAGACCATAGGACCATAAGATAAAGGAGCAGAATTAGGCCATTTGGCCCATCAAGTTTGCTCCACCATTTCATCATGGTTGATCCATTTTTCAAGAATCTATCAACCCTTGCCTTAAATATACATGAAGACTTAGCTTCCACAGTTGCCTGTGGCAAAGAATTCCACAGGTTCACCACCCTCTGGCTAAAGAAATTCTTCCTCATCTCCATTCTGAAAGGACACCCCTCTATTCTTCTGAGGCTGTATCCTCTGGTCTTAGACTCTCCCACGATAGGAAACATCCTCTCCACATCCACTCTATCAAGGCCTTTCACCATTCAATAGGCTTCAATGAGGTCCCCCCTCATTCTTCTGAAATCCAGTCAATACAGGCCCAAAGCCATCAAACACTCTTCATGTGACAAGCTATTCAATCCTGGAATCATTCTTGTGAACCTCCTTTGAACCTTCGCCAAGTTTCAGCACATCCTTTCTAAGAAAAGAGGCCCAAAACTGCTCACAATACTCCAAGTGAGGCCTCAATCGTGCTTTATAAAGCCTACAGCATTAAAGATATTTTTCTTTAAGAAGTATAAAGCCCAGATTGCTTCAGGGCTACTTGGAAGTAAGGAGAGGGGGAATGAGATGGACCAAATCAATCCAATGGTCCCTTTCTACATTATAAGATATGATCTGGTCATGGAGTTAAATGCCACAGTTTTAAAATAAGTAGTTAAGCTTGTTAAGACAGGGAGTGTTTTGACAATAAAATAAAACAGAAGAACTTTTAAAAATGGTAATTAATATGTGGATGGACTAACTTGCAGCTAATAACCAGAAACCGGGACCACAATGTATTTCTCTTTCAAAGTGGCAGCACTGGTTCAACTGGCCAAATGAACTCAAGTTGCAAGATTTTATAATATAATTCATTATTATAAATCAAAATATTGCTTCTGAATCTACAAAATCTACTTATAATAACAGGTTAAAAATGAGACAAAAACACAATGGGGTTATAGTGGACTATTTCTGAAGTTTGAGTGTAAATAAAATGAAAAGAATTTTGGTAGGGATATTGAGCAAGTGTATTAGATGTGTTTCTGAAAGGAAATCTTGTAAAACTACCATATAGAACCTGATTCATTGAACTATTTCCCATTTAAATATATTGGTAAATCTTTATATATATATATATAAAGATTTACTAATTTGAAGTGTCTCTAGATAATTGAATATATTAACATGTATGACTTTGTATATAACTTATCATACAAGGTGATCAAGAGAGATATCACTACAGTAAGAGAGGAAGAAAACACAGATATTAAATCAAACTGCTGTTCTCTGCTCTCAAGGGAAAAGATTCTTGGTGGGTTTTTTTTTTGGAGTACATATTAGTAAATTGAATTCCATTTTATAAATCTCTACGTTCATAATTGCAATTATGAAATACAATTGCCCAGAGCAATCTTTTCTTTTCAATTTTGTCCCTTGGATAAACATCTAAGTTAAAAATGTATCAGAAGTTGCTGCTTCAATTTCCTGTCAGTTATATTCTGTCTCTAACTCGCCATATGCAATTCTGTAAGGTTTTGTTGAAACGGCCTTTGTAACTCACATTTTTTCCCTTTTCCATTGTTCTGGTTGAGATGGTCCACAACCAGTCATATATTACAGAAATTCTATTTTGGATCACTTCCAGCCACTGCTCGAGGACATTATCTACATTGAACCCCAATCATATCTTGAACTAAAATGCACCGCGGACAGTAATCCAGTATCCACAGTCATCTGGATGAAATCAGGGGCGCATACTGAAAGGATACAATTAGCCAATGGAGTAGGCAACTCAGTTTTACTAAACGAGAATACTGATGATTTCTACAGTGGAAAGTACATTTGCAGAGCATTCAATGCATTTGGTTCAAAAGAATATCCTCTGGCAATATATGTGATATCCGCTTGGAAAAGTAAGTACCATTATACCACCCAAAGTCTATTTTTTTCTGCTTTATTAATTCATAGAGCATAAGCACATGGAATCTGGATCCGGCACCAAGCTTGGTCCCAGCAGCTCCTAAATGGGAGAGGTTTGATAACATATAAACCCATGCTCAAATGCGATAGAGATTGCAAAGGACCATGGGAAAGTATTGTAGGAGCAGGAAGAGCAGAGCAATGACTGGAGGAGGTAGCCAGGATAGAGAACATAGAATATAGAATAGTACAGCACAGTACAGGCCCTTCGGCCCACAATGTTGTTCCGACCCTCAAACACTGCCTCCCATATAACCTCCCACCTTAAATTCCTCCATATACCCATCTAGTAGTCTCTTAAATTTCACTAGTGTATCTGCCTCCACCACTGACTCAGGCAGTGCATTCCACGCACCAACCACTCTCTGAGTAAAAAATCTTCCTCTAATATCCCCCTTGAACTTCCCACCCCTTACCTTAAAGCCATGTCCTCTTGTATTGAGCAGTGGTGCCCTGGGGAAGAGGCACTGGCTGTCCACTCTATCTATTCCTCTTAATATCTTGTACACCTCTATCATGTCTCCTCTCATCCTCCTTCTCTCCAAAGAGTAAAGCCCTAGCTCCCTTAATCTCTGATCATAATCCATACTCTCTAAACCAGGCAGCATCCTGGTAAATCTCCTCTGTACCCTTTCCAATGCTTCCACATCCTTCCTATAGTGAGGCGACCAGAACTGGACACAATACTCCAAGTGCGGCCGAACCAGAGTTTTATGGAGCTGCATCATTACATTGCGACTCTTAAACACTATCCCTCGGCTTATGAAAGCTAACACCCCATAAGCTTTCTTAACTACCCTATCCACCTGTGAGGCAACTTTCAGGGATCCGTAGACATGTACCCCCAGATCCCTCTGCTCCTCCACACTACCAAATATCCTGCCATTTGCTTTGTACTCTGCCTTGGAGTTTGTCCTTCCAAAGTGTACCACCTCACACTTCTCCGGGTTGAACTCCATCTGCCACTTCTCAGCCCACTTCTGCATCCTATCAATGTCTCTCTGCAATCTTCGACAATCCCCTACACTATCTACAACACCACCAACCTTTGTGTCGTCTGCAAACTTGCCAACCCACCCTTCTACCCCCACATCCAGGTCATTAATAAAAATCACGAAAAGTAGAGGTCCCAGAACCGATCCTTGTGGGACACCACTAGTCACAACCCTCCAATCCGAATGTACTCCCTCCACCACGACCCTCTGCCTTCTGCAGGCAAGCCAATTCTGAATCTACCTGGCCAAACTTCCCTGAATCCCATGCCTTCTGACTTTCTGAATAAGCCTACCGTGTGGAACCTTGTCAAATGCCTTACTAAAATCCATATAGATCACATCCACTGCACTGCCCTTAACTATATGCCTGGTCACCTCCTCAAAGAACTCTATCAGGCTTGTTAGACACGATCTGCCGTTCACAAAGCCATGCTGACTGTCCCTGATCAGACCATGATTCTCTAAATGCCCAGAGATCCTATCTCTAAGAATCTTTTCCAACAGCTTTCCCACCACAGACGTAAGGCTCACTGGTCTATAATTACCCGGAATATCCCTACTACCTTTTTTGAACAAGGGGACAACATTCGCCTCCCACCAATCCTCCAGTACCATTCCCGTAGACATTCCCGTAGATGGAGCAGTTTGTTGGACTAGGGGTGGGACTGATTATCAAATCGCTGAGCAGATTATCTGGGAGGTGCAGGCAAATAACCGAGAAGGATTAGCACGGTTGTGTTGGGCAGATAATCAGCATGTTTGGGTAAATGAATGGGATGATGAGGTCAGACATATGTTTGGGTATGGGGCTAATAATGAGGCAGGAAAGATATGTACAAGTCAGATGTTTGCTGGAGATAGCGAAGTAGATTGTGGTGTGGCTTGGGAATTTAGCACGGGGCTAATCATTATAAAGAACAGTTAAATATGACACAAACCTCGCAGAAGTGGACTGTTGGACTCTGCAGTGACGTCCTATGGATGGACAAGCCTTAAAACTAACCCCAAAGGAGGTCTCCGATTAAGATATGCTTCAGTGTTTTTACGGGCCTCGAGAGCATGGAAGAAACTCCCATGAGTAGTGTCAAATAATCACAGGATGTTTGACATTACTGCAACACCAGGAACCAGAAATGGCAGAAATTTCTGGATCAAAACTGGCCCAGGAACCTCTGTCCCAAAATAAAAAAAGACAAACCTCCACATCAAATGATTGTACTACATGAGACAAGAGTAAGTGATATAAAGCATCTTAAAAATATATAATTTCTTCAAATTACATAATTAAATTAGCAATTGGTAAAATATAATTTTATCTATATTACTATTTAGAATAGTCTAGGGAGCCGAAGTACTAATATCACATTTCTAAGACATTGTAATTTGTTGAAATATGGGCTGGTAGTTCCTACCTTGTACAATAGCTTGGAAAATCCACAACAGCTTAAATGAGAAAATGCGAAAGAATTTACGATTTATAATATTACCAAGATGCTGAGTCAGTATATGAGTTACTATACCAGGAAGGCGATTTATCTAATATTTGTCAGCATTCTTAGATATTGAAGTAGATAATGATCTGTATGAGCAGTATGCACTGTACTTCAGTAATAATAAACCAAATCCAATTGAAATTCCAATTCCAAACATTTTTTTCTTTCTGCTACACAGGATATTTCACTCACCGATTTGTAACGGTGCCAATCTTTGTGATGACTGTCGTTTTGTTACTGCTCTGGAGCAATAAAGGTAAATTAGATAGATTTAGATTAGATTAGATTATGAGGACACACAGTCCTCTTTTATTGTCATTTAGGAATGCATGCATTAAGAAATGATACAATGTTTTTCCAGAATGATATCACAGAAACACATGACAAACCAAGACTGAAAAACTGACAAAAACCATATCATTATAACATATAGTTACAACAGTGCAAAGCAATACTGTAATTTGATAAGAACAGACCATGGGCATGGTAAAAGTCTCAAAGTCTCTCGAAAGTCCCATCATCTCACGCAGACAGTGAACCTCCAGTGCTGCAAACTTGCCGGTGCAGCATACTGGAAGTATCCGACCACAGTCCGACTCTGAGTCCATCCGAAAACTCCAAGCCTCCAACCAGCTCTCCGACACCGAGCACCGAGCACCATCTCTGCCGAGCGCTTCGAACCCGGCCCCGGCAACAGGCAATACGCAAAGCCGAGGATTTGGGGCCTTCCCCTCCGGAGAATCTCGATCGCACAGTAGCAGCAGCAGCGAAGCAGGCATTTCAGAAGTTTCTCCAGATGTTCCTCCACGTTTCTCATAGCTGTCTCCATCAAATCAGGATTGTGCACGGCCCCCTAGTTAACACGAATCGATATCAATTTGGAACGGCCGCGCACGCTGCGTCACGCCGCCATCTTCTCCTCCCTCTTCTACTTACTGGAATTCAGAAGATTGAGAGGGATCTCATTGAAAGCTATTGAATGTTGAAAGGCATTGATAGAGTGGATGCAGGGAGGATATTTCCAATGGTGGGGGAGTCAAAGAGACCACAGCCGCAGAATACAGGTACAGGCATTTAGAACAAAGATGGGGAGGAATTCCTTTCGCCGGAGAGTGGTGAATCTATGGAATTCATTGCCACAGGCAGCTGCAGAGGCCAAGTCATTGGGTATATTTAAGGCAGAGGCTGATAGATTCTTGACTGATCAGGGCATGAAGGAATACGGGGAGAAGGCAGGAGATTGGGGCTGAGAGGGAAATGAATCAGCCATGGTGAAATGGCGGAGCAGGCTTGATGGGCCAAATGGCCTAATTCTGCTCCTTTACATTATGGTCTTATGGTCTTAAATGATGAAAGAACAAATATGAAGTGGAAGTTTCAATAGGCATTAATGCTCATCACCTGATGTGAGTATGTATTTATGTAGGTGAATTTGGATGGATAAAATAACTCAAGGCACCAAACCTATATGATAATGTATTTCTTCAATGGTCGATTATAGGAAGTGATGGTCAACACCATTATGACACTTGTGTAGAATAGTTGCAGGACGCAGTAACTGAAAGGTCAGGGACGTCAAATTGGTGGGTGAGCATTCTATTCACTATAGAATTGTTGAATCAAATCAAATGATAACTTGAAAAGTTGATAGTAAAGTTAAACATTAATTTCAAAAATGCTGTACACCATAGGTTTATTTTTAAATGCAGTAGGAAAAGTTGACTGAGAAAACTAAAGTATATCATCAAGTCATCTTGAAGGGGTATAGGGGGTTTCAAGAGTGGATAGAAATTGACAAGCAGTAACTTGGAAAGGCATGCTAGCATATAAATGTTACATTATGGTTAATATCACATTTCAGTAACCTCTCCAGGAAACAATAGATAATATTAATGTATATAATAAATATATGCCATCTGGAATATGTAGATCCTGTGACAAAGACAAATGCCTAAAAAATATCTCAGGTGAAATTAAGCCTAATTTCTCACCCTCATGTAAAATTTTCTCCTTCGTTATTGAACCACACTGATGGATAAAGCATTCTGTAAAATGAATTCTCATGTTAAAAAATCAGTAATAAAATAGCAACAGTTGGCAGGATTGTGGAGACCAAGCATTCTGGGGCGGTGTTGTTACAATGTAAACAAAATGCATCAAGCATTAGCATCAATGAGTGTTCCATGAGATGAAAATCTGTATTTTTATGAAGTTACTGCCAGATTCCACATAATAAGAGTTGCGTTACAGAATTTTCGTAATAGCGTACAATTCTTTTTTATTTCACAGATCGATACTTCTTGTGCAATAGGAGGTAAGTCCCAAAATAGCCCATTACCCTTTGCATACACATGGAACAGAAACAATTATCGCTGATATTATGCATTAGATAATAAGCACATGAGGAACAGTTCACAGCCTTTAGTGACTGCAGTGTTGAGCTGAGGAATTTCTAAACTCAGACTCTGAATGACTAATGTACTTTAACGTTCGACAGCAGGGCTTGGATAAACCACAGGAGAGGGAAGCCTAGTGACACCAGCCGGAGGGCACGGCATCAGTTCAGACTGGAATTAAGGAAGGTTTAGATTAAAGATTTGTCAGACTATGGAGTAAAGTCCACAGAGGCAGGTGCAGTTAACAAGTCAAACATTTTGTAATCTTTATAATGCATAGAAGATGGAATTCAGATTGCATGCCAAAGTTGCAAACAGTCACATCCAAGCTGCTCATAAAGAACATCAGGATTTGAAACAGGAAATAGCCGTTCACCACTTGTGCTTCCTCATCTCTTTGATAAGATTATGACTGAACTTCTAACTCAGTTCCAAATCCTGCGCTAACCCTATATACCTTTATCCTCCTATTATCCAAAATACTATCCATCTTTGTCTTGAATATACTGAGATTCCAAAGAATCTGTCTTTGGAATGAAGAAATACCTTCTCATCACAGAAAGGCCAAGTCTCCATTCTGCGAATGAGATCCTTAGTTCTGAATACCCAGGCTATGGGAAATATTAACCTCACATTCTGATATGAATTTTGAATGAAATCACAATGTATCATCTATAATATAATAAGCACAGTTCCAATCTGCTTCATCTATCTTCAAATGACAATTTCACCATTCCAGGAATCAACTGCACTCTCTTCATTACAAGTATATCCGTTCTAGGATTTGAAAACTAATATTCCAAATGTATCTGTTTTTCACTCAAATTTTGTTGCAATAAATGGCAACTTACAGGCAGGTCCTAAGGGGCACCACGACAGAGTAGCAGTCAGCTTGTCGGTAATACAGCTCTGGATTTCTGGGGTTTGGAGTTCAATCCTGGTGCCTTTCTGTAAGGAGTCTCTGTATCCTTCCCCATGGAATGCTTGGGTTTTCATCCAGGTGCACTGATTTCCACCCACAGTCCAAAGACGTACCAGGTAGGTTAATTGTTCATTATAAATTGTCCCCTGATTAGGTTAGGGTTAATCAGATTTGTTAGGGTTGCTGGGGTGGTGTGGTTCGAAGAGCTGGAAGGGTCTACTCCATGCTGTATCACTAAATAAATTAAACAAAATAAATAAATGCTGTACCTACATTTAACTTTCTGTGATGCATGTATGTATGAGCCCAGCCAGTCTCTCTGAGACAGTCGAGGGTAAGCTGAGGATAAAGTGGCCAGTGACACATGCCAGGTAAGCAGAATGATAAAATGGAAGCAGTAAAGCTCATCAGTGTCGCTCCAGTATCTCGGAAGGTTGACTGCAGGTCTTCCCATTGTGTTGCAGGTGAAAAGAAGGAGTGTCCTAAATAGATTCCAAGATGCCTCTGGAAAGAATTATTCCAGAGATTAGACTCTAGTCTCTAAAGAAAGGTTACAACAAGGATAAAGGCCATTAAATTTACTTGAGTCTGTGTCAATTGTGTGGAAGAACAATCCAGTTAGCTGCAATCACTCGCCCTCTTCAAACTATCCTGCAATTTTTTTTTTATTTTCATGGATTTATCCAGTTCCCTTTTCAACACCATGAGATCTCACTATAGTATCTTCACCACCACCACTCACTTCTGTCCCAGCCATGTGTTCCAGTTCCCAACCATTTTCTGCTTAAAAGTATTTTTCACTCATGTCACTTTTGGAACTTGAGCCAGCCATCTTCATTATGTGTCCTCTAGTTCTTGGCTTTTCTCCTCCCAGGACATTTTCTCTCCATCTACTTTTGTCTATCTTTAATGGCTTCTAATCTGTGTTCCTCTCCCACCCACTATTCTACACTGTGATCTCCACTTGTCAAAGAAAAAGAACCAGCTTCTCCAGTCTCATCACACAAAGTCACTCGTTCATAGAAACACTTTGCTCTAATCTCTTACTCTCGCCTGAAAGACTTCATATATTTCCTTCTGAATGGTGTCTGGTAGTGGACAGAAGGCTACACATGTGACTAAGAGTTTTATCAAGGTTCACCATGACTTTTTTCAATGGTCGATGTGCATACTACCAAAGCTCTCCTATCACACACATCTTTAGGAATTTTTAATCACTTTTCCTTGCTCTTTACTAAAATGTAGCACATCATTTTTGACTGCATTAAAGTTCAGTAGCCATACTGAGCACACATTCCACCAGCTCACCTATACCTCCCTGAGGTCTATGACTATCATTGCCACAATTCTCAACATCTCCAAATTTTGTATCAATTACTGATTTGGAAACTGTGCCCTGTGGACCCAAGTCCAAGGCATTCATTTTTACATTAAAAAAGTGCAGTGGTCCATAGTACTGACTCTCATGGACACATCCACTGATCTGAGAAATAATCTAGTGAAAACAATTTTGGAGGGCACAGTAAAAAACACAGATATAAGAAACAATTATCTTGTTCCAAACTAGCAACGTTCATATCATGCTGGAGGAACTCAATGGGTCAGGCAGCATCTATGGAAGGAAATGGAGAGTTAATATTTTGGGTCAAACCCCTTCATTCAGGCTCTAAACCCAAAATGTTGAGTCTCTAATTCCCTCCATAAATTCTGCTTGATCTGCTACATTCCCCTAACACCCTGCGTGTTGCTCCAGATTCCAACATTGGCAGTTTCTTACATCATCATCATCCATATCATTCTCATCAGATGACAGGCCACTCAGCTTTTAGTAACCTAACTATTTGGTAAGTAAATCACAGAACAATAATGGTTACAAAAACAAACTATCCAAGATATTGGAAAACTGAAATGTAAATATAAAAAAACTGGGAATATTAGAGGTCAGCCACAGCTGTTGAAACAGAAACATTTAATTTACATTGATGACCTACCACTAAAACCTGATCAAATAGTTAACCAACTTTTTCAGCGAGCATAATCTTACAATATCTTGTTTTCAGATATTGTCACACATTTGTCACCTTTATATTTGAAACCTCATTGAACTCTGAGCAGAATTGGCGCCAATCATTGGTGAATAACCCAAAGTTTATGAATTGGGCAGAATAATGATATCAGTCATTATGTGTTGAGGAAGAAGCTGAGATGATAATTTAAATTATATGCTTGCTCTGGACTTCCTCAGTGGTTCCTAAATGAGCATTACAGAAGAATTATGGAAATCATTCTTCATTGCTTTGTTGATCTTCTTTCTCATTAGGAATACAAAACAACTCAAGAACCAACGTCAATGGATTAAAGATGACACCTATGAAGACGTTGATAATCAAGAGGACAGAATAATGACCTCTGAATTCTGAGTATATAATGGCTTTACAGAGATCCATTTAGATTTTTTTTTTGTTAAGCTTTCTTGCAGAACCCCAGTTTCCTGGTGTTTCTCTTTAAAGAAGCCAGCTTTTTTATGGGACAAAAGGATTTCACCTTTTTCTGCTAATATAACTTTTTCATCCACCCCAATATTTCTCGCAAAACAATGTTCTCTTCCACAGTATCTTTTCATGAAGATGGATTCTTAGCTGAAAGGTACAAAAATAATGTTTTATTTTTCCTCAATAGATTCTGCTAATTTACTTCAGTTCATATCTAGAGCCCCAAAAATAAAATCTAGAGAGGCATGGGATCTAAATGAGGTAACATTTAGGTATCCGATTAAGTTGTCCACCCAATACAGCTTCAGACTTGATCTCCAAAATTTACCTTTGTACACTTGTTTCACCATTTATTCATGACTACTATTCTCCCTTCTGAGCCCCCCCCCCCCACTTGACCCATGCAAAGAAGATAGTTCCAGTGTGCGTAACTTCTAACTGCTGGAAGAGATTGCAAAAGCTAACAAACTCCCTTTGCATCCAACATCCTGTGGTTGTCTGTTGTGATTAAGGAAAACATGTATCTAATTTGACTTTGTATCCAGGTTACTCCTTCAGATAGACTTGCTACAGTACATTAGTAATCCTGAAGCTGTTAAAAACAAAGTGGGCTGTGGTGCTGAGTAACATGGCCAATAATCTCCTTATCAGTTTGCGAAGCAAAGTGATGAAATCAGTAATCTAAAACATTGTTAAGAGCCAAGAATTCAATAATAATCTGCTCTTGTTGTTTGTTTGTTTTTGAACAAAATGCTTAGCTCTAAACATTACAATATTGATCTAATGCAGACGTGAAACTTAGAAGTGCACATGTACAGTATGACCAAGTATGGCATCACAGTGAAATTGGTTACTGATTATCAGGAGAAGCTCTGTTGTAGCTAGGGTCACCTCTGACAAAAAGGAGAACGTAGCAGGGTAGTCATCTCTCTTCAGAACCAGAGAGGAAGGAACTCATTTATGATATGCTGATGCATGACTGCATTTCTAGATGCAGTTCAAAAGTTTGCTGATAACACGACAGTGGTTAGCCTCATCAACAATAACGACAGGACAGCATTCGGAGAGGAGGTAGAGTGTCTGGTACAATGATGCGGGAACAACTTGAGCCTCAACATGGACAAAACCAACAAGATGATTGTGGACTTCAGGAAGATGCAGGCTGACCACTCCTCACTGCAGATACACAGCTCCTACATGGAGAGAGCTAGGAGCACCAAGTTTCTGGGAGTGCACATAACGAATGATCTCACCTGGTCCCTCAACACCACCTCTTTGGTCAAAAAGGCATAGCAGCATCTCCACCTCCTGAGGAGATTGAAGTGAGTGAGGTTCACAATGCACCACCCCTCCCCATTTTAACCAATTCTTACAAGAAAGCCATCCCAACCAGCTGCATCACCACCTGGTACAGGAATTGCAAGGCATCTGACTGCAAATCCTGACACAGGATTGTGAGGACAGCTTCCACCCATTAGAGATATTTATCAGGAGTGCTGCATACACAGGACCATTAGAATTTTCAGTGATCTCTCCCATCTGTCCAACAATCACTTTGACTCCCTACCATCAGGCAGGAGGTACTGTAGCATTAAGACACAAGTTGTTAGCATGGAAAACAGCTTCTTCCCCCAGGCCAAAAGGCCTCTGAGCTCCCTGTCACCACCCAGGTCTCATCATGTATGAAGGGCCAGTTGCATTAAACTCTTTACCTTTTAACATGTATTGCACAGTACTGTATTTGTCAACGTAGAGTGGAGAGCAAGTTTGTAAATCTGGTGGGAGCAAAGAATGTTGGGAATGGTGAGGGTGGAGTGCTGAGGGAGGGCTATGGGACAGGTGGCTGAGAAGGAGTGCTGGGGTGGGGGAGAGTGGTATTGTTGCAGACACACCCAGCCCTGAAACACCAGGCAAGGTCATTTGATTCCAAACAATTGGTCTTTTGATCATTTTGAATGTCTCTCTGGTGCTTCCCACTCCCTCCTCTCTCACTTTCCCTTTTCCCAACCATAATCCCACTCTCAGTCCATAGTAGAGACCCATATCAGAATCAGGTTCATCATCTCTCACTTACTGTATGCCGTGAAGTTTGTTTCTTTTTGTGGCCGCAATACAGAGCAATACATAAAATCACTACAGACTGTGCAAAAGTCTTAGGCACCCCAGCTATATAAATGTGCTTAAGACTTTTGCACTGTGTTTATACACCTTATTATTTGATAATTTATTTGTGGTAATATTACTGTATTTGTAATATCTGTGAGTTATATGTACTGTGTTGTGCACCTTGGTCTGGAGAAACGTTGTCACATTTGGTGATTATGCATGTACACTGTTGAATGCCAATGAACTTGAACTTAGCATGGCTTCTCTGATTTAAAGACAAATCCTCAATACTTGCAATGAATAAAAATCACAAAGGTATTGAGGAGCAATGGTATTTCCCCCAAATAACATAATGGGTTATGCGAGGGAGTATTCAGGAGTTATGTGAATATAGCAGATGTTAATTCAAACAAGAACCAGTTTTCAGTTCTTAATGTTAATTGTAAAAACAAGCTGTAATCAGTTTGAAGTTAAAAGTACAGCTTTGTAAAGTGTGTTGTTGGCTGCTGGCCCAAGTAGGGGGCTGGCTGTTCAAGAGATATAGTTTGCAAAATGAATTGACGTTCTCATCTGCATCAGCCAAACACAAGATGTTCTCATCTGCATCAGCCAAACGTAAGACTAAAGGATTATGTTAATTAGCCTGCAACAAACCAGGCAACACTGGCTAAGTTATTTGCACGATTGTGACTTGAGTTCAAGATGACAGGCCAAGCTGATGTTGTCACTAAGAATATCAAACATGGTCACATGTATAGATGATCATTCAAGAGCTGGGAATTTGGAGTCAGCCCTAACCATTATTTCTGGCATCTGGGATCTCTATCCACAGAAATCTTTAGACCATCTGTGCGAATTACTTTGTCCCAGCAAAGGTGTTTGAACATCCAAAGATGAATGCCACTGTAGATGTGTAATTGAAAGAAGGCATTGTCAACCCAAAATATTGAAGTAAACAATGTCATTGTAACTATTGTTATTGTTGTACAATGTCATTGTAATTACTGTTACCTTTGATCTTAAGGGTATAAAAATGTGATGTACTGAGTTTGGGAGACTCTACCAAGCGTATCTCCAGAAGAATGTCTGCTTGTCATGACGAATAAATCCTTTTACAGTGCCTTGAAAATATATTCTGCCCCACAACTATCTTTGCATTTTATTGTCTCATTTTCTAAATTTAAAATATATTTCAGCAGGATTTTTTGAGCTGATCTACAAAACATGTAAATTCAAACAGAATTCTATAATCTGTCAACCATTTACAAGAAATTAAAAACTAAAATTGTGAGTCTGAAAAAGTATTCATCCCCTTTGTAATTACTACACTAACTTTCCTCTGGTGCAATACTGTATATTACCTCACCAACTCACCCAATTTGTTGATGTAGAAAATTGGAAGATCACCTGAATAAATCCCCTCTCTCTATAAGCTCCAACAGTATGGTAGATTTTCCAAAGATCAAACCAAAATGAAGACAAAAAAGCATTCAAGGTAAGTCAGGGAAATTATAATAGAAAAACCCAAATCTGGGGAAGGGTACAGGTCCATCTCAAAGGCACTGAGCATATCTCGGAGCTCAATGCAGTTCATCTTGAAAAAGTGGAAAAAATATCAAACTATACCCACACTGCCTCGGTCAGGTCACCCCTCTAAACTTAGTTAACAGAGAAGAAAGGCACATGTAAGAGAAGCTACTGTGATGCCAACAGTCACTCTAAGTGAGCCGCAGGAGTCAGAAAAAAGAGACAAAGGTTTGTGTGAACAAAAGCTTGGGGACTGAATACTTTCACAATGCACTGTGTATTACCTGCTTCAGTGTCACTCTGGTGACTTGGATCATGGTTACAACAGGTTACAAAAGGTGTTTATAGTGGAAGAAAAAAACTTTCACAAATGGTGATTCCACTTAATTTGGGAAAATAGTTAGATGAACCAATGGGAGTGTTACAGGGCAGTCTATTGTGTGAAAAAACTTCCAGGAATTTAAGTGATCAAGAGCTGACAACCCACAAAGAACCAATGTGAAAGGCAAAATGCTCAAGTGTGATCAAACAAGGGCCCTCTGCAGTGTCAAGAAATGGTTAAAAGTCTTAATGGTAACTGCAGCTTCCTGTAATTCATACTTTACTCTAACTTTTGGCTCAGCATAAACCACAAAAACCTATTTGTTTCCTGTTGGTGTTACTCACCTTCTTTGAACAGCAAGGATTATTATGCAAGAAATTAATGAAAGTAAGATTCAGGGGGAGGGATAAAAATGGACCAAAACCACAATTCATTAAAGAGATGTAACAAATTCTGTCAAAATATCAAATGTAAACTGGTAAATTGATTTATTATTGTCACGTTTACTGAAAACTTCATACAGCTCAATCCATTACAACAGTATATTGAAGTAGTACAAGGTGAAACAAGAAGAGAGTGTAGAATGAAGTGTTGCAGTTATAGAGAAAGTGCAGTGCAGCTAAGTAACAAGGTAGATTCTGAGGTTAAGAGTCCTTCTTAAATTTTCAATATTAGGAATGTTACTTCATCCTGTTTGTATCACCTGGTGAAATGGTACATACTAACACCGATAATCACAGAAATTCAGGTGCCAGAAATGTGAAATAACAACAGAGAATGTCAGAAGCTCTCGGCAGGTCAGACGGCATAAATATAAACAGAAACATGCAGTACCTTGTAAAAGTATTCAGCCCCCAATCCTTTCTGCACATAAATGAGTATTACAACCATGAATTTTGATCAATTTAACTGATAATTTTCATAGTACAGCACAAAAAAACAGGGCAAATTGTAAAGCATGAACTAAAAATTAAAAATAAATTGAAATGTCAGCAGTTCAAAAGTATTCATCCCTCTTTACTCAGTACTTAGTTGAATCACCTCTCACAGATATTACAACCAGTAGTATTTTTGGATTAAGTCTCTATTAGCTTTGCATAATGTGAAGGAGCAAAATTTCCCCATTCCTCCTTGCAAAATCAGAATGAGAATCAGAATCAGGTTTATTATCATCGGCATGTGTCATGAAATTTGTTAACTTAGCAGCAGCAGTTCAATGCAATATATTATAATATAGAAAAAAAAATTATATTATATATGTTTATTGAATAGATTTAAAATAGTGCAAAAACAGAAATAATATATATTAAAAAAAAGTGTTCACGGGTTTAATGTCCAATTAGGAATCATATGGCAGAGGGGAAGAAGCTGTTCCTGAATTGTTGAGAGTGCGTCTTCAGGCTTCTGTACCTCCCTCCTGATGGTAATAATGAGAAGAGGGCATGTCTTGGGAAATGGGGGTCCTTTCTGAGGCACCACTCCTTGAAAATGTCTTGGGTGCTACGGAGGCTAGTACCCAAGATGGAGCCGACTAAATTTACGACCCTCTGCAGCGTTTTTCAGTCCTGTGCAGTAGCCCCCCCCCCATACAAGACAGTGATGCAGCCTGTCAGAATACTCTCCACAGTACATCTGTAGAAGTTTTCGAGCGTTTTAGTTGACAAACCAAATCTCTTCAAACTCCTAATGAAATATAGCCACAGTCTTGCCTTCGTTATAACTGCACCAATATGTTGGGACCAGGTTAGATCCTCAGAAATCTTGACGCCCAGGAACTTGAAACTGCTCACTCTCTCCACTTCTGATCCCTCTATGAGGATTGGTATGTGTTCCTTCGTATTACCCTTCCTGAAGTCCACAATCAGCTCTTTCGTTTTACTGACGTTGAGCGCCTGGTTGTTGCTGCAACACCACTCCACTAGCTGGAATATCTCGCTCCTGTACGCCCTCTCATCTCCATATGAGATTCTGCCAAGAATGGTTGTATCATCAGCAAATTTTTAGATGGCATTTGAGCTATGCCTAGCCACACAGTCATGAGAATATAGAGAGTAGAACAGTGGGCTAAGCACACACCCCTGAGGTGCACCTGTGTTGATCGACAGCGAGGAGGATATGTTATCACCAATCTGTACAGATTGTGGTCTTCCAGTTAGGAAGTTGAAGATCCAATTGCAGAGGAAGGTGCAGAGGCCCAGGTTCTGTAGCTTATCGATCAGGATTGTGGGAATGATGGTGTTAAACACTGAGCTATAGTCAACAAATAGGTGTTTGTATTGTTCAGGTGATCTAAGACCATGTGAAGAGCCATTGAGATTGTATCTGCCGTAGAGTTATTGTAGCGATAGGCAAATTGCAGTGGGTCCAGGTCCTTGCTGAGGGAAGAGTTCACTCTAGCCCTGACCATCCTCTCAAAGCATTTCATCATTGACCAGTAATGCTTTGTAAATTCTTTTAGCCAAAGCTTCTTCCTTGCCAGTCTTTCATAAATACCATTTCTGTGCAAGGTCTCAGAGATTGTGGAGGCATGAACTTCATCTCCAGTTGCAGCCACTGACTTCTACAGGTTACTCAGAGTGACTGTTGGTGTCACAGTAACCTCTCTTACAAGTGCCATTCTTCTCTGGTGACTAAATTCAGTGTGGCTGTGGTTTGATATTTTTTCCACTTTTTCATGATGGACTGTACTGAGCTCAAAGGTTTCAAAGGTACATTTAATGTCAGAGAAATGTACACAATATACATCCTGAAATGCTTTTTCTTCACAACCATCCACGAAAACAGAGGAGTGCCCCCAAAGTGTGAATGACAGTTAAATGTTAGAACCCCAAAGCCCCCTCCCCCAGCTCCCCTCCTTCCAGCGCATAAGCGGCAGCAAGCAACGATTCCCCCTCCCCTCACTGGCAAAAAATGCATCGGCATCCGCCACCAAGCACTCAAGCGTGAGCAAAGCAACAGCAAAGACACAGACTTGCAGTTACCCCAAAGACTACTCATTCACCCGGTATTCAACACACCACAGGCTCTCTCTCTCTCCCTCCCTAATAAGGGAGAAAGAGATGTCTCCATTTTCACAGCAAGAGGAGAGACATAACAAACAACTCGCTGGTTTACGATGTTAAAAGTCCGTTGCTTTGCTTTTTCCGAACTCTGTGCCCAAAGATCTTGGGTCTCTGAGCACACAGCTGTAGATCTTCCAACTCCCCCAACCTCCTGCAGTGACACCGACCTTCAATCCGAGGTATGTTCAGTGCCTTTGAAGGGGTCTTATACCCTTCTCTGGATTTGTGCTTCCATATTATGATTTCCCCAACTTGCCTTGAATGTTCTTTTGTCTTCATTTTGGTTTGGTCTTTTGAAAATCAACCATACTGTTGGAGCTTATAGAGAGGGGAGGGTGGATTTATTCAGGTGATCTTCCAATTTTCTACATCAACAAATTGGGTGAGTTGGTGAGGTAATATACAGTATTGCACCCGAGGAAAGTTAGTGTGGTAATTTTTTTAATTTCAAAATATACTTTATTCAAAAATAAATGTATACAATAAACCATTCAATAACTTTCCATCCTTTACATACGTTTCCATTAAAGTCAGTACATATCCATATTTATGGCCACCCACGTGGCACTCCAGTTGTTCACCTTACCACATCATTATTGAGGGGTATACTCCCCGCCCCCGACCCCTCCCACTCCCACGGGTGAAGAAACCTATACCGTGGTCCTTCCCCACCGGGCCCTTGCGGTGGCTGCACCGAGTTTCAGTGCGTCCCTCAGCACGTACTCCTGCAGCCGAGAATGTGCCAGTCGGCAGCATTCTCCCACGGACATTTCCATGTGCTGGTAGATCATCAAGTTTCGGGCCGACCAAAGAGCGTCTTTCACTGAGTTGATGATCTGCCAGCAGCACCGGGTGTTGGTCTCCGTGTGCGTCCCCGGGAACAGCCCGTAGATCAGAGTCCTCTGTTATGCAGCTGCTGGGGATAAAACGTGACACTAGTCTGTCCATCCTCCTCCACACCCTCTCTGTGAACTGACAGTGTGCAAAGAGGTGGGTCACAGACTCCTCCTCACTGCAGTCCTCCCGTGGGCAGTGGGGTGTGGAGATGAAGTTCCGGGCATGCAGGAGGGAACTGACTGGGAGGGCCCCTCTCACTGCCAGCCAGGCGAGGTCTTGGTGCCTGTTGGTGAGGTCTGGCGATGAGGCATTTTGCCAGATGAACTGGACGGTCTGCTCAGGGAACCACCCCACTGTGTCCATCACGTCCTTCTCCTGCAGTGCCTACAGGACATTACGTGTCGACCACTGCCTAATGGCTCTGTGGTCAAAGGCGTCTCCTGGAAGAACTTTGCTACGTAGAACAGGTATGCCGGCAATGACCAGCTGACTGGGGCGTTGCGCAGGAGTGGGGCCAGAGGTGATTTCCGAGCTGTAGGAGCGGGTGACGGGCCACACCTGCGCCAAGTACAGCAGCCCTGAGAGCACCTCACACCTGATGACCAGGTTCTTGCCCGTTATCGACAGGGAGCGCCCTCCCCACAGTCCCAGTTTCTGTTTCACCTTGGCAGTCCGCTCCTGCCAGTTCTTGTTGCACACCTCAGCCCCTCCGAAGCAGATCCCCAACACCTTCACGTGGTCAGACCTGATGGTGAAGGGGACGCTGGATCGGTCGGGCCAGTTGCCGAAGAGCATGGCTTCGCTCTTCGTGCGGTTGACCCTGGCCCCCGACGCTAGCTCGAACTGTTCGCAGGTGCCAATCAACCGGTGAACTGACCTTGGATCAGAGCAGAAGACGGTGACGTCATCCATGTACAGGGAGGTTTTCACTTGGGTCCCTCCACTGCCTGGCAGCGTCACCCCTCTTATGCCCTCATCTCTCCTGATGGCTTCCGCAAAGGGTTCTATGCAGCAGACAAACAAGACAGGGGAGAGGGGACAGCCCTGCCTGACTCCAGACCTGATGGGGAAGCTGTCTGTTTCCCACCCATTGACCTGGACTGCACTAGGGATGTCTGTGTAGAGCAGTCTAATCCAATTCCGGATTCCCTCCCCGAATCCCATTTTGGAGAGCACGTCTGCCATGTACGTGTGCGATATCCTGTCGAAGGCTTTCTCCTAGTCTAAGCTGACCAGACAGGCGTTCACCCCCCTGTCCTGCACGTAGGCGATGGTGTCCCTCAGCAGCGCGAGGCTGTCTGAGATCTTCTTGCCCGGTACAGCACAGGTTTGGTCAGGGTGAATCACCTGTCCCAGAGCAGACTTGACCCTGTTGGCGATAGCCTTGGACAGGATCTTGTAGTCCACACTCAGGAGAGAGATGCGTCTCCAATTTCTAATGTCCTCCCTTTCCCCCTTCTGCTTGTAGATGAGGGTGATGATGCCCTTCCCCATGGACTCTGACATGCTGCCGGCCAGAAGCATAGCGTTGTACACTTCCAGCAGGTCAGGGCCCATCCAGTTCCACAGAGCCGAGTACAACTCAGCCGGTAAGCAGTCGCTTCCGGGAGTCTTACCCGACTCAAAGGAATGGATGGAGCCTGTCAGCTCGTCCAGGGTCAGTGGCTGATCCAGACTCTCCCGCTTGCCGTCGTCTAAGACCTGCGTGATAGACGACAGGAAGTTGCGGGAGGCTGTGGATTCTGTGGCCTTTTCATCGTACAGACCGGCGTAGAAGGATTTGCAGATCCTCAGTATGTCGGTCTGCGAGGACGCAACTGAGCCGTCCTCTTCCTTAAGGCTGTGGATCACAGAGCTCCCCCTGTGCACCTTTTGGAAGAAGAAGCGAGAGCACGTCTCGTCCTGCTCCACGGTTCGGACCCTTGATCGGAAGATGATCTTGAAGGATTCAGCAGCGAGGTGCTGGGCTTGCCGGCACTTCACCCCTCGCAATTCCTCCCTGACATCCACCCCCTTCGACTGCAGAAGGAGAAGTTGCTGCAACTCTGTCTGGAGTTTACGCACTTCCCTCTGCTCCTGCCTTGCTTTCTGGATACCCTTGCGGATGAAGAACCTCTTAATGTTCTCCTTGGTTGCTTCCCACCAGTGAGCCAGGGAGTCCATGAGGGACTCAGACAGGAAGAGGAAGTCGATCCGGGAGCGGGCTGAGCCATCCGATCGTGTCCAGGTGGCTTGTGGCTGTGCTCCACCTGTGGAGGTACCAAAGGCGTCGCGCAGCTTGGCTGTCTTCACCGTTTCCCTCAGGAGTCTAGAGGTACTGTCCAGCCTGCTGTCGGCACTGCCGGGTCTTCCAGCCGCATCAATGGAGCAGTTGAAGTCTCTGGCCAGAACGACCGGCTGGGACGTCACCAGCAGCTGTGGGAGCTGCTCGAAGACGGCCAGCCGCTCGCTCCACACGGGGGAGGCGTACACGTTGATCAGCCGGAGCGGGGTGTCCCGGTATTTGACGTCTGCTACCAGGAGGCGCCCCGCCAATCACTTGGGTGATTGAGAAGTTCCCTCCCCATAGCAGAATTCCCAGGCCGGAAGCGCGACAATCGTTGCCCCCTGACCACACAGACAAACCCTGGGTCCACCAGTGTGACCACCTCCGGTAGTTGTGGAGGTGTGGTAGTCCGCACTCCTGGAGGAAGGTCACATCGGCCTTTACAGTGTCCAGGTACTGGAGCGCGCTGACGCATCGCCCAGTACTCTTCAAACTGCGCACGTTCAAGCACGCCAATTTAAGGTCTGCCATCATTGTGAGTCCTTTATTTCGGCTGCTCTCCGTCCTCACCCTTGCAGTCCTGAGCCTTCATGCCCACCGCCTTTGTGAAGTTTTCCACCTTCTGTGGGCTCAGGTATTGCTGGTAGTACTCCCCCAGGTGTAGCAGTTCTGGTTCTGGGCCCGGGGGGTTGTTGACTTCTGGGGCTGCTTCCCCTTCCGGCTGCTGGGTGCCAGCCGTGGCTCTGCTCCCGAATTCCCGGAGCTCTGTGTGTGTCTGCTGCTCTCCGCCTCCTGTACTTGGCAGGGTGGCCAGCAGACTTCCTCCCTCCTCTCTCCTCCTCTCCGCCTGTTCTGCCAGCCACTTCTTCTGCCGGGGCTGCTGGCCTCCCCCAACTCCTTCCCCCTCTGAGGAGGACAGGGTACCAGAGGCCGTGTGGTTCCCTGCCCTTTTCTTGTGTTCCTCCACCTTCTGTCGTTTGGCCGCCGTCTTTTGGGTCTTTTTGCATTTCGCGACCTTCCATTCGCTTTCGGCCTCGGCTCTCCCCTCCTCCATGGACTCCTGCTCGTCGTTTGGCTGGTCCTGGAGGGTCTGCAAGAGGGTGGCGGGCCTTGGGGTGCCTGCACCTTCCTCCCTGGTTTCGCTGTCCGTCCTGTCGGGTGCCTCGTCTGCAGCGCTGGCGAGTACGTCCGAAACTGCCTGGGCCCTTTCAGGGCCAGCACCTCCCCTGGTCGCCTGTGCGTAGGTGCCCCCACGCCTCAGGCAGGCCCTGTACAGGTGGCCAGCCTGTCCGCAAAGGTTGCAGGACTTGGCCTGCGTGCAGTCTTTGGTCAGGTGGCCCTCGGTTTTACAGTTCTTGCACATCACCACCCTGCACTGGAAACGCACACCCTGGGTTGCCCCGCATACACCATGAACCCTCGGTTCCCTCCGACGGTGAAGACCGAGGGGGGGTGGATGATGCCGCCGTTGGAGTCCAACCTCAGCTTCACCTTGACCTGCCACTTGCTGGTCCAGATTCCCAGTCCGTCCTTCACGTCCGCTGGAGTTCCTCCGCTCTCCACATACCGAGCGAGGAATGTAAGGACGTCAACCACTGGCACGTACGGGTTGAACATCTGGTGTGGTAATTACATAGGGGATGAATACTTCTTCAGCCTCTCAATTTTGGTTTATAATTTTTTTAAATTGTTGACAGGTTTTGGAATGTTTCTTTTGATTTGATGTAGATTAGCTAAAAAAATCCTTCAATATAGAAATTGAGACAGTAAAATGTGAAAATATTTGTGGGGGCTGAATATGTTTTCAAGGCACTGTATTTAATATTTCAGGTCAAAACCCATCTGTTAGAATTGGTGTATTGAACAGTGATGGGAGAAGATTTATAGGGATGATTAACATTGGCACCTATTGGATTGCATGGCTTGTTACAGCACTAGACATTCGAAATATTTCCATGCAATATTAATTGAAACATTTTTTTAAATTATGAAATTCAGGTTCCCATCATAGTTGCCTTGAAAGCTAATTTGGAAATGAGGGGATTTTTTGTGAATAACTTAGTGATATTTTGGTAATGGGGTGTTACACAAGACTACTTCTATTTTAACTTTGAAACTGCATCTAATCGAAATCTTAACTCAGCAGCATACTGTACTGGGACTGTCTGCTCCTTAAATCCAGCAAAGAACATCACAGTTTGACCTTGACAAGCCCATTCTTGAGCCAGAGTTAGCTGGAAATATTCTAACAAGATTGTTTAGCAAGTAAAAATATCACATGTTCAGTACCTCCATCCCCCTCCCATCCATGTACTTTTCCAAATTTTTCTAAACTGTTGAAATCAAATCACATCCACCAGTTGCACTGACAGCTCCTTTGACACTGTCACGGCCCTCTGAGTGAAGTCGTCTCCCTCATGCTCCCCTTTAACTTTTCACATTTCACCCTTAACCCATGACCTCTGGCTGTAGTCTCACCCAACCAGTGGAAATTTCCTGCTTGCATTTACCTATTCTACCTGTACCACCACTTTCAATGAATTATGGACCGGTATTTCCAGATCCCTTTGTTCTACAGCACTCCTCAGTGCCCTACTGTTCACTGTGTAAGACCTACTGCGGTTGGCCCTACCAAAGGGCAAAACCTCACGCTTGTCTGTGTTAAGTTCCACCTACCATTTTTCAGCCCATTTTTCCAGTTGGTCCAGATCCCACTGCACACTATGATAGTCATCTTCACTGTCCACTACACCCCCAATCTTGGTGTCATCCCCAAATTTGCCGATCCAGTTTACCACATTATTATCCAGATCGTTGATATAGATGACAAACAACCACAGACCCAGCTCCAATCCCTGTGGTATTCCACTAATCACAGGCCTCCAGTCAGAGAGACAACCTTCTACTACCACTCTGTCTTCTCCCACAAAGCCAGTGTCTAATCCAATTTACTATCTGATCTTAAATACTGAGTGACTGAACCTTCTTGACCAACCTCCCATGCAGGACCTTATCAAATGCCTTGCTCAATTGTTTTGAAATGCCTTGCCTACCTGAATTGATTAATGGCTGTTTAATGAGAGCCATTAATTATTTAGAGTTCCTTGTGTTTTTCTTGAGTGACTCAGGCTACATCCACACTAGACCGGATAAATCCCTAACCGAAGCTTTTTCTCTTCATTTTGACCCTCCGTCCACACTGAAACAGCGTTTTCCTCCCCCAAAAACAGAGCTTTTCAGAAACGCTCTCCAGAGTGAATAAATCTGAAAACGCCGGTTGGCCGTTGTAGTGAGTACGGGGTAACCGGCTAATTTTAAAACCGCTGTCATGACGTGCCGGAACAAATGGTGGTGACAGTGCGGCATTTCATTGTTTTCTTGAACGCAGCCTCCAACACCACAACGATATCTGACAATAGATGTATAACAGCCCAATGTATCATTGTATGGAAATACAAGATAACACTGATGCAGACATGTTTTATACATTTAACAGGGTGCTTTATTAATGTATTGCTTGTGCAAACATTCAATAGATGCAATTGTCACTTTTGCCCAGTAACTCGTTTTATTGCACATGTTAAATACAACAAAATAATACACAAAGACATGGCAAAAGTAAAGGCAAACAAATGAGGTAATTTCACTTTTGCCCAGTTACAACCCTTATTTCATTTAGTTGTAGCTGTCGTCCCTTTCATCGGTGAAGAGACGATGGCTATAGGAAATGTTTCTGGATAAACGCGCACCAAGTCTTTCGTCTGGCAATTTCCTTTTAAGTTTTTCTAGTCTGTAGCTGGACAAACGCGCACAAAGTATACCGTTTCCTCTTTGCTTGTTTTCTGTGTACCCTGTGCATGCCCAGTAGGAGATTCACCCAAATATCTGTTTTAATGTAGACGGAGGTATTTTCAAAAACGCCTGGTGTGGACGCCTATCATTTTTACGCGAAACCGGCGTTTTCAAAATTATCCGGTCTAATGTGGACGTAGCCACACTGTTTGTAATGCAGTTTCTTGTGCTTTCTGTTTAACCTTGTTAAGTTTATTTTGATAGAATCGGGGATTCTGTGTTACTTGTGTTATTTAAGTGGATGCCCAATTAGCGCTAATCACAGGGTCCTCATTTTCGCAGTGTCGCTCGGCTGAGCCACCGATGTTCTCTTGGTATCATTATGAATAAACTCTCATCACCGCCTCTATATCAGATTCTGTCTTTCCTCTGCACTTGGGTTCCAATATTGTCAGTGCAAATCATGACAGTTACAGATGTGTAGTATTGATAAGTTGGGAATGTGTGAAAATCTTGTACATTGCTTTTAAAAACATAATTGTTATTTGTACATGCAATAAGTTGG
This sequence comes from Mobula hypostoma, assembly GCF_963921235.1. Classification (NCBI taxonomy): domain Eukaryota; kingdom Metazoa; phylum Chordata; class Chondrichthyes; order Myliobatiformes; family Myliobatidae; genus Mobula; species Mobula hypostoma. The sequence goes on along the minus strand of NC_086129.1, from coordinate 31,831,371 downwards.
ATGGAAGAAAGTTGTAACATCATCATAGTGGACTTCGCTTAACCAAGCAGTAATGTACGTATCTGCTTAGTCATTAATAAAGAATTGAAAATTATCAGAGATCAAATAGAGGCTCAGCCAGTTTTGTACAGGCAGAAACCAGACTTCACTTCCAGGCAAGACATCAACAGCTATAATCCAGCCTTCGGAAGTCTGTGTAGGGGAGCACTTTGGTTCCAGTGATCATAACACCATTAGTTTCAATTTGATCATGGACAAGGATAGATCTGGTCCTAGGGTTGAGGTTCTGAACTGGAAGAAGGCCAAATTTGAAGAAATGAGAAAGGATGGATTGGGACAGGTTGTTCTCTGGCAAAGATGTGATCGGTAGGTGGGAAGCCTTCAAAGGGGAAATTTTGAGAGTGCAGGGTTTGTACGTTCCTTTCAGGATTAAAGGCAAATTGAATAGGAATAAGGAACCTTGGTTCTCAAGGGATATTGCAACTCTGATAAAGAAGAAGAGGGAGTTGTATGAAATGTATAGGGAACGGAGTAAATCAGGTGCTTGAAGAGTATAAGGAGTGCAAGAAAATACTTAAGAAAGAAATCAGGAGGGCTAAAAGAAGACATGAGGTTGCCTTGGCAGTCAAAGTGAAGGATAATCCAAAGAGCTTTTACAAGTATATTAAGAGCAAAAGGATTGTAAGGGATAAAATTGGTCCTCTTGAAGATCAGAGTGGTCGGCTATGTGCGGAACCAAAGGAAATGGGGGAGATCTTAAATAGGTTTTTTGTGTCTGTATTTACTAAGGAAACTTGCATGAAGTCTATGGAATTGAGGGAATCAAGTAGTGAGATCATGGAAACTGTACAGATTGAAAAGGAGGAGGTGCTTGCTGTCTTGAGGAAAATTAAAGTGGATAAATCCCCGGGAACTGACAGAGTGTTCCCTCGGACCTTGAAGGAGACTAGTGTTGAAATTGCGGGGGCACTGGCAGAAATATTTAAAATGTCGCTGTCTATGGGTGAAGTGCCGGAGGATTGGAGAGTGGCTCATGTTGTTCCGTTGTTTAAAAAGGGATCGAAAAGTAATTCGGGAAATTATAGGCCGGTGAGTTTAACGTCGGTACTAGGTAAGTTATTGGAGGGAGTACTAAGAGACAGAATCTACAAGCATTTGGATAGACAGGGACTTATTAGGGAGAGTCAACATGGCTTTGTGCATGGTAGGTCATGTTTGACCAATCTGTTGGAGTTTTTCGAGGAGGTTACCAGGAAAGTGGATGAAGGGAAGGCAGTGGATATTGTCTACATGGATTTCAGTAAGGCCTTTGACAAGGTCCCGCATGGGAGGTTAGTTAGGAAAATTCAGTCGCTAGGTATACATGGAGAGGTGGTAAATTGGATTAGACATTGGCTCAATGGAAGAAGCCAAAGAGTGGTGGTAGAGAATTGCTTCTCTGAGTGGAGGTCTGTGTCTAGTGGTGTGCCACAGGGATCAGTGCTGGGTCCATTGTTACTTGTCATCTATATCAATGATCTGGATGATAATATGGTAAATTGGATCAGCAAGTTTGCTGATGATACAAAGATTGGAGGTGTAGTAGACAGTGAGGAAGGTTTTCAGAGCCTGCAGTGGGACTTGGACCAGCTGGAAAAATGGGCTGAAAAATGGCAAATGGAGTTTAATACTGACAAGTGTGAGGTATTGCATGTTGGAAGGACAAACCAAGGTAGAACATACAGGGATAATGGTAAGGCACTGAGGAGTGCAGTGGAACAGAGGGATCTGGGAATACAGATACAAAATTCCCTAAAAGTGGCGTCACAAGTAGATAGGGTCGTAAAGAGAGCTTTTGGTACATCAGCCTTTATTAATCAAAGTATTGAGTATAAGAGCTGGAATGTTATGATGAGGTTGTATAAGGCATTGGTGAGGCCGAATCTGGAGTATTGTGTTCAGTTTTGGTCACCAAGTTACAGGAAGGATATAAATAAGGTTGAAAGAGTGCAGAGAAGGTTTACAAGGATGTTGCCAGGACTTGAGAAACTCAGTTACAGAGAAAGGTTGAATAGGTTAGGACTTTATTCCCTGGAGTGTAGAAGAATGAGGGGTGATTTGATAGAGGTATATAAAATTATGATGGGTATAGATAGAGTGAATGCAAGCAGGCTTTTTCCACTGAGGCAAGGGGAGAAAAAAACCTGAGGACATGGGTTAAGGGTGAGGGGGGAAAAGTTTAAAGGGAACATTAGGGGGGGCTTCTTCACACAGAAAGTGGTGGGAGTATGGAATGAGCTGCCAGATGAGGTGGTAAATGCGGGTTCTTTTTTAACATTTAAGAATAAATTGGACAGATACATGGATGGGAGGTGTATGGAGGGATATGGTCCGTGTGCAGGTCAGTGGGACTAGGCAGAAAATGGTTCAGCACAGCCAAGAAGGGCCAAAAGGCCCGTTTCTGTGCTGTAGTTTCTATGGTTTCTATGGTTTCTATGGTAAAAGGATATCCTCAAAACCAGATTCAGTATCCATTTTAAAGAAAGCATAACTGTCAGAGTGAGGCTTGCAACAAATAAATTTTATATTTGGAAGCTCACTAAAAGCCATGCTCCAAGTAATCGTCAACTTGTTCACTGAAGCCTATGAGATGATAAGCCTTATATTCAACATCAGTAAGCTAAAGATACCTCCCAATCTGTTTCCACTGGACACCCTGCAGTAAAGGTTTGCAGTGAGAATGTGGAAAATTGTAGACTACTTCTCATATCTCAGAGGCATTCCATCGATGATGAAATTTGCCACCACCTTCAATGTGCCAAAGGTGGAATGAGGGAGAGAGTATTTGAGGATTAGGAGTTCAGACTTGCCACAAAGATTATAGGCTGCAGGAGAGCAGTGATCTCTGTCTCCTATATGCTTCTGAGACCAAGATCCCTTACAGCAGTTATATTGAAGCATCTGATAGATACTACCAAAGAAGGCACCTTCTACCCCACCTGTGGGATAATGAGTCAGCAGTTTCCACATTCAGTCACCTCAGAATTCACAAAACTGGAGTGGATGCAAGTCGCCTGCACTGCTGAAGTGAGTGTGAGGGGGTGGGAAAAAGAAGATGAGGAAGAGAAAAAAGAAACAGAATAGTTGGGAATAAGATTTAAAAGTAAAATATTTTCTTTTCTGAGGAATGTAAATCTCAGTTAATGTTCTATCGACAGAAAAGGGAAAGAAATTGAAATATAAACTAATACAATTGTAAATTCTGCACTCTCCACTGTGTCTATTTCTTCTATACACTCATGTTCTTTTTAATCCTTCAACATTATTGTGTACATAGAGCACAAAGCTCCATATATTTCCTGCAGAAAGTTAAATATGACCATAATTTTGCTTTTAAATCCTATTATCAGATTTCATAAGAAAAACAAAGCTAACCACAGAACAGAATGTGTCCACTTTTCAGTTCAATTTACTGACAGTCTGATTCCCATGTCTGTAACTGATGGTAGTAACCCACCATCAATGTTGGCCAAAATGGACTAAATCTAATCAGAGCCCTTCTTGATAGAGTTGGCCCGGAGAGGATATTTCTAATAGTGGGAGAACCTAGAACCAGAGGACACAGCCTCAAAATAGAGGTTGTGAGGCTTTAGAATAGAGATGATGAGGAATTTGTTTAGCCAGAGGGTGGTGAATCTGTGGATTATCAAAATATGTATATGTCACTGTATACTACCTTGAGATTCATTTTCTTGCAGGCATTCAGAGTAGAACAAAATACAATAAAATCAATGAAAAACTACACATAGAGATTGAAAAACAACTAATGTGCAAAAGACAAACTGTGTAAGTACAATAGATTAGATTAGATTAGATTATGAGGACACGCAGTCCTCTTTTATTGTCAATTAGTAATGCATGCATTAAGAAATGATACAATATTCCTCTGGTGTGATATCACAGAAACACAGGACAGACCAAGACTGAAAAACTAACAAAACCACATAATTATAACGTATAGTTACAACAGTGCAACAATACCATAACTTGATGAAGAACAGGCCATGGCACAGTAAAAAAGTTCAAAGTCTCACGAAAGTCCCACATCTCACGCAGACGAGAGAAGGAAGAAAACTCTCCCTGCCATGCCCGACCACAGTCCGACTCTGAGTCATCCGAAAACTTCGAGCTCTGATCAGCCCCCTGACACTGAGTACTGAGCACCATCTCTATCCGAACGCTTCGACCTCAGCCTCGGTCACCAGCCGCAGGCAAGGCCGGGGATTTGGGGCCTTCGCTCCGGAGATTCTCGATCGCACAGTAACAACGGCAGTGAAACCAGGCATTTCAGAAATTTCTCCAGATGTTCCTCTGCTTCTCACATCTGTCTCCACCAAATCAGAATTGTCCACGGCCCCTATTTAGCAGATACGATATCATTTCACCAGAGAGCGGCGCGCGCTGCCATCTTCTCCTCCCGCTTCATTATAATAATAATAATAATAGTAATAATAAATATGTAAATAAATAATACTGAGGGAATGAGAGGGAAATTTAGTGCATGAGAGGTCCATTCAAGAGTCTGATAACAGTGATAGAGAAGCTGTCCTTGAAACTAGTACTTTGTGCTTTGTGTCCTCTTCCTGAGGGGAGTGGGGAGATGAGAGAATGGCCAGGGTGGGAGAGCTCCTTGATTGTGTTGGCTACTTTCTTGAGGCAGTGGAAAGTCCATATCGTGTCAATGGGGGGGGGGGGCGGGGAGGGGTGGTGGAGGCTGACCTGTGCAATAGTTTGGGCTGCATTCACAACTCTTCAATTTTTTGCAGCCTTGGGCAGAATAGTTGCTCTACCAAGCTGTGATACATCTAGGCAGGTACTTTCTGTGATGTATCTGCAAAAATGGGAAAGACTCGTCAAGGACATGCCAAATTTCCTTAAGCTTCTGAAAAAATAGATATGTTGATGTGCTTTCTTGGCATCAATGTGGCTGGACTAGGAAAAATTATTGATGATGGTTGAAGCTCTCAACCATCTCCTGGATATGATAGATAGACTCACAGGTAAAGTGTCATCTCACCTGGAAGGACTGTTTGAGGCTCTGAATAGTGGTGAGGGAAGAGGTGTAGGGTCAGGTGTGGCTCTTGTCCCACTTGTAAGGGTAAGTGCCAGGAGGGAGATAGTGGTGTGTTCTCTGCTCTTCTTTCTTAAGTCAATAAAAGCTTCTGCTGGGAAAACCTGGTGATAAAGAATGTGATGGAGGAAGTAATAGTAGTCAGAGAGGGAATGATATCTTCAGAATGTTGAAGAAGAGAGGAGGGGAAAGATAGAAACATAGAAACATAGAAACATAGAAAATAGGTGCAGGAGTAGGCCATTCGGCCCTTCGAGCCTGCACCGCCATTTATTATGATCATGGCTGATCATCCAACTCAGAACCCCGCCCCAGCCTTCCCTCCATACCCCCTGACCCCCGTAGCCACAAGGGCCATATCTAACTCCCTCTTAAATATAGCCAATGAACTGGCCTCAACAGTTTCCTGTGGCAGAGAATTCCACAGATTCACCACTCTCTGTGTGAAAAAGTTTTTCCTAATCTCGGAAAAGGCTTCCCCTCTATCCTCAAACTGTGACCCCTCGTTCTGGACTTCCCCAACATCGGGAACAATCTTCCTGCATCTAGCCTGTCCAATCCCTTTAGGATCTTATACGTTTCAATCAGATCCCCCCTCAATCTTCTAAATTCCAACGAGTACAAGCCCAATTCATCCAGTCTTTCTTCATATGAAAGTCCCGCCATCCCAGGAATCAATCTGGTGAACCTTCTTTGTACTCCCTCTATGGCAAAGATGTCTTTCCTCAGATTAGGGGACCAAAACTGCACACAATACTCCAGGTGTGGTCTCACCAAGGCCTTGTACAACTGCAGTAGTACGTCCCTGCTCCTGTACTCGAATTCAGTTATAAATGCCAGCATACCATTCGCCTTTTTCACCGCCTGCTGTACCTGCATGCCCACTTTCAATGACTGGTGTATAACGACACCCAGGTCTCGTTGCACCTCCCCTGGTCTGGTTGTGGAATTCTGATGAGGGGGATGAAGTGAGAAGCTGGGAGCTGAGAGGTGGACAAGATAAAGGGTCAAAGAAAAAGAAATCTGATAGGAGAGTGCAGTGGACCATGGAAGAAAGGGAAGGAAGAGGGGCACCAGAAGGATGTGAAGGGTAGGTGAGGAGAAGGGGTAAGAGGGATACAGAATGGGGAATTGAGGTGGAGAGAATGGTGGGGGTAGTGAAATTACAGGACTGTTAGAAAAATCGATGCTCTCATGCCATCAGGTTGGAGGCTACCCAGACAGAATATGAGGTGTTGCTCTTCCAACCTGAGTGTTGCCTCATCATGGGAGTAAATGATGCCATGGACCAAAATAGAAATGTGAAATGAAATTGAAATGGGTGGCCACCAGAAAATCCTGCCTTTTATGGCGGATGGAGCAAATGCATTCGACGAAGTGGTCCCCCAATCTATGTTGAGTTTCACCAATGCAGAGGAGGCTTAACTGGGAGCACTGGATGTGGTAGGCAGACTCACAGGTAAAGTGTCATCTCACCTGGAAGGACTGTTTGATGCTCTGAATGGTGGTGAGGGAAGAGGTGTAGGAGCAGATGTGGCTCTTGTCCCGCTTGAAAGGGTAAGTGCCAGGAGGGAGATCAGTGGGCAGGGACGAGTGGACAAGGGAGTCAGGTAGAGAGCAATGTCTGCGGATAATGGAGCAGGTGAGGGAACAATGTGCTTACTGGTAGGATTCTCTATAGATGGCAAAAGTTGTGGAGGATGATGTGCTGAATAGGGAAGCTCATTGGGTGATAGGTATGGACAAGGGGAACCCTATCCCTGTTAAGGTGGTGGGAAGATCGGGTGAGAGCAAATGTGTGGGAAATGAAGGAGATGCAGGTGAGGACAACGTCGATAGTGGTGGAAGGGAAACCCATTCTTTGAAGAACGAAGGCATTTCAGATGTTTCAGAATGGAAAGCTTCACCCTGAGAACAGATGCAGCAGAGGTGGAAGAATTGAGGAAAGGGAATAGCATTTTTACAAGTGACAGGGTGGGAAGAGATGTAGTCAAGGTAACTGAGAGTCAGTATTAACTGCCTTCATTATTCACTGCCTACAGAACTGGCCCATCAAACCACTCAGTTCGAAAGTTCAGATGAATTGGCTTGAAGTAATAAGTTCGGCAGTGAAGTCCACTTCCTATAAATGAATAAATAAATGACATGAAAATTAAGAATGTGGGGTTGCAAAAGCAATGTGACTGAATGACTAATTAATTATTCATACCAAGAATCGGAGATTTGAATACTTCTTGTTGGCAAAATTACAATTGCTCAAAATCTGAAGAAAACGCAGAAACTACTGAGAATACTCAGAGTGTTAGATAGAAGTCAGTGAGATACAATCAGAGCTGATGTTTCAAGTCAATTAAATTTTATTGGAATCTAAGAGGTCTGTTTCTCCCCCTAGAGATGCTGCTGACCTGTTACGTAGTTCCAACATTTCATGTTTTTCTATTTTTAATTGTTTTCATCAAGCCTACCAGTAAATTGACTTATTATTTCAGAAGTTTAGTCACTTTCTAAATCTATCTGGATTTGAAATAATGTTTGTTTCTGATATTTATAGATAAACTGAAAGTCATTCATGGAATACACCACAATAAAACGTCACGCAAATACAGTAAACTGAATATACCATTTTTTTAAAATCACCAATTCAGTAAGTAACCATTGATCATCTGGGCTACAGGGTCAAGTAGCAGTTAAGCATGTTACTCAACTTTAAAAAATCAGTTCCATTGACTAATCTGATGATTTCATTAGATTTGTGGATTGAGATTGTGAGCTTGAACTGCAAATCAGCACACAGGAGGGAGATTGAAAACATGGCTGAGTGGTGTCACAACAACAATCTCTCATTCAATATCAATAAGACCAAGGAACTGATTATAGACTTTAGGAGAGGGAAACCCGAGGTCCAAGAGCCAGTAACCATCGGAGGATCAGAGGTGGAAAAGGTCAGTAACTTCAACTTCCTGGGTGTTGCTATCTCAGAGGACCTGTCCTGGACCCATCATATAAATATAATTGCAAAGAAAGCACAACAGCACCTCTACTTCCTCAGGAGTCTGCGGAGATTTGGCATGACATCAAAAACCTTGGCAAACTTCTACAATGTGTGATGGGAAGTGTATTGACTGGCTGCATTATGGCTTGGTATGGGAATATCAATGCCTTTGAGCAGAAAATCCTACAAAATGTATTGGATTCAGCGCAATATCATGGGTAAAGCCCTCCCAACCATTGAGCACATCTACATGAAACATTGTGCTCTTTATCGATTACAGCTCAGCATTTAACACCATAATCCCCTCAAAACTAATCAGTAAACTCCAACACCTGGGCCTCAATACCCCCTTGTGCAATTGGATCTTGCATTTCCTCACTTGTGGACCCCAGTTAGTTCAGATTGGCAAAAGCATCTCCTCCACAACCTCCTTCAACACGGGAGCACCACAGAGATATGCTCTACTCACTTTACACCAGTGACTGTGTGGCTAAGTCCAGCTCCAACACCATGTACAAGTTTGCTGATGATACCACTGCTCTGGGCTGTATCAAAAGGTGGTGATGAATCAGCATACAGGAGGGAGATTGAAAATTTGGCTGAGTGGTGCCATAACAACAACCTCTCACTCAATGTCAATAAGACCAAGCAACTGATTGTAGACTTCAGGAGCAGGAAACCAGAGGTTCATGAGCCAGTAATCATCGGAGGATCTGAGGTGTAGAGGGTTAGTAACTTCAAATTCCTGGGTGTCATTATCTCAGAAGACATGCACTGGACCCATCATATAAATATAATTGCAAAGAAAGCACAACAGTCCCTCGATTTCCTCAGGAGTCTGCGGAGATTCAGCATGTCATCAAAAACCTTGGCAAACTTCTATAGATTTGTGGTGGAAAGTGTGCTTACTGACTGCATTATGGCATGGCATGGGAACACCAATGCCTTTGAGTGGAAATCCTACAAAAGGTAATGGATTTGGCCAAGTTCCTCATGGGTAATACCCTCCCAAACATTGAGCACATCTACCTGAAACATTGTTGTTGGAAAGTAGCATCCATTATCAAAGATCCTCACCACCCGGGCCATGCTCTTTTCTTGCTGTTGCCATTAAGTAGAGGTACAGGTGCCTCAGGACTCACAACACCAGGTTCAAGAACAATTACTACTCTTTAACCAGACTTTTGAACAAAAGGCAATAGCTATACTCATTTAAGGACTCTTTTATCTTGTTATTTCATGCTCATTATTTATTACTATTTATTTGTATTTGGATGTTCACAGTTTGTTATCCATTAATCCTGCTTACAGTTACTGTTCTATAGGTTTGCTAAGTATGCCCACAGGATAAAGAATCTCAGGGTTGTATGTGGTGACACGTATATACTCTGACAATAAACTTTACTTTGAACTTTGTCGTAGTAAAACAGCATTCATCACGAAAGATCCTCTTTTTGCTGCTACCGTCAGCAAAAAAACAAAAAGAACAAAAGAGGACAGCTACCCCCATTCTATTTCTGGTGTTCCCACAACCAATGATCTCACTTTAAGGACTCTTTATCTTATTATTTCATGCTCTTGTTATTTATTGCTATTTATTTACATTTGTATTTGCAGAGTTTGTTGTCTTCTATGCTGTTGCTCTTTCATTGATCCAGTTTACAGTTACTAGTTTATAGGTTTGCTGAGTATGCCTGCAAGAAAACGAATCTCAGGTTTGTATGTGGTGACATGTACTTTTTAAATTTGAACTTCAAACTTTGAGAGGCTCAGACAGCAGTCAATTCAGTCAAGCGTTTTCAGCTGAAAAGATGATTGCTCAGATGAACTGAGGCACAGAATTCAATGAGTCTTTCTCCAATTGTTTCTGAATCAAAATCAGAAGCATATTCCACAAAGATTACATTTATAATGTAATCATAAAAGGAGCAGAGGAAACTTCTCATCTCCTTCCAAATGTGGCATTTGAGAGGAAAATAACGTACTTATGGTGAAGCATCTATAATTATTTTCAGAGCAAGTTGAAGACTTGATTTGCCTTCAAGGGAAACATCATGGAGCAGAGCTGCTGCAGCTATTTTCAAAGCATTATTTCCTTGCTCAAAGAACAAAGATTATATTGCACAACTTCTTTCCAACACATCTGCCAAAGAATTACAAACAAGAGAGAATCTGCAGATGCTGGAAATCCAAGTAGCACATACAAAATGCTGGCGGAACTCAGCAGGTCAGGCAGCATCTATGGAAAAAAAGTACAGTTGATGTTTCGGGCCGAGACCCTTCGGCAGGACTGAAGCGTGTATTATCAAAGAATTAGAGAGTTTTGTATGTACTTCCAATGTATATAGTAAATTCTGCATGAAAATCATTCTGCATTGCTTTCAGACTGCACTCAATTCCTACACACCCCCGCCCCCCCCCCCCCCAACAGTGACTTCTTGACCCACTGAGTTCCACCAGCAAATTGGTTTTGGTCCAAATTCCAGCATCTGCAGTCCATCGTCTGTCTCTTAATGGTAGTTTCTGTTGTTTTAAACAGCAGAGAACAATAACATTGGATTTAGCAGGAGAAGATGCTTCAACATTACACTCACAGTCAATTGCTTTTGTAAATTATATAAATCACCCTCTGAATCAGAACCAAACTCTCAGCAATTATCTTCCTTCTTTATGTATATTTTGTGACTCTTAAGTGTTATTAGCTAGGATGTGAAGATAATTATTTTCTGTAGTGGCATACAAAATATTGTATGGTCACCATAGAACTCGATTTTAAGTTGATGATTGTAATTGAGCTGCTTCACAACTGTTGGGAAGTGCAAAAGCTGCTCTAACTCAGAGGTGTAGAATATACCTCCTGTGGGCTACACCAACTCTATATAGTTCCTCTGGTCAGACATGGATCCCACCATGGTGGCAAAACACAATTAGAAAGTGATTGTAGTTATAGTGGTCTATTCATCATTATCATCATCAGGTGCCGTGCCCAGTTTGAGCTTTGACTGCCATGGCCCACACACTCCTGTTTCGGGTCAAGTGGATCAATTCATTGGTATTCATTTCCAGTTCTTTGGCTGCTGCCTTCATCATCATTTGTGTTTGCCTTCCTCTTGCTTTCTTCCCTTCAATCTTTCCCATACTTACCGTGCCTTATAACTCCTCTTTCCTAACTACATGTTCAATGAAGTTACATTGCCTTTTTATCATCTCATACATTATTTCTCTTTTTGTGCTTGCTCTGTTCATGACATCCTCATCAGATATTCGTTTCATCCATGATATTCTTTGCATCCTCCTCAAAAACCTCATCTCTGCTGCTTCAATTCATTTCCTCATGTTACTAGATATTGTCCAACATTCTGAGCCATATAACATAACTGGATAAACGTAAAATTTCAGTACTCTGAGGCAGGTTGTCATGTCTAGTTTAGTGTTGGTCAGTATACTCTTCATTCTTGTAAAGGTGTCTTTTGCCATCCCTATTCTTCTTTTAATGTCCATGTCACACCTGCCATCTAATGTCACTCAGCTTCCTAAGTAGCAAAAGTTCTGTACTTGTTTTACGTCGTCCCTGTTCATTTTCAGCCTGCAGATAGAATCCTTCTTTTTGGATATCACCATACATTCTGCCTTTTTGCAATTGATAGATAGACCCATTTTTGCACTTTCTTCAACAACTATATCAATTAAGTTTTGTAGTTCTTCCTCCGTACTTGCAATTAACGGTGTCATCCGCATATCTGAAATTATTGATGTTTTCACTGCCAACTTTAATTCCCAAGATGTCTCTTATTTTCTGTAATATTGTTTCACTGTACACATTAAACAAATCGGGAGAAAACACACCCTTGTCTAATGCCTCTCTTGATTTTCGTAAATGGACTCACTTCTCCATCTATTCTTACAGCAGCAGTTTGTTCCCAGTACAGATTTCTGATTAGGCAGAGGTCTTCTGAATCGAGATCTAGAGTTTCCTGTATTATTTCAAATAACTTATTGTGCTTCACTTTGTCAAATGCTTTTGTGCAGTCGATAAAACAAACAAACAAATCTTTTTGCACTTGACTAGCTCGTTCTGATAGTATCCTTAACATCAATATTGCATTTCTTGTACCTTTGTCTTTCACAAAACCACATTATTCTTATGAATACCTACATTAAAAACCATCCAAGACACTTGTGGACCTGGAAAAGTCCAGGTGATAACACCAAAAATCAAATTGACTTTATTACTATAAACCAAAGATTTAGAAACTCAGTGACTCAATGTAAAACATATCCAGGTGCAGACTGTAATAGTGACCATAACCCAGTAATATGTCATGTAAAAGTAAAACTTAAAAAACTAAAGAAGCAAAAGCCTTAACAATCCATTGACTACTCGCAATTAATTAAAGAAGAAAACTTAAGACAAAAATTTACAATTGAAGTAAGGAATTGATTTCAAAGTCTAGAAATAGTGGTCTATTATGTGACGAAGGCCCATCACTGACTACAGATGGCACATGGTGCTCTCGGTAAAACACTCATCCCCAGCTGTAATAGTGACTGGGTCTGAAACAGAGCTGCTGCATGGAGCTGTCTCACATCGAGGCAGCAGCAACCTGTACAGGTGTGCTGATGGTGGAGGATACCATCTTTAATTGGATAATTGAATTAATTAGCTTTTGGTTGGTCTAGGGGGAGGGGCTTAGCAGTTATAAGCCTCAGGTTACCAGTTACTTTTCTTTTGTGTTTAGTCTGAGGGTGGCTATATATATATATAGTTTTTTTTTCCTGTTTTTGTCTTGTTTTGAGGTAAATAAAAGCACCTCAGTCTATTTTTGTGACTCAAGCCATCTGGTTATTTTTCTTAAACAAATGACCCATGGATTTTTGTGACATATGGTGGCAGCGGTGGGATGGCTGTAGGACAGGCTGGCGGGAGGCCTCCAGTGAGATCCACAGGCCCCGGAGCTCTTCTTGGAGAATATCATCTCTCTTCTGCTGGGCAGCTAAAAAGTCCCTGAAGAGATTTACCACCTCGAGGGTTGAGGGACCCCCTTCCAGCGATGTCCCAGGCTGCAGCTGTCGGGTTTTGGATCTTGCCCCTTCTGCCTCTTCCTCTGACATTGCCACTGTCTCCCACTCATCCTCATTCTTCATCTGAAGTTGCTGGTTTTGAGACCGTAGCCCAGATCGTTTTTTTTAAAAGCACGCTTAGTTTTGCGACTGGCCATCCCACCGCTGCCACCATGTCACAAAAAACTGTGGGTCAATTGTTTAAGAAAAATAACCAGATGGCTTGAGTTATATGGACCTGAGAGAGGTGCTGTTGGCCAAATTTGACATCTCTTCAGAGACCAACCGTCAACAGTTCTGGGCCACCTCAACATCATTTGGGGAGAGGAGAAGTCTGGCCTCAGGTGGATAAAGTTGAGGCCATCCTGAACAGCCCCAGGCCCTGTATCAATACCCAGGTCCGGTCTTTTCTTGGCCTAGTGGGCTGGTACTGATGATTCATCCCTCACTTTTCAACCCTGGCAGCCCCATTGACCAACCTTAGCTGCAAGTTGGCCCGTAATCCTGAGGAATGGAGTGAGGAGTGTGAAAGTGCTTTCCAGGGCCTGAAGGAGAAATTATGCTCTTCCCCTGTGTTGCAGAGTCCTGACCCTGGTGCAGGTGGATGCCTCGGGTGTAGGCATCGGGGCAGTACTGGCTCAGGGAGAGCCAGGTGAGGAACGTCCTGTGTTACATCTCAGCAGGAAACTTGTGCCGGTACTCCACAATCGAGAAGGAGTGTCTGGCAATCAAGTGGGCATTGGACAGCCTCAGGTACTACCTTCTTGGGAGGGAGTTTGACCTCCAGATCGACCACAGAGCCCTGACCTGGATCCAGACAATGAAGGACCGGAATGCCAGGGTGACTAGGTGGTACCTGGAACTTCAACCTTTCAGGTTCTGTGTGTGGCACAAAGCAGGCAAGGAGAACATCATAGCGGACTTCCTGTCAAGACTGCCAAACATTGCCACTGCAGGAGAGGAGGGTGGTAGTGTGACGAAGGCCCGTCACTGACTACAGACAGCATATGGCACACTCAGTAAAACACTCATCCCCAGCTGTAATAATCACTGGGTCTGAAACAGGGCTGCTGCATGGACCTGTCTCACATAGAGGCAGCAGCAGCAACCTGTACAGGTGTGCTGATGGTGGAGGATACCATCTTTAATTGGATAATTGAGTTAATTAGCTTTTGGTTGGTCTACGGGGAGGGGCTTAGCAGTTATAAGCCTCAGGTTACCAAGGCTTTGGAGTTTTGTAGCTCCATGGAAGCTTGTATGGCCTGACATAGACTGGCATTTGTTAGAGGTAAAAAGGAAAGAAAGATATAAAACAGATTTAGTAAATGCATTTAACTGTCATGTGATGGAAAAGTATAGTGATTATACTCACATTTATACAGATGGTGCAAAGGAACCTGAAACAGGAGTGACAGGGTTTGGGGTGGTAATACCAGCAAAAGAAATTAGAATCAGCAGAAGAACATCTAATAAGTTAGGGGTGTTTACAGTGGAGATGCTGGCAGTGTTGGTTGCGTTGCAATGGGTGCAGAAAGCCAGACAAGCCAAAGCATTGATATGTTCAGATTCATCCTCAGTTCTAGCAAGTTTAAGGTCTTTTCACACAAACAGTCGGCAAGATGTACTTTATGAAGTCCTTCAGTTAGTTACAAGAATTGCAAATCAGGGAGGTCAGGTAAAATTTCTATGGGTTCCAGCACATATAGGGGTGAAGGGGAATGAGGGGGTGGATGAGTTGGCAAAGAGGGCATTAAAGAAAGAAAATGTGGAAGTGCACATTGGTATCAGTAAAGCAGAGGTTAAGTGTGTAATCTGGGAAAAAGTCAACCGAATGTGGCAAGAAAGATGGGACAGGGAGGGGAAAAGAAGGCATTTATATCAAATACAAAAGAGTGTTGCAGTTACTGGGGTAGGTAATAGAAACAGAAGGGAGGAAATTGTGTGGACTAGGTTAAGGCTGGGGAATTGTGCATTAAACAAAACATTGAAAATGGTAGGGAAACACCAGACAGGATTGTGTGAGGAATGTCAGGAAGAGGAATCAGTAGAACATGTAGTTCTGAGTTGCAGGAAGTATGGGATACAGAGAGATGATGAGAAATAAACTAAGCACGCGATTGGGTGAAGGGATTTAGAATGTATGTCTAGTGCACATTCTGGAGCAGAGGGTGGCGGTAATGCACCATTAAGCTGGATGCCAATCGCCATAAAACAAGATACAGACAGACAGGCTTTGGAGTTAGTTTTCTTTTGTCTGAGGGTGGCTATATATATACCTCAAAACAAGACAAAAACTGGGGAAAAAATATTTTTTTCCCCAGTTTTTGCCTTGTTTTGAGGTAAATAAAAGCACCTCAATCTATTTTTGCGACTCAAGCCATCTGGTTATTTTTCTTAAACAATTGACCCACAGTTTTTTGTGACATATTAGCATATCGTTTACTCCTGTCTGCTGTGTAAACCACTTTGGTTTTGGGGCACTTGAATATCCGATTGTCTCCAGGTCCTATCCTATACTCACTGAGATTTGTGAAGAAAATTTTCTGTTAATTAAAAGCAGTAAGTGCTGTATGGAGAATAAGAATCACTCAATCCCTGTGGAAGTTTCTGTAAGGCAAGGGTGCTAATAGAGATAGTGTGCTGATGTAGTATAGTCAATCACCCAAGCTGAACACCATTCATGAGAACATAGCTCCCTGTTACACAGCCTCTTTATTCAAGCCTACCCAAGGTCACCAGGCATAGAGCACACTCACTCGCTATTGGATAGTCATTCTGTTACACCTTGAACTGGCCACCAGAGGGAGGCAGAGAAGACAAGGTGAACCTCTTCCTGCTCCCCTGCCTCTTTGGCTAATTATTAGTTCATTATTAGCCTTGGCCTTCTGTTCTCTCCTATCAGACTCCCCCCTTCTCCAGCCCTGTATCTCCTTCAACAATCAACTTCCCAGTTCTTTACTTCACCCCTTCCCGCCATCCTGGTTTCACGTATCACCTTGTGCTTCTTCCTTCCCTCCCCCTGCTTTCTTACTCTGACTCCTCATCCTTTTTTTTTCTCCATTCCTGATGAAGGGTCTCGGCCTGAAATGTTGACTGTTTACTCTTTTCCATAGATGCTGCCTGGCCTTCTGAGTTCCTCCAGCATTTTGTGGGTGTTGCTTGGATTTCTGGCATCTGCAGATTTTCTATGGTTTGTCTTTGTAGTTTCCAATTTTCTAAGTTTCTAGTTTCTAAAACTCTAGTTAATGATTTTTTGGGGGATTTTGACTTTGCCTGTGAGTTTTTTGAATGCTCTGCCTAGACCTTGCATGCCAAGGAACCCAGTTAAGACTTGTTGGACTTTTTCCTCTAATTTTGTGTAACTTTTCTCTGCAATTGGGTTCACCACTATTCAGTGCTGGGGAAGTTAATACTGAAGAAGTTACCTCATCAGCTGTGACACATTTTACTAAATCTAATGCTTTATTGCCTGTAAATTGTAGTTTTTAATTAGTTATAAACACCTGAAATATGTATTGTGCTTAGTACCTACATGTACAAATAATGAGATTCAGAAGTGTACCAAGTTTCTATCGGGTCAATATTTATATCAGAGCTGGCAGTTTTCAGACTTTCAGAGTGGTTTGGTACTGGGGCTGAACTGTTCTCCTTGTGTACACATGTAAATTAAAGTGTGATTGAGAAATGACTGCAAGTTGTGAGGGTCCTGTTAATTGAAGGCAATACAACAAACTTAAGTGCATTACTAATCTTTGACTTTGAGTACGGACAAAACAGTCCACAAACTCTGCCTGAAATTGTAAAAAAAAAGTGACATTTTTGTTTACTTTAGGAAAAAGCCGTGGTATCTTCAATGTACAAGCATTCAGATTTCACTTTTTGCATAACCTAAAATAAGATGGTACATGAATACTCACTTCTCATTTCACCTTTTCTGCATTCTCATCATGTGCGTTGCAGACCCCCACCTTCAATTAGGGTCTGGAGGCTTCATGCCTGTTTGTTCAGTTAAGGTCAGGGGCAACACAGTGATGACATTTGAAGCAGGCAGGGTTCTCCAGTTTACTGCATTCTTCCCACATTGCTAATATTCTGTTCTAAAAAATAAATATCCCCATATATGCATTTAGTTGATACATCATAACCTCCGTTGGTCTATATAGATCTGGTTAACACAGGGGCAACTTTGGGGAATGACTCTGGTACCATCCCTGCCATTGGTCATACAAGGACTCTGACAGTTTGGACCTTTCCAGTGATAATGGGGGCATTTCTAAGAAGACATACCAGTGAGCTACTTGTTCTTTTGCTGTGGTGCTGCAGAAATTAGGTCTTTATGATGCCAAAGTCCTTTTTGGACTTGCATCATGGCTTTGGTAAACAATACACTTGTTCAGCCTACAGGCTAGATCCCTGCATCCACATGCAAAGTTCAAAGTAAATTTATTATCAAAAGTGCATATATGTCACCATATACAACCCTGAGATTTTTTTTGTGGGCATACTCAATAAATCCATAATAGAATAATAACCATAATAGAATCAATGAATGACTGCACCAACTTGGGCATGTAACCAGTGTGCAAACGATGATAAACTGTGCAAACACAAAGAGAAAGTAATATTAATAATAAATTCATAAGCAATAAATATTGAGAACATGAGATAAAGAGTCCTTAAGAGTGGGTCCATAGATTGTGGGAACATTTCTGAGTGAAGTTATTCCCTTTGTTTCAAGAGCCAGATGGTAATAACTGTTCTTGAACCTGGTGGTGTGAGTCCTGAGGCTCCTGTACCTCCTTCCTGATTATAGTAGTGAGAAGAGAGCATGGTCTAGGTGGTGGGGCTCCCTGATGTTTTTCCTGTGACAACAATTCATGTAGACATGCTCAATGGTGGGGAGGGCTTCACCTGTGATGAAAAAGGCCATATCTACTACTTTTTGTGGGACTTTTCATTCAAGAGCATTGGTGTTTCCATACCCGACTATGATGCAGTCAGTCAATACACATCTATAGCAGTTTGTCAAAGTTTTAGATGTCGTGCCGAATCTTCGCAAACTCCTAAGGAAATAGAGCAGCTGTTGTGTTTTCTTCATAATTGCACTTACCTGCTGGACCCAGGACAGGTGTCATGGTTCGGTCCGTGAAATCCGTATTCCGGTTCATGGTCCAGTCCATTGTTCCTTATTCCTGGTTTTCCCTTTTGCTGTTGGGTGCTCTAATTGAGGCAGCTGATGCATATTTTGGGCTGGCTACATAAATAGCTCCTTGGTTCAGCTTCAGTTGCTGGGAAATCCGAGAGGGTGGGCCACTGGTGGAGGTGACGCTGCTGAGGCGGGAGGCATTTTGTTTTGCTTTTGTGCCCAGATTTCAGTCACGGGCACAGAGGGCTGATCAGGCAGTGGTTTGAAGGGGTGTCCTTGATGCGTGAATGTGGTTTGGAACTTGTTGAGGGAAAGAGAGTGAGGAAGGAGTGAGAATTGCTGGGAGGGGATCCCGTGGGTCCAGTAATGGCGGACAAGGTGAGGGGGGGTTGAGGGAAAGAAAGTGGAGAAGGATAGGGATTTGGGATCAGAGGTAGGTAGCTGGGGAGAGATGGATTATTGTGAAGGGAGAAACAAAGGGAATGAGGAGATAGTGAGGGGACGGATGAATGAAAACCAAGACAAAGGGAATAAAAGAATAAGAAATGACAGTAGAGAGAGCTCTGAAAGTGAGGAAGATGAACAAGTTCAAAGAGAAGGTGCTGTCATAATTAGGTTTAGTGAGAAGGCTCAGGGACATATGAAGAAAATTAACCCGTTTATGCTAACAACAACTCTGGCAAATAAGACAGGGGAAATAGTATTTGCAAAAGTCCTTAATGATGGCAACCTATTGGTAAGATGTGCGAATGAGGAACAACTTGAGAAAGCACTCAAGCTAAAAGACATAGGAAATCGCAAGGTGGAATACACGGGGATGATGGGAGCACAAAATAGTGGTTGTAAAGGAGTGATCACGGGGGTACCAGTGAATATAAATATGGAGGAGTTAAAGAGGAATATCAAAGGAGGAAAAGTAATGAATGTTCAAAGACTGAAAACAACAAAAGAGGGAATGAAAAAGGAAAGTGAATCAGTATTGATTGAATTTGAAAAAGAAAGAGTGCCAAGGAAGGTGTTCCTGGGTTTCATGAGTTACCCAGTAAGGGTGTATGTGCCAAAGCCATTGAGGTGCTATAATTTTCAAAGGTTTGGACACATAGCTAAAAACTGTAAAAGGCAGAGGAGATGTGCTAGATGTGGGGGTGATCATGAATATGGGAAGTGCGGAACAGGAGTGCAACCAAAATGCTGCAATTGTGGAGGAGCTCAGAATGTTGCATATAGTGGGTGTGAGGTTGTGAGACGGGAGACTAAAATTCAAGAAATAAGAGTGAAAAGAAAGATCACTTATGCAGAAGCTGTAAGAATGTCAAGAGAACAGAATAATGCTCCTAATGAACAGGGAGCAATAGGGATACGAGAGATGCATCAAAGAACAAATGACAGGATTTATGTAGACAAAAAGGCTCCAGTAACATTCATTGCAGGAGTGATTAATAGTACTGCTGAGGTAAAGTCAAAAAGTGACAAAATTCAGCTGGTGGTAAAAGCAGCAGTAAACCATTTAGGGTTAGTAGGACTGACATGGGAGGAAGTGAGGGAGAACCTCAGTAATCAGTCAAGCCAGGAAGTGTCACGTGTTGGTTAATACTAATTATGGTGATTCTTTTACAATGGAATGCAAGGAGCTTACTGGCCAATAGCCAGGAATTCAAGCACTTTATTAAAGAAATGGTTGTAAAACCGGATGTAGTGTGTATTCAGGAAACTTGGTTGAAACCAACTTTAGACTTTGTGGTATATGGGTCTACAATGATAAGGAAAGGTAGAAATCTAGGGCGAGGAGGGGGTTGTGCTATGTTAATCAAGCAAGGTATACCATATAGGGTACTGGAAAAAAGGAGATGATCAGGAATACATAGTGGTGGAAGTGTGGGAGAGAGGGGAGGGAGTGGTTATAATTAACTACTACAATCCATGTAAAAGGTTGGATTTGGACAGCCTATTAAGGATACAAGGACAAAACAGACATAAAGTAGTGTGGTGTGCAGATTTCAATGCTCATAGCACAATATGGGGGGATCACATTACAGATCCAAATGGAAAGGTATTTGAAGATTTGATGGAAGAAAGAGATTTGGTGTGTATGAATGATGGTAGGGGCACAAGGATAGACATAACAACAGGAACTGAGTCATTGTTAGGTATTACGTTAGTGTCTAATACCTTGGCTGGTGTTAGTAACTGGGGAGTTTGGACTGCTTCAACAGTAGGCAGTGATCACTACCCAGTTTTGTGTTCAGTGCGTGAAAGAGTTGAAGTAAGACCAGGTGGCGGAATCCCAAAGTGGGTGTTTGGAAAAGCAGATTGGGATAAGTTCCAGAAGTTGAGTGAAGAAGCATTGACAAAGATTGACATTTCTGGAAATATAGATGAATTAAACAGTCAGGTGACTCCCGCAATTATTATGGCAGCAGAAGGATCTATACCCAGGAGTAAAAATAGGATGAATAGGAAACTGGTACCATGGTGGACAGAGGAATGTTGTCAGGCTATAAAAAACAGAAATAGAGCATTCAAGCTAGTTAAAATAACCCATAATATGCAGCATTTGGTTCAATATAAGAAAGCACAGGCAGTGGTGAGAAGAACTATACGTCAAGCTAAAAGGGCAAGTTGGAGGAGTTTTTGCAACAAAATAGAAAGAACAACACCTGTGGGGGAGGTATGGGGAATGATTAAGAGGATGGGAGGAGATAGAAGGGAATGGGAATATCCAGTAATGGTATCTGAGGAGGAAACAGCAGTCTCCAGTAGGGATAAGGCAGAGATCATGGCCAAGTCTTTTGTATAGATACACAGTTCAGAAAATTTGTCTGAAGAAGGAAGAAGGAGAAGGGAAAGAATAATGAGTCCACACCCAGGTGTGTTAAACAGGAGGGAAGGAACAGATGATATAATTGATGATCCATTTACATTAGCAGAAATGGTGAGAACAATAAAGAGATCGAGACCAACCTCCCCAGGGAAAGATCTGATATGCCCTGTGATGCTAAAAAATCTAGAAGGAGTGCTCTTGAAGTTGCTGCATTTTTATAACAGAGTGTGGGAGGAGGGAAGATTACCAAGTGCATGGAAAGAAGCAGTAGTAATTCCAATAAGGAAACATAGCAAGGATCCGTCAAAATCCACCAGCTACAGACCAATAGCATTAACATCAAATATATGTAAGATAATGGAAAGGATGATATCAGAAAGTTTATCGTATGAGCTTGAGAAGAAGGGAATGCTGGCAAGTTATCAGAGTGGTTTTAGAAAAGGAAGGAATTCCATGGACTCAGTGATAATGTTAGAGACTGAAATAAGCAAGGCCCAGGCAAATAAAGAATCAGTAGTTGCAGTGTTTTTTGACATTGAAAAAGCCTATGATATGATGTTGAAGGAAGGATTATTAATTAAACTGCACAAGATGGGGGTTGGTGGGAGAGTTTTTAATTGGATTAAAGATTTTTTGTTTGGTAGAAAAATTCAAGTTCGGATTGGATCAGAATTATCAAAACAGTACATAGTGGGAAATGGCACACCTCAAGGTAGTGTGATTAGCCCGTTACTTTTCATCATTATGATCAATGATGTCTTCACAAAGCTACCAGTGGATATAGGTAGGTTACTGTTTGTGGATGATGGGGCCTTGTGGAAAAGAGGCAGGAACATGGAGCATATAATCAGGAAACTACAAGAAGCAATTGATGAAGTGGTGGAGTAGGGTTATGACTGAGGATGTAGATTTTCGGTAGAAAAAACTCAAACTGTATTTTTTATCAGGAAAAGAATTGAGGTGGGGAAGAAGTTAAGGATGTATGGGATTGAATTAGAAAGGGTTGGATCATTTAAATTTCTGGGAGTTATATTTGATTCATGATTAACGTGGGCAGACCATATCAGGAAAGTTGAGGAGAAATGTAAAAAAGTAATAAATGTGATGAGATGTTTGACTGGTAGGGAGTGGGGAGCTAGTTGTTCAACATTGAAGAGAATGTATGTGGCTTTAGTGAGATCTGTGTTGGATTATGGAAATATAGCATATGGATCAGCAGCTAGGTCTCTGATTGGAAACTGGATGTGATTCAGGCTCAGGCTTTGAGAGTGTGCAGTGGGGCTTTTAAAACGTCACCAGTGTCAGCCCTACAGGTAGAAATGGGAATAATGCCTTTGGAACTAAGAAGGATGCAACTGATGGCAAACTACTGGGCTAACTTGCAGGGGCACAATTATTCTCGCCCTACTAAAGGAGTGTTGCAGGAGTGCTGGGAAAATGGGAGGTTTCAGAGGAATACCTTTAGTCGGGTAGGGAAAGATATTGCGAAAGAATGTGGAGTGTTTGATCTGAGGATAATTCCTTCAGTAGTTTATCCGGTTGTAGCTCCATGGAAGCTTGTATGGCCTGACATAGACTGGCATTTGTTAGAGGTAAAAAAGAAAGGAAAATATAAACCTGATTTGGTAAATACATTTAACTGTCATGTGATAGAAAAGTATAGTGATTATACTCACATTTATACGGATGGTGGGAAGGAAACTGAAACAGGAATGACAGGGTTTGGGATGGCTATACCAGCAAAAGAAATTGGAATCAGCAGAAGAACATCTAATAAGTTAGGGGTGCTTACAGTGGAGATGCTGGGCAGTGCTGTTGTGTTGCAATGGGTGCAGAAAGTCAGACAAGTCAAAGCACTGATATGCTCAGATTCATCCTCAGTTCTAGCAAGTTTAAGGTCTTTTCACTCAAACAGTCGGCAAGATGTACTTTATCAAAAATTGCAAATCAGGGAGGTCAGGTAAAATTTCTATGGGTTCCAGCATATGTAGGGGTGAAGGGGAATGAGAGGGTGGATGAGTTGGTGAAGAGAGTGTTAAAGAAAGAAAATGTAGAAATGCACATTAGTATCAGTAAAGCAGAGGTTAAGTGTGTAATCTGGGAAAAAATCAACCAAATGTGGCAAGAAAGATGGGACAGGGAGGGGAAAGGGAAGCATTTATATCGAATACAAAAAAGTGTTGCAGTTACTAGGGTAGGTAATGGAAACAGAAAAGAGGAAACTGTGTGGACTAGGTTAAGGCTGGGACACTGTGCATGAAACAAAACATTGAAAATGATAGGGAAACACCAGACAGGATTGTGTGAGGAATGTCAGGAAGAGGAGTCAGTAGAACATGTAGTTCTGAGTTGCAGGAAGTATGGGATACAGAGAGAGATGACGAGAATTAAACTAAGGGGATTGGAGTGCAGGAATTCACATTGAAAGGGTAGCTGGGCATGGGTGAGAGAGCACAGGTTATGGTAATTTTAGCTTTCTTAAGGGGTACAGGGTTTTTTTATGGGATATGATGGGTAAACAGGAATAGGGTACTAGGATGGTCAAAGAGGGGAGGGTAAAGTGTATGTTAGGGTGTGTGTGTGTGTGTGTGTGTGTGTGTGAGAGAGATTGGGTGAAGGGATTTAGAATGTAAGTCTATTGCACACTCTGGAGCAGAAGGTGGCAGTAATGCATCATTAAGCTGGGTGCCGACTGCCGTAAAACAAGACAGAGAGAGAGAGAGCGCTTCAGTTGCTGGTCTGTTCCCTTCACCTTCTGCCTGAAGCCTTGGCCTGAAGATTTGCTTGCAACCTCTTCTGCGTCCTCGCCTGTACTGCTGTCAAGTTCTACCGCCGGAGCTAGACTGGATCCTTGTTGTGCCTAGATAAGGAACTGTCTTTTGTTACTTGGAACTGTCTCTGTGTCCATGCCTTCGCTAAGTATGTCTGGCCGCCGCTATCTTGTGTTGGGAATCGTCTCTGTGTCCACACTTTCGCTAGGTAGGTCCGGCCGTTTGCCGCTACCTAGTGTTGTGAACTGCCTCATCGTGTTCAGCATTCTGTGTATGAGTCCTGGCCCTATGTTTTGTTCCCAAGGAGGGGTCCTGGCTCTGCGTTCCTGTTCTCTTTTGACCAAGGCTCTACGTTCCTGTTCTCTTTCGACCAAGGCTTTGCGTTCCTGTTCTCCCTCGACCAAGGCTCTGTGTTCCTGTTCTCTCTTGACTAAGTCAAGGCTTCGTATTCTCGTCCTGTCCATGTGCCTTGCCCAGCTTGGTGCTGGGATTCCCTCGTCCTTTCCAGGAGTCTCTCATCCTGTCCAAGCCACATCCAAAAACCTCGTCCTATCCAAGCCACATCCAAGAACCTCGTCCTGTCCAAGTCAAGGCTTCGTGTTCTCGTCCTGTCCATGTACCTCGTCCTATCCATGTGCTTCGTCCTGTGCTGGAGTTCCCTCGTCTTGCCCAGGAATCTCTCGTTCTGTCCTGTAGCCTCGCCTAGTCCTGCCTCCCAAGACCACGTCATGTCTTCGCCTAGTTCCAGAGTCTGAGCCCGAGTCAAGACCCAGGTTCTGGGTCCTTGTCCAGTCTCCAGCCTGGAGTCCGAACCCAAGCCTCATCATGTCCTCACCAGGAAGAACCCAAGCCATGTCATGTCCTCGCCTCGAAGAACCCAAGCCTCGTCATGTCCTTGCCTCGAAGAACCCAAGCTATGTCCAGTCCTGTAGCCACGTCATGTCCTCGCCTAGTTCCAGGGTCCAAGCTCGAGTCAAGACCCAGGTTTTGGGTCCTTGTCCAGTCTCCAGCTCGGAGTCCAAGCCCAGGCTCCTAGTTCCCATTTCCTTGTCCTGGTCCCGCTTGCCTAGCCCAAGTCTGTGTTCTTGTTCCAGCTCTCTAGTCAAGTCCTGTTCCTAGTACTTCAGTGTCTGTGTCTTGCATTTGGGTCCACTCCCAGTGCCCCCGTTATGACAACAGGTCCTCTGAAATAATAACACCGAGGAATTTACAGTTGCTGGCCCTCTCCACCTCTGATCCTCTGATGAGGACTGGCTCATGGACCTCTGGTTTCCTCCTCCTGCAGTCAATAATCTGCTCCTTGGTCTTGCTGACATTGAGTAACTAGTTGTTGGTGTGGCACCACTCAGCCGGATTTTCAATCTCGCTCCTGTGTGCATACAACATTCAATAGGAATTCACAGCAGCTTAGAGATCTCTAGTGGCAGACAGTTTTGGCATTTTAGGTAAATGACCTTAAATCAAGATGAAATGCTAACTCTGGCTCACTCTCCACAATACTTTCCAAACTGAAGAGTGCTTCTAGCATTTTGGTTTGTAATCAAGTCATATTTTGTTTTTGTCAGTTTAAACACAAATATAAGCTGACAAAATTTATAGGGAACAAAGAATTTGTATGGAAATTGCCCAAACTTTATATAAAACAAAATTCTGTAAGTTCATGGTGTTTTTAGCAGTTTTTTGAAACTTGAATTTGACAGTGGTGTCATTGTAAAAAAAAACACGTAAAAATTAACATCGTGCTTCTGGGGTGTGGAGGGCCTGTCAGCTTAAGTGCATTCAATAATGTATTCATCAATACCACCCCAACATCTGAAACAATTCATATTAACTCTCAATGTTTCTCAGCAACCAAGTCTGAATTAGGAAAGATGTCTCACAAAATGCATATTCTATATAGGTTCTAAATGTAAAAAAAAAACCGAAGTCAAGACAACAGTCTCACCCTCAATGTCAGCAAAATGAAAGAGGTGAATGGCAGAGCATGTGCCCCAGTCTGTAGCAATGATGTTGAAGTGAAGATGGTTGAAAGATTCAAGTTCCCAGGTGTAAATATCATTTTTTTCCTGGTCCAGCCACATTGATACTACAGCCAAGAAAGAAATTTGGCATGTACTTGATGATTCTTACCTGTTTTTTACAGATGCACCATTGGAAACATCCTATCCAGATGCATCACAGTTCAGTATGGCAACTGCCCTATCCAAGACCACAAGAAATTTCAGAGAGATATGAATGAAGCATAGTTCATTATAAAAATAAGTCTCTCCCACTTCGACTCTGTCTACACATTCCTCTACCTCCTGTGACGAGAATACACATAAATTAAGATGTTTGCTGGCCTGGGTTAGCATCAGTGGCATCAGCAGTTGGTCTGCCACCTGTCCTCAGGGGAAGGAGAGATAAGGAACAATGAAGCAGCATCTGGAGATGTGTAATGAAGGGACAGGAGAGAGAGCTGTCTAGAGCGACTCCCCCTTTGAACCCTGAACTGTTTGAAGTGATGGACAGGCGATACCCCAGCAGGGGGATAAAAAGGGACAGGTTTGCTAAGGCAACACACACGACACCCAAGGTAACGAGACCCTGGAAGCGGTGCGCCTCTCACAAGTCGGTGGGAAGTATCGGGCCATAAACGCACGGGGTGGAAAGGTACGATCAGCGGGAACCTGGTGTGTGTCCACCCTCGCTTGGGTGCCGGGTTCACTGCAGAGGATCGACCGCATCTGGAGGAGGGGTCACAGTCGGTGACCTCAGGTGACATCGCAAAGGACCCACCCGAAAGCTGCTTGTGAGCAATATCGCCGGTCTGTGAGTGGAAGCCGTTCTGAATGATCAGTCGTTCTCGTTCTCTCTCTCCCTCCCCCCACGTTGTCCATCGCCATGGCAACGACTACTGCGAACTGAACTAAATTGGACTGAACTTTGTGTCACTTTGAAATTGGTTATTTACCCCAGACAACGATAGAGCTTGATTGATGCTGTTATCTTAATTCTGTGCACGTGTGTTTATCATTGCTGAACTGTTGCATTTATTATCCTTTCGATTACTGTGTTGCTTGTTTCTTTAATAAAACTTTCTTAGTTCTTGTAATCCAGACTCCAACTGAGTGATCCATTTCTGCTGGTTTGGCAACCCAGTTACGGGGTACGTAACACTCCTCTCTGTGTGCCGACTCATATTTGTTGCTGATGAGGCCAACCACCGTTGTATCATCAGCGAACTTGATGATGATGTTTGAACTGAATCCAGCAATGCAGCCTTGAGTCATCAGCATGAACAGCAACAGACTAAGCACACAGCCCTTAGAAGTTTTATCTGACTGTTGTGTAGATTTTTAATGTCTGTTATTCCTCTTCCTTCTTCTATCCGAGGTAGTGTTAATCCAAGTGAATTCTAGTGTACATAATGTTTTCTGAAATTTGTCATTTCTGTTCTTATTTGTATTTGTAAATGTTTCAGATTGGTTTCAGACCAAGATATTATGCCAAAAGAATACGTTAATATAGGTACAGCAAAAATGTTTAATGCCTTTGTTATATTTTTACTGTTGAGCAGATTTTCTTAAGCCTTGATGTAAAATCTGTCAAAATAATAATAATATTTTTTACTTTCTCTTTGTATTTGCACAATTTGTTGTCTACTGCATACTGATTGTCCACCCTGTTGATGCGGTCTTTCACTGATTCTATTATGTTTATTGGATCTATTGAGTATGCCCACAAGAAAATAGATCTCAGGGTTGTATATAGTGACTTGTATGTACTTTAATAGTAAATTTACTTTGAACTTTATGTCCCATGCAACAGATTTGTCCACCATTCCTATGGCCTGAACATCTCCATGTTCCATGTGTTCATGGAGTATTGATGGTATTAACCAACTGACTTAACATGTAGTTCTACATCATCTGTTGTACCCTGATCTGTATTTTCCATTTATTTATTATTTTGTGATAACCTGTGAAGTTCTCTTTCCACCAGCTCTCTCAGCATTGCCTTCTCGTCGTACAAGCCTGTAGAAACCTCTGCCTCCTAACAAAAATATAGTTAAGTGAGAAAGATACCCTTTACAATCAGGTGCTCAAAATTAAACTGTCTTTCATAGCAAGTTTACTTAGAATTTAACCAAAGTGGTTATACCCATGTATGGTTATTTTTGTAATAGCGATTTAATGAGGTCAGATTCTTGCGAAGTGTCTACATACAATAGTCTAGCCAAAGCAGCATACCAATTGCTCTTGAAAAGGGAAGAAAAGTCATATCACATGTTACCAAAAGTCCCTGTTTATTTTTTCAAAATTCAGGTAAACATAAGATCTCTCCACAGCACTCCCACTGTGTTGGTATGCACATTTATTTTTGGATATATTTGTCATGCTCTTAAAGCTGTAGCAGAACTGGTTTTATACTATAATGTGTACCAGCTGTGCATAGTCTCAGTAGTTTGCAGTGTCCTGTTTCCTATTAAAACTGCGTCTAACTAAGTCTTACAGCTCCCTAATTCAGTGACTTTTTCACCCTGTGCCTTTTGGTCCAAAGATACTATCCTACTCCTTCATTCTCAGATGATTCTCTAAACCCAATTCACTTGTTACCTTTGCCTGAGCTCTCAGCAAAGTCCTTTATCCCTCCCAGAATTCAAAGTATTACATTCAGGTCCTCTTGCCGTATATGTGCAACAGATTTTTCCTTTGATTCATTCACTAACACTCAGAATGTTCTGGGACATGGAACTAGTATTTAAATGTGAGCTTATTGTCATATATTTGCCTTGTCATAATTTTCTGTGATGTGTCAGGTAGAGATATTAAGAGGTAACATCAGGCAGCCCAGAGCTGAAGTTAAGAAAGATATTCCCTCTTTTTTCCCCTCCACCCCCACCCCACACACACATTGAGCAAAAGATACAAAGCTTGAAGGCATGTGCCACTAAGGTAAAAGATAGCTTCGGTCCCACTGTTATAAAACTATTCAACCTTATTACACTTGTAATGGAATCATCTGTTTTGAACAGCAAGCAAAGCTAAGTTTTTAACTGTATCATCAGTACATGCGGCAATAATAAATCAAGTTGCCAATTTAAAATGAGAAATAATTAAATAGAGAGTGATCCATAATTTTTTGTGCATCCTGAAGATGGATGAAATCATTGTTGTCACCCAACTCCAAGCTACAGTTTCACCTAATCTCCTTGGGTTTGGTTGCAACTGAACAGACAATGCTCATTCTCTGGGTCTCCCCTTCTTTCTTGGCAACAGATCCAACCAGTTCCCCTCCACCACCACCACCACCCTCTGTTTGGCAGAACTGGTCCTCACTCTCAACAACTTCTCTTTCACTTTCTGCAAACCCATGTTGTATCCATGGACACCTGCATGAGCCCCAGCTATACTCGCCTTTTTATTGGCTGTGAGGAACAGTTCATGTTCCAAGCCTTTCCAGGTAATGATCCCCAACTCTTTCTGCGTGACATTGACAACTGCATTGGTGGTGTTTCATGAACCAATGCTGAGCTCATCAGTTTCACCAACTTTGTTTCCAACTTCCGTCATGTCCGTAAATGCACTTGGTCCATTTCTGACACCTCTCTCGCCTTTCTCCATCTCCCTGTCTCTATTTCTGGATACAAGCTATCTACCAATATATTTTATAAACCTACCAATTCCCACAGCTATTTTGACTATCCCTCTTCCCATTGAGTGTCCTGTAAAAATGCCATTCCCTTTCCTCAGTTCCTTCGTCTCTGCCACAACAGTTCCCAGGATGAGGTTTTCTTTTCCAAAGCATTAGAGATGTCATCCTTCTTCAAAGAACAGAGTTTTCCTTCCTCCTCATTGATGTTGCCTTCATTCACATTTCCTCCATTTCCTTGGCATCTGCACTCACCCCATCTTCCCATACTTCTGTAGGGATAGAGTTCTTCTACTTCTCACCTACCACCCCATGAACCTCAGCATCTAACATATCATTTTCCAGAACTTCTGCCATCTTCAATGGGACTCTACCACCAAACACATCTTTACCTCCCCAACACACCACCATTTTCTGCTTCCCACAAAGATCGATCCAGGGGCGGCGCTAAGGTGGTGCTAGCTGGTGCTATAGCCCCAGCAGAAATTGCAATAGCACCAGCGTAGCACCACCAAGAAATTAACTGAAATTTCACATACAAATTGCAGCTGCTTTGCTTTCTCTGTACAGTTTTGAATACAGCTTGTTTCTCCAGTTGATCTAGTGAAACAGCGCCCCCAATTACCATAGCGCCCACGCAGCAATAAAGTTATAAACTCTGTCAGATCCACTCTGCACTTCTGCTTATTCGTTCGTTATCAATGTCTTGTCGTTGCTGTTCTCAGATCAGTTAAGCTGATTCAAGATCAATTAAGGTGGTGGTGTCACTCACTCTCACTCACGCGAGAGATTGGTAGTATACATCCAGGCGCAGATCCATGGTCTTGCGAGACTAACGGATGACACACACACACACACACACACTGTGCTTTTACAAGCTAGTGTCGGCATAGCACGTGCATTATTTTGGCCGGCGTGAAAAATGGATTGATTTTTAGTGAGAAATCAACTTCATCCAGAGGAATCAGTGGTGTCTCAGCCTTAACATGTCTTAATTGAAAGTGACATGCAGAAAGGAGTAAGTGGGGATGAGGATGACAACAGTTCATCGGAGGAGTACGAGGGCGAAGTAGAGGTACAAGAAATGGAGTGGGATTCGGAAGAGAACATGGATGAAGCTGCTCTTAGTGCTAGTGGGAATACTGTTAGTGATGTTCGCCAGCAGCCTGAGGAAGGACCCCGTCGGCCAGCATTGAAAAAGTACCCTTCGCTGCTCGCAACAGTTTGGCAATCAGCAAAGGAGTTTTATTCGTGGCTGGTCTGACTGACTGGAATATTCGATCACGAAAGATACTACGTTCTGCTTCGCATGCAGGCATTTCCTGTGTGGAGGACATGGGTTGCATTCTGAGTCTACCTTCACTGTCACCGGTTACCGCAACTGGCGGACAGCTACAACAGCTTTCAAAACCCACCATGTAAGTGCAGCTCATACGTTTGCTATGGAGGCACGGGCCAAATTCAGATTGAGAAAACAAGACGGTTCAAGATTGGGAAATATGCTTGACAAAGGACATGCAAAGAATGTCCAAGACAATTGTGAGTATATGAGAGCTATGGCTGAGTCTCTAGCAAGGACAGACTGTGAATGACACAGTGGAATTTATAGCTCCAATGAGACCCTACCACGATGCATTTATAGATTTATACAAACTAATCTGCATATCACTGACTCTACCTGTGACATCTGCCTTATGCAAACGGAGTTTCTCTTGCCTCAGACATCTCAAAAACTACCTAAGGAATATCAGCAGCGATGCTCGGAACAACAACTTGTTCCTGTTGGCCATAAACAGCTGGAGGACCAAAGCACTTGACATCCAGAAAATCATTGATGCTTTCACCACCAATCACAACAACAGACGGATTGTGTTTCTCTGAAAACATCACTGGTGAGCGCAGTTGATTTTTTTGAAAATTTGGGCCAAGACTAATGTTGATTATTATTACTATTTTGTGGTAGATACCCCATAGTCCTTATGTTTCCTGAAAATCCTAAATTATTACATTTACTGCTATTAAGCCTACTGGTTTTGCTTAGACTTCCAAGCGGTGATTCTGCTGATTTTTGTTTTAAATTCAGTAGCTGAATTAATTGAGGTATTGCATGGTCAGAGTACGATTTGTCCAACTCCTGGTAAAGCCTTGCATCTGCTTTTGCCTTATTTGACTTTAATAACCATGTATCTTTTGGCATTGTCTGTCTATGTAATGCGAATAGCTGTGGACATTGTGGTTAGTGTTGTGTTTTTCAGTTGAAAATCACGCATTTGACGCTGATTGTGGGATTGGTGTGTGATTCACGTTGTGCACTGTGGGTGGGATGCTCTGTTGGTTTGTTTGTTTATGCTCTGTGTAGCCCGGGTTGTCTCCGATGCTGTTGATACTGTCACAGTTCACTTCAATATTGTATTTATCAATTGCTGTTGCTTGTGAATCAACAGAGGCATTTATAGTAGGCACATAATGCTTGAAACTGACCTTTGAACACCACGTGTCTGGCCTTGCGAATACATATTACCATAGGGCAGCGGTCCCCAACCACCAGGCTGTGGACCGGTACCGGGCTGCACAGCATGTGCTACCGGGCTGCGAGGAAGCGATATGATTTGGCGATATGAAACGATATGAGTCAGCTGCACCTTTCCTCATTCCCTGTCACGACCACTGTTGGAACTTGAACGCACACGAGGTCATTACCCACGCATCATCCATGTCAGTGCGGGAAGAAGATCAACTCCTCGAGCTTGCAAATGACAGCGGGCTGAAAAGTATGTTTGACATAACATCTCTGCCGGCATTCCGGATCAAAGTCAAGGCTAAATATCCTGAGATAGCCACAAAATCACTGAAAACGTTGCTTCCATTTCCAACATATCTCTGCAAAGCGGACTTTTTCTGCAATGAATGCAATGAAAACTAATTTGCGGAATAGTCTGGACATAAGGAACTGCCTTCGAGTATCGCTGTCTCCCACCACCCCTCGATGGCACCGTTTCTTTGCAGGGAAACAAGCCCAGGGCTCCCACTGATTCAGCCATATTGGTGTGTTGCAATGATTTTATATGTTCATACGGGGAAAATATGTGCTGTGTGTTTAATATCCAAACGTTACTTAAAATGTTATGATGCTATTGACTTATAAGTGGCTTATAATTGACTTATCACTATATTCATGCGCTGTATTACATAAAACCTAAAATAACACTAACATATAGTAAAAGCAGGAATGATATGATAAATACACAGCCTATATAAAGTAGAAATAATGTATGTACAGTGTAGTTTCACTGAATAAAATTGCCAAAAATGATTTGTAGAAAAAACTGGGCACGTACACGTACGTGCATGTCACACATGCGCACATAGGTGCCTGCGCAAGGCTTCATGGTCATGGTTGTCTTTCTAGGGGTAAACACAATGTATTTGACTGCCACTGTTGTCCGTTGGCAACCCTACTACACACCTCCCCACACAGTCAGACGGTCCGCAAGAATATTGTCAATATTAAACTGGTCCGCAGTGCAGAAAAGGTTGGGGACCCCTGCCATAGGGTACATCCCTCAGCACCATCACTGAATAATTCAGCCCCACTGTAGCACCAGCAAGAAAAAATCTCTGGCGCCGCGACTGAATCGATCCCTCCATGATTCCCTTATGCATTCATCCCTTCCCACTAATTACCCTCCTGCCACTTATCCCTGCAAGTGGCCAAAGTGCTACACCTGCCCATTCACCTCCTCCCTTATCGCCATTCAGCATTCCAAACAGCTATTGGGATTGCCTACTGTATTTGGTGTTCTCAATGAAGCTTCCTCAACATTGGTGAGACCTGATATACACTGGGGAACCGCTTTGTCAAGCACCTCCACTCCATCTGCAAAAAGCAGTATTTTCCGGTAGCCAACTATTTTATTTCCTATCCCATTTCCTGTTCCAGCAAATCAGCTACTCTTCTGCCATGATGAGGCCACTCTCATGTTGGAAGGAGCAACACCTCATATTCCATCTTGGTAGCCACCAACCTGATGGCATGAACATCAATCTCTACAATTTCTGGTAATTTTCCCCCTCCCCTTTCCCTCTTCTTCAACTCCCTAGCCTGGCCTCTTACCTCTTCTCCTCAGCTGCTTATTATCTCCCTCTGGATTCACCTATCACTTTATATCATGTCATCCTTCCCTTTCCTCCACCTTCTTATCCTGTCATCTTCCCCCTTCCTTTCCAGTCCTGATTAAGGGTCTCAGCCTGAAATGTCGACCATCTATTCATTCCCATAGATGCTGCCTGACCTGCTGAGTATCTCAAGCATTTTGTGTATGTTGTTCTAGATTTCCAGCACCTGCAGAATCTTCTGTGCTCATTCTCAGCTATGTGTTAGATAGCCGAAGGCGAAGTTCATCTGGTCAGAATGATAAGTGGCCATAAAATTGATTGGCTTGTGAGGCAAGAGCTCAGGCAGCATGGGTGGTTGGGGATTGGAGGCTGTGCCTTGGGTGGAGCAGGAAGAGAGGGTTGTCCACCTTTGAGGACGTCTTCAAGAGATGGCGCCTCAAGAAGGCAAACTCTATTGTTTTCAGGAACAGCTTCTTCCCTACACCATCATGTTTCTGAATGAGCCATGAACAAGACCTTTTTATTCAGTTTTATACTATTCTTGTAACTTTATTTCCATGTCAGATAGGCCAATGATAATAAAGTTTATCTCTGATTTCTTAAAGCCTAAGTCTGTTCTTTGGGTCAGGGATAGAGGAAGGAGACAGAGATTAAATAAAGCATGTATCTTTACATGCTTTAATGTGAGCACATTAAGTGGGACACATGGAGGGCATAGGATAGAGAACAATTGGACTTCTGGTTTTCTGCAAACCACTAGCACCCCAGTAATTTAAATAGTGTGGCCACAATCCTTAGAGAGTCCATAAGGCAGTCCAATGTTGAGTCCAATGCTAACTGGCAACTCCTATGACATTGCTGGTGCCAAACTCTATAGGTCTCTGCAGTTCCTTTGGATTCATCAGGTTTGTGGAGAGGGAGCCTGCAGGACAACAGCTTGTTCTCCATATCTTACTGCCCTGGCTTGCATAGATAGTTAAGACGCAACATCCATGGTTGAGCCAATCAACAGAGGGCCTATATTTCCACAATCATTGTCTAAAATTGTGTGCAAAGCCTGGTTGCTTACAAATAATATCCGGATTTAGAGAATTAAATTAAGGGCAGGTTGCTTTATCTCTGAGATTAGAAGATTAGTAAGAGACGAGGGATAGATATGACTGAGGTTGATAAAATGCTAACACCATTTGATAAAATGAGATGGAGGAATAATATCTTCTGGTGAGATATTCAAACACAAGGATCATTACTAAAGTTAGAGCCAGCCAAAGCAAGAGCAAAACCCAGGTGTACATTTCCCTGAAAAAGACTGGAACTCTTTCCCCCACATGACAACGTTTGCTGCAGCTCAGTTGGTGCTGCCAGGATGCTTGTGAAATGAAGGAGAAATGGAGTTGGAAATGAAAGTTAGGTTTAATGCTAGTCGAATTGAATGGCAGAAGAAGAATGAGGCCCTGAATGTTCAAATGGTTCCATTTATTATCAAAATGGATACAGTATACAACCTGAAATTCTTCCTCTTCGCAGTCATCCACGAAAAACAGAAGAACCCAAGAAGAATGAATGGCAAAAGAATGTTAGAACCCCAAAGCCCCTTTCCCCCTCCATCCAAAAGGGTCTGCAAAAAGCACCAGCGCTCACCACCCACCAAGCAATAACAAAGCACCCGAAGAGAGACCATGATCTGCAGTCAACAAGAACTATTGTTTACCCGACAGTTCAACATGCCATAGACTTTTTCTCACTAACAAGGGATAGAGAGATGTCACTCATTTCACAGCGAAAGGGGAGACTAACAAACAGTTGCCATTACGATGTTACAGTCTGCCACGTTACTTCTTTCTGAGATTCTCCAAATCGAGAATCACCATCAAGAAAGTGTGATTGCTTGACTACAGAGACCTCCATCTGTAGCATCTGCCGCCGCGAAATCCTGATGTTCCTTCTCCCGTGACACCTCAGTTGGCGGCACCGGTCTGAAATCGGTCGTCCACAGGGCCACGCGCCAGCGTCTTCCATGCCGCACCTGGAGAATGTTGGAAAATGGCCGGTCGGTTCGTGAGCCCCAAGAACAGGAACTCATCGCCGTGCATTTCAGGGACCTCGATAGAACCCCAGCCACCCTGAAAAGGAAAAAAAAGAGACATTAAAGAGACGAATTTAAGCTGTTTCTGAAGATGAGCTCGAAGAGGCAGCCATTTGGCACAATCTTAACTCCGCCCACATTGCACATGGTCCTAGAGGTTACTGGAATCCCATGGAATTGATCTAAGAACAAGTCATTGCTTTAGTGAGCGGAGCAGCGAAGAAAAATGCCATCACCATCTCATTTAGTATTCCACAAGAATTGAAGCTAAGTAATTTTTAGATGTAAAGTGTAGTGTCAGGAATAGGAAATAAATTGAATAATACGAGGGGTGATTGATAAGTTTATGGCCTAAGGTAGAAGGAGTCAATTTTAGAACACCTAGCACATTTATTTTTCAACATAGTCCCCTCCTACATGTACACACTTAGTCCAGCGGTCGTGGAGCATATAGATCCCTTCTTTGTAGAAGTGGTCCACAGCAGGGGTGATTGATAAGTTCATGGCCTGAGGTAGAAGAAGATATTATTAACTTCAAACTTTCTGCATAATCACTCAAAGAGTTGAATTGCACGTGCATGTAATGAGAGCACTTTGGACCTCCAGGTGGTCCACAGCAGGGTGATTGATAAGTTTGTGGCCTAAGGTAGAAGGAGATGAGTTATACAGCTCTTGTTACATGCAC
The DNA here is from genome assembly GCF_963921235.1 of Mobula hypostoma. NCBI lineage: Eukaryota > Metazoa > Chordata > Chondrichthyes > Myliobatiformes > Myliobatidae > Mobula > Mobula hypostoma. Next base: position 31,794,949 of record NC_086129.1, on the reverse strand, counting down.
GTGCAGTTCAACGCTTTGAGTGATTATGCAGAAAGTTTGAAGTTAATAACTCATCTCCTTCTACCTTAGGCCACGAACTTATCAATCACGCCAAGCTGTGGACCACTTCTACAAAGGTCCAGGATGCCAACTCCTACAAAGAAGGGATCCATATGCTCTACGACCGCTGGACTAAGTGTGTAAATGTGGGAAAAATAAATATGCTAGGTTTTCTAAAATTGAGTCCTTCTACCTCAGGCCACAAACTTATCAATCACCCCTCGTAGTTCAACCTTTACATTTAATATAAGAGAATGTATACAATATACAACCTGAAATTCTTGTTCTTTGCAGACATCCACGAAAATAGGAGTGCCCCAAAGAGTGAATGACAGTAAAAACATTAGAACTCCAACCCCTCCTCCCATGCACAAGCAGCAGCAAAGCAACCTCCCCCTCTTACTGCAGCAAATACTGTAACACTTGCATTGCAGTACGATCAATTTGATTAAATAGCCACCATTATAATGCAGGTAGTAGAATTCAGGCGGCTGTGCATGCAGATTTTAACATATCATTATATTATACAAGTTATACTGTGAAAAATAGGTGGAAGACAACTTGGAACTACTCTGAAGACTCTTGTTGGAGGTTATTCATTTATTTATTTGCTTGCTTGCTTTCATTTAGATATACAGCAGGGTAACAGGTTTTACCAGCCCATGATACCAAATAATCTATTAATGCATGCTTCTTTGGAACATGGGAAGGAACTGGAGCACCTGGAGAAAACCCACTGAGTCACAGGGAAAATATCCACACTCATTACAGCCAGCAGCAGAATTGTACCCAGTTTGCTGACTCTGGAATAGTTTTATCCTCATCACTGTGCTACCATATATTTCTACCCCAACACAACACAATACAATTTTGCCAAAGTGTTCCAGAAGCAGCAAGATTACTTATTTCTAGTCAATCCAAACAGCAGATATTCTCCAGCACTTTTCAGTGAGCCCACCCTATGTGGACAGTTGTGAATTCTGCTATCTGAGACAGAAAGAGTCAATGCAATTAAAGTGCCTCTTGAACAACTGAGTGAATTACAAGCTTCGTAGTTTGCCAGTTTGCCTCTTCCCCAGGGCACCACTGCTCAATACAAGAGGACATAGCTTTAAGGTAAGGGGTGGGAAGTTCAAGGGGGATATTAAAGGAAGGATTTTCACTCAGAGAGTGGTTGGTGCGTGGAATGCACTGCCTGAGTCCGTGGTGGAGGCAGATACACTCGTGAAGTTTAAGAGACAGGTATATGGAGGAATTTAAGGTTGGGGGGGGGTTATATGGGAGGCAGGGTTTGAGGGTCAGCACAACATTGTGGGCTGAAGGGCCTGTAATGTGCTATACTATTCTATGTTCTATGTTCTATCTTCCCAAGGAACTTATTACAGCTTAGCTTTATTGTGCTACAGGTGTGAACTCTAACCTGTGGAAACATCCTCAGAATTGTACCCATAATCAGTGAAGTACCTGCATCAGTGAGAGTAGATGATGCAGAATTACTGCTCATCTTACATATGCAGAAGAAATTGCAGATTTCCACAGACCTCTTATAGGATCTAGAGTAAAAAAGCATATTTGCAAAACAGCTTTTCAGAACCTCAGGATCTCCAGCCAGTGAATTGCTTTTAGTGGCCAATTTGCAGCTAGCAATAACCCAGAAAACAATGAAACGAATAACTGTACGATCTGCATTAGGTGTTGGCTGAGCCTTCAGTACTATAGTTCAAAATAAATTTATCCCCAACCTTGAGAGTTAGGAATCAACATCCCTCTGATTGAATAGTGTCTTGGATCCTACACCACCGAGTTCAGGAACAGCCATAATAAATTTTCTTTGAAATTTAAAAACTGATCTGTTTAGTTGAAATAATGATATTTTAAGTAATTAAGAAAGAGTTCCTAATTGTCTTGGTTTTGAGCGTTATACCTGAACCACATCTATGGGTAGCAGTGGGAGACTATTATCCATGCCTGAATAGTTCCAATGAGCCAGTGTTCTGGCAGTTAGAAAATATCTGCATAATTTAGTAGGAACTAGCATTATTTTACAGCCTCATTCGTCAAGGCTGTAAAGGTGGTTGTAATACTAACTAGAAAGTGGGATGTCCTTTCCTTAAGATAGACTCCTAATACATTATAAATATGGTGCGAAGAGTGTGTTGTGCTGAATCGGACTCATGCTTTTCCCTGGTCTGTTGACGCCTAGTATTAATATTAATTCAGGAAAATGTTAACTTTAGGTGATAATCGAAAATGGAAAACATCAGGACATCTTCACTACTGAGAGCCATTTAATGGATGTCTGATGTGCAGTATCACTAGCATGCACTAGTTTATAAATTGACGAAAGATAAATTGAACTGACTGAATTCTCTAGCGCTGATGCTGGTGTTGTTAATAGACATCAATTCACAGAAATCTGTGGGAGATTCTTTTATAGCACCGACAGCATGCCAAAGTGTTATTCAAGCAATGATGTCAGCTGCAGAATTAAAATAAAACCCCTAAAAAGTCCATTCAGCATATTGCAAAGCATAGCTAAGTTTAGAACGATGCTTGTATATGGTCTCAGGTGGGTGTCCAACTTGCACATGCATGTACGCAAAAGTAAAATAGCCTTACTCTCAACCGTCTTTTATCCCAGTGCTTTGACGTTTTTGTGTTGAGCAGAAAGGGATTTATTAACAGTTTAAAGGAAGTGGAGAGAATTACCCCTTGACCACAAATGTATTGGCACTAATTAATTCTCTTGCGCTTCATATGCAGTTTCACAAAAGATCTCTTGAGGAGCTGCAGATTTAAAATTGTGGTTAAGGAAACCCAATTTTTCAAGGTGCTGTGTTTCTAAGGAAACAGCTACTGTAAAAGTAATTAGAAATGAAGGGTTGCACGTTTTTTGTAGGGCAGGGTCATTCTGTGAAGATGATTAAAACTTCGGAGGCTGTCTAAAGCATTAGGGTGATTACCCTTTTTGGAGTGTTTTCCTCCTCCTCCCCAAATGAGAAGCGGGAGGTTTCCTCTGTTTAGCAGGACACAAGGCTCAGGGAGACATTTATTTACTTTGAAACTTGAAAGTGAGGTAGTGATTAAAAACAAAGTTGGTGGGTCCAAGAAGTGACAGGAGATCTAACTGCAAAGCAAGTTCATTAAACTCCAGTTTCTCACTGCATGTAAATGTTTTGCTTTTCTCTTTGGTCAGAAAAGTGACAAATTGTATTCATGCTTTATGGTGGGAGTTTGAGGCCCTCCGTTGGTAGAGGTCGACCATGAATGTGTACATGATATGCAAGTCAGTACAAAAGCCAGGGTGGTACGATATGGAAAGCAAGCTGTTGGGTGGGAGTTTACTTTGAATTATATTAACTGATACGGTTGTTCAGTGTTAAAAAAAAACTGGACTCCCATTGTAACTACAAAATCTAATTATTTGAACAAAAAAAATCTCATAATTTTTAACAAAGAGTATAATATGTCAAAATGCAAAGGGTTCCATTAATATAAAATTGAAGATCGTTACTGAATATTGTACTGATGGGTTATGGAGGCCCACATTAGTCCTCATTATTAGAGAATCTGCTAAAACCTGCTTATTTTTATACTTATGGAATATTGCCACCATTGGTAGGAACAACACAAGATGCCCATCCCTGATTGCCCTTATTAACAATTACAATCTTACAAGCTGCACTCCATATCACTTAAAGCTTAACTTCAATACTGCATAGTTTGAGTATCACTTATCATGTAGCATTGTAATTATATGTTTGCTTTAAGAGCTAATTAACTAAATTTATATAGGACCCCTTTTCACTTCTGGTCTCATTATAAAAGGATAAAGTCACATTGGAAAGATAGGAAATGCATGCCAGGAAAGGCTAAGCAGACAGGAACATAGAAGGTAGGGGAGAGAAGTGTGTAATGAATCCAAAAGTATCTCCTGCAGTGGGCACAAGAAAAATAGTTATGTGTGTTTGAAGATTCAAAAGAAGTTATAAATATAAAAAAGCTATTAATAAATTCATAAGGAAATCTAGCCAAAGCTTTTACATCCAAAGAGTAGAAGTTCTGCCACAGAGCTTCTGGAATAAAAAGAATAGATGCATAGAGGCAGTAAAAAGGCTGAAATGGAAAGATGAGCTTGAATAGGATAAGGCTTGTGTGAAGTACAAACATTAACACAGACCATTTGCGCCAAATGTCTAGCTTTTGTGCTGCTGACTCAATGTAACACAATACATTCACTCACACAATACCAAAAACTGCGACATGCGTGATCCATCCATCCCTTATTAAATTGAGTGTGAATTATATATGATTTTTATAGAACATATTTCATCAATAATAGCGGGTAGCTTGCATCCTATAGAGCAAAAGTATGATAAACCGTAGAGATTTCCTTGAATGTTGGTGGCATTGTGTTCAATTGTGCAGAAGTGATTTAAATATATTATGGCACATTAAACACTATTCTTAAATGTTGACTTCACAAGCACTACAATTAAAGATAAGAGAGAGGTTGAATAGCTGGCAGGTTTGATACCTGCAGAGGTCATCTATGCTGAAAATTCTACTACTGCTAGTGGCATAGAGTTACAAGTTGAACTGAAACCATCTCATATTTTGTGACTAACTTGCTTTTTTTTCATAAGAGTGTGGAAAAAGTGTAGTGAGTGTGAGGTAATGATGGGTTTACCTGTGTAGCATTTAATCATTCAAGTGCACTTGGATAGGTGTCTAGTGTTCTCTGTTTATTTTAACTATGCAATAAATCAACATGATAAAACTCTGTGCTGAGGGAACTTCAGTTTTTTTTTGCTGGCTAACCGAATTGAATAAAATTGATGTTTGCATTGAGTTAAAATGTGAGCCTCCATCACCCATTGTTTAGTCCATAACGAGAAATGGATGGCACTGGCAGATCATTGCAAAGTAATGCCCCACCCCAAGTCATAATGCTCCTCATCTCTGCACAATCATTATATCATTATTCATTTCTCCTAATGTTGAGAAATAGTTCTGATTTTTTAATCCACCATGCAGTAATAGATTTGCTTTGCTCCAAATATGTTGATGTAACGTCTAGTTCTGATTGAATATCTTTTTTGATTCTATTTCAATGTAATTCAGTGTATTAGCCCTTGATAATGTAAAATGAAACTTTCATTTAGGTTATGGCCTAAGGCATTTGCAGGTAGTTAGTGTAATATAGGAGATACGTGAGTCATTTTGCATGCAGAAAGACTTCACTAATAGCAATGAAATAATCTATTTAATGACATTGGTCTTGGTGAGACAAGATCAAAAACTTAACTGCTTTTGGATATTTTATATTAACCTGTGTTATGGTTTCAGGTGTTGTATAACAGATCACATTTATAATGGTGCAGCATTTCCTTGATACAACTCACACCAAATGCTGGAGGAACTCAGCAGGTCTGGCAGCATCTATGAAGAGGAATAAGCAGTTGACCTTTGGAGCCGAGACCCTTCATCAAGACTAGAAAGGAAAGGGGAAGAAGCTAGAGTAAGTAGGTGGGGGTAATGGTAAGAAGTCCAAGATCCAGTTACAGAGAGAGATGTTGAGTTCCCAACAATGACAGTTTACCCACCAGCCTCTTCATGATTGTTGAATTCAGTGCCACTGGGCAGTAATCATTGAGGCCAGTTACCATTGCTTTCTTGAGCACTGGAATAATGGTGGCTGCCTTGAAGCCTGCAGGAAAGTGGACTGCTTCAGAGAGTGATATTAAAGATGTCCATTAAGACCTCTGTTAGCTGGGCCACGCAGTCCCTCAGCACCAGATCAGCTATGTTGTCCAGCCTCACAGCTTTGCGTGGGTTCACCCTGGCTGGGGTCCTCCTCACCTCGGCTGCGGCCACACAGGGTGCCTGTTCCTCATGGGGAGAGGGGATTACTCTCAATGTCATGTGATTAACTTGGTCAAATCTTGCATTGAAGGCATTCAGCCTACCAGGAAGAGAGGCGTCGATGCCATTGGTGCACAGGGTGGACTTGCAATCGGTTATGGTTTGTGTACCTTGCAACATGCATCGCGTGTCCCTGATGTCACAAAGGTGTCTGTGGATTTTCTGTGAGTACTTGCACTTTGCTTTCCTGATGGAACAGGAGAGCTCTTGATGACCTTAGAATTGTCCGGTGGTCTAAACTGAAAGCAGTATCCTGATATCTAAGCAGTGCAATCAACCCCTGCAGTCAACCATGGTTTCTGGGTTGCCCTGCAGTGTACTGTTTAATCCTATGTAGCCAGTCACTGATCCCGCAAACTTATCGATGTTGATGTGATGATTCAGTTTAAGATGGCACTAGTGAAGCACAGTGACTTCTTTTCAGTAGCAAACAAAACTACTAACTGCTATATTAATCACACTTTTTTCTGGTAAGCAATCACTGCAATCAATGGCCTGTAACTTTCCTTTTGGAGTTAATCTCTTGAACCACCTGTACAACCTGGCATCTTTGTGGTGTGAGCTGAAGTCTCGAAGGTGCAGGACGGTTGTGGTGTGGTATGTACGGGCTGAATTGAGGTAGTGGGGCCCAGGCCTGAATGTGGGGAATGAGTCAATGTTTGGCCATTGCTGGGGCAATTAATGCGGCAGAACCGAGGCAAGGCCATCGGGGAAGCAGAGCCCGGGTCCAGGCCCCAGGAACCAAGAAAAACCTGAGGTTTGATCGATTTAAGCACTGGGTTGAATTGGAAATGTTAGGTATGGGCCGAATCAAGGCAGCTGGGCTCAGGTCCTGGAACATATCGAAACAGCAGCGCCCATGGTGGTGGTTTGATGTTTATCTTTAGAAGCTTTTTGTATGATGCATGGCTCCAGGGCTGTACACCTAATGGGGTTTTATTTCTCCCACTTTTTCTGCTTGGTAGGATTTTTTTATTATCACCAAAATTTTTCAATCTTTAAAATAATGTTTTATTTCCTTGAGACATTGTAAGTGTTGCTTGCTTCGATGTACTCGTGTTATTTTTGAATAATATAATAATAATAAAAAGATTTGAAAAGAAACAGCAGCGCCCAGGTCTGAGAGCGGAGAATGACCCAAGGTTTGGATGATTTATGCAACAAGCCAGATCGCAAAGGTCAGAGGCTTGGGGCCAGAGGTGAGGGACGGGCCAATTCAGCTCACTGCTCCGAGAGGTTTACTCGTCTCTGCACTAAACTGAGGCTGTGGCTTGCAAATAATGGGCTCCTGGATCAGCTGCAGTGATGGCTGGCTTCATGGTGGTGGACTCAGTTTTGTGGACTTTAATCGTTTGCTGGCTTTTGTAGCTTGAATGATTCATCTTTTTCCCCCTGCACGTTAGGTGTTTGACGGTTGTATCTTTTTAATGGGTTCTCATGGGTTTCTTTGTATTGTGACTGCCTGTAAGGAGGTGAATCTCAAGATTGTATATAGTATACAGCACATACTTTGATAATAAATGTACTTTGAACTAGCTACCTCCTAGTCCACAGTCCGTGCTTTTGAAACAGTCCTGCAGCACTGGTGTGGCACATTCTGGCCAGGTCCTGATCTTCCTTTGAATTAAATTTAATAGTTTAACCAGTGATCTCTGTTCAGAGATTAGCAAAATGGATATGTGATCTGAATATCTGAAGTGAGGGCAGAGATAGCCTTGTATTTGTAACCGGGTGACCGTTAGATCTTATTCAGTATCGTTAAAAGTGTACTTAGGCAGCCATTCGGGTAATGCTAGAATAGTTGTCTGTGCCTTTAGGGGAGACGGTGATGTCATTATGCACACGCAGGATAGTGGGGAGACCATTTTGCTTTCTGCTGAAGATATGGTAGGGCGTTGGAATCGGGTTCCTCCCAGAGTGAGCTGGGCATGGTGAGGAAAGGTGAGCATTAATTGACAATATCCATGTGAATTCGTTTATGCTTGTTGGCAGATCGAGAATATCGGTAATTTGACATGTTTCACATGTGGATGCTTTAGATTTCCACGAGTGAAGGAATCAATGCTGGGTAGCATGGCTTATGCAAAGTTCCTCACCATCCAAGTAGGTCAGTCTTCCTGTAATTTAACTACCAGGCAGTACCTTGTAAAAGTTGTGCCAAAGTGTACATTTTGTCTAACTTTGTTGTATCAGGACTAATTGTGCATGTAACCGCGTAACATGAATGTCTAGTCTCTGTTCGGAAGTTCAGCACGTGTGTACGTCTTAGATGAGATGTATTCGCTTACATTTTCCGCTGTTATATGTAAGAGGCAGGGTGGGTGGGATTCTAATGTTGTTTGTATTGTGTTCCTTCAGGGTTGCCACTACCGTATTAGTTCTGGTATTTTTATATTGCATACGCAGTTTTGTTCATACACAAGGGTGTGGATCGAAAGTTAAACTGAGATTGTAACGGCAAGAACTGGTTGTAAATTCATTTTGTTTCACGACCCTCTTCTGGGACTTAAACATCTAAAACAGATATAGGAACTGAAACACGAAAAAGTCTTCATTGTCCTGCGTGTGTACTTTTCCCCAGGCTACAAAATCCGGCACCAGGAGTGGGGTTAATTCCAAGCCAGTTTAGAGGGTCTTTGATTGTTGTATGCAATATAATATGCAATACCTAATACGGTAGTGGTGAAGACAGGACCGTGGTCCCGTCGGGCGGAAGGAGAGAGTGCGGTTCAGCCTCGTGGAGAGTGCGGTGGAGTTGCAGGAACGGACCGGGACGTCAGCGACTGACGTCAGGACGCAGAGCGGAGACGTGGACCCAGGGAACTGCGGGCCCCGAAGCCATCGAACTTGCAGCAAAGGATGGCAGCAGCTCCCTTTTGCAGGCTTGTTGTGTGAACTTTAAAGACTTGAGCTTTTACTATGTCACGCTCAGAGGACACACCAGTTGAACTTGATTTGAATGAACAAATTAGGGAATTGCGTAGTAGATATGATGAAGCCATTGTTACGTACCCCGTAACTGGGTTGCCAAACCAGCAGAAATGGATCACTCAGTTGGAGTCTGGAGTACTAGAACTAAGAAAGTTTTATTAAAGAAACAAGCAACACAGTAATCGAAAGGATAATAAATGCAACAGTTCAGCGATGATAAACACACATGTGCACAGAATTAAGATAACAGCATCAATCAAGCTCTATCGTTGTCTAGGGGTAAATGACCAAATTTCAAAGTGACTCAAAGTTCAGTCCAGTTTAGTAGTTCAGTTCGCAGTAATCGTTGCCATGGAGATGGACAACGTGGGGGGGGGAGAGAGAGAGGGAACAGGAACAACTGATCATTCAGACACGGCTTCACTCACAGACCGGCGATATGGCTCACAAGCAGCTTTTGGGCAGGTCCTTGGTGATGTCACCTGAGGTCACCGACTGTGACCCCTCCTCCAGATGCGGTCGATCCTCTGCAGTGAACCCGGCACCCAGGCAAGGGTGGACACACACCGGGTTCCTGCTGATCGTACCTTTCCACCCTGGGCGTTGTCTGGCACTTCTCACCCACTCGTGAGAGGCGCACCGCTTCCAGGGTCTCGTTACCTCGGGTGGCATGTGTGTCCTGCCTTAGCGAACCTGTCCCTTTTTATCCCCCTGCTGGGGCATCGCCTGTCCACCACTTCAAACAGTTCAGGGTTCAAAGGGGGAGCCGCTCCAGACAGCTCTCTCTCCCGTCCCTTCATTACACATCTCCAGACGCTGCTCCATTGTTCCTTATCTCTCGTTCCCCTGAGGGCAGGTGGCAGACCACTTGCTGATGTCACTGATGCTAACCCAGGCCAGCAAACATCTTAATTTTATGTGTATTCTCGTCACACCATAGATAAATTAAGCAAAAGGTACAATGTATATGTCCCAAGGGAAAGACACATTTTTCCATTTACGGGAGATGTTGAGAAAGATGGGAGGTCTGTTAGTGACTTTATTGAAGAAGTACAACATGCACTTCATAGTAGAAATCAGTCTGATCAGGATCAGTATTACTTTGTTGTGTCCCTGCTCAGGGGTGAAGCCTTAGAGGAAGCACATATGTGCAGTGATGCTGGGGAAGACCGTGCTGATGACTTGTTCACCTGTCTCAGGGAAGCTTTTAGAGATGAGCGTAGTGCACCCCAGCTCTGGCATAGCTCCTACAGTTGCAAACAGCGTGAGGGTGAAGATGTAAGAGAGTTTTCACATGCCCTGGCCCAAGTTCTTAACTTGATACTGAAGCACTCCCCTGATGCCGTGTCCAATGAGAGGGTGGTGCTAAGAGATCAATTTATAGAGGGAATCTGGGATCCTTCCCTCAGAAGAGAGCTCCACAGATTCGTGCGGGGCCATCCTGAGTCCTCGATGATAGAAGTGAGAGAGGAGGCTCGTCTGTGGCTCGTAGAAGAGCCCCTGGGAAATACAAGGTCTGGGAAGTCAAAGTGCAGCAGTGGCCAGGCACAGTGCTCGATTCTTAAAGCTCGGGAATCTGAGTCGGTCACACTAGATGACGTCCTTAAAGTGGTCGCAGAGCAGGGCAAAACCCTTTGTGAATTGACTCAAGCAGTGAAAGATCTCACTGTGCAGAGGGATTTTACACACGCTACTAGTATCAGACATAATTTACAGCCTAGGTTCACAGAAGATGGGCAACCAATATGTTTCAAGTATCAGGTGGGAGGGCATTTGGCCAAGAATTGCCCACAGAATGCGGGGTGCAAGGGAAGTGGAGTCTGCATCCTCCTGCCCTCAAGAGGTTGGGAGTCGTGCAATTCAGCGGAACCCGTGACCAGTTGCTGCAACGCACCACAGGAACATGTCCAGTTGTGGAGCTTGAAATATCGGGTGTCGCTGTCTGTTGTCTTTTGGACACAGGTAGTCAGGTAAGCACCCTGACCGAGCAGTTCTTTCAAGAACACTTGAATGGAGAGAACGAGGATATGTTGTCCACTGCTGGCTGGCTAGCAGTGGACAACTGCAAACGGTCTTGATATTCCTTACTTGGGGTATCTAGAGCCAGAGGTTCAAGCAATGGGCATGAAGATACAAAATTGTGGCTTTCTGGTGATCTGGGATCCTGTTAGCACCGAACCACCTATCCCATGTATTGTAAGCATGAACATTATCAGCCGGTGTAGGCAACTTGTCTACGCAGAGTTTGACACCACCCTAGAAGGGAAGCTGGATTCTGACTGGAGAGATGTTTTCCAGAAAGTGCAGATGCACACTACTGAAAAGAAGGCAGTAGTCCGAGTTTTGGGAAAAGATACTGAGCACATACCTGCTGGATCTGTAGTCACCATTGTGGCTAGCAAGGCCACTGGCGATGCTGGTAGTGACCATAAAATGTTACTTGAGCCACTTAACTCCCCTTTACCAGGAGGTATCGTAGTCGTTCCTACTCATTGACTCTGGTAATCATATAGTGCCAGTGCAGATTTTAAACCTCTCTGGATAGGATGTATAGCTCACACCTAGGACCCGGCTGGGTATCCTGTCAAAGGTGGAGTGCATGGATAGTGATCCACAATGTGCAGTAAGATTTCAGCCAATCTCAGCTGGCATTGATCACGTGACAGTGGGTGTAAGGGAGGCGTGTAGTAAGCACAAGTTAAAGTCAATTCTAGACAAGTTCGATATTGGGTGTAGTGAAGGACAATAAGCTCAGCTAAGAGCTTTACTGGTTAAGTACCTGGATATCTTTGCAGTTGAAGAGGAAGACCTTGGGTACACTGACAAGGTCAAGCATGAAATTCAGTTAATTGATGACGAGCCTGTTTCACAGCCATACCTTCGTGTTCCGCCGAATTAGTACAATGAAGTGAAAGAGCACATCTCAAAGTTGTTGAGGAAGGGTGTGATTCGGGAGAGCAGTAGTACGTATGCCTCGCCTGTGGTGTTGGTCTGGAAGGCTGATGGTAGAATAAGACTGTGTGTAGACTATTGGAGATTGAATCTTAAGACCAGAAAGGACGCGTTCCCGCTCCCACATATTGATGAGAGTTTTGATGCCCTGCGGGGAGCGCAATTTTTCTCGACAATAGACCTCACGAGTGGTTACCACCAAATGGTGGTATAGGAGCGTGATAGGCATAAGACTGCTTTTTTGACCCCGTTTGGTCTGTATGAATACCTTCGCATGCCATTTGGGGTCTGCAATGGGCCGGCGACTTCTCAAAGGCTCGTGCAGGCAACCATGAATGACTTAGTTTTCCAAATCATCCTTGTGTACTTGGATGATATTCTGGTGTATTCACAGACTTTTCTGGAACACTCGGAGAGGCTCGACACTGTGCTTAAGTGCCTCCAGGAGACTGGTCTGAAGGTAAAATTGGACAAGTGTCATTTTCTGCAGTCAGAGGTCAAGTTCTTAGGACACCAGATATCAGCCAAGGGGATAGGCACCGATCCTGAGAAGGTCTCAGCTGTTCAGCAGTGGCCAGTACCATCTACAGTTAAGGACTTAAGATCGTTTCTTGGCTTTTGCAGTTATTATCGAAGATTCATTCAGGGGTTCTCAAAGATTGCAGGTCCACTGCATGATATAGTGAATTTGTGTACTAATGTAGGGAGTCCAAGTAAAACAAACCGGCTGTTACAACAGTCTTGGACGTAAGAATGTCAGACTGCCTTTGACTTGCTCAAAGAGAAACTGACCAGTTCCCCCATCCTTGGCTTTGCCAATTTCTCCCAGCCCTTTATAGTGGAGATGGATGCCAGCAATCATGGGCTAGGAGCTGTGTTATACCAACAACAGGGAGGGGGAAAGAGGGTTATTGCATATGCAATCTGGTGATTGAGGAATGCCGAAAAGAATGATAGGAATTATAGCAGCATGAAATTGGAGCTGCTTGCACTCAAGTGGGCTGTAGTAGAGAAGTTTCGTGGATACTTGTTAGGTTCCAAATTCACTGTAATCACTGACAATAACCCCCTGTCTCACTTGAAAACTGCCAAGTTGGGAGCAGTGGAGCAGAGATGGATCTCACAGCTGTCAGTGTTTGACTCCGATGTCCAGTATCGTCCGGGTCGGAGTAATGCCGTAGCTGATGCACTCTCTCAGCAGCCATTTGCAGGGGAGCCTGAGCCTGCCTCAGAGGATGCGGAGTTTGATGGGGCTGTGGCGATCCGTAGTTTGATCAATTGCGGCACTGCCCTTGAGCCGACACTGGTTACCGCTGGTCTTAACAGCTGTAGAGTTAAGCAGATTTGAGCCTAAGAAGCTGGTAATAGTGATGTAAGTTGTCCAACGCAAGCGAACACTCCAACCCGCCCAGGTTATTCTAATGGGGACTTGCGTACTTTTCAGCAGCGAGACCCTGTGTTAAGTGTTCGAAGGGACTTATGGGATCAGAAAAGAAAGTGGCCAGGAGCATAAAACTCTGCCTAAACCTGTTTTGTCTCTGTTAAGGCGCTGGGGCAGTATCAGGGAGCGTAAACGGTTACTGTATAGGGTAGTTGAGGATGAGAAGCTTGGGGAGTGTTACCAGCTTCTGGTACCTATCAGCTTGAGGAGCAAAGTGTTAGAGTATGTACGTGACTCTATGGGCCATCAAGGCATAGAACATACTCTGCAATTGTTGAGAAGCCAATGTTTTTGGGTGGGCATACACGAGGATGTGGCACGGTGGGTCAAAAATTGTCCACGTTGTGTACTAACTAAGATGCCGCAGCCTAGGATCCCCCCCCCCCCCCACCATGAAGTCATTTCTGGCTTCAAGGCCACTTGAAGTTGTAGCTGTAGATTTCACTGTGTTGGAGCCGGCAACTAATGGGCATGAGAATGTCTTAGTGGTCACGGACATTTTCACTAAACTTACCCAAGCATTTCCGACTGGGGATCAAAAGGTGGATACCACAGCAAGGGTGCTGTTGAGGGAATGGTTCCTGAAGTACGGTGTCCCTGAGAGATTGCATTCTGACCAGGGCCGTAACTTCGAAAGTGAGGTCATAGTGGAGCTTTGCAAACTATACGGGGTAAAGAAAAGCCGTACCACACTTCATCATCCTACTGGAAACACGCAGTGTGAGCGTTTCAACAGGACGATGCATGATTTGTTGCGTATGTTGCCTCGCGAAAAGAAGTGCAGACGGCCAGAACATCTGCCCGAGTTGGTGTATGCATATAATGCAACACCTCACGCACCCACTGGGTAATCACCTTACTATCTGTTGTCTGGGGTAGATCCCTACTTGCCCATGGATGCTCTGTTGGGGCAAGAACAGACGGTGGACCAGAAACATGACATAGAAACATAGAAAATAGGTGCAGGAGTAGGCCATTCGGCCCTTCGAGCCTGCACCGCCATTCAGTATGGTCATGGCTGATCATCCAACTCAGAACCCTGCACCAGCCTTCTCTCCAGACCCCCTGATCCCTCTAGCCACAAGGGCCATATCTAACTCCCTCTTAAATATAGCCAATGAACTGGCCTCAACTGTTTCCTGTGGCAGAGAATTCCACAGATTCACCACTCTCTGTGTGAAGAAGTTTTTCCTAATCTCGGTCCTAAAAGGCTTCCCCTCTATCCTCAAACTGTGGCCCCTCGTTCTGGACTTCCCCAACATCGGGAACAATCTTCCTGCATCTAGCCTGTCCAATCCCTTTAGGATTTTATACGTTTCAATCAGATCCCCCCTCAATCTTCTAAATTCCAACGAGTACAAGCCCAGTTCATCCAGTCTTTCTTCATATGAAAGTCCTGCCATCCCAGGAATCAATCTGGTGAACCTTCTTTGTACTCCCTCTATGGCAAGGATATCTTTCCTCAGATTAGGGGACCAAAACTGCACACAATACTCCAGCTAGCTGTACACCAGAGCCGACTGAGGGATGCGTATGCCAGAGCAAAAGAATACTCTGAACAGAAGGAGGCAGAACACATTGCCTGGCAGGAGGACAAAATGTACTGTCCCAAAGTTGATGTAGATGTGCTGGTTTACTTGAGGAACAGACCATTAGGCCCGTAATAAGATCCAGGATGCTTGGGTGGTAGAGGTACTGGGCAACACCTACACGGTGGAACCTTGGGAGGGTGGGCCTAGCAAGAGGGTGAAGAGGGTAGACATCAGGCCCTGTGAGAATTGACCCATTCCAGCTACCTGGAGACTGCAAACTCCAGTAACTCAGGCCAGCTCACCCCTGGAGCATGAATCAGATTCTGAGGATTCCGAGAATGGTGTGATAGTGGTAGAAGATATGTCAGAACAGGGCATACAGTGTCTTGACCCTAGCCTAGACAGCGTATCTTCTGAAAATATGACACCTTCTGGAACTGAGACAGGGGAGCCGACAACGGCTAATGCAGGGGCAGAGGTCGGTAGCCCTCTTGTAGCAGCACCCCACAGGAGTAAATGAGTAAATGCTGGATAGCACCCTAACCCACATCGCGAACCAGGGTCAGTCCTTGATGAGGTCTCCATAAGTCCAGCAGCACTGTCTGAGATACTGGCTAGTCTCAGTTCAGTTCTCTTTAGAGAAGCAGTTAAGGAGGTTAAAAGCACCCTTGTAGTGAGCGAGTGATCGAGGACGATTACTTGAATGCAGGGGAGAATGTAACTGGGTGACCGTCGGATCTTATTCAGTATTGTTAAAAGTGTACTTAGGCAGCCATCTGGGTAATGCTAGAATAGTTGTCTGTGCTTTTAGGGGAGACGGTGATGTCATTATGCACACGCGGGATAGTGGGGAGACCATTTTGCTTTCTGCTGAAGATGTGGGAGGGCATTGGAATTGGGTTCCTCCCAGAGTGAGCTGGGCATGGTGAGGAAAGGTGAGCATTAATTGACAATATCCATGTGAATTCGTTTATGCTTGTTGGCAGATCGAGAATATCGGTAATTTGACATGTTTCACATGTGGATGCTTTAGATTTCCACAAGTGAAGGAAGCAACGCTGGGTAGCGTGGCTTATGCAAAGTTCCTCACCATCCAAGTAGGTCAGTCTTCCTGTAATTTAACTACCAGGCAATACCTTGTAAAAGTTGTACCAAAGTGTACCTTTTGTCTAACTTTATTGTATCAGGACTGATTGTGCATGTAACCGCGTAACGTGAATGTTTAGTCTCTGTTCGGGAGTTCAGCACGTGTATACGTCTTAGATGAGATGTATTCGTTTACATTTTCCGCTGTTATGTGTAAGATGCAGGGTGGGTGGGATTGTAATGTTGTATTGTGTTCCTTCAGGATTGCCACTACCGTATTAGTTCTGGTATTTTTATACTGCATATGCAGTTTTGTTCATAGAAAAGGGTGTGGATCGAAAGTTAAACTGAGATTGTAACGGCAGGAACTGGTTGTAAATTTGTTCATTTTGTTTCGTGACCCTCTTCTGGGCCTTAAACATCTAAAACAGATAAAGGAATTAAAACCCGAAAAAGTCTTTGTTGTCCTGAGTGTGTACTTTTCCCCAGGCTACATATTATTGTGTTTTTTAGGTTGCTTTTATATTTACATTTATTGTCTTTTGTTTTTATTGTGTTCTCTATGCTTTTTGTGTTATTCTATGGTATAACAGATCCAGAGTAACTGTCATTTTGATCTCCTTTACAGTCCTGTACAGAAGAATGACAATAAGCAATCTTGAATCTTAAAGCAAAGAAGCAACAAAACATTGTCTGGTCAGAACAAAGTGAATAGCAACTTTGCAGCACGGTGCCGTAGTGGTTAGCACACACTTTACAATACAGGCAAATTGGGTTCAATTCCCAACTCTGCCTGTAAGGAGTTTGTACGTTTTCCCCAAGATTGCGTGGGTTTCCTCTGGATGCACCAGTTTCCTCCCACAGTCCAAAGACGTACCAGTTAGTAGGTTAATTGGTCATTGTAAATTGCCCCGTAATTAGGATAGGGTTAAGTCCAGGGATTGCTGGGTGGTGTGGCTCAAAGGGCTGGAAGGGCTTATCCCACATTATATCTCAATAAAAAAATAAAATTTCAGCTGAAACTGAGGCCTATGAGTGTTATTGGCTTGCAGAGGAGAGAAGAAATCCAGTCTTTTCTGGAAACTTGATTTGAACTGTAACTTTATTCAAAAATCGTAAAGCACCACAGATTTGAAATCAAGGTACAAGAGTCTGTTCAACTACTGAAATGTTTAAACTTAATGCTGACATTGCAATGGCAGTGATCAAGACCTAAAACTCAACAAGAGACATGGTCTCACACATCTGAAAAGTGGAACTTTATATGCAAAGAAACAATTCTTAGATTCACTCATTGATGACAAGTTTACAGTTTACAAGTCACAGAAATATATGCACAAAAAATAGAGGAACTGATTTGTTGCTGTTCCTTTCCAACTTCAGAGTAAATGTCCGAACCTCTGATGTAAATTATCCATTAATTGTCATTAGCTAGATGAGAGAGATTATTTCTTCTTACTTGTTTTCCAGAAAGATGGCAATGTGCTCGGAGCAGCCGCTTTTAAGTAGGCAACCAAAAGTGTTAATTGTCTTTTGTTGATGGATTTTTTATGATTACAAGACCTTGCTAAACATTAAGAACTTAAAATACTGCAGGTCTTCCGTCTTCCCCTCAGCAAGCTGCTCATCAGTAGAGAAACTGAAGGAGCTGGACTTGGCGTGGGCCATGCCGTTGCCTGCTACAGAAAGGCGTCGGAATTGGTGCGCAAAGGCGGTATGCAGTCTAACAGCACTTTTCTTGTGATGGCAAGACCCAGTTGGGCATTGGTAATGTGGAATGCTGCCAGTCCAGTTCACCGGTTTAGTGGTGGGACCAACACTGGGGGAGCTGCATGGCCTCGGTCGTAGCAAGGATTAGACCTCAAGCTGTAGCGTTGCCTGGTTGCAACCATCCAGGAGAGAGGTGCCAGAGGCAACATGGCCCAGAGTTCATGCTGGTGTTGGTGCTGCTCTCCAGTGTTCACTCAGCAGAAGATAAGCTGTAATGTGTTCCACTGCAGCCTGCTGCAACATTCATGAACTCAGGGACTTGGACTGTATTTTACTGCTATCTTATGTGTTATATTGGCCTTGTGCTGTGTACAACTACCGGTCCTGCATCTTCTACCCTGGCTCTGGAGTAATGCTGTTTTGTTTGCCGTATTCATGTATGGTTGAATGGCAATTAAATTTTAACTTGAACTTTTGTTGATGTAGTGCATAACAAGCTATCACCAAGTTTAAAGAACCATTTACCACAATTGGGAGAGTGTTTATCAAGCAAGGCACTATGAGTTAATGGTTATTTATCTTTTGCACTTTTTAAAAAAAATTTTTGTAATTTAGTTATTTCTTGCACTGTACTACTGCCACAAAACAAATTTCATGACATATGTCAGTAATAATAAACTTGATTCTCACATAGAAAATATTGATTATTTATATCAATTCCACAGCAGATATATACATATGGACTTTTAATATTTAACAGCAGCTAGATCTAGCCCTCATTTACCGCATTTAATTTGGTCAGTAAGTCACAGAAAGCTAGTAACCTTTAACTTACCTGTCTAAAAATTGCATTTCTAGCATCAAGACTGGAGTACGATAATTAATGACAGTCAGACTATTTCCACACACAGTTGATGCAGATGCACTACATGAAAGAGCAAAAATGACTGACTCTAGTTCAGAAAAAGATTTTCATTTTGATGTTACTCAGGAAATTGAATGGCTTTGGTTCGGTACTGCTTGAATAAATGTCAAGCAAATTCAGTGCTTTTACAATAGTAGGATTTGACTCAGAAAAGAGTGACAAAATCAAGATCAAAAGAGGGATAAAGCAAGGGACCCTTTGTCGCTAGAACACTGAGGAAGGGGAGTTGTAATTATACCACCAGAAGGAAGATCCAGATGCACGGCACTTGCATTTGCAGCTGACATAGCAACTATGAGCGACTCTTATGACAGGATGGTGGAAAATATAAACATACTGTCATTATTTTATAAATCTATTTGACTGGATGTAAATGGGAAGACGATGAAAGGACGAAAGGTTTTCACTTCGTCAATGCAAGGAAGACACAGTGTACAACATGAAAGAAGAATGGAGCTTCGACCGGAAGAGCATCTCAAAGATACCACACAGCAACATCGAAAAGTATCCGGATGCTAGAATAGACCCATGGTGCGGAATCTCCGAGAATTGGGCTGCAAAGTTAAAGGGGTGATCCGACAACTTAAAAAGAGCGAAGCCGAAACTTGATTCAAAAAGTCACACTCCAGAAGACTTAAACTGTTCCAGGAGTGTATTACCACTTAATTTTAAATGAGGTATCATTTTGGTGGCACACATCTGTTTCCTTGATGTGATTGCATAAACGCATATGCTATAATTGCAGCAGATTATTGAGAGAGGGGTAAAATGTTGCCACTTAATCTTGTCCAACCTTTCAAAGAACTACTTTCATTTTGGACAATGCATAAATCTTGAAAGGTCTTTTCAAGTCAAAATTTGCTTTACTACCTATTGTTTCAGTACTATGAATTTATTTATGAGTTATCTCAAAATTTATGTTTTAAGAGCAATAAACAGTATCAAAGATCATAGTGTGAAAGCACACTAAAATACCCTTACACAGTTCACAGGATACAGTTTGTTACTGCTTACCTTGTTACAAATGCTTGACTCAGGGAGATGCATAGAACACACATCACAATTCACATACAGCTGGAATGGCATTATATAACATTGCACTAAACGAACAGAAACTTCCAAACACCAGTCTAGGTCTTAATAAGTCAGCTTACAAGTATACTGTGTGAGGCATAAATCAGGCTGCAGTATAGTATTGTTGAAGATTCATGATTTTGAAATTAAACTGGAGCATGTTTTTTTAAATATTGTATTGCACTTTTGTTGAAGAGCAAATTCTTCATGATTTCCAGATGCTCAGGAATCAGGCAATATTTGCTGCTCTATAATAAAAGGAAGGGTAAATTCCAAGTCATCACAGCAAGTGGATATATAAGAAAGATTGGACCTGAAAAGAACAAAAGATATACATGAATTATACAAATGATTTTTAAAAGAAATCTAAAGAATTTAAGTAATACATTTTGAAGTCAAATTTTAGTGGCATTTGGAATAGAACTGTAGGTGGCAAATGATGGTATTCCATCATCATCTTGACCTGTGGGTCATCAATGGTAGAAAATCGAAACAAAACATTCGTTCGATCGTAAATCACAAAACATGAGAAAATTGGCAGAAGCAACACACCCACAAAATGCTGGAGGAACTCAGAAGGCTAGGCAGCATCGTCCATGAGTCCTGATGAAGGGTCTCAGCCTGAAATGTTGACTGTTTCCTCTCTTCTGCAGATGCTGCCTGACTTGCTGAGTTCCTCCAGCATTTTGTGTGTTTTGCATTGGCTCGAGTGTACTGTGTATAGTTCTGGTCACCATATTACAGGAAGGATCGAGTGGTTTTAGGAAGAGCGCAGAAGGGACTTAACCAGGATGTTGTCTGGAAGAAAATGCCGTAGAGCTTAAATAAATTCAGTTTATTCCTGCTGAAGTGTAGGCAACTGAGACATGAGTTTATATAATTATGAGGCATACAGATAAGATGGTCTGACTTTCCTTTCCACGGAAAGGGAATACAAAACTAGAGGGCGCAGGTTCAAGGTTAAAGGCAATGTGTCCAACAGGCTTTTCATACAGAAGGCAGTGGTTATATGAAACAAGCTGTCAAAGGAGGTAGTGAATACAGATACAATTGCAACCTTTAAAAGGCGTGTGAATACTTAGAATGGAAAGCCATAGAGGATATGGGCAAAATTCGGTCAAATAAGATTTGCATAGTTGGGCATCACAGTGAGTACAGATACAATCAGCTAAAAGAGCCTCCTTCTATGCTGTACATTTCTGATGGTAGGGGAGCTATGTTGCTTCAGCTGGGGCACAGACAAGGCACGTGTGCTGCACAATTGCCTGTCGTAGCCACCCAGAGGAGGAGATACCGGATGCGGTGTGGGAGAGAGCGGAGACCTCTGTGGGTGCACTAGAATCCATACTGGATTGGGTGCTACCCTCTGGTGTTCTTTAGGTGGAAGAACAGGATGGACCAGGACAACATCTCATGCACCATCAGTCTACAGGCCCATGCCACTTGGAGGCTCGGGCTATGTATTTTTTTTGTGCAAGTATGTTTTTCTGCTATTGTAACTATACGAGGGGTGATTGATAAGTTTGTGGCCTAAGGTAGGAGTCAACTTTAGAAAACCTAGCACATTTACTTTTCAACATAGTCCCCGCCCCCCCCCAACTACATTTACACACTTAGTCCAGTGGTCGTGGTGCATACGGATCCCTTCTTTGTAGAAGTTGGCGTCTTGGACCTCCAGAAAGTGGTCCACAGCAGGGGTGATTCATAAGTTCATGGCCTAAGGTAGAAAGAGATGACTTATAATGTAATGAGCTCTCATTACATGCATGTGCAGTTCAACTCATAACTCATCTTCTTCTACCTTAGGCTATGAACCTATGAATCACCCCTGCTGTGGACCACTTTCTGGAGGTCCAAGATGCCAACTTCTACAAAGAAGGGGTCCGTAAGCTCCACGACTGCTGGAATAAGTGTGTAAATGTAGAGGGGAGGGACTATGTTGCAAAATAAATGTGCTAGGTTTTCTAAAATTGACTCCTTCTACCTTAGACCATGAACTTATCAATCACCCCTCGTATATGCAATAGGTGCAGTGTGCTATTGGTAATGTGTTTTGCACCTTGGCCCTGGAGAAATGCTGTCTCATTTGGCTATATCCATGTACAGCTGAATGACAATTAAACTTGAACTTGGTTCTATGATTCCATGCTATGGAGTTCATCAGAGGAATTAGTAATTTCCAATTTTCAACAATGCCTTTTGGTCCACTGAAGAACAAGCTCCATCTTTACATTCTTACCTGCAGTTCTGTGAACTCCGTTGGAGTCATTCAAGTTCCTTTCCAGAGCTGTCAAAAAAAAGGAAGAGAATTATCAGATGGGATTGCTGAAAAGAGTTACCAAATAGCATTCAGGGTTCATAAAGGGACCACTTAGAAATGTAATGCATTATTTATGTTTGCAGAGAAGTCTATCACAGACCTGATATAAATTGTTCCAATGTATAATTCAATTCAGTCTCCTCAGGAAACAGTAAACAGCAAACACTTGGAAAACACGGCTTGTGAAATTTTCTTTCCAAAGTACTAACAGAAATAAAAACAAATTGATCCAACCTTACAATGCACATTTGCAGTCTGATCAGCAACATTCCATGGATAGCTCATCCAAACAGTTGGGTGGAGATAGTCCACTGCTCTGAACACAACTATGATGATTTTGAAAAGTTTATCCTTCTTTCTTTGAAGATTTTGAAAAATTGACTCTTTTAAACTCAGTCACAACTCAGCAGTGTTCCTTCCTTTCAAAATGACCTTTGACAGTAGAATGGTTATATGGTGTATTTTGACTGATACAGCTGAAAATGTTTATCACAAAATAATGGTTAGGTGGGGGAGAAATCAGTGGTCTGTTAACTTCCACTGTACACAGAATGTAGTAACTTTGTCAGTTTATTGCAATTGCTCATATCAACAATGTATTTTGTTTTACTAGGTGAGGAATTAAAACAGAAAATATCACCCAGAAATTGAATGCAGTCTTAAACAGACATTGTGTTCACTATCTCATATAGATTTTTAAGTGGCTTCCTCCTGCTCTTCTCATCTTTTACAAAGAGTCAGCATGTAATGATTGCCGTGTCTGTGATCTATATCCCACAATCCATGTCTCTATAGTTGCAGGGGAGAATTCTGATCGTGGAACTGGGCCATTGCTTTGCATGAAAGCATCATTGCCTGTTAATGCACTGTTCAGCTCATTCTTTCACTTTTGATTTCTCTTCCCTGTCAATTTCCTCCCTTCCCATTTTGACTCTCTCCACCCTCTACTTCCCCCCAAACTTCTCCATTTTCTATTTTCGATCCACTTCTTCCCACCCCCACCAACCCCTACTTATGTCGTCCACAAGGCAGTCTGCATGGTTGCAAGAGACATACCATAATAACGATGCTGAAAATATTCTGGACAGCAGCTATAAATGGGGAAATTGGCCTTTATTGCTTTTAGATAGGTGAAAACCACTACAGTGATATCCTAAAGAGGTTAGGAAAAACTTCTTCACACAGAGAGTGGTGAATCTGTGGAATTCTCTGCCACAGCAAACTGTTGAGGCCAGTTCATTAGCTATGTTTAAAAGGAAGTTAGATATGGCCCTTGTGGCTACAGGGGTCAGGGGGTATGGAGGGAAGGCTGGGTTCTGAGTTGGATGATCAGCCATGATCATAATAAATGGCGGTGCAGGCTCGAAGGGCCGAATGGCCTACTCCTGCACCTATTTTCTATGTTTCTATGTTTCTATATCCCTAACTTAGGATTTATAGTTAATATCCAACTTGGCTTTAGGGTAAAATATATTGAATGTTTAGCCAACAGAAACGAATTGACCCCTTCTTCAGTCTTCATTTCCCTTCCCCCAATTTCCTGCCTCCACTCCTCAATTCTACCCTCCCTGCTTTGCCCTCCTCATCCTCTGCACCCCACCCCAACTCAGGTGTGCTTCCCTGCAGACAGCTGAGAGGCTAGGGCCTGAAAATTTCTAGGTTCTAAGCTCCCATACCCTGCAGAATACTTGTAGAAATTATGTTTGTAGCAAGGTTGTTAAAAGCTCATCACACCAAACAGTCTCAGACAAATTTTTCTCTAAGCATCACATGTAGGACAATCATAAGGAACTGAAAATCATCGAATGATGTTAAATTGTTGTCTGTGACCTGGGCCTCATTGACAAGGTCAACATTTGTTGAGATGGTGATGAGCTGCCTTCTTGAGCTACTGCGGTCTGTCTGATGAAAATTCTCCCTTACTACTGCTGAGCAGGAGGGTCTAAGGATTTGGATCCAGCTCCGATTAAGGAATGGTGATATATTTCCGAGGCAGGATATAGTGCGAGACTTGAAGTGGAACATTCAGGTGAGGATAATTTTGCATATTTGATTGCCTCATTCTTCTTAAAGTAGAAGTTATGGGATTGTGAGGTGCCGTCACAGCAACCTGGCTGAATAACTGTTTTGAATTTAATATAGTGCACACAATCCACAGTACAGTTGCAGTGGAGGGTATAAAAGTTCAGATGATGGATGGCGTACCAACTAAAGTTGAACGGGATAATTATGGCCTTTTTGAGCATTCGCTCAAAAAAGAGGGGGATATTTCATCACACTCTTGCTTTATGCCTTGCAGATGGTGGAAAAGGCTTGAAGAGTTGGGAAATGAGTCAGTCACCATTGGATACCCAACCTCTGACCTGCTCTTGTAGCAATGGTAAATATGTAACTGGCCCAAATGAGCTGCTTATCAATGGTGACCCCCAAGATACTGATGGCGTAGGACTCAGTGATAGCCCTTTTGCTAAAAGTGCTGGTGGCTAAGACTCTCATTGGCATAAGCGTTCTTTTTCTTCTGCCCTGATGTTGTCCAACTCTGCTGCCTGCAGACAGATTGTTTCATTTGCTGATGGGCAACAGGTGGAACTAATCATCAGGAAATCTTTCCACTTCCAACTTTCTTATGGAAGGAGGGTCGCTGTTGTTGTCGACTATGATTGGAACTAACACAGTAACATGAGGAACTCCAGTGCTTACAACCGCCTTCTTTTGTGCAAGGTATCATTCATGGACATTAGTTTTATCAGAGCACCTTGATGCCACACTCAGTCTAAAATGCTGTCTTGATGTCAAGGCCAGTCAAACATGATTTTTAGAGGTTCAGCTCTTTCTTCCTGTTTCATGAGGATATGATGGTGGTTACATGGGCCTGTCAGGTCTCTACCAGCTTCATGTAAGAGCACTCCAGTTATCCCATTCCTCTGCCCTCTCTTCTCTGCAAAAGGCCCTCTTGTGCATCAAAAGTTGAGTGTTCACTAAGTTATCAACAAGCATCCAAAGGTAAATCTGGAGAAACTCAGATGAACCACTTAGCATAACCCTCTTGCTTTGGAATTGGTACAACTTTCTCATCAGAAAAACAAGCTGAAGCAGTCGCTGCATTTTGCTGAGGGCAGCATTTGGACCAGTGTGCTTTACTTGATCCAGTCAGCAGAACAAACTCTCCCCAGCACTGGGACGTCCACAGAATAGACTCCACAATTTCCCCACAATGATTGTTAACTGTTAAAGTAAAATGTGAAATATAACCCATGCTTCAGACGCCTGACTAAATAAATAATTTGCAAGGGTGCACTTTCTCAAATTGAAACTGTATAATCAGAATTTAAATAAGAAAACGGGAACTCAAGTTTAATTTCAAAAAACTTCCTCAATTTCACCTTACACAATCTATAAAATTTGTATCAAAAGACCATAAGATGTAGGAGCAGAACTAAGCCATTTGTCCCATCAAGTCTGTTCTGCCATTCCATCATGGGTAACTTCTTATCCCTTTCAATCCAATGTTCCTTCCTTCTCCCCATAACTTTTGATACTCTACTAATTAAGAAACTATGAAACTCTACTTTAAATATACTCGATGACTTGGCCTCTACAGCAGTCTGTGGGAATTAATTCTACAGATTCACCATCCTTTGGCTAAAGAAATTCCTCCTCATCTCTGTCCTAAAGCCAAACTAAATTCAATAACACTCCCTTCTAAACAAACTGATATTGATCTGGCCTCATCTTCTGCAGCTTAGAATGGCGATGCATGCTCAATTCGTGCCTTTGTCAGATTTATTTCTTCACTCATCTGAGAAAATTTTGGAAGTAAGCATGCAAAGAAATCTGTTTTGGGGCCCATTTCAGAATAAGTAGTACATTTGAAAAGAAAGTGTTCGTTTTGCTCGTACTTCATGACCCAGATGAAAGGATAAGGTTAACGTTACAGTATATTGTTTCAAGCTATCACTCAATTACCACAAGGCAAGGGGCACAATTATGGGATTTAGTGGTTGTGGGTAGAGGCTTCCAGCTATTATGAAACTTAACCTACAACTTACAACTGAACAGTGGGCAATAAAATGCTACTTCAATAGCACTCTCTACATATTTACTTCAGTCTTTCAAAGATCATGCAAGTAAACAGCAAAATCACTGTCATCTCATTGAATGTTTATTTATGGATTCACATGAATATCAGTTGATTTATTTATAGAATAAAATGCTGATTTTCTCTTGAAAGCTGTTTCTGTAAAACAAAGTTGTACTTCTCTTTAATAACGATAGTTCCCAAGTTTTGTGTTACAGATATAGTCAGAACCCATGTTACAAGGGCTAATTTAAGGGCCATTTATTTTTCATAATGCTCCTTAAGTGTATCAAAGACTTTCAGAGATACAGAAGTTAAGAGTTAGATATGATTAGTCTGGATCATTATTGTAATCTCAAATGCTTGCTTGCTTCCTTTCATCTCCTTCCTTTTTATTCTTTACTTAGCTCTCTTAAAATGGCATGATGGACTTAGCCTTATCTCCAAACACTTCCAAAATCAGGTAAAATAATAATTATGCCACATCATGTGTTCACCTCCAGCACTCGTCCTATGGTTACAATTAATTGGTACAGCAACAATGGGATCCATACACAAGAGGTTTCTGTTCTTTGGTCATACCCTGAGATGAGCAAGCCACATCAGACTAAGCTACCAGCATTGGCTTGATATCTACATACTTCATGATTCTTATGCCTCAATGATTGCTGAATATTCCCAACTTTTGATGTTCCTGGCAGGATTCTTGGCACTGTGGAGGAACAGTGGGATCTTGGGGTGCATGGCCACAGATCCCTCAAAGTTGGCGAGCACAAGTTAATTGGGTTGCTAAGAAGGTGTATCGTGTATTGGCCTTCATGAGACAGGTGGATGGAGATCAGAGCTGCAAGGTGAAGTTGCAGCTCTCTACAACCCTGTTAGGCCATACTTTGAGTATCGTGTTCAGTTCCTGTTGCCTCATTGGATGTGGAAGCCTTAGGAGAGGGTGCAGAGGAGATTTATCAGGATGCTGTCTGGATTGGAAAGCATGTCTTATGAAGATAGGCTGAGTGAGCTAAGGCTTTTCTCTTTAGAGAGAAGGAGGATGGCAGGTGACTTGATAGAGGTGTACAAGATGTTAGAGGCATAGTCAGAGACTTTTCCAAGGGTAGAAAAGGCTACCAAAGGGCATAATTTTAAGGTCATAGTAGAAAAGTATAGGGGAATGTCAGAGGTACATTATTTACACAGAGTGGTGGGTGTATGAATGTCCTGCCAGGGATGGTCATAGAGGTGGATATATTAGGGCCATTTAAGAGACTTTTCAATAGGCACTTGGATGAGAGAAAAATGGAAGGTTGTGTAAGAGGAGTGAGATTGATCTTAGGTTAGGTTAACAAGTTGGCACAACATCATGGGCCAAAGGGCCTGAACTATGCTGTAATGTCTATGTTTCTCTGTTGGATTTTAGTTGTGTTGAAAATTACATGAACTAAAAATAGAAGACACTTGATATATCAGAAAGGATTTTTCTTATTTATATGCTTTCAATAAGCCAGGTGAAATAAATAACTACAACTAAAATATAATGCATTTCATGTTTAAGGGCAAATAAGTATCTTTTTAATTATTTATTTGTACTTCAAAATCCAGGGCCAACATTTATTGACCATCAATATCTGACATTGAGAAGGTAGTTATGAGCCACTTTGAATGATCGCAATCCTTCTGATTAAAGCATTCCAACAATGCTGCTGAGGAGGGAGTTCTAGGGCAATGGATAGGGTGTCAGTCAAGTGTGGCATTGTTTTGTCGTGGATAGTAGCAAGCTCTTCGACTGCTGTTGGAGCTTCACACATCCAGGCAAGTGGATATTATTCCATCATACTCCACCTTCAACGAGACACAATTAAGTGGAGGTGGCACTGATTTGCGGGTCATTTACCCGCATATATCCAAACATGAGCAGCTTTTGCAGGTGTAGTATGTATATGGCTGGTCTAGCTGAAACTTCTGTGGCATAGATGTTGTTAGCTGCTCTGAGCCCATGGCAAAACATTGTCTAAATCTGACTGAATGTAAGCACAATACCCTCACCTGTATACTTTGTGTATATTCTATATGCTGTTTGCTGTCTGCACTTCCATGCCTGTGATGGTGTTTCATTCACCTGTTCCTCAGCATACTGGTGCCCATGACGATAAACTTGACTTGAGCAGGTTAATGGTCAATGGGTGCCACCTGACTGACTCGATGACTGAGAGACGACATTGAAATTGTTCTGTTTTTTTTTGCCAACAGGACAAACCTGGACTATTTCCCATATCGTTAGACAGGTGCCACAGTTCACTATGGAACGAGCAATGTAGGTTGAGGCAAAGTTGTTTAAGGATTGCAAACAAGAGCAACAGTAAAAATGAGGTGAAGCTAAATGCAAACTAGGGGAACAGCAAAACCTTCTTGGCCAGTCCCTTGCTGCTTCTGTCTGAGACGTGGTGCATGATCTCCATCATTTTAAGTGTCCAATGACCTATACACTCCAATTCCCCATCCAAAATGTCTTATAGCTTTCTGTTTCTTTCTGGAACATAGATCCAACTAGTCCCCCTCTACTAACATTCCTCTACCTGGCAACATTTGTACTTACTCTGAAAAGTTTCTCTCTTTGCTTTGCAGAAAGTGGGAAGAACAAAGGTGTAGCAATAGTACTTACAGAGGTGCCAGCTACCTCTGCCTTCCTGTTGGCCACATGGAGTAGTTCCTGCTCCAACCCTATTGACACCGCTCCCCAACTCTTCCTCACTACGTCAATGACTGTATTGGTGCTGCCTTTAACATCCTTGTGGATCCCATTAATTTGATCAGCTTCACCAGCGACTTCCAACCTACCCTCAAATTCACTTGGACTATTTCTGACACCCTCTCCCCTCTACAACCATCAGCCTCCTGAACTCCCATAGATAACTTTACTCATCACAACTCTGATCTGATTCTACAGCCTCAGATTCACTTGCAAGAACTCTTTACAACCCACGTTCTCAGAATTATTTTTCTTTTCATTTGCACAATTTATCGTCTTTTGCACATTGGGTGTTTGTCAGTCTGTGACTTTGTTATTTTCATTGCAGCCTCCAAGTGCTTTTCAACATGTATTTGGTTGATCTGATGCCATGCGACTTCAAGGGATCTGGAGTTAGTCGCTGAGGATTCCCAGGGATAATGATCTTGGCTGCGCAACACTGGACCGTCACCGTTGAGGTGAGTCAGTCAGTCTAGCCAGTAAGACAGAGATTGTGTTGGAAGAGTCTGGCACTCTGCTTATAAAAGGTACAATTCTGTAAGTATGACCATGCCAGGCACTATTTGACTAGATTTCAAGACTACTATCTCAATTTAGACTGTGCTGCCCACATATTTTGCAAAGGAGACTTCTTAGGTTGGCTGGGGAACAACTTTGCCATATCAGAGTTCAGATACTAGGTCATAAAGTTCCATCTGGTTTTATTGTTTCCCTGCTTCAATTGAGGTAGAATTTTGGACCTTGCAATGTCTCCAGAGCCAGAGATGAGATGGATTGCATCCAATGAAGGGAATCAGTTACTGCTTCAATCTCAATCCAGTAGTTACATGGTCATCATTATTCCCAGCTAGTTCCTTCAATTTTCTAGATTAACTGAATTTCAACTCCAAAGCTGCAAAGCTGTTGCACGTACTCCTCTCCACCCCTCCTCCTGCCTTCTGCCCTTCTTTCCAGTTTTGACGAAGCGTCTAGGCCCGAAACGTCAACTGTTCATTCTCCTCCATAGATGATATCTGACTTGCTGGATTCCTCCAGCATTCTCTGTGTGCTGCCCTATTGCGATTTGAACTCTGGTCTCTCAATGGTTAGTACAGGCCTCGAGTTTTGGAGGTATTCCTAGTAATTTAATATGTAATTTTGTGCCCTGAATACCCTTTGCTTAATATAAATTATATTTAATATAAATTATATTTCCTGACACTGAGGAGGACTTTCACTCCATCAAGTCTATCCCATAAGCCCTATTCCACTACCTATTCCCCTGTCACCTGTTTTCACTCAGGTGCACTTTCACTCCCTTCTGATTTTCCCCAACTGCCTGCCTATACAGTAATTTACATTGGCCAATTAACATTCCAGCACATCTTTGGGCTGTCTAGAAAAACAGGAGCCCACACAATGAGAAATGCAAATGTCACATAGGCAGCACCAGAAATCAGGAACAAATATCAGTTGCCGGAGCTGCTGCACTACCTGTTGTGCTACTGTGCCATCCATTTAAAGAAAGAGAAATTTCATGAGGTCATTCTGGTCCATGTGAAATATTCAAGTGAAGCTTACCAACAAGCAGCATGCAAGAATTGCTCGAGTTTGAGGAAACTTAAGCAAAGAGCAGTTTTCGTGTACAGCCAGGCAGCAAGGGCCAATGGATAAATGATTTGTAAAGGAAAGATTTACCACCAAAGCAAAATGCTTCCGACATACAAGAATCATAACTTAAGTACTTTGATTTGCCTATTTGACTCAAAAGATACATAAAACCAACATCAATATTTAAAAAGAACCTACCAGTTTTTACACTCAGTTTAATTCTGCATTCAAAAATCTCTTGTCCAGTGCTTACAATGCAAGTATAGTTGCCGGCATCTGAGGCTTTCACTTTTGGAATAGCTAATACAATTTTTTCGTCAGCTATACTATGCTGAAAGTTAGGACATTCAAGTTGATGGCGATTTTCATAGCAAATGATCTCACTCCCCTTTTTCCAGTATGCAACTGTATTATTGTTAGTCTTGAATGGGTGGAGACACATCAAATATCCCTGATGGCCATGTGTCACATGCACTACTACAGTTTCAATACCTGTAGAAAGAAACATATTCAACATTTTAAAATACCCTTATGTAGGTTATGTATTTGTCTGACCAACTTATGTACAAAGAAACTGAATTTTATATTCTTCAGGTATCACAATCACCATCAGCTGAGGTCACCACAAGGCTGGTGTGCCTAGCACCCTGCTCTACTCACTTTATGTTTCTGACTGTGGGGCTAAGCACAGCTCCGATGCCATATTTAAGTTTGCTGACAACACCGCTGTCATTGACCAAATCAACGGTGGTGATGAATCAGCACATAAGAAAGAGGGAGACTGAAAATCAGGCTGAGTGGTGCCATAACAACAACTAAGACCAAGGAGCTGGTCATTAACTTCAGGAGGAAACTGGAAGTCCATGAGCCAGTCCTCATTTGAAGATCAGAGGTGGAGAGGGTTAGCAACTTTAAACTCCTCATTGTTATCATTTTAGAGGGCCTGTCCTGGGCAATGCACCAAAGTGCATTTATAAAGAAAGCACAGCAGCACATCTACTTCCTTCGAAGTTTGCAAAAATTCAGCATTACATCTATAACTTTGACAAACTTCTATTGATGTGTGGTAGAGAAGTGAACTGACTGATTGCATCATGGCCTGGAATGGAAATACTAATGCCCTTGAACATGAAATCCAACAAAAAATAGTGGATGCGGCCCAGTCCATCATGGGTAAAGCCCTCCCCATTCCCGAGCATGAGCACTGTTGCAGGAAATTAGCTTCTACCATCAAGGGTCTGCACTATCCAGGCCATGCATTTTTCTCACTGCTGCCAAAAAGAAGGTGGTACAGGAGCCTCAGGATCCACACCTCCAGGTTCAGGAGCAGTCGTTACCCCTCAACCACCAGGCTCTTGAACCAGAGGGGATAACTTCACTATACTTCACCTGCCCCATCACAACCTATGGACTCACTTTCAAGGACTCTACATCTCATGTTCTCCATATTTATTGCTCATTTACTGTATTTATCATCATCTCTTTTATTTTTGTATCTGTTGTCAGTTTGTTGTCCTTTTGCACATTGGTTGTTTGTCCTTCCTGTTGGGTACCGTCTTTAATTGATTCTATTGTGTTTCTTTTACCCTTGATAATAAATTTACTTTGAAAGGTTGCAGGAGGGAAGAAGGGGGAGAGGGAAGTCAAGAAAATTTTTCATGTAAAATAATGGATCTGCCAGAAGAATAATGAGAACTCGACTGAAGTTAACAGCATGGAATTTATTTTATTCAATTTGCAATTAGTGGAAACCGATGAACATTCAGAATATTGAAAAATATTTAAATGCAATTAAGTGAAAATTTCCACTGGAAGTTGAAAGAAATTAATTGAGCATAGTTCTTTGCACAAACTGTGTCAAATTCAACCCAGTTTTATTCTAGAACAAAATCTCTTACTGTGTCCAATCTTAGGCCTGAGTCACTTTGTTGGACTTCACTCTCACATTGAATATGATGGAGAATTGTTTGGATCTAATATAATTTGAAACTGAAGGTGATCCATTCTCTTACTTGGGCCAAACAAAACACTGAATTTTAAAATAAAATATCTTTCCTCAATTCAAAACAGATTGAGATAGAAAACAACACCCTGCTTTACATGCTGTTACATTAAGTAATGACATATTTGCAAAGAGCTCTACTCCAGTAATTCAACTTCTTTTGAAATTTCTACTCAATTAGATATTTGTCAATATTCTGAATGCTCATTTGTTTCCACTAATTGGAAATTACATAAAATTATTCAACGCTAGTAACTCTAATATAGTTCATCATTTAAACTGAGCTTCTTCCTGGAATCATAACAAATGTTCAATTATCCCTTTGAAACCATCGCTAAACTAGAAGAGTGTCTTATTTTGTTTTTGTGTCTTCTCAGAGAAGAACTCGCATTTTTAACACCACAATAACTTCATCAATAAGTGGTGGTAACAAATAACTTTTTAAAAATCTGAAAAATATTGATTTAACTTCTTACACTGAAACCGTCCATTTCCTACTATAGTTGCAAGGATATCCAATATCCTAATCCAGAAGCAACAAGCAAACTGCGGAAGGAACTCAACAGGTTCAAACAGCATCGGTTGCAGGGCGGGGTGATGCATGACAAGGAATTGACGATATTTTTGGTTGAAATCCTGTCCTGACGCAGGAAATCAACTCAAAGCTTCAACAAACACTGTGGTTCTAATTATGCAGTGACAAAAAATATCAGGTCATTCTAGCTAGAACCTCAACAGTGAATTCAAAACTTAACAAATTCTAAATTGCAACTGCCACAACTGACACTGAGCAAACAAATCATGCGAAGCTGCCTTGACGCCATATTCCTGCCTTGTTGTTGTAACAATAGCATTGAACCAAAGCAGATCCCAGAGAGGTATTTTATTTAAAATGTTCCTGGATAAGGTTTGGCATTCCCTGCATCTCCAAACAAACTAACAACTCACTTTAATTCCTGGAATTCAGGAGTCTACTTACACCTTACAACACACAGCAACTGAAATTGGCAACTGCTTATTCTGTTGATCTGGTTCTGGTTCACGTGGCCAAGTGGTTAAGGCATTGGACTAGCAACCTGAAGGTCGTGAGTTCGAGCCCCAGCCGAGGGAACGTGTTGTGTCCTTGAGCAAGGCACTTAATCACACATTGCTCTGCGACGACACTGGTGCCAAGCTGTATGGGTCCTAATGCCCTTCCCTTGGACAACACTGGTGTCGTGGAGAGGGGAGACCTACAGCATGGGCAACTGCTGGCCTTCCATACAACCTTGCCCAGGCCTGCGCCCTGGAGAGTGAAGACTTTCCAGGCACAGATCCATGGTCTCGCAAGACTAACGGCTGCCGGTACTGATTCAAAGTCTCAGAGCTGAAATCAGAGCTCATTTCTTCCCTTTTGCCATTTGCGCAGTTTGTTTTTTTTTTGCGCGCTGGGGTTTTGATATTTTTCTTTGAACGGGTTCCATGATTTTCTTTGCTTCATGGCTGTCTGTGGGGAAGATGAATCTCAGCCTTGATGAATCTCAGCCTTTTGCATGCATTTATTTTTAAAGTATGTATTTTGAATCTTGAATCTGGCATCTCCTGCACTGAAATATAAACTTAGATAATGCAAGGAGGGGAATTTCAATCCAGTCAAATGAGGAAATGCTAAATATTGGTGAGTTGAATCCCAAATTCTCTCTAAAATGGATTAAGCTGGAACAGGGGTTGGAGTTAATGTATTGAGTTTGTAAGCAACCAGACTCAATTATGTAGCTCTGAAATGAGCATCAGTGACAGTAAATGCAGCAACTCAAAGAACATTCATCAATTCAATTTGATTCATCAGTTGCATTAATTCTATACATACCTTCTGGATTTCCTTTTGGTATGTATAGTATGGCTACCACAATGTAGATGATGTATTTTAATGCACCCATGACTGTTAGCAGGTGGAGAAAGCTGTAAAGAAAGGGAATAATTTATTGGTGAAAAATGGTTCCTGGCTTCTGTAATGCAGTGGCTGAGATTCAACAATCAGCAATGTGGGAATAATGCATGTTTTGCTGCCAGTTGGCTGACAAACTTTCAATGCCTTCACAAAGCCTGGCATTCCCAGAGGAATCTGTGGTATTTGAGGCAAAGGCAAGGAACTTCAGCCCATCAGACTGAAGAAATCTCATGCATAGAAAGTACAAGATATACAATACATACAGCAAGTAACATTACTTAAGTCCAAGACTTAAAGACTGTAAAAAGACATAATCAGAGAACAGATATTGTTTTTTTCTACCCATTTCATCCATCATGCTAATGCTATTTGTCTCTGTTAGGGCAGTATCCTTCTGCACCTTTCCTATCCAAGTATCTGCCCAAATATTTTTTAAATGTTGTAATTGTATCTGCCTCTATCTAGATAGCTCTAGCAGCTCGCTCTAGAAAACCACTACACTGTATCACACACACAAGACGTTGGAGGAACTCAGCAGGCCAGGCAGCATCTATGGAAAAGTGTAAACAGTCGGCATTTCAGACCAAGACCCTTCATCAGGACTGGTAAGGAAGGGGAGAAGTCAGAGTAAGAAGTTGGGGGGGGGGTGAAGTATAGAGCTGGAAAGTTGATTGGTGAAAGAGATGACGGACTGGAGAAGAGGGAAACTGATAGCGAGGACAGAAGGCCATGGAAGAAAGGGAAGGGGGAGGAGCACCAGAGGGAGGTGAGGGCAGGTAAGGAGATTAGGTGAGCGAGCAAAACAGGAGTGGGGAATGGTGAAGGGGTGCCGGGGGGGGCGGGGGTTGTTACTGGAAGTTCTAGAAGTCAATGTTAATGCCATCAGGTTGAAGGCTACCCAGACAGAATACAAGACATTGCTCCTCTAACCTGAGTGTGGCCTCATCATAGTCTCTCTCTCCCTCGATGCTGTCGGAGGATGATACCAAAGTTCTGCAATTTACGGAGGGACTGCATTTCAAATTGGACTTTTTCAGTTTTATGTTTTTTATATTCACCCATTCTTTCTTGTTGCAGTTTGCGCAATTTATTTTTGTGTGGGGGGGGCGGGTTGATATTCCTGTTGCCACTTCCGTGATGTGTTTTTTCTGCATGGGGGGGGGTTGCTGTTCTTGTTGCTGTTTGCATGATTTGTTTTTTTCTGTGCGGGGAGGGGAGGGTTGGTGTTTTTCTTTGAACAGCTTCCATGGTTTCCTTTCTTTCATAGCTGTCTGTGGGGAAGACAAATCTCAGAGTTGTACACTGCATGCATACCTTGATAATAAATATACTCTGAATCTTTGAACCAATCATTCCATAGTCAGTCACTTAGAATATATTTTACCCTCATTGTAATGTTTGGGCTGAACAACAAGTGAATCTCATGTCCACATTTGCATGCTTTTATGCACTGAGTTTCTGCCACATGATTGGCTGATTAGATATTTGAATTAAGGAGCAGGTTTACAGGTGCCTCTAATAAAGTGGCCACTATGTGTATATTGAGTTTACATTTGAAAAGTTCGTTAAGACAACCTTTTCTACATTTGTACCATATCTATGAATGGAAACAAATGTTCAAATTTCAAAGCACAGATGCATGGAGAAGATGTATGATGTGAGCAGAGTTAAATGGATTAAGTGTTTCAAAACTGTTCCATATGCAATATTGACTCATTTAAAAGGTACTAAGTTACCCACTAACCAAAGTTGCATCTACCACCTACACGAACGCCACTCAATCAAAACTTTTAAGTTCTGCAGATATTTTGCTATGACCTTACTATCTGGATGTAGCTATGCTCCAAGACCTGTAATTGAAAACAGACTGCCAAACCACTGGAAAACAAAAGTCATCTGACCAATATAGAAGATGTAAATTAGATTAGATTCAGATTAGATTCAACTTTGTCATTGTGCCGAGTACAGATACAAAGCCAATAAAATGTAGTGAGCGTCTAACCAGAAATGCAAAGATTTAGATTAGTTTTTAGATTATGAGGGCACACAGTCCTCTTTTATTGTAAGTTAGTAATGCATGCATTAAGAAATGATACAATGTTTTTCCAGAATGATATCACAGAAACACATGACAAACCAAGACTGAAAAACTGACAAAACCACATAATTATAACATATAATTACAACAGTGCAAAGTAATACCGTAATTTGATAAGAACAGACAATGGGCATGGTAAAAGTCTCAAAGTCTCTCGATAGTCCCATCATCTCACGCAGATGGTGAACCTCCAGCGCCGCAAACTTGCCGATGCAGCATCCTGGAAGCATCCGACCACAGTCCGACTCAGAGTCCGTCCAAAAACTCCGAGCCTCCGACCAGCTCTCTGACACCGAGCACCATCTCTGCTGAGCTCTTTGACCCCGGCCCCGGCAATAGGT
Organism: Mobula hypostoma; assembly: GCF_963921235.1. Taxonomy (NCBI): domain Eukaryota; kingdom Metazoa; phylum Chordata; class Chondrichthyes; order Myliobatiformes; family Myliobatidae; genus Mobula; species Mobula hypostoma. The sequence continues at coordinate 31,758,235 of NC_086129.1, read as the reverse complement.
AAAGCCGAGGATTTGGGGCCTTACCCTCTGGAGATTCTCGATCACACAGTAGCAGTGGCAGCGAAGCAGGCATTTCAGAAGTGTTATAAAATAGTGTTATTTTCAAAATAACTGCAAATAAAAAGTAAGTGCTACAGCACCCAAATATAAAAGTACTGAGACAGTACAATATGGGTGCAATACTGCTTAGTGCTGTGATGTGAGGTTCAGCAGGGTCACACACTCGGAAGAAGCTCTTCCTGTGCCTGCTGGTGCGGGAGCAGAGGCTCCTGTAGCACCTACCGGATGGGAGGAGAGTAAAAAGTCCATGGTTAGGGTGAGATGCATCCTTGATAATGCTTTTCACCCTGCCCAGGCAGCGTTTATGGTAGATGTTCTCAATGGTGGGCAATTGGGTGCCGATAATCCGCTGGGCAGTTTTCACCACACGCTGAAGTGCTTTGCGGTCCGATACAGGACAATTGCCATACCACACTGAGATGCAGTTGGTGAGTATGCTCTCAATGGTACAGCGGTAAAAGTCCGTCAGTATCCTGGGACCGAGGTGAGCTTTCTTCATGCTCTGCAGGAAATAAGGGTGCTGTTGCGCCTTTTTGATCAGGATGGAGGAGTTCAGGGACCAGGAGAGATAATCGGAAATGTGGACACCAAGGAATTTGAAGCTTGATACATGCTCCACTACAGCTCCATTGAAGTTGATATGCATTCTGTGAATAATTAACCGATTTTTATGGAATTCAGTGGATGGAGCTAAAAAGGTAAAGGGGGCAGAAGAAGACAGGAAGAAAGAGAGATAAGAGGAAAACATTGAATTGAAGGCAAAATATTGTTAGCATATTTTCAATGCTAAGCTTAACATTTGGATAGCAAAAATTATAATGAAAACAATGTATTTTCCAGCATTTCCAGTTCTTCATTCAACCTTTTGATTTGTTATCCCTTCTCCCATTTTGAAATGTCCCCTCAAAAGCTGTCCTATTGATCCTCGATTACATACTGTTTGGTGCCAACTAACAGAGCAAATTCCTGACCTGACAACTCCTAGCTCACATCCACTTGAACTTCCACTGGATCCAGTCTAACAGCAGCTTGTGGAGTAACTTCAGCCACTAAGTGTCAGAATATTAATGGAGAGAGAAAGCAGGCAGTTAACACTGCCATCAGATGCTGAACATTAATTTTTTTCCCTTCTTTTTTGAGTCTGGTTGTCATGGCATGGATACTATATAGCCAAATGCCTCTTATCTTAAGCATTGCAATTGCGTCAGCCTTAACCTCTTCCTCTGGCAACTCATTCCAGGTATTCTCTGCCCAATAGGAGGAGAAGATGGCAGTGCGTGCGGCCTCTCCAGTGAATGATATCTATAATCTGTCAAGTAGGGGACCATGCACAATTCTGATTTGATGGAGACGGACGTGAGAGTACAGAGGAACATCTGGAAATCTTCTGAAATGCCCGCTTCGCTGCCGCTGCTACTGTGTGGTAACCGGAATCTCCGGAGCAGAAGGCCCCGAATCCTCGGCTTTGCTTGTTTCAGCGGCCGGGACTAGGTCAAAGGCGCTCGGGAGGCTGTATCGGAGGGGCTGGTCGGAGGCTCGAAGTTTTCGGACGGACGGACTCAGTGTCGGCTGTGGTCGGCTGCTTCCAAGGCATCGGCACGTTGACAGTGCCTGGAGGTTTATGGCAGGGAGTTTCTCCCTTTTGCCGCCTGCTATCGGGGACTCGGGAGTCGATTGACTCAGGGACTTTGAGACTTTTTTTTTTTTACCATGCTCATGGTTTGTTCATCATCAAATTATGGTATTGCTTTGCACTGCTGTAACTATATGTTATAATTATGCGGTTCTGTCAGTGTTAGCCTTTGGTTTGTCCTGTTTTCTGTGATATCACTCCGGAGAAAGTGTAAGTGTGCATGCACCTGTCGTGCATGCAGCCTGTTACAGCTGTTCCGACTAGTTTTCTTACTTTTTTCAGGTACGTTATTTGTTGTATTTTTTTTCACATTAACACGTTGAAGCTGCACCCTTTCTAACACGCTGGTGGAGAGAGTTTTATTTGGGTTTTTAGCGCTGGAAATAGTTATATTCAGACACGTCTCATTAGCGGGGCAGCAGTATGGTCACATTGTTTATTCCAGGGACCAGCTGATTGCGCTGCACGAGGACATACCCGACCAAAACTTTTCCATGGAGGGCTTCCAGACCGTTTGGGCTGACTGGAAGTGCACGGAGAGCGGTAAGCGTAAAGGAGTTGGGAGCTTGCTGTTCTGGTTAACAACGGATTGTGCAATCCTCGTCATATTACGATCGAGGAACGTGTTTGTAGACCGGATATTGAACTTTTTGCTGTTGGACTCCGGCCATATTCCATCGAGATACAACACTGGGCATCATGGGAGGTCGTTCCTGCCTGTGGCCATCGAACTTTGCAGCTCCTCCCGTGGAGGGTCAGACACCCTGAGCCAATAGGCGGGTCCTGGACTTATTTCCATCTGGCATAGTTTGCATATTGTTGTTTGATTGTTTGTGGTTTTTGTATTTCTATATTATGCTCTATTCTTAGTTGGTGCAGCTGTAACGAAACCCAATTTCCCTCGGGATCAATAAAGTATATCTATCTATCTACCTAGAAACGTGGTATCATTTCTTAATGTATGTATGCATTTCTAAATGACAATAAGAGGACTGAATGTTCTCATAATCTAATCTAATATGCAAAGGTCTCTTTTAAATCTCTTTCTCATCTTGTATTTGTGCCCTCTAGATTTAGACTCCACAACCCTGGGATAAGGACCATGACTGTCCACCTCATCCATACCTCTCATGATTTTATAAACGTGTATCAGGTAACCACTTACTTATTCTCCTGAAATCTACAGAATAAAGGCCCAGTGTAGCCAACCTCTCCCCACATCTTAGGACCTCTGGTCCAGGTTCAACCTCGTAAATCTCATCCGCACCCTCTGTAGCTTGATCTTATAACAGGGTGACTAGAATTGTATACAATACCCGAAGTTCAACTTTACCAACGGCAACATAATGTCCCTGCTCCTAAACTCGATGCCCAGCATGCCGAATGTCCTCTTTACTACACTGTCTACTTGCACAGTTGCTTGCAGTGAACTGTGAGCACTCGCTCTCCCAGGTGCTTCTGTTCACAACACTCATTAATACCCTGCCATCCACTGCATAGGCCCTATCCTTGTCTAAAATGCATCACTTCACACCAACCCAAGTTGAAATCGATTTGCAATTGGTCAGTCCATCTCCCTAACTGATCAAGATCTCTTTGACGTTCATTGTAACCTGCTTCACTACCAACAAGACCGCCTTATTGAGCATCATCAAACTTGCTGACTATACCATATGCATTAACATACAAACTATTTACATAAAAGAATGAACAACAAGGTCACAACACTGCAGCACACACAAAATGCTGGAGGAACTCAGCAGACCAGGCCGCATCAAGGGAAAAGAGTAAACAGTCAACGTTTCGGGCCAAGACCCTTCATCAGTACTGGAAAGAAAGCAGAGAAGTCAGAGTAAGAAGGTGGGGGAGGGGAGGAAGAAGTACAAGGTGGTAGGTGATAGGTGAAACTGGGAGAGGGGAAGGGTGAAGTAAAGAGCTGGGAAGTCAGTTGGTGAAAGAGATAAAGGGCTGGAGAAGGGGGAACCTATTAGGAGAGGATAGAAGGCTATTGGAAGAAAGGGAATGATGAGGAGTACCAGAAGGAGGTGAGGAGATATGGTGAGAGAGTGAAACAGGAATGAGGAATGGTAAAAGAGAGGAGGGAGGGCATATACAAAAAGTTCGAGAAATCGATGTTCATGCCACCAGGGCAGAGGCTGCCGAGACACCGTCTGGCCTGCTGAGATCCTCCAGCATTTTGCGTGTGTTGCTCGGATTTCTAGATCTTGTCTTGTTTGTTCATCAAGGGATTTACTTGTACCCAGCTGCCTTAAGTGATGTATCCTTCCTATTTTTCCATTGACTAGAGTCTCTATCTCTCATCAGCCAGGGATCACTGAACTTGGTGAATCCAATTATAGATGCACATTGAAAACACCCGGAGAGCTGTTTGGTTATATCAAGGCTATTTCAAAAGGCAGCTCCTCACTTCATCACTCTCTTAAGATTGGTTAGGGCCAAGCAATAAATGCATAATTGGCAATTGCACTTGCATTCCTTGAATAAGAGAATCAAAAGCAACCAAAACCAGATGAAAGGCTGCCTTGGAAACTATGTGCACTTCAAAAGATTCGGTAGAGAGTCTGAGTCTAATAGGATTCCATAGAAAATTTAGGAATAAGAGATTAAAATCATAAGTTGTGAAAAGTAGCATTGAGGGAGGAGTGGAACAAAGTGAAAACTGATCCATAATCCTGTTTGCCAGAAAAACGTACGTCAAATGCAAGTTCAAAAGAGTGAAGAAATTTAATATTTAAATAGTAGAAGGTTCCCACCTGCTTCAAAAGGGTATCAATTTTACCAGTACCACAAATAAAAGGCAGGTAAGCTGCCTTAACGTTCATTGCCAGTAGAATACAAGAGCAGGGGAGTTATAGTACAACTTTACAAAATACTGAATATGTTCTAGCTTGGGCCCTGTGGTTAGATCTGTTTACAATGCTATAGGAAGAACATGATTGCAATGGAGAGGTTGCAGAGGAGATTGACCATGTTACCTGGGATGCAGCATTTCATTTCAGGAGACTAGACAACATATTTTTCCTCTCTATGAAGTGGAGGAGGGTCCTAATTGAGGCACACAAAATCATGAGGGAGATAAACAAAGCAGACACTGAGAAACTATTTCCCTTTGCAATTGCTGTAAAAGGAAACCAGAGGACATATGTGTAGGATAAGGGAGAAGAGGTTTAAGGGTGGAATTAAGAGGAAGAACATTTCACCGTGGGTGATGGAAATTGGAACATGGCGCTAGAGTGGGTACTCTCACATGCATCAAATAGTATTTGGATGAGCACTTGATTCAGCCAAGTACTGAAGATTATAGACCAAGTGGTGGTAACCGGGAGTAGTTCAGTTGGGCAACTGTTTGTCAGCATAGACATGGTGGGCTGAAAAAAATCTCTTTATTTGCTCTGTGAGTTAATAGGTTTGGAAAACCACTTGACTGAACCTCCAAGAGTGCCCCCGAGTTATATTAGTTTTCTGAGCTTCCAGACATTTAGGTTCCTGGTGTTCAAAGCTTCAATCTCTCCTCTTTTGGTATTTTCAGATTTAGTTTGTATCATCCTACTAAAACCTACTTCAGATATATCTACTTTTCTTAGTTAACACCACTACCACCTGTGTCTACCAGGTTATCCAAGTCTCCATTCTAACACTTTTGTTCTCTTTGGTCCTCCACACTTACCCTGCAATTTAAGGTAAACTTCTCCAATTTTAATGAAAGGTCATTGATTCAAAACATTAACTCTGTTTATCTCCCTCCAGACACAGTCCTAACCTGCTGTGTATTTTCAAAGTTATCTAATTGCAGTATTTTGTTCATGTTTTATTTTTACATTGTCCTAACATTTTCAAAATCTAGACAAGGCAAAATTTATTTTCAAAAACATACAGCATTTCCCAGAAGCAACTATTTTAATCATGGTTCAAGTTATGAGAAGACTGTATTCTGTTTTATTTTCACTATGCTGATTGTTTTCAAAAGCCCTGCAGTAGGATTAATTGCTATTCTTTGCTGTTTCTTTCCCAAACTGAACAAACACGTGGGAAATAAAACTGGAAAGGAACTAGGGAAGAAACTGGGATGCAAATGGATACAAGAACTTAAATCCGCAGTGGCAGCCAAAATGAGCATTTGATACTGACTGTTACTTGACTGATCGACACAAATTTGACTCCGAGTTCCGTATGACCTTCTTGCTCAGCAAGCAGGGAGCCACAACAAAAGAATCATTGCTCAAATACATACACCGCCAGATATGGTGAATAATACCACCTCACAGCACTCTATACTCTGAAGTTTTATAACTGTACAGAAGAAACATTGTCAACTTGACTTTTGTACTGCATCCTTTTAAATCACTTATAATTTAAGCCCTTAAATTCCCTTTCATTTCTTTTGGAATCATTCCTAGATTTTTACAGCTACAAATCAAGCAGGTTTAGCTTCTGGAAAATCATTTCTGGGAAACCACATGACTTCAGCATCAGGTTAAAAACCAAACTATCAGAAGCCTTGTGGATTTATCTGAATCATAACCATACAGAACTCAGAAATATGCTCTTATGCCCACCAAATTCATGCTGAACCATCAATCACCCATTCACATGCATTTCACATTAATCCTAAATATTATTGTTGCTGCATTCTCATCGACCCTCTCTGAAGTACCCTGAGGAATTCCCAATAGTTGCAGGAAGAACGTGCAAACTCCCCACGGACAGTATCCAAGGTCAGGATTGAGTCTAGGTCTCCATCATTGTGAGGCAGTGGCTCATCTACCTACATCACTGTGTCACTCTACTTGCTTCACTAATGAACGCTGGTACTTTATAGTGCCAGGAATACAGATACAATCCCAATCTCAGGTGCTGTTTGTGTCAAGTTTGCAGGTGGGTTTCCCCAGCATGATCTGTTTTCATCCAACATTCCAATTGCATGCTGGCGAGTTATTTGCCTGCCATAAATGATCCTTCTGATAAAGGCAAAAAAAAAAGAAATATGAGTTGATGATCGAGACTGGGGGGCTTGGAGAGGCAATGCGGAAGATTGTAGCATCAGAACAATGAGTTGCTGGCCCCTATTCTCATTGCTGCATAAGCGATCTCTCTCTCCCTCGATGGAGAGAGAGAGACAGCAACTGTCCGAGATACCAAAGTGCTGGGTTATGGACTGTAGCTTCGATGGACTCTGGATCGAGATCAGTTTGGGAGTCTTGGGCATGGTGGGGTTGGGGTCAGTGGTTCTGCTGGAGCAAGAAGAGGTGGGGGGGTTGATGCTTTTGCTGCTGCTTGTGTGAAGGGAGGGGGCGTCAATGACTTTAATCATTCATTCTAAAGGGATCTTGTTTCATGGATGTCTGTGAAAAGTAAGAATTTCAGGTTGTATACATTCTCTGGTAGTAAAATGAACCTTTGAAATTGCAGGGGTACATAGAAATAAGTGGGGAGGTGGGACAAATATTATTCCTTTGGACCAATATGAACCTACTGGGCTGAATGGCCTCCTTATGTATTATTATATAATAAGACTCATCATTCCTGACAATCAGCGTCAACAAATACGGAAAATTCTCTTGATGTAAAGCTCTTCAAATCGTAATTGACATGTCTCCCACCACAAACACCTGCCTCACTCCTTCATTATTGCAGCCCCAAATGACACCATTAACATTTGTTTATTTCATCAGTGTACTTTCCCGCAACTGTGCCCATTACATGATCCATCCAGATCACCTCATCCTCATTACATGCCAAAAAAGGCAGCTCTCCACATTTTTCCCTGTCCCTCGCAACACCACATTGCAATTCAATTGTGGCAATAGCTCTGAGTTCACATTCAATTCCCTCTGCAAATAACCCTGGAGTGCCAAGACGTCTGCGGCCTTTACAATCAACAATCTGCTGGAGAAACTCAGCACATCGAGCAGCTTCTGTGGGTGGAAAGGAATAGTCACTGTTTCAGATCAAAACCTTCCATCAGTTCCTCCAACAGATGTTGCTCCAGAGTCCATCATCTGCATCTGTTGCTTACATTAATCTTCTTGGGTTACACAAGCTGGTGTAAAACTTAGCAGCATGTTTAGTCCAAAGATAATCTTAGAATGACTTGCCACCATTCCAATTTTGCAAAAAAAAAACCACAACCATAATGTTTCACTTTGTCACTCCTTATTGATTTCTGCCACGTCGTCGTTGCTGGTTTCCTGCTTAAATTTCCACATTCCTACTCACATCTTCTCCCGCATTGTCTCCCTCACCTGTCACTTATGACCATGACCTGCTACGGTAATCCTTGTTGGGAGGAGTTCCTTTGAGAAATATTAGAACTTTGCTGACATCAATTCTGTATAGTGTAGTGAGCATATGGCCTCACAAAGTAGTAAATGGTGAAATCTGAGTTGATGCACGTTTCCTTATGGGTGCTGCTTTGGCACCTAGTTTGGTTTCCTACTCCCCAGCAAACCCACTGAATAAATAAGCTTTTACTGGTCTAGTTTCATTCACCCTTCATGTGCATCTCATTCCTTTTCTTCGAGAAGTAGAAAACTCAAACTGAACTAGGGATAACTGGAATGATATGAAATGAGGTGGTCAATGTCCGACTGTCACTTATTGAATGCTCGACTTCCAGGATGTATTCTATTAATTGAATATCAGACTTAAGTAGAAGCAGTGTAATGAGTGTTCCCAAAAACATCAATTGTGTCCTGAAACCTGTTTTTTTTAATTCAGGTTCCTGATTAAGGTACAAAAGCTGATGTTATCTTTGGGCCCAAAGCCACTAATTATAAAATATGTGATGTTTATATTACCAACAATAGAATCTATAGATGTAAATTTGAACTCATGATCAGTTCTACTTCTTCATGACCACCAATGCAAGAAATGAAACTAATGTAAAGCTTTCCCCTTGTCCCTTGGCTATCTGAATAAGGTGAACAACAAAGAAAGAGAGGAGATTGCATAATCAATCCTATTGTTGAAAAAACTTAAACACGAGGAAATCTGCAGATGCTGGAACTCCAAGCAACACACACAAAAATGCTGGTGAACACAGCAGGGCACAGGACACAGGGCCTGACGAAGGGTCTCAGTCCGAAATGTCGCCTGTACCTCTTCCTATAGATGCTGCCTGGCCCGCTGCATTCACCGGCATTTTTTGTGTGTGTTGGTTGAAAAAACTTGCAGCTTACTAACTGGATTTTGTATTGATAATGTAACAGCAAGGAGGAAACAGTACACTGGCACTTGAAACAGGAAACTGAAACCACCCAACTTACAAGCTCTGGGAGCACTTTGCAAAGAATGTAGCGTAATGTGCTCGTAATGCTCTAAAAGAAAATTCTACTTCACTGGTGAATAAGAGACGTAATTGCTTCAACAGTTTCACTGAGAGAGTGGCAAACCTAGGGACAAATCTGAGCCTATGGGTATAGACTATACCATGCCACAGGCCAACATTTTGGTCAAGTCCTTCCGAGCCATGAACAGACTGGCTAATATTTGGAAAGCGGTCCCAAGCTACTTGGCTTCTCTGATCCTTGATGATCATCTGCAGGCTTTGCTGAGACCACATTGTGAATGTTTGCAGAAAGTATTGAGCACACCTGGATTTGAAAAAGCAAGTATACATAAGTGTTCAATTACCCTTATCCTACTTAAGGAGAGCTGCTTTGAATGGGTACGAAGTGTAGGTTATTAAGAAAGGTCTACAAATAAGACTACAGTAAGGGAAAAATTATGGGAATTGTAATCAACCGCATCTTTGAAAAAGTGCAATGCACAAACTTAATCAAAATCCATTTCTCTTGTGTTGCCAGTGCAAATATTGCCAGTGCAGGTATACCAGAAGCTTAATCTAAAGCCTTAATCTGAAACCTTAAAAGCATCTGCCAAGGGTTGGCTCTTCTCTAACAAGAACAACATTCAGGTTACAATGTCATCACAGAGCATCTGACTGTACTCCAACAGTTAACAGTCTCCAGAACACCACAGACTTGGATGACCTCTTACAAAGAATTGTGCAGTAATTCATGAAAAAAAAACTTGGAGATGGGGAATAATTCTGTCTGCTAACACTGGGCTGAAATTATCAGTGTGCTAATCTTCCCAAAATGAGGCTGCCCAGTGTTCATTTACATCTGGTGTTTGTGACTCGAAGAGGTTTCAACACAGAAGGGGTCGTTCATCACTGAGTGGCTGCTAGAATTGGAGAATCATAGAAGTGTAAGCAACAGAAACACGTCCGTTCAGTCCGACTTGCCCATGCTGACTGTGGCTCCTATCCACACTTATACACTTGCCTGCATTAGACCCATATCCATCCAGGCCTTTCCTATCCGAGTACCTGCCAAACACCCAATAAGCATTGTAGTTGTGTCTACCCTGCTGTGTTGGTATTGGGTTTGAACATAGAACATAGAAATCTACAGCACATTACAGGCCCTTTGGCCCACAATGTTGTGCCGACCGTGTAATCCACTCTAGAAACTGCCTAGAATTTCCCTACCACATAGCCCTCTATTTTTCTAAGCTCCATGTACCTATCCAAGAGGCTCTTAAAAGACCCCATTGTATCCGCTTCCACCACTGCCGACGGCAGTGCAATCCATGCACCCACCACTCTCTGTGCGAAAAACTTACCCCTGACGTCCCCTCGGTACCCATTTCCAAGCACCTTAAAACTATGCCCCCTCATGTTAGCCATTTCAGCCCTGGGAAAAAGCCTCTGGCTATCCACACAATCAATGTGGTGTGGTGGTTATCTGGAAAAATTTGCTATGTAGTGGTGCAATTGATATTCACTGTCCAGGGCCAGGGTGGGGAGTACCTTTTGCCAAGTTCAGCTTTCTAAACACATCAGCTGATGTGTCTAAAGATCAAAGAATTATTTTTGAGTAAATTAAACTTCCAATTGCAAAGTTGACCGCCAAGTTCTAAACTCAAATGAAGATCTGAAACCATGTTCAATATAGACATCTACAGATAGCTTCCTAAAAGGAGGTTCTACTGTAGCCACCTACTCTCCAAAGTGGAGATCACTTCCTCGTTTATCCTCCACAGCAGGTTTAGCTGCCAATGCCCACTATTTGAGCTGTGGGTCCCTCCTTCCTCCAAGAAGGAGATGCTTCCAGCTAACCAAGTAATTTAAATATAGTTCATTTATTTTCAGTGATACATTTTTAAGTTAAGATAAGATACTTAAAACACATTTAAAAATCAATATTTCCATATTATAAAAGATTTCTAAATTACAAATGATTTCCGAAACACAAAGGATTTCCACAACACAGGAACAATCCCTTTAAGCTAAAAAGAAATATCAGCGAGTTGCAAATAAAACCACCATCGCAGAAATTGAAGATAGAGGAATGGATTCTTGTTCACTCAGTCTTTCTGTCATTTTTCTTGATGTTCTTGGACCATTGCTAACCAGCCTGACTGCTCTCTCACATTTACAGTATACTGTTTTTTTTTGCCACATGGGTGACTTCACACAGATATGATATTTTAGATACCTTTCACACAGGTGGTCTAGAAGCTTCTGGGGACAGAATCTCCCAGGTATCTACAATTAATGTTATGAATGCTGACTCTGCACACAAACCTTCCAACTATTAATAAATCAGTTATTCGATGTGCTAAGTGATAGTATCACTTTTGTTCGCAAGCTTCCTTGAATTAAATCACATAGCTAGTGTTGCCTGGTTTGATTCAAGTCCAATTAACATAACCCCAATGTCTTACACTATATCTCTTAATCAATCAGCTCAGTGCTATGGGCCAGCATCCTGTGTCCTTTTTACTTCAGACTGATCATTGCTTGCCATTTGCATTAAGAACTGAGGACTGCCTCCTATTTAAACAAGTAGCAAAACAAAGAATACCAATTGGAAATTTAATTTACTCAAAAATAACTCTTTGATCTTTAGACACATTAGTTGCTGTGTTTAGAAAGCTGAGCTTGGCAAAAAGCACACCCCACCCCCCAGCCCTGGACAGTGAATATCAATCGCACCACTACCTGGTAAATTTTTCCAGATAACCAAACTTACTTCTGTGGAAAAACTTACTTCTCAAATCACCTTTAAATTTCTTCCCTCTCACTTTAAACCTGTATACTATAGTTCTAGAGGCTTGCCTGCTCTGGCCGATTCTGTGCATTTTGACAGAGTGACTCAATAAATACAGTATTTCAGTTACAAATTGAATGTGTACTATGGTAGGCAACCAAACGAGAACGGAGCTGATGTCAAAACCTCAGTGAAAGTTAATTTCACTAGAAACATACGGAGTTTTATCATTACACAATCAGCAGGAACAGATGGTGTACACAAAGCCCAGAGGGTCTCTATGGTGTTAAATGTCAAAGGAGAGCAGGCCTCGACTCAATGCTGCTCTTTGAATGCACAACTACTACTCCTATCACCACTCCCTAAAAGAAGCCTGTTCTTCCAGTTTGTTACCTGGTTACTCAAATTAGAAGACATGTTCTCAAGCACAAAAATACACTATTGGATTCTACATCATGCGGCGATTAACTTAAAAGAGGAAGTAAATGCTGTATTTGATTAAATATCTTTGCTAAAACTGTGTACCATTTCACAACCTGTATAAAAAAAATGTTGTGATCCAAGTGCAGCAGCTTACAGTGCAAAAAGACTTAGTACGTACATCCTGCAGCCCTATCTTTATCAAAGGAAGCGCAAGGTAGTAACTATTTTTATGCCATGGACCAAAACCATTAAGCAAGGGGTCTGTGAACCCCAGTTTGGGAACGTCTGATCTAAGGAGATGCTGGTCAAAAGTTAAATCCACTCACGTGGTTATAACTAAAACACTATAACACATTTCAGGCCGTTCGGCTCACAAAGTTGTGGCAACATATTTTTAAGCCCACTAAGATCAATCTAACCCTTCCCTCCCACATAGCCCTCCATTTTTAAAAAAATCATCCATGTGACTATCCACAAGTTTCTTGAAAGCCCCTAAAAAGTATCGGCCTCGACCACCACCCCTGACAGGACGTTCTGTGTAAAAAAAAAATTCTCTTCCAACCCTCTATATTTTCCTCCAATCACCTTAAAATTATTCACCCTGGTACTAGTCATTTTTGCCCTGGGGAAAAATCTCTGGTTGCCCACTCATTCTATGCCTCTTATCATTATCATCTTACATACCTCTATAAAAATAAGATTTGAAAGCTTGTTGTTTTCTAGCGATAAAAAAAATGAGGCAAAGGCAGTGTAAGCATGATTCAATATTTTGGCACTTTGTATTTGTAGCTTAGCTTAAATAGTTTCAGCAGCAAGTCCAAGGGAGCCAGGAAAGTTGTCCAAATACGTGGGGCTTTCACACCAGTCCTCATCACTCACCCAGCACTCCCACCCTGGCCTTTAAACTCCTGCCAACCCACAGCAAAGCGTGCGCGCGCGCGCGCGCGCACACACACACACACACACACACACACACACACACACACCCCCCCCCCCCAACGTTTCTGGTTACTTTTCTGAATGGAACTTTAATGGAATGGCACCAGATCTGGCCCAGAGAGATCACAGCCAATGTCACAGGCAAGACAATGATTGTGCTCAAGGAGATGAAAACGCACAATTGAAGCATTTCCTTAAATGGGAAAAGGCATCCAGAGGAACATAATCTAAAAAAAAGTGCTTTTTCCAAATGAAAGCAACAGTAACTGCAAACATAAGATTAATTGCAGGATCATCAGATGAAAATAAAGAGAGGGAAAAAGAATTCAGGAGAAAAGATTAGCTGCCTACCAAAAAAAAATTTAGGGAGGATGAAAAGAGTTAAACAGAATGACAGCCAGTGTTCAAAAAGGAGCAGGTCTTCCAGGTTCACAAGTACATAAAAGTGAAAGGAAATGCTGAGAACTGCATGTCCTGTTCTGAGCTTCATCAATAGAGGGACAGAGTATAAAAAGCAGAGAAGTCATGCCGAACATTTATAAAACATTGGTCTGCCTTCAAATGGAGTAAAGCGTTTAAATCTTTTCACCCCATTATCAAAAAGATATGAAGGCATTAAAGAGGGCCCTGAAAATGTTTATTAGAATGATTCCTGGAGCGAGGAACAATAGTTACAAGGATAAATCGTAGAGGTTGGGGCTCTTTCCTTTACAGAAGGACGAGGAAAGATTTGATCAAAGTGAATAAAATGGCATGGGGTCTGAGCAGAGTGGATAAAGTTCCTTTTGCACTGACAGTGAAAGGTTAAAGTTCACCGATATAAATGTTAATAGTTTCTTTTCTCCCACAGATACTGTATGACCCACTCATGTTCCTCCAGCAGATTGTAGCTCCAGATTCCACCACCTGCAGTCTCTTGAGCCTTCACTGTGCAGGTATAAATTAATTGGCAGGAGAATAAGGGGTATCTCAGAAAAAAAGCTTCTTTCCACAAAGAGTCATTGGAATCTGAACGCACTGCCTGCAAATCTGGGGGAGACAGGATTTATTGTGGAAATCAGATAAAAAAAAATATGGCAAGGAGAATTTTGCAGGGCTTCAGAAAGAGTTAGGGGCAGCAGTGAGCTGTTCTGCTTGAAAGCCAGTCTCTACATGATGGGCTGAATGGTCTCATTTGTGCTTCAAGCAGGCTTCAATTAAACTGGTGCCTAAGAAAAACGTAGTAACCTGCCTCAGTGACAATCATCCAGCAGCATTTGTATCCACTGTGATGAACTGCTTTGAGAGATTGGTGATGAGACGTCAAATCCTGCTTGAGAAGCAACTTGGATCCACTCTAATTTGTCCACCAGCATAACAGGTCCAGAGCAGATGCCATCTCATTGGCTCTTCACTCACCCTAGAACATCTGGACATGAAGATGCACACATCAGGATGCTCTATCAACTGCATCTCGGTATTCAATACTATCACCCCTCAAAGCCAATCAATAAGCTCCAACACCTGGGCCTCAATGTCTCCTTGTGCAACTGGATTCTCAATTTCCTCACTTGCAGACCCCAGTCAATTAGTATTGACAGCAACATCATCTCCACAATCAACATCAGCATAGGTGCACCCAAAGGCTGTGTGCTTAACCCCTGCTCTACTCACTTTATCCTTATGACTGTGTGGCTAAGCACAGCTCCAAAGCCATATATAAGTTTGCTGATGACACCACTTTTGTTGGCCAAATCAAAGGTGGTGACAAATCAGCACACAGGAAGGAGATTAAAAATCTGGCTGAGTGGTGGCACAACAACAACTTCTCACTCAATGTCAGCAAGGCCAAGGAGCTGATTATTGACTACAGGAGAAGGAAACCAGAAGCCTATGAGCCAGTTCTCAGAGGATCAGAAGTAGCGAGGGTCAGCAACATTAAATTCCTCAGTCATCATTTCCAAGGGATCTGTCCTGAGCTCAGCACGCAAGTGACTTTACAAAGGAAGAAAAGCAGTGCCAATGCTTTCTTAGAAGTTTGAGTGGATTCAGCATGTCATCTAAAACTTTGACAAACATTATATGTACTGTGGAGTGTAGATTGGCTGGTTGTATCACGGCCTGGTATGGAAACACTGAAGCCCTTGAATGGAAGAATCTGACACAGCCTAGCCCTCACCATCATTAAGCACATCTACATGGAGCACTGTTGCAGGAAAGCAGCATCCATCATCAGGGACTCCCGAAATCCAGGCCATGCTCGCTTCTCTGGGCTGTCATCCGGAAGGAGGTACAGGATACAAGAAGTTTCTTCAGATACAAAAAGTGTAAAAGAGAGGCAAAAATGGATAATGCACCACTGGAAAATGATGCTGGAGAGGAAGTAATGGGGGACAATGAAATGGCAGAAGAACTGATTAAGTATTTTGCATCAGTCTTCACTGTGGAAGACACCAGCAGTATGGTGGAAGTTCCAGGTGTCAGGGGTCATGAAGTGTGTGAGGTTACCCTAACTAGAGAGAAGGTTCTTGGGAAACTGAAAGGTCTAAAGGTAGGTAAGTCACCTGGACCAAATGGTGTACACCCCAGAGTTCTGAAAGTTGTGGCTGAAGAGATCAGGGAGGCATTAGTAATGATCTTTCAAGAATCACTAGATTCTGTAATGGTTCTGGAAGACTGGAAAGTTACAAATGTCACTCTACTCTTCAAAAACAGAGAGGCAGAAGAAAGGAACTTATAGGCCAGTTAGTCTGACCTCAATGGTTGGGACAATGTTGGAGTCGATTATTAAGGATGAGGTCTCAGGGTACTTAGAGGCACATGATCGAATAGGCCGTAGTCAGCATGGTTTCCTCAAGGGAAAATCTTCCCTGACAAATCTGTTGGACTACTTTGAAGAAATAACAAGCAGGACAATGGAGAATCGGTTGATGTTGTGTACTTGGATTTTCAGAAGGCCTTTGATAAGGTGCCACACATGTGGCTGCTTTAACAAGTTACTAGCCCATGGTGTTACAGGAAAGATCCTAGCATGGATTAGACAGTGACTGATAGGCAGGAAGCAAACAGTGGGAATAAGGGGAGCCTTTTATGGCTGGCTGCCAGTGACTAATGGTGTTCCACAGAAGTCTGTGTTGGGACCGATTCTTCTTACGTTATATGTCAATGATTTGGATGATGGAATTGATGGCTTTTTTGCAAAGTTTGGAGATGATATAAAGTGAGGTGGAGGGACAAGCAGTTTAGATGAAGTGGAGAGGCTACAGAAGGACTTAAACAGATTAGGAGAATGGGCAAAGAAATGGCAGATGGATTACAGTGTTTGGGAAGTGTATGACAGCATCTATTGAAAGGAATAAACAGTTGTCGTTGCAGTCTATCTTGTTGTGTGCAGTCTTCAGTTGATTCTATTGTGTATCTTTGTGCTTACTGCGAGAAACGAATCTGTGTTGCATCTAGTGATAATAAATTTACTTCGAAAAACATCTTAAAGGGCCACTGTAGAACAAATTATTTCCACTCAATTGATGGTTAATTTCATTTGAAGACTACAACAGCAGAGCTTCTGGATGGTGTAGTCTGAAGCTAACAGACACAACATTGATAGTGGAGAATTTTCATCATCATCTTTTTCTACCTCTGATTATCGGTGTCTAAAAGACACGTTGAATCGATTTGGAACTGTTCCAGACTGGTGAAATTCTTCTAAGGTTTTCAGGGGCATTTGGTCTCCGTCCCCAGCCCTCTAAACAAAATGCCACATTGCTTATTACTTTTATAAACTGAAGCAAATATATTAAAAAAAACAAAAGTTTACATGAATTTGACAACCCAGTAAAAAGAATTGCAGGAAAATCTAGCAGAAGCAGCAATTCCCACTGGTGATTACCTTTCTCCAAGGAAAGCGAAAGTCTGCTCCAGAGTCAACAAGCTGGGAAGGTCATCTGCAATATGATGTTTTCATATGATGTTTTCAGTAAATAAAAATATGCTCTGCAATGGAAAACTACAGGCAACATTGATAAAGATGTTTTTACTCTCAAATGTCAACCAGAATTACTAGGGGGAGGGGGAGAGATGGTATTTTTCCTCCCAAAAGTTCACAAGTTGTATGCTAGTTTGTGAAGTCATGCAAGAAAGGTTACAACAGACACATTCATCTGAACTGCTGCAGAAGGATAGAGGTGAAGGTTGGTAATCAAGTGGAATCAAAGCAGATAATGGTGGTACAGACAAGTTAAAATCTATGTATAGTACTCTGCTAAAGTCTTAGGCACATATATACAGCGAGTGTGCTTAAGAATTTTGCATAGTACTATAGTAATTTTATATATTGCACTGTACTACTGCAAAAAAACAAGTTTCATGATATATGTGAGTGGTAATAAACCTGAGTCTGATATGGGTCTCTATTGTGGACTGAGAGTGGGAAGGGGAAGGGACAGGGACAGGAGAATCATGGTTCAGAAAAGGGGAAGGAAGAGAGGAGGGAGTGGGAAGCACCAAAGAAACATTCTGTAATGATCAATAAACCAATTTGGAATCAAATAACCCTGCCTGGTGTTTCTGGGCTGGGTGTGTCTGCACCCATGCCACACTCTGCCCCTGGCACTCTTCCTCTGCTACCTGTTCCACTGCGCCCCACCCTATTCCCAACATCATTAGCTCCCACTGGATTTACAAACTTGCTCTCTGCCCCATATTGTGCAATACAGTACTGTGCAAAAGTCATAGACACCCCTAGAGGTATATATGTGCCTTAGACTTTTGCACAGTACTGTGGATGTTGGAAAGCGTTGAATGGACCACTCCTGCTATGAGCCATCAAGGCCAAAGACTATTCTGAGAATGAATACTAACCAAAGATGTAATGTAAAAGGCCAGGTATGGGGTAAAAAAACAGGAATATGTCAAGAGTCCCAAAAAAAGCTGCTTCAGACAGGCCTGGAGATGATGCTGCCAGAAGCTGACGATTTAGTGTTATTCATTATTTCCAAGTTTGGCTATTACCAGACTTGGAAAAATTATCTAATCATGTAACACTTAAGTGTGAATTCCATTCTTTGACTTTTATCTTTTGTTCCATTCTTAAACTGTATGACACATATTCAACTCTATTAAGGCAAGCCTGAAACAACAGCTTTTGAACTTACGGCATCTTGTGGTAACTTACAGTGGGGTTCACGGAACAGCCACTATTTATTTTGAATTGGCGTTGTGGGACTCAGTACATTTTCAGTTAAACAGTCATTCCAATCTTGCACATGCAAATTTCAGCATTCAGTTTGTTTCAGTCCTCTCTCATTCCTAACTTGCTATTTCAGATTTAATATCTCCTCCCATCTACATCTCCACCAGACATATCTTTAGCACTCACTTTCAGCTAGCCACAACACCACTTACTCCATTTACTCTCTGTTGGTCTCCATCCTATGACAAACAACCCCTTTGTCCCCTCAGTCCCTCTCCCTTTGCTGTTTTATTCCTTGTGATATCAAAGAGCCCTGATAAAAGAGAAGTCAATAAGCATCAGTGAGAAAATATTTCAACGGCTGGACTCAAAGGCTACACAAAGAAAGGCAGAGATGGTTTTTGTATGTTAATTATCCCAGCCTGAAAAATTGCTGCCATAATTCCCACTGGAAATTTCCAGTCTGACCATCCTCTGCTTCTTTGAAAATGACGTTGCTTTCATTGATGGAAGAGCTAAATACAGCCAGATCGTTTGTTGTGGTGATGGGAAGAATGTGGCAATCACATTCATTTGTAGTATCATTCCAGCAAGAATTGCCTGTAGCCCCTGACACAGCCCAGAGTTCCAGACCAAGTAGGAGGACCTAGTCTATATCAGGACCTCACGCGGTCTGAGAACATTTAGAAGTGACCTGAACACTTGGAGATTTGGCTCCCACTGGAAGGCAGAACTCCAATGGAATCTGATACTTTCACATTCCTATCTGAAATGACGGTATATGTGAGTAGTGACAACAGCAACTGTCAGCACCCCATTTCATCAATCATATCAGTAGCTTTGATCTCTAAGCTGACCCATGGAAATTAAAATTACAGACTCACACAAAAAAATTATCTCACAAGAACATCTTTTTCACCCCCAGGAATGAACCCACACATAATATATCATCACACGATCACATGTAACAGCAAGACAACTTGACTTTGAAAGGGTTACTTCCATTAAAAATTGATTACTTTGCAGATGAACAGAATGTCCTTCATATTAGTGACCCTGTGTGATGGCACGGGTATGTTTCTTTGGGAAACCTGACACATATCTGTCAGATTAGGAAGATTCAGATTAATTGATTGATCACATGTATATCAAACCTACAGTGAAATGCATCATTTGTATTAACAACCAGCACAACCCGTGATCGACTCCATTGCTTCTCTCCGACTGAGGCGTTGAAGGCGCGAGCCCATGATCGACCCCATTGCTTTTCTCCAACTGAGGCGTCAAGCAAGGTTGAAGACAAGAGCGGAGGACGGGTGGGTGTTTGGCGCAGTCTGCCTGTGTTTGACCGGTATTCCTCTCCCTCTCTCTAGCTGCTGTCGGAGGGAAGTACAGGAGTCTTGAGATCCATGTTGTAAGGATATCGAAGAGGTGGTGGACTCGTTTTGGGGGACTTTGTGGTTCATGTTGCATGTGTTCCTGGATTCTAGTTACTTTTTTTTTTGCTGCTTTTGAGCAGTTTAATTGGGGCTATGGATGCAGTCTGGGGCGCTTTAGCGAAGAATGTGGCTGCAATGGGCTAGTGGCACGAGACTGAACCGAACACTACTGGCCTCCTGATTTGATGTTTGATATTCTACATGTCGTTCGCTTGCTTTTTGCCGTTTGCGCAATTTGTTCTATTTTTCACGCGTTGGGTGTTTGATGTTTTCTTGAACAGGTTCCATGGTGTTTCTTTTATTTGTAGCTGCCTGCAGGAAGATGAAGCTCAAAGATGTATTCTGTATACATACCTTAATAATAAATGTACTCTACGGGATGTGCTGAGGGCAGCCAGCAAGTGTCGCCATACATTCCTGTATCAACATTGTAACCCCACAATGTTCAGTGCAACAACAGCAAAACAAGCCCCCATTCCTCCTTTCAGCTATCAGGCCTCGAGTTCTGGACTTCCAATCAATCTTCAGCTTCATTCTTTGATACCAACCCCAGGGCTTGCCAAAGACAGACCCTGTCCTCCAGCCTTAGATCACCAGACTCACCAACTCACGTACCCAAGGGGTCACCGGACCTTGTGCATCCCGCTAATACTGCAGGGGACTTGCTGACCTGGGGGGGAGGGGGGTGATGCCACCAGCCCTCATTCTCAGCACTTCCCAGCCCAAAATCCGTCCACTGATATCCTTCGTACACAGCGTCACTAGCCTTCAAATGGGGAGTGAAGGGTGGAAGCTAGACTCTGCCTGATCTCCCAACTCCCCACATTCCTGTTCATAAGCTCTATCCTGACCTCTAACATCCTTCTCTGTCCACAAAACCATCCCTTTGTCCCTAAAGAACAACTAATTCTGAGCCACAGCCCCAGCGGGGAACGCAGCTTGGCACCATTCTGACTGGAAGAGGTCAAAGTGTAAACTGAAATTGGACGGTTAATCAATTCTTGGTTAAGATGACAAAGTGACAGCTAACTCTGTACATCATACAAAGCTGTACCTCATACCTGTTTGAAATCGAGTGAGTCCTAGACCAGCCGTTAACTGTGGCAGGACTTGCATGCTATAAACAGAGATAAGCTTTATGTACAATATTCTACACAGGTTTTGAATAGAGGGGGATTGAAATGTCACACCCATACTGACAACCTCCAATGCAAATGAACTCACAGTCACTGCTGGGTATACAAGATCAGTCTTCCATAGAGCGAGCCTAGGCAAAGCAAACTGCCCAGATAATGTCCTTGAATGTGCCCTTATATTCTGTACTGATCAGCTGGAGGAGTTATCTGCAGACATTCTTAACCTTTCCCTGCTTCAACCTGAGGCTCCCCCTGCCCCTGCTGTAAGAGCACCAGTATCATCCCAGTACCTTAAAAAAAAAAGCAGCATGCTTTAATGACTAGTGCCTAGTACTGACATTCACCATCATGAAGTGTTTTGAGAGATCAGACATGGCACTCATTAACTCCAGTCTCCCAGACCAACCTTAACACACCCCAATTTGCCTAACACCAAAACAGGTCAATGGCAGACGGCATCTCCCTGGCCCCGCACTCATCTGCGGAGCATCTGGACAGTAAAAACGCCTAGATTAGACTATTGTTTACTGACTGCAGGCCAGCCTTCAATAGTGGTCCTCTGGAGGAGATCTCAGTTCACAGATACTTGGAATGCTCCCACACTCAATTTATGGTTTCTCAGAAAATTACTCATACACCTCGCAAATAGGACTAGTTTATACGCTATAAAGGAAATGGTGTGGAAACAACAGGGCTATATTCAGTATATGAAAGAGGATGGGAAGAGAAGTGCTGGCAAAAAGATCAAGGATCAACTTCATTTGCCATATACCACACATTTACAAGTATTAGGAATTTGCTGTGGTGTGTTGGTGCAACTGGCAACAAAACACAACAACATTCAATAATTATAAAGAAATAATTATATATAAATAATAAAAAGCTAATTATGTTGGCGATTAAAGAGTGGATATGGAATAAAATGTGCATAAATAAAGAAATACCAGTATGTATTTACAATACAAGCAGCTTTAAGTGTCTACAGTGCAGTGTAATGATGGGGAAAAAGGCTACCAAGAATGGCTGATCAGATTAACTGCCTGGGGGAAAAGAAACTTTAGCACAAAGTTTTTGTTTTAATAGCCCTATAGCACTTAAAGAAGGGAGCTTTTGGAAAAGGCAGTTTGCAGGGTGGGTAGTATCTGCAATGATTTGTCCTGCGCAGTTCTTTGTTCTGGACACATACATGTCCTGCAGAGATGGTAGACTGCAGCCAATGACCTTTTCTGCTAGTCTGACAGTTTGCTGCAGTTTTCATATTGTGAGAGGATGCTGCACTAAACCAGACAGTGGCGATCCCCTTATTCCCCCAATAGATGTACCATAACCCAATAAGCTAATGACCTTAAACACTGGCGAAGTTCCAGAAGACTGGAGGTGGCTGATGTCATTCCATTGTTCAAAGAGGGTAGCAAGGACAGGCCAGTGAGCCTGACTTTAGTTGTAGGGAAGATACTGGCGAGAAATTTGAGGGACAAGCTCTACCATCGGTTGGATAGTCAATGCCTGATCAGGAATAGACAGTATAGGTTTGTGCGTGAGAGGTCATGTTTGATGAATTTTATGAAGTTTTTTTAAAAAGTGGTAACTAAGGAGATTGACGGCAGGGCAGTGGATGTTGTCTACTTGGACTTTTGTATGGCCTTTGGCAAGGTCTTGCATGGCAAGACTGATCTGGAAGGTTAGGTTGCATGAGGTTCAGATACAGCTAGCAAGGTGGATTCAGAAATGGATGATAGGAAACAGAAGATGATGGCTGAAGGTCATTTTTTTCATCTGGAGGCCTGTGATTAGCAGGGTGACTCACTGGTCAGTATTGGGACATAAGTTATTCATTGTTTCGGTAAATGAGTTAGATATGTGATGTGGAACAGAATGACCCGGGTGTACTGAAAGTATTGCACAAGTAGACAGAGGAGTGGAAAAAAAAGCATTTGGCAATCTGGACTTCTCTGCCAGGGCATCGAGTTTAGGAGAAGGGACATCATGTTGCAATTAATACAAGTAATTGGCGAGACTGCACTTGGAGTATTGTGACTTGTTTGGTTATCCTGTTATAAGAAAGACATAAGGAAGCTAGAGAGAGTGTAGAAGCGATTTATGCTGATGCTGCCATAGGGAGTGATTGGCTATGCTGGATCTTTATTCCCTGGAGCTCAAAAGAATGAGAAGTGACCTCATAGAAGTTTATAAAGTTATGAGAGGTACAGACAAGGTAGATGATCATAGTCTTTTCCCTATGGTTGGGAAGTCCAAAACTGGAGGGTATAGATACAAGATAGGAGGGGAGAGATTAAAAAAAAGACCTGAGGAGGTAACTTCACTACAAATTGGGTACTGAATATCTGGAATGAGCTGATCCAGGTGGGTACAAGTGAAAACTTTAAGAGGCATTTGGATAGGCATATGGTGTGAGGGGTTCGGAGGGGTTATAGGCTAAATGCCAGCAACTGGAACTCAAACGGAAGATGCTGTGGTTAGCATGGAGTAGTTGGGCCAAAGGCCCTGTTTTCATGCTATATTAATCTATGACCCAAAACTAAACATGTAATGTTGATTTGCGACTGCTTAGTATTTTCAGTTTTGAATCAAATGGAACCAAGAACAAAAAAAAACCCTTTAGTGTACTGTTAAATGTGGAACATACCTGCGGGTACAAGAGTAGGAAGAGTAGGAGTTTACTGCATTTGCGTCATGTCACAAATGAAAGTAGAGCACTTGGTATTTCTATCAGAAAAAAAATTGTACAGTGAACAGTGAAACCATGTGAGAAGATAGAAACAACATGGAAAATTGTAAGATCAATAGCGAAAAACACTTGTTGGTGAAAAAGAGAGAAACGTAGACACAAGTTTTTCAGAATCATTCATCTTAAGTCTGAGGTTTATAGATTTTTGTTAAACTGTGGAAAAAAAGTATGCATAGTTAAACTCTCAGATCAACCATTACAAAATGAGAGGTGCTGCTTTGCTTGTCTAGTACAACCTCTACCATCATGGAGGACACAGGCAGTGGGTACACAGGAACATTTCACCTGGAGATTCCTTCCAAACACACACCATCCTGACATGGAAATATACCACTGTTCCTTCATTGTTGCTGTGCCCAACTTCTGGAAGCTTCCTCCCCAATATTTATTTTGGAAATAAATCCCCAAACTAGCTCATAGCATCAAGCATTAAACCTTACATAACACACATATATTAGCCTTACTAACAGTGTATCTCCTCAAAAGGAAGAGAAAATCGGCATGGTGTGCAGCAACTAGCACTGTTACCTCACAGATCCAGGGACCCCATTCAACACCGACCTTCGCTACTATCCTTGGAGGGCTTGCACACTCTTTTTGCAACTGTGTGTTTCTGTCAGGTTCTCTGGTTGCCTCCCATGTCTCAAACACATGTTGGTAGGTTAGCTGGACACTGTAAACCGCCCTTTTGTATTAAGTGGTAAAATAAATTAAAGCAGAGGTAATGGGTCTGTGAAAGAGAATAAATTTCAGGTTACAGAGGAACAAGGAGGGCGAATGGGACTGATGGGATTGCTTTACCAGGAGCTAGCATGCGCCAAATATCCTTATTCAGTGCCATTATCAGTAAACCCAATCTTGTTAGCTATAGGCCCAGCAGTCCAATTGCAAGCATCAGCAAATGATGGAAGCTGTTGTTGACAGTGCCATCAAGCCAAATGTACCAATAACTTGTTCATTGACACCGAGTTTCTTTTCTTGTCTGGACAAATCAGCTCCAGACCTCCCTGTAGTCTTGGTCGAAATTCACACACGAGCCGAGTTCCAAAGTTGAGGTGCAAGTGACTGCCCTTACTACCAAGAGAGTATTTAAATAAGTGTAACATCAAGGAGCTATATAGATCCACCACCATAAGCAGCCATTCCCCCATCATCAGTACAGAGGCTACAGTGTGCACTGTTGATTCTAAATGCACAAGAGCTACTCACCTAACTTGCTTCATTGGCTTTCTCAAAACTGAAGTCAATATAAGGAAAGGTAAATACTCTCCTTCCCCCCCAAACAAAGGACGCTGGCTGTGGCTTTTAGAGATCACAGTACCCCAGCACATCCCTGTAGAAGCTCCTCAGGGTCTGTGGCTGAACTATCTTCCATCACAAGGTGAGAAGTGATATATTCATTGATGATGGGGCCAAGTATAAATTCCATTCTAAATTTAACATTAAATAAAGATGTTTGTAGGAAAAACTGAACACCTAGTTATGGACATTAAGGGGCGAATAATTCATGCCACTAAAGAGCCTAGAACTGACTTTTGCCAAGAAGAAAGAATTTAACCACCTATGCTTGAAAATTAATGGCACTACCATCGGCCAACAGTCATTATTGACCAGAGATTCAACCACATTAGCCATGTTGAAATTTGGCCACAAGAACTGATGTGTATCTGGTAGTGAGCAAGACCTCAAAGCAATTTGGCTCTCTACAAAATGAATTAAGTGCATGATGGAACGCTCTCAAGTAGCCCACGCTCCATCAACCACCATAGACATTCATTCCTTCACCACTGGTACACAGAAGCTACAGCACTATCTAAACAGATAGCAGTTGCTCCACAGTCTTCTCCAATTGCATTCCTAAACTACAACTTCTACCGACAAAACAATTTATGATGTTCTCTTCAAAACTTGTGTGCACCACTTTTGTGATGTGGGGTTAATGGCTCTCTTTAATTTGGAACTTCCAGGACTTCAATAATATCTGTTTCAAACTTCCTTTAGGAAACAAAATCATGTATCCTAAAAGTTGAAGAGATAGGTTTCCACCTTCCCGTTTTAGCAGGCTGGAAATCCCCATTACAATCTCCCTACATCAACTGCTACAGCAAGGTGTTGTATCAGGTTTACATAACACATGAACCAATGACAGCGTCTTCATCTAAAGGGCAACCACCGAATTTAATATAGCATCTTAAGTGTGCTTTACACACGTATAGACCGAGTAGGTGTTGTGCTAAAATTTTCCATAGCTTCTCCTCCCCAACACACAGGTGACTTGTGAAACTCCCCAGAATAAATGAATTCCAATTCATTAAACAAACGTTTCTAAAAATATATGCAAAGCAATTAATTTCTTTCACTTTGCAGACTCATAGATTGTGTTGGAAAAATAAATAGATTGCACAGAATACCAAAGATGTTGTACTGAAGTACCAAGACATGGTGCATTTCCTTCATGTTCTTTCTAAATATCTTTCTCCCCCCCCCCCCACCAAATTTATCAGAACATAAGAATTTTATCTTCAAATTTACATGGAATTGCACCATATGGTCCCAAGGCCCTGACCAAGTTTACAGGAACTCAAGAAAGGGCAAGTCTTCACAAGTTATAAATGGCATTCTTTAAAATCATTCCAGCTATAGCAATCCAAATACTCAACGAAACTAACGATTTAGCAACAGATATTTATGTCACATAAACACCGAAGTATAATTGAATTGTATTCTTGTAGATTTTTGCTTTGTTTTTCCATCACATGGTTGATAATTCTATCATAATTGCAGAAAGAATGAAATTAATGACTTGTAGTGTAGAAGTGGACTGGTCAAAGTTTCATAGGACACACAACAGGAGACAAAACCTCCTTCACTTGGAACACATTTACTAAACGGCTCACCAAATGGTCAAATTCTGTAGAAAGCCCAAATGCACAGCACTGAGTTCCAGATTCAGAAATGTTGTAACTTTTAGTATTTCAGATGTTTCCTTACCTGCCCATCACTTCCCTCTGGTGCTCCTCATTCTTTCCTTTCTTCCATGACCTTCTGTCCACACCAATCAGATTCTCCCTTCTCCAGCCCTTTATCTCTTTCACCAGTTGACGTCCCAGCTCTTTACCTCACCTATCACCTACTACCTTGTATTTCTTCCTCTTCTCCCCTCACCTTCTTACTCTGACTTCTCGTCTTTTTTCTCCAGTCCCGATGAAGGGTCTTGCCTGGAAACATCGACGGTTTACTCTTTTCCATAGATGCTGTCTGGCCTGCTGAGTTCCTCCAGCATTTTGTGTGTGTTGCATGGGTTTGTTAAAGGCATAATATGTTGAACTGACTTGATAGACTTGTTTGAATGACAGGTGGTTAATGTTAATTTGGCAACCAGAATTCAGTATATCAGGTATCTCTTGGACCACTGTGAGGCAGAAATTCTCTCCCCTCTCTTTCCACATTAACACCACTCTCCTTAATAAAGATAGCTCTACCTTTCTTTCTTTGCAGAGTAGTGCTTGATTTTTCCTGTTACGTACCCCGTAACTGGGTTGCCAAACCAGCAGAAATGGATCACTCAGTTGGAGTCTGGAGTACTAGAACTAAGAAAGTTTTATTAAAGAAACAAGCAACACAGTAATCGAAAGGATAATAAATGCAACAGTTCAGTGATGATAAACACATGTGCACAGAATTAAGATAACAGCATCAATCAAGCTCTATCGTTGTCTAGGGGTTAAATGACCAATTTCAAAATGACTCAAAGTTCAGTCCAGTTTGTAGTTCAGTTCGCAGTAATCGTTGCCATGGCGATGGACAAGGTGGGGGAAGAGAGACAGAGATAGAACAGGAACAACTGATCATTCAGAACAGCTTCACTCACAGACCAGCGGGATGGCTCACAAACAGCATTTGGGCGGGTCCTTGGTGATGTCACCTGAGGTCACCGACTGTGACCCCTCCTCCAGATGCGGTCGATCCTCTGCAGTGAACCCGGCACCCAGGCAAGGGCGGACACACCCCGGGTTCCCGCTGATCGTACCTTTCCACCCTGTGCGTTGTCCGGTACTTCTCATCACTCGTGAGAGGCGCACCGCTTCCAGGGTCTCGTTACCTCGGGTGGCGTGTGTGTCTGTCTTAGCGAACCTGTCCCTTTTTATCCCCCTGCTGGGGTATCGCCTGTCCATCACTTCAAACAGTTCAGGGTTCAAAGGGGGGAGCCGCTCCAGACAGCTCTTCCTCCCACATCCCTTCATTACACATCTCCAGACGCTGCTCCATTGTTCCTTATCTCTCCTTCCCCTGAGGGCAGGTGGCAGACCAACTGCTGATGCCACTGATGCTAGCCCAGGCCAGCAAACATCTTAATTTTATGTGTATTCTCGTAACACTTCCCCCCTTTAAGGATTTTTACCGGGAGGTAAAAATTACAAACATGACTACATTATCTGATACATACACAATATACATCTTTAACAGTTATTTAGCTAATACAGAGAATTTGAAGCTGTCAACACCTTGACAGACAGTCATCACATTTTCTGTTCCTTTTACACGTGTTATTAATAATCCCTTAGACCAGGCTCCAACTCAGCAAACTTCATAGTGGCCAAAAACACTGATGAATTGCGACCAATGTAACCTCTCATTTGGTTTTGTCCCGGACCACAATAACAAGGGTCGTCCCATTCCGACTCAGTTTTCTCTCGCAAGGGCTTAGTAGGAGGGGGACGGGTATTGACCGCAGAGTTATTGCAAAACTTCCTGCAGTACCCCACCATCTCCAAGAGCCTTCTGAGGGCCCTCTTGTCTGTCGGGGTGGGGAGGTCAGCGATAGCCTGCACTGCAGCTTGCATCGCTGCCAGCTGCCCCTGTGTCACCACAATTCCCAGGTAGGTGACTCTCGTGTGGCCGAATTCATTTTTTTCAAGGTTCACTATCAGACTGGCTTCAGACAGCCGTATTAAATTGCCAATACACACCTCTGTGGTCATCAGCCCTTTAGTCACTGAATTACTCGAAAAATATGGGTGTTGTTTACTTGGCCGCCCTATTGTAACCGACATAACCCAACGTCCCAGTTCTTTGCATTTCCTCGGGACAATCAAACACATGGGTGCGAGTCGTTTAATTACTCCTTCGGGGATTAAGGGAGAGACCTTATCAGTAGACCTGGCCAAAACAATAGCCTTCTCCCATCTGACCGATCCCATCCTAATCTTTTCAAAATGGTTTTTTCCTCTTATCAAGGGGCCCCTAGCTTCATTGATTTCCACGCTAACACCGACTAGGTTTGTTAGCATATCAAAAGCCGGTGACCGTCTCAGTTCGCGTCGGTCATGATCAATAACATTTTTCCCCCTGGGCAGCCGGTAACTCTCTTTCATGATTCCACCAACTGTTTCCTCCAGCACCGCAAAATGTCCACCGGGGGGTACCTCGTGGGCCATGTTAAAAACCTCATCCCCATAACTCTTTTGCACCACCCCCCATTCCTCATCTGCGGGTACTGTACTTGATTTCCCTTTCTTCCTTAGCACTTCCTCATCCGCACAATAGCCTACTAGTTCCCTTGTCAAGGCTGAGTCAGAGAGAGCGGTCTCGGCAAAAACCATCAGCCCCTCGTCTCGCTCCTGCGTCTGCACAAATTCTTTCCTGGCTACTGCTACGTCCGTCCCAGCTCCCTCACTACCTCTTATCTCACTACACCCTGTCTCATACAAGGTTGGCAGAAATGTTTCAGCCAAATTCACCATCGCGGGCGGGGCCTCCATGCTGGCAGGCTGACCCGTCAATCTCACGACTGGGAACACGATTCCTCCGGCGATGTCATTACCGAGCAAGACTTCCACGTCTTTCATTGGTAACTCGGACCTCACCCCGATCGTGACTACTCCAGAGACCAGGTTGCTCTGTAAATGTATCTGGTGCAAAGGGACTGACTCTGTCCCTTCCCCAACACCTTTGACCTCTACCTCCCCAGTCTGGGTCTCTGAGCTAAACTCTAATACACTCTTCAGTATTAGTGACTGACACGCTCCCGTGTCTCTCCAGATCCGCACTGGAACTGGTTTTAACCTCTTTTTCACTGACACCAGTCCGGCCGAGATAAACCTCTCGCGCCCTTCCTGGACTTTTTCAGACCTGTCCTTCCCTAGCGGTTCGCTTAACAGCTCAATACAGCCATTCCAAATTTCTGCTTTTCCTTTCCCCGTCTCCTTTCTTGGGGCAAAGCACCTGGACGCAAAGTGTCCGACTTTCCCACAATTATAACAGACGACCCCAGGAGACTTCCTACCAGACTGCTCCCGGTCTACCTTATCCTTTTCACTAGTCCCCGGCTTACTTTCTGACTTTTCCGGTGGACTCTCCCCGCCGTCCTGACTACCCTTCTGGTAGCCTTTACTCGGGGCAACCTTCATTTTATGCGTCAACGCATACTCATCCGCTAACTTAGCAGTTGCGGCTAACGTGGCTGCCTCTTTCTCATCGAGGTAGGGTCTCATACCCTCAGGGACACAACCTTTAAACTGCTCAATCAGAATCAGTTGCAGCAGTCTGTCATAATCCCCCTCTACCCCTTTCGAGGCGCACCAACGCTCACAATATGTTTGCATCTCACGAGCAAACTCCAAATACGTGCAGTCCCACCGCTTCCTCGCATTCCGGAACCTCTGCCGGTATGCCTCCGGGACCAACTCATAAATCCTGAGGATGGCCTCTTTCACCACCTCATACCTCTGGGCATCTTCCGCGGATAAAGCTGAGTAAGCTTGTTGGGCTTTCCCTTTCAGTACACTCTGAAGTAAGACAACCCACTTATCCCTCGGCCATTCCTGACTTATAGCTACCTTTTCGAAGTGGAGAAAGTACCGATCCACATCGGTATCGTCAAATGGGGGAACCAGCCTAACCTCCTGGGTCGCCCGGAACCCTCCACCTTGGTTCGGCACGAGCCCCTGCTCGGCCCTTATCTTTAACTTCTCCAGCTCAAATTCCCTTTCCCTCTGTTTCTCCTCTCTCTCCAACTGTCTGTCCCTCTCTCTCTCTTGCCTTTCTACCTCTCTCTCCTGCCTTTCTAACTGCTTCTCTTCGTGTTCTAACTGCCGTACCCGGAACTCGTGCTCGAGTCTCAGTTTTTCAAGCTGTACCTGTACCGCGTCTCCAGCAGGTTTTTCAATAGACACCTCCCCCAGCTCACCTTGGGGAAACACACCTTTAGATACATAGTGCTCTACAATAGCTCTGTGTATCTCCTCTCTCCTCATTGTCGACTTCACCTTAGCAAGATTCACCCGTTTTGCCACAGCTATCAATTCCGATTTCCTGGCATCCTCTAATGCCTCCAAGGTCGGCGCCTTTATAAATTCCTCAACCTCCATTTCTGCTGTTTGTCTTTTCTTTCTTTCGGGAATTTTAACCCAATCAATTTACTCCGTCCCAAATTTAGCGTTCAAAATCCCGGACGAGCCCCCACTTATGTTACGTACCCCGTAACTGGGTTGCCAAACCAGCAGAAATGGATCACTCAGTTGGAGTCTGGAGTACTAGAACTAAGAAAGTTTTATTAAAGAAACAAGCAACACAGTAATCGAAAGGATAATAAATGCAACAGTTCAGTGATGATAAACACATGTGCACAGAATTAAGATAACAGCATCAATCAAGCTCTATCGTTGTCTAGGGGTTAAATGACCAATTTCAAAATGACTCAAAGTTCAGTCCAGTTTGTAGTTCAGTTCGCAGTAATCGTTGCCATGGCGATGGACAAGGTGGGGGAAGAGAGACAGAGATAGAACAGGAACAACTGATCATTCAGAACAGCTTCACTCACAGACCAGCGGGATGGCTCACAAACAGCATTTGGGCGGGTCCTTGGTGATGTCACCTGAGGTCACCGACTGTGACCCCTCCTCCAGATGCGGTCGATCCTCTGCAGTGAACCCGGCACCCAGGCAAGGGCGGACACACCCCGGGTTCCCGCTGATCGTACCTTTCCACCCTGTGCGTTGTCCGGTACTTCTCATCACTCGTGAGAGGCGCACCGCTTCCAGGGTCTCGTTACCTCGGGTGGCGTGTGTGTCTGTCTTAGCGAACCTGTCCCTTTTTATCCCCCTGCTGGGGTATCGCCTGTCCATCACTTCAAACAGTTCAGGGTTCAAAGGGGGGAGCCGCTCCAGACAGCTCTTCCTCCCACATCCCTTCATTACACATCTCCAGACGCTGCTCCATTGTTCCTTATCTCTCCTTCCCCTGAGGGCAGGTGGCAGACCAACTGCTGATGCCACTGATGCTAGCCCAGGCCAGCAAACATCTTAATTTTATGTGTATTCTCGTAACATTCCTATCACCTATGCCATCCTTGTTCATCTATAATATAATCATATTTTAACTCAATTTCTCAAGAATCCTCCACTGTTCATAAATTACCAGATTTTGCTGCGTTCAAGTAGTGAATGCACAAAAATATTCCCAAAAGAAAGTAAGTCATTGTCTTGTTCCACCCAGTGCAAGTTCCTTTGCCTAAACCACTGACTACATTAATCTCCCTCGAATCTAGGTGAATTCACCATTTAAAACCCTCTTATCAACCTGAACACAAGATCCACATAAACCATCATATTACAGCAAAGCCTGACTACTTCAACCTAAAACCATCTTGCTCTTAGAATTCTTAATTCTACACTTAACTGCGTAATATACTCCTGAAAGGTCTAGTAATGACTCTGAAAAAGCTGCTGCCCATGGCCTAACTCACACTGTTATCTTCACCATTTCCTCTGTGGTTCGTTGTCTATGTTTGCTCCTAGTTAAACAAAATCCTGTTTTCAAATTCAAGTTCAGCCCTCAGCCAGCACTTTATTTAGCCTTCTGTAGTATCTCTGCTTTCAAAAGTTCATTCTTGCTCATTTCCATATATAGATTCACCACAATCAGCCAAGCCTTCAGCTGACAAGCTCATGAGCACCAGAAATTTTCTGCATCACCAAGCCTATACCTCTATTTTCTTCTTTAATTCACTCTTATCACCTTTTGATTTTCATCTTTTTGTGTCTTAAAGTATTTCTTTTCCTTGACAGACTCACAAGCTATCCTTGTAAAGATTCCAAACTGTTCACAGATGAAACGTTTCTGTGTAGTTTGCCTCTTGGCACAGATTTCTAGTATCCTGAATTGTAATACAATTTCATCTCATAACAGCCACACTAGACAGCTGACCTAGATATGGAGCTGATTTATGGTCTGCTAAGCTGCCCATTTCTTCTTTGTCCTGATGGTCATTGACAAAGTCTGAGAGCTTTCAAAGACTTGCTCTCATGACTGCATTATAATTGATGACCCTCTTACCAGATGCCATAATTTACTAAATATGCCATATCAGTGCAAGTTACTGTGGTTAGAGACCCATCATCCTTATATAGTTTGCCTATTATCACAATGTTAGCACTCCATGACCTTGTATTTACTGACCAGCTGAAGAGTTGAATACATTGGGAAGAATCATAAAGTAAACAGGACAGAAACAGGCCCGTTGGTCCAACTCATGCTTACTGACCAAAATGTCCATCCAAGCTAGTCCCATTTGCTCACATTTGGCCCATAACACTCTGAACCTTTCATATTCATATACCTGTCCAAGTGTCTTCAATGTCCTTTTATACCCGCCCCAATCATTTCCTCTGGTTTCTCATTTGTAACGTAAAATGCATCATACCCTGCATAGAAAAGTAGCCTCCTAGATCCCTTTCAAATCTTACCCCTCCCACCTTAAACCTATACTACTTAGTTTTTGAGTCCCTTTTCCATGGAGAAACAAACATCCCCATCTGATGTTATACATTTCTATAAGTTCACCCCTCAGTATCCTACGGGATTTTAAATTATTTTCAAGGTCCCAGTCTCTTCCAGACATAGTTTAGCATGAGGCCAACTAATTTCTGACATTTATTGCTGCCTATTGCAGAATAAGGTTACGTGTGAACCCAAAGAAACCAAAAGAGGTGGTAAATTAAAAACAAAAATTTTAAAAAAATCAAAACAACATTAGGATGACATCTGGTGTTTTGGAAGAGACAAATTGTAGGCAACGGGTAAGCAGAGGAATACGATGCAAATTGTGTCTCAGAACAAAGAGTTGTGTCATAGTTGCGAAAGATGGGGCAGTATTGGGGAGTAAAAAATGTCTGGAAAAAGGGAACACACATTCGATAGGAGAGAAAGAAGCTGAGGTCAGGACGGCAGAAACACAAGGACGGTGGAAGTAACAGAGAAGCCGCGACGTGTAGCCGGGAGAAAAATGGGGAGCACATTTTCTGGTAAGGAAAACAGGACAATGAGGAAAATGCAGACTGCGCGGAGGAGCTGGAAAACGAACGAGAAGCTGGAAGAAATATACAGGGCGTGGGGGAGAGCAGGGATGCATATGAGAGTGAATAGAATAAAAGGAGTGGAAAAATTTAATCGTGGCTTCTATTTACATCTCCGGAGATCTCGACAAAATGCACTGAATCACTAACTTAATTTGTTTCACAGGAGCCGCCAGTAAAATAAGAACGAACGTACTCACAATTAAGTCTCCGTACCGAACAACAGAAAGTCGAGCCTGGAACAGCTTGTCTGCAAGAGCGATGCGGGGAGCTGTTTCAGCACACACTCTTTAAAAGAAACAGCCCAAAATGGTTTTCATGTGAGCTTTTCGTCTGCTACTCCTCAGAAATAATCGGGTTTAAATAGGCAGAATCAATCCTCTGATCATCGAAATGGAAAATTTTGTAACTGTTACTCAGTTCGAACGACTTCGTACCGCTGCCGCCGCGCTGATGAATTGCGTGGAGGGAGCGGGGGGAATCAGACGGCATTGGCGCACTGCCAATGATAAATCCTTGTTCGAATACTGCAATCAATGCTTTAGGGAATGTGGAGAGAAGCAGTTTTCTGGGGGTGGGGAGAAAATCTCTACATTGTGATCGCTATTATTCTTCGTGATTTTATCATTCTAAGATATTCCTTTATCGGCAAAGGATTGTGCAATGAGTCCGGTGTGGGGGCGGGGGTTGGTGTTTATCTGGCGATTACACACAGGATAGTTCCCTTCTGCTTCCAGCTCTGCAACTGAACCACTTAGAACACACACTAGCCAGGCTGTTTTATCCTTCATTGTTTCTCAAGTAGGATTTCCTTCATGCATAACTATTGCAGACATCCCACCCTGCAAAAACTCATTTCAGGCAGGTAGCATCGCCGCCCCCGGCAACCCCATATCCTCCCCCCACCCCCGTCGACCTCCAAGGGTGCATGTATACAGGACATTTAATTATGAAAGAACACAATTTATTTGATCACATATTGAAACTATTTACACACACACACACATATATATATATATATATATATATATATATATATATATATATATATATATATATATATATATTCATTCCTTGTTGAGTATTTTGTTGGCAGTCTCAATGCTTTATGCTAATACAAATAGCTTTTCAATTTCTTTTGGAAATTTTCCTTGTACTGTGATGTGGCTTGCTTGGCAGATTTGAGCATTTTGCCAGAAGTCTCAACCGCAAGCAGTCTGCATCAATGAATTTGTTAATTTTGCAAGACATCAGATTCACAAGTGCTTTGTGAGACAGCTGACTTCTGAATTCTGTCTTAATGTGACGCACCATGCTGAACGCCCTTTCTAAATCACAATTAGAATTTGGTAACACCAGAAGCAGTTTCATCAACTGGCAGAGCTCTTTGAATCTCAAATGCCCTGTGCTCACAGATTTTACTTTGGACAGCTCCCCCCAGAACTCATCAACTGGCAAACTTTTGTAGTTTGGCACCAGTCCTTCAAGGTTAGTTGAGGCATAATCCAGGACTTCCAAGTGGAGCTGTTCTCTTGCATCTGCCTTGATCACTTTTGGAAATCTCTCTGTCAAAGTCAAAATCTGGTCTGGATTCACCTCATCTTGGCTCTCTGCATTGACCACGGACAGATTTTTCAAGATTTGGTCTCTCATTGGGAACTTCTCCAAGATTTTTTCAAAGCACCTGACATAGAATGTTCTGGCATCTTTGAAGAACTGCTTTGTCTTGTAAGGGGGGGGGGGAATCTCTTGTGCTTCCTCGCTTAGCAACTGCCTCCTTGCCAGTAACCCAGTAAAAAGCTCTTCATCTGGGCGGTGAATTTCAGGGTTGCTCACATCTATCTCCTGAATGTTCTGTTCTCTCAATACCTTTGGCTCAATAAATCTGCTTGCTATATCATGCAGGAGCTCTTCTACACTCTAATCCAACTTGATGAGGATAGGTGCCTTGTTTTGAAAAATCAAATTGAATTTGTCAAAACATTGTGTGACATTATGGAGAAAGCATGTGTATATTTTCAATTGGGGCTCTTTCAGCCTCTTCTGAATATGAGATGACTCCTGATTCTCACTCTTTGACTCAAATTATGAAATAAAGGCTGGCCATTGGTGGAGCAGATGGTCCAATTCTTTTTCTAAAGAAAGCCAGCATGTAGGACAATGATTTTGTACTCTCTGCTGGGCAACATTGCAGAACTCTTGAAACTGTTTTAGGTCTTCTCTTTGTTAGGAACTTTTCTCAAAGTAGTGATAGATGTCAATGAGCAGTTCTTCAGGTTACATTGAGAGCTCCTTCGCAGCAGTTTTGGTACAAATGTTGACCAGGTGACTTGGACAGCCAACGCTGTAAATATGAGGGGCTTGTGCTTTCACTCTTGATAAGATAGAGTTGTTTTCGCCAATCATCACACTGCAGTTGTCACTGCTAAATCCTACACAATTAGACCATTCAAGGCCTTTGTCATGCATGGATGATGCAATGCAGTTGAATATGTTTTCAGCTTTGGCATCATTGCACACTAGCATGTATACAAATCCAACTGTTACCTTATCCTGTGTTTCATTCTAGTACCTGGCTAAAATGGCACATTCCTTCTCACACATGATATCGTTGCTTTCATCAACCAAGATACTGTATGGCCTTTTTGCTGTCCGGATGAACTTGTACAGATCCTCTGAACATTCAGGTTCCAGTGCCATGGTCACAATTGCTGCTGTCTTGGTTGATGAGCAGGCATAGTTTTTTGCTATTTCTGTACTTATATTATATTACATTATCAATAGACAATAGGTGCAGGAGTAGGCCATTCGGCCCTTTGAGCTAGCACCGCCATTCACTGTGATCATGGCTGATCATCTACAATCAGTACCCTGTTCCTACCTTCTCCCCATACCCTTGACTCCGCTATCTTTATCATGGATTCCTTTTTTTATTCTATTACAACTTTAAGCTCGTCTACAGGGAGTTTGGCCTCATCACGTAGGACATCAATAGAGTGGCTCCTTAGCAGCTAGCCAGCTAGTTTAAATAACGTTAGCTATGCTAATAAATGAATGACACCTGTTAAACTCACCTTAACATGTCCTTTACAGTCATTTGGGCAATAGAATAGTCACTGTTGCAAACAGTGCAGCGAGCAACACTATCATTATTTTTGACCCCTATTAGGCAGGGGTACACTTTAGTGTAGTCTGGGGTGAAGTGTGTTTTATATATTTTTTTGAAATACTCTGCCATGGCGGTGCAGGACACTAAACTGAACTGATGGAGAGACAGAGGTCAACTGTAAAGCCCGCCCACAGAGAAAACTGATAGGTCTACTTAGCACAAAGAGACCAATCAGGATGCTCGCTCCTGCTCCCGCACTCAAAAAAATCAATTTCCAGGATATTGTATATAATTTCCGGGCATCAGGGAGCTACCATCAATATGCGGGAGACTCCCGGAACTTCCGGGAGAGGTGGGATGTCTGCTATTGCAGCGAAAGCACCCTCACCTTCAAAAAGGACAGATAGCGAGTAAAGTAGGAAAGGATCACAGGTTTTGAAGGCCGGGGCAATGCATACTAGAATGGGAAGAAAGAAAGAAGATGAGGTCTGAAAGAACTCTGAGGGAGGTTAGGGATTTGGCCTGAGAGTGGGAAGGATGGCAGGGAGAATCGCAAAGGCATGCTTCTGAAGGTAATCTGAGCTTCCCAAAATTCAGTACTGTCAATCTC
Source organism: Mobula hypostoma (assembly GCF_963921235.1). Lineage (NCBI taxonomy): Eukaryota > Metazoa > Chordata > Chondrichthyes > Myliobatiformes > Myliobatidae > Mobula > Mobula hypostoma. The sequence continues at coordinate 31,720,533 of NC_086129.1, read as the reverse complement.
ATTCAGAGCCAAGAAGTGTCAGAAATAGAGAAAACCATCATGATGTAAAATCAAGACTGAAGTTTGGATTCCTTCAGCAAAAACCTCTTGGGGACTTGGCAATAGTTGACAGTAGAGCAGGAAATTCCCCACATTTGTTTGGACTGAACACAAAACACATGGCACCATGCTGGACCTGAAAACTTAATGTTATCCCTTGACACCTTGATGAGCAGAAAAAGAAAAAAAAAACACATTCAAATGTTCATTAAAAAAACATTCATCATCATTCTCATGCTCTCCAGTCAGAAGTGTTGAGAAACATGTCATATGAGTTTGCAAGGTCATGAGTGTCTTTGGCTGAATTGAGGCAATGGTATGCAGCTGTTAAATTTATTTGTGGCACTGCTGATGCAGGGCAGTCGATATAAAATCACCCAGGTTTTCTTGTCCTGATTCCTATCTAACTGGCTGGTCAACTGAATGACGAGCATTGATTTCAGAATGTTGCTTATTTCGAAGCTAACAGGTGCGATCTGCATATGTTCAAATTACTTTTGGCAAAAAATAGTGTGAAATTGCACCTTATTTATGAAGTGATTAAGAAGCCATTCAGGTCCTTGCTCTAACAGGCTACTGATCTCCTTCTGAGGAAAAATACCTGTCAAGAGAATCCCACCAGTTCAATCGCTGTATTCCAACAGGCTTCATAACAGCTTGGACAACATCACTCACCTCAACATTGAAATGATTCCACAACCTATGGACTCACTTTCAAGGATTCTATAACTTATGTTCTCAGTATTATTTATTTATTAATTGTATTTGCACAGATTGTCTTCTTGTGCACATTGGTTGTTTGGCACTCTTTGTGTGTAGTCTTCATCTTTCTTCTACCATGAATGCCTGCAAGAAAATGGATCACAGGGCAGTATATGATGACGTATGCTTACTTTGAGAATAATAAAATTTACTTTGAACTTTGGGGGAAATAAGTTAATAAGTCCAGTACTTATACAAGTTACATGTTAGTATGTGCGTTAGTAAGTATTTATACAATTTACTGTTGAAAATATCCTGGCTGGTTGTATTATGGTCTGCTACAGCAATTCAAATACAGAAGCTGCAGAGGGAAGTGTACTCTGCCCAGTACATCATGGGTGCATCCTTCCCCATCATCTGATGTATCCACAGGAGGCTCTGTCTGAAGAAAGCAACAGCTATCATCAAAGATCCCCACCACCAGAGCATGCCATCTTCTCCCATCTACCATCAGGCAGGAGGTATAGAAGCCTTAAGTCTCAAAATATCAGGTTAAGAACAACTACTTCCCTTCAACCATTTGGTTGTTGAACAGCTACTTCCCTTCAACAATTCGATCACTTTGCACTAAAATAGATTTTGTATTTTTTTTGTTTTGTTCTAATTCTGTTCTTTTTTGTAAAAATTGTGAAAAAGAACAATGTGTATGAGAAAAACATTATATGATAATTGTATAAGCAATGTTAAGAAAGAGTATTGAAAGACATGACACAGTATAAAAAAAATTGTTTGGCAGGAAGTATGGGTTTACATGTTGTGGCTTGTTTGAGGATAAAATTTCCGAAAACTGAACACAAGACATGCTTCTGAAGTTAGGCTGAACTTTCCAAAAGTCAGTATTGTCAATCTCATTCAGTCAGGCTGATTATGCAATTTAAATCTGTATCCAGCAAGAGTATTTGAGTTCATATGTGTAGTTTTTGTGTAGCAGAATCAGCTAGGGTATTCAACATCAGTTCATAGGAATTAGTTTTTATTGCATTTTGTGTAAACAATACTAAGGATACAAAGAACTCACCTGAACAGGAGACGCCCAATGTGACATCTGCTATACCAATGTTAAGGCAACACACAGATTCTGATTCTGTAAAACCGGATCCTGTTCAAGTGTGTGTTTCATCAAATCTACAATTCAATTAGAAGCAATAAAGCAATAATGAAATATACTATATGGCTGGCCAGGGCAGTTCTTATTGCAGTGTTTTCGTTGCCATGAAAACTGAAACTTATATCTCATTGCTCTGAAAAAAAAAGATATTTAATTTATTCAGCTGAGCCATGTAGGTCAAAGGAATTCTGTGTAAATCAGATTGAGATTGAGAAAAAGAAAACAAAAAAAGGAAATGTAATCTGAAATGAAGCCCCTGTAGGGTCATATCAAGGCCTAGATAGAGTGGGTGTAGAGAGGATGATTACTATGGTAGGAGTGTCTAAGACCAGAGGACACAGCCTCAGAATAGAGGGGCATCCTTTTAGAACAGGGATGAGCAGAATTTCTTTCACCAAAGAGTGGTAATTCTGTGGAATTTGCTGCCATAGGTAGCTGTGGAGGCCAAGTTTTTATGTATATTTAAGGCAGAGGTTGATAGATTTTTGATTGGTCAGGACATGAAGCAACACGGTGGGGAAGGCAGGAGATTGGGGCTAAGAAGAAAAATGGACCAGGCATGATGAAATGGCAGAGTAGACATGGGCTGAATGGCCTAATTCTGCTCCTATATCTCTACTTCTATATGTCTCTATTTCAATATATAGTTGTACATGGTAAGTAGGAGGCTTTCAAAAAGGAAATTTTGAAACGACAAAGCTTGCATATGCCTGTCAAAATAAAAGGCAATGATGCAAACACAAGGAAATCTGCTGATGCTGGAAATTCAAGCAACACACACAAAAATTGCTGGTGAACGCAGCAGGCCGGGCAACATCTATAGGAAGAGATACAGTCGACATTTCAGGCCGAGACCCTTCGTCAGGACTAACTGAAAGAAGAGATAGTAAGAGATTTGAAAGTGGGAGGGGGAGGGAGAGATCTGAAATGATATGAGAAGACAGGAGGGGGAGGGGTGGAGCTAAGAGCTGGAAAGTTGATTGGCAAAAGAGATATGAGAGGATCATGGGATGGGAGGCCTAGGGAGAAAGAAAGGGAGAGGGGGGAAGCCCAGATGATGGGCAAGGAGTATAGCGAGAGGGACAGAGGGAGAAAAAAGAGAGAGAGAAAAATAACAATAATAAATAAGGGATGGGGTACGAAGGGGAGGTGGGGCATTAACGGAAGTTTGAGAAGTCAATGTTCATGCCATCAGGTTGGAGGCTACCCAGACGGAATATAAGGTGCTGTTCCTCCTACCTGAGTGTGGCTTCATCTTGACAGTAGAGGAGGCCGTGGATAGACATATCAGAGTGGGAATGGGATGGGAATTAAAATGTGTGACCACTGGGAGATCCTGCTTTCTCTGGCAGACAGAGCGTAGGTGTTCAGCAAAACGGTCTCACAGCCTGCGTCGGGTCTCGCCAATATAAAGAAGGCTGCATTGGGAGCACCAGACGCAGTATATCACCCCAACCGACTCACAGGTGAAGTGTCGCCTCACCTGGAAGGACTGTCTGGGGCCCTGAATGTTGAGGGAGGAAGCGTAAGGGCATGTGTAGCACTTGTTCCGTTTACAAGGATAAGTGCCAGGAGGGAGATCGGTGGGAGGGATGGGGGGGACGAATGGGCAAGGGAGTCACGTAGGGTGCGATCCCTGCGGAAAGCAGAAAGGGGGGGGAGGGAAAGATGTGCTTAGTGGTGGGATCCCGATGGAGGTGGCGGAAGTTACGGAGAATAATATGTTTGACCCGGAGGCTGGTGGAGTGGTAGGTGAGGACAAGGGGAACCCTATTCCTAGTGGGGTGGCAGGAGGAGGGGTGAGAGCAGATGTGCGTGAAATAGGAGAGATGCGTTTGAGGGCAGAATTGATGGTGGAGGAAGGGAAGCCCCTTTCTCTAAAAAAGGAGGACATCTCCTTCGTTCTGGAACGAAAAGCCTCATCCTGAGAGCAGATGCAGCGGAGACAGAGGAATTCCGAAGGGGATGACAGGTGTTGAGAACAAATGAGGTGATTATGGAGTATAAGAAGTGCAAGAGAACACCTAGAAAAGAAATCAGGAGGGCTAAAAGGCCTGATGTTGTCTTTGCAGACAAGGTGAAGGAGAATCCTAAGGAATTCTACAGATATGTTAAGAGCAAAGGGATTGCAAGGGACAAAACAAGTCCTCTGGAAGATCAGATTGGTAATGCATGCATGGAGCCAAAAGAGATGGGGGAGATCTGAAATGCATTTTTTGCATCTTTATTTACTCAGGACACGGACACAGAGTCTATAGATGTGAGGCAAAATGACAACAACTTCATGAACCCTATACAGATTACAGAGGAGGAGGTGTTTGCTGGCCTGAGGCAAATTAGGGTGAATAAATCCCCAAGTCCTGACAAGGTGTTCCCTCGGACCCTGCAGGACGCAACTGCAGAAATTGCCCGGCCCCTAGCCGAGACCTGGATGATGGGGATCCCTGATTATGGATGTTCCCTGCCTACAATGACATTTCATAGAGATGTACTCAATGGCTGGGAGGGCTTTACCCATAATGTACTGTGCACTGAGGAGAGCGGTAGAATAAAGTGATCTTTTGGCACATTGGCCTTCATAAATCAAAGTATTGAGTAGAGGAGATGGGATGTTATGTTGATGTTATATAAGAAATCGGTGAGACTTATTTTGGAGAATTATGTTTGGTAAGCTACCTGCAGGAAAGATATAAATAAGGTTGAAAGAGTACAGAGAAAATTTAGAAGGGTGTTGCTGGGTCTGGAGGACCTCAGTTACAAGGAAAGATGGAATAGGTTAGGACTTTATTCCTTGGAAAGTAGATGATTGAGAGATTTGATAGAAGTATACAGAATTATGAGGGTATAGATAGATAGTGTAATTGCAAGCAGGCTTTTTCCACTGAGGTTGGGTGGAACTACAACTAGAGGTCCTGGGTTAAGGGTGAAATGTGAAAAGTTTAAGGGGAACATGAGGGGAAACTTCTTCACCCAGAGGGTCATGCGAGTGTGGAATGAGCTGCCAGCACAAGTGGTGCATGCGAGCTCAATTTCAATGTTTAAGTGAAGTTTGGATAGGTACATGGATGGTAGTGGTACGGAGGGATATGGTCCGGGTGCAGATCAATGGGAGTAGAGAGTTTAAATGGTTTGGCATGGATTAGAAAGTCCAAAGGGCCTTATTCTATGCTGTACTTTTCTATGACTCTATTGTTTTCTTACTCTACTGCTAGCTATAACAGGATCAATGAAAGATCAACCAGAGTGTATAAGACAATAAACTGTCCAAATGCAAATATAAATAAATAGCAATAAATATTGGGAACATAAGATGTAATGCCTTTGAAAGTAAGTCTATAGGTTGTGAGAATATATTAATGATAGGGCAAGTGTGTGTAGTTATCACGATTTATTCAAGAGCCTGATGGTTGAAGGTTAGAAACTGTTCCTGAACCTGGTGGTGCAAGTCCTGAGGCTCTTGTACCTTTTACCTGATGGTAGCAGTGAGAAGAGAGCATGACCTGGGTGGTGGGGATCTCTGATGATGGATGCTGCTTTCCTTCGACAGCATTTCATGTAGATGGGCTCAGTGGTGGGAAGGGCTTTACCTGTGATGTACTGGGCCATATTCACTATCTTTTGTAGGATTTTCTGTTCAAAGACATTGGTGTTCCCATACCAGGACATGATGCTGCCAGTCAATACACTTTCCACTACACATCTATAGAAGCTTGTCAAAGTTTTAGATGACATGCCAAATCTGCACAGAATCTCTAAGGAAGCAGAAGCGCTGTCATGCTTTCTTCACAATTGCATTTACATGCTGGATCCAGGACAGTTCCTCTGAAATAGTAACACTCAGGAATATACAGTACTAACCCTCTCCACTTCTGATCCTCCGATGATGACGGGCTCATGGACCTCTGGGTGCCCTCGTCCTGAAGTCAATAATCAGCTCCTTGGTCTTGCTGACATTGAGTGAGACGTTGTTGTCATGACACCACTCAGCCAAATTTTCTATCTCCCCCCTATATGCTGATCCATCACCACCTTTGATACGGCCCACAACAGTGGTGTCATCAGCAAACTTGAATATGGTGTTGGAGCTGGACTTAGCCACCCAGTATTAGGTGTAAAGCGAGTAGAGAAGGGGGCTAAGCACACAGCCCTGTGCTGATGGAGATCGTGGAGGAGATGTTGTTGACAATCCAAACTGACTGGGTCTACAAGTGAAGAAATCCAGGATCCAATTGCACAAGAGGGTATTGAGGCCAAGGTCTTGGAGTTTATTGATTAGTGTTGAGGGGTTAATAGTATTAAATGCTGAGCTGTAGTCGATAAACAGAATCCAGATATATGCATAAACAGGCCATTCGACCCATCTAGTCCAAGCTGGCCTAGTTTTGTGCCTAGTCCCATCTTCCTGCATCCAGACCATAGCCCTCCATACCTCTCTCATCCATGTACCTATCCAAGCTTCCCTTAAGTGGTATAATTGAACCCACATCTACCACTTCCACTGGCAGCACATTCTATACTCACACCACTCTCAGACACTCCTTAAATATTTCACTTTTCACCCTTAACCTATGACTTCTAGCTCTCATCTCAACCATTATCAGTGGAAAAAGCCTGCTTGCATTTACCATATCTTTACCTTTATAATTTTGTTCTCCTCTATTAAGATCTCCCGCACCCTCCTGTGTTCCAGTGAATAAATTCCTAACCTATCCAGCCTATCCTTGTAACTCAGGTCCTCAATTCTTGGCAACATCTGTGTAATTTTCCTCTGCACTCTTTCAAGCTTATTGTATCTTTTATGCAGGAAGGCGACCAAAACTACACAATATACTCTAAATTTGGTCTCACTAAACTCTTATGCAACTTCAACGTAATATTCCAACTCCTACACTCAATGTCCTGACTTTTGAAGGCCAATATGCCACAAACTTTCTCTGTGACCCTATCACCTGTGATACGACTTTTAAGGAATTATGAATATATATTCCCATGTCCCTTTCTTCTATAGCACACCCCAGTGCCTCACCATTCACTGTGCAAGTTCTACTGTTTGCTCTCCCAAAGTGCAGATCGTCATTTGTCATGGACTTCATAGCCTATCAGAGGAATTGGTTTCTGTTAACATTCTGCAATCCCACTGAATCACGTTCATATTTGTATGTGCCCTAGGAATAGTTAGAAAGTTTTAGAGTCTCATTAAAACCCAATGTTCAGTCCAAACATTGAATGAAATGTTGATAAAACCATGAATGGATAATTGACTTTTATTATTGAATTATTCAGTGAGATTCTGGATTGCATAATTTCTTCCAACATTCAGGACAATTCCTCTCTCTGCTGTATGATAATTCCCAGCAGGGTGGGTTATACTCACTAGGCTGTACAGCCCAATTTACAGGGAATGGTGGAGGAAGTCAATGAACCAGAGCTGAATCCCACCCCAGAAATCAGAGAAGATGCTCCACGACAGGTGTGTCAAGGTCAAAACTTGGAAATGGCGTAGAAGGAGTTGGAGCTGGAAATTAATGGAAAGATTCAACAACAAATACAGGGAAGTTCTTATGGACCACATGGCATCCATCTTAGGGAGTTAGAGCATATGGACCAAACAAGAGTCAGAGATACAAGTTACCAACCAATCCTCCACAAGTGGTTATTAAAGAACAGGATGCAATCCAAATTGATATTAAGACACAGAACTCAGGATTCACCACGAGAATTCCTAGGAATGACAACAAGACAATAACAATACCTATTTATGAAATTTTAAACTGTTAGGAAGATCTCCAAGAGAGAAAAAACTAGTGACATGTTTAACCCTGTAACTAAATTTGCATAAATATTCTTAAATATCAATACGGTCAACTGCCATAACATGCTGCTCATTATTTCTTGAAGAAGGAACATAACAACATAATAATGTAAAGTGTAAACATTGCTTTAATGTTATTGAGATCACTATTAAATTAAGTCATAGTGTTTTTGGTGAACTATTGCAGACAGTTAAATATAGACCGCTGTGATGCATAAATATTTCTCTAATATACCTAGTCTCATTGAGCTATGTAATAGTCCAGAATACAATTACCGGAAGAACAATATACTACAGACACTAGAAAGACCATAGGTGCTGAAAATCTGGGGCAACGTACACAAAATACTGGAGGCCTTATAAAGGGTCTCAGCCCAAAACTGTTCAATTCTCTCCATAGATGCTGCAGGCCTGCCCAGTTCTTCTGGCATGTTGAGTGTGTTGCTTAATATACTGCACTTTGTTGAGTGTTATACCGTGCTGCTATTTCATTTGAGAGGCTTTTATAACAATGGCTTGAATAACAGGAGCAGAATAAATAGAGCAATAATGATGATAGCCATTGGCATAATCAAACTTACAGCAGAGGCAATGTTCATCCTGATGTTGTTTTGCTATTAAACGTTAGTGGAACAGGTCTCTTGCTTTATTTTCTCCCATCATCCCTTCCACTTTCTCCTGGCCATTCTTTATATCTCTCTTCAGCCAACCACATATGGTCCTACAGTGTGGAAATAATGATTTTCTATTAGTGTTGTGACAGACAATGAACTTCATCAACCAATCAAGCTGGTACAATCACTAACACAAAATACTCTGCAGATGCTGGGGTCAAAGCAACACACACAACACGCTGGAGGAACTCAGCAGGTCGGGCAGCTTCCCCCCACCTTCTTTATTGGGCCCCTGCCCCTCCCTCTTCAGTCCTGATGAAGGGTCTCGGTCCGAAACGTTGACTGTTCATTTCCACGGAAGCTGCCCGACCTGCCGAGTTCCTCCAGCATGTTGTGCATGTTGGTACAATCACTGTTGATTCGATACTTGATCCTATCTTGTTTGCCAACCACATTCCATTTTCTAATAACACTAACTCGATATGATTTGAAACAAAGACCCTCTCTCGTCTGTCCTCTTTCTGTCTGGGTGTGCCAATATTTATTACAGCAACCTCTCAATATTCTCTGCTCAGAATAATGCTGAGATCATCCTTGTCTACAATATGATAAAAGAAAAGGAGACCCCCTTTAAATGGTTCCCAATTAAAATGCATTTAATTTCATTTTTACTCAAGTTCAAGTAACAGCATGTCTGAAGATTCTCATTCCTGGAGTTCTTCTCAATACAGTGTAAGAAGTTAAAAAAGGGTGTTGAATTAGTTCATTCATTTCCCGCCCTAAAGCATTAAACCGGCGTGCTGTAACTTGCTATCTGATTCTATACGTTTAACTTTTTCTGGGAACTCAATAAATCCAATATCCAAATTCAACACTTGATCTGATCTTCATTTAAGGCCTAACAATTGGATGCAATGTCCTAAAAGAAGAGAAAACCTGGTGGCATTTTCACTGTGGTTAGTACTCAAAAACCATTAATGGAAGGTGTGTAGAAATGGATTGTATATTGACTATCAGAGGGAAAACAGAGAATTGGAAGAAATGGGTCCCTTTCAGATTGGAAAGATGGAGCACAGAATGCCCAGTTTTATTAGCCATGATCATACTGAATGGTGGACAGGCCTGAGGGGACTGGTTGTCCACTTCTCCTCTTATTTTGTGAGTGTCCAGTCTGCATGTCATGTTAGAATAACTTAACAGCACTTTAAAGAATAATTCTCAAGTGTATCTCTCGAGTACAGTGATTATTGCATCATGTTACAACTGTGCAAATCAATGGTGAAACTACACTTGGAGTATTCTGCGCAGTTCTTATCACACAGCTCTGGAAAGGATGTCATTAAACTGAGAAGGTGCAGGAAAGGTTTGTGAGGATGTTGCTGCGACTGGACAGTTTGGTTGTTATGTAGAGACTGGGCCTGCTGGTAACTTCTTTTCCTGGAGTATAGGAGGTCGAGGGGTGACCTTATGTAAAACCATGAGGGGCTTATGAACTGAATGGCTGGAATCAGTATCAGACCCGAGTTTATTGTCAATGACATATGTCATGAAATTTGTTGTTTTGCAGCAGCAATATGGTGCAATATATAACTATATTATAAATTGTAATAAGAAATATATTTTAAAATTAAATAAGTAGCTCAAAAGGACAGGAAAAATATTGTGAGGTTGTGTTTATGGTTAATTGCCCATTCAGAAATCTAATGGCAGAGGGGAAGAAGCAGTCCCTGAAATGTTGTATGTGTGTGTCTTCAGGCTCCTGTACCTCCTTTCTGATAGAAGCAATGGGAAGAGGGCAAGTCCTGGGTGGCAGGGGTCTTATATAGTGGATGCTATTTTTTTGAGGCATCATCTTTTACAGATGTTCTCAATGGCAGGGAGGCAACTGCCCACAGTCAGTTTTTCAGAGTAGTGGAGTTTAAATTCAGGGAAAAATATTTAAAGACCTAAGGACCAATTTTCACACGGAGGGTGATGGGTATAGATTGAACTGCCAGAGGAAGCTATAGAGGTGGGTGCAATTACTACATTTAAAAGACATATAGACAGGAGCATCTACAGGAAAGGTTTAGAAGGATATGGGTCAGAAGTCACAAATATGATTAGCTTAGCTACACAACTTGGTTGGCATGGAAGAGTTGAGCTGAAGGGCCTGTTTCAGTGCTGGATTACTCTATGACTTGATGACCCAAACCGAGCAGGAACATAAGAAATGGGAAATCATCGGATGCTGGGAATCTGAAATACAGACAGAAATCAGGGCAAACATTCAGCAGGTCAGGCTGCATCTGAGGAAAGAGAAGAGGATAATGCTTCAGGTCTGGAACTCTTTGTCATAACCAGGAAAAAAAGAAAAACAAGTCAGTGAAAAAGGATCTAGTGCTTTCCTGGTGTATATAACAAACTCTTCTTGTGCTTCCAGCTGGGTACTGCTATCAATTTTAACAGTTGTTTCCATGACAAACTCTGCCATCTTCATCAGGGAAAATGCCTGAACATGTCTAGTCAGGTAGTATTAATACCCCTGTCGTCTGTCCCTTCTGATTGGTTAGTGCTCATCCAATCAGGTTTCCGCTGTCCCACCTTGTTTACAATCAAATTCCAGTTCTTCCTTAGAGTGAGACCTTTGTCTTTGAAAAAATTCTTTTCTTTTAATTGTATTTCAATGGCTTCCTTCACCAGTCAGTCCCAAAAGCCATTGGTGTGGCACAGTAATTTTGTGCTGTCAAAGTCAATCCAATGGCCATTGCAAATGCAGTGTTCTGCTATCGCCAATTTCTCCGGGTAGTGCAAACGGATACGCCTTCTGTGCTCTTCAATGCGGGTTTCCACCATGCTCCCTGTCTGGCCAATATACACTGATCCACATTCACAGGGAATCCTGTAAACACTAGCCTGCTGCGTTCACCAGCAACTTTGATGTGTGTAGCCATCCTGGTCCCAGGTCTTCTTTGACCTCCATAAGCTGTGATTTGAGCTTCCTTACGGGTTTGTGAACGGTATTACTCTGGTATTTCTTCTGGAAGGGCCACCACAATCCTGAAAAATACCATCCACACAGAGTATTCACACGGAGTGGTGGGTACGTGGAACGTACTGCCGGCGACGGTGGTGGAGGAGGATACAATAGGGTCTTTGAAGAGACTCTTAGATAGGTACATGGAGCTTAGAAAAATAGAGGGCTATGTGGTAAGAAATTCTAGGCAATTTCTAGAGAAGGTTACATGGTCCGCACAGCATTATGGGCCGAAAGGCCTGTAATGTACTGTAGATGTCTATGTTCTATGTTCTTATTTAGAAAATGCAGGATGGTTGGATAGAATAACGGGAATATCTCTAAGAGTGTGAGACCAAATGGGTTAATGTGAGCACTACCACCACATTCTGCTTCTTTGTTTGCCAAAGGAAAAGCTCTGATACATCACCAGTAGAGGAGAGTATATAATTAGAATAATAAAGGACTGAGCCAAAGCGATGACAGGCAGAAATGGGCAGATCACAGAAAAAGAGTGAAAGAGTGCATTGCCTAAGTTGGAGAATTTACGATTCATTCTGATCATCTGCAACATACCCTTACGGAAGGTGAGATTGTACTAGAAACATAGAAAATAGGTGCAGGAGTAGGCCATTCAGCCCTTCGAGCCTGTACCGCCATTCAGTATGATCATGGCTGATCATCCAACTCAGAACCCTGTACCAGCCTTCCCTCCATACCCCCTGATCCCTTTAGTCACAAGGGCCATATCTAACTCCCTCTTAAGTATAGCCAATGAACTGGCCTCAACTGTTTCCTGTGGCACAGAATTCCACAGACTCACCACGCTCTGTGTGAAGAAGTTTTTCCTCATCTCAGTCCTAAAAGGCTTCCCCTTTATCCTCAAACTGTGACCCCTCGTTCTGGACTTCCCCAACATCGGAAACAATCTTCCTGCATCTAGCCTGTCCAATCCCTTTAGAATTTTATATGTTTCAATAAGATCCCTCCTCAATCTTCTAAATTCCAGAGAGTATAAGCCTAGTCGATCCAGTCTTTCATCATATGAAAGTCCTGCCATCCCAGGAATCAATCTGGTGAACCTTCTTTGTACTCCCTCTATGGAAAGCATATCTTTCCTCAGATTAGGGGACCAAAACTGCACACAATACTCCAGGTGTGGTCTCACCAAGGCCTTGTACAACTGCAGTAGTACCTCCCTGCTCCTGTACTCGAATCCTCTTGCTATGAATGCCAGCATACCATTCGCCTTTTTCACTACCTGCTGTACCTGCATGCCCACTTTCAAAGACTGGTGTATAATGACACCCAGGTCTCGTTGCACCTCCCTTTTTCCTAATCGGCCACCATTCAGATAATAATCTGTTTTCCTGTTTTTGCCACCAAAGTGGATAAACTCACAGTTATCCACATTAAATTGCGTCTGCCATGAATTTGCCCACTCACCTAACCTATCCAAGTCACCCTGCATCCTCTTAGCATCCTCCTCACAGCTAACACTGCCACCCAGCTTCGTGTCATCCGCAAACTTGGAGATGCTGCATTTAATTCCCTCATCTAAGTCATTAATATATATTGTAAACAACTGGGGTCCCAGCACTGAGCCATGCAGTACCCCACTAGTCACTGCCTGCCATTCTGAAAAGGTCCCGTTTATTCCCACTCTTTGCTTCCCGTCTGCCAACCAATTCTCTATCCACATCAATACCTTACCCCCAATACCGTGTGCTTTAAGTTTGCACACTAATCTCCTGTGTGGGACCTTGCAAAAGCCTTTTGAAAATCCAAATATACCACATCCACTGGTTCTCCCCTATCTACTAGTTATGTCCTCAAAAAATTCTATGAGATTCGTCAGACATGATTTTCCTTTCACAAATCCATGCTGACTTTGTCTGACGATTTCACTGCTTTCCAAATGTGCTGTTATCACATCTTTGATAACTGACTCCAGCAGTTTCCCCACCACCGATGTCAGGCTTACCGGTCTATAATTCCCCGGTTTCTCTCTCCCTCCTTTTTTAAAAAGCGGGGTTACATTAGCCACCCTCCAATCCTCAGGAACTAATCCAGCCTCTAAAGAGTTTTGATAAATTATCACTAATGCATCCACTATTTCTTGGGCTACTTCCTTTAGCACTCTGGGATGCAGACCATCTGGCCCTGGGGATTTATCTGCCTTTTATCCCTTCAATTTACCTAACACCACTTCCCTATTAACATGTATTTCTCTCAGTTCCTCCATCTCACTAGACCCTCGGTCCCCTACTATTTCCCAAAGATTATTTATGTCCTCTTTAGTGAAGACAGAACCAAAGTAGTTATTCAATTGGTCTGCCATGTTCTTGTTCCCCATGATCAATTCACCTGTTTCTGACTATAAGGGACCTACATATGTCTTAACCAATCTTTTTCTTTTCACATATCTATAAAAGCTTTTACAGTCAGTTTTGATGTTCCCTGCCAGCTTTCTCTCATAATCTTTTTTCCCTTCCTAATTAAGCCTTTTGTTCTCCTCTGCTGGACTCTGAATTTCTCCCAGTCCTCAGGTGTGCTGCTTTTTCTGGCTAATTGGTATGTTTCTTCTTTGGAATTGATACCATCCCTAATTTCCCTTGTCAGCCACGGGTGCACTACCTTCCCTGGTTTATTTTTTTGCCAAACTGGGATGAATAATTGTTGTAGTTCATCCATGCGATCTTTAAATGCTTGCCATTGCATATCCACCGTGAACCCTTTAAGTATCATTTGCCAGTCTATCTTAGCTAATTCACGTCTCATACCTTCAAAGTTACCCTTCTTTAAGTTCAGAACCTTTGTTTCTGAATTAACTATGTCACTCTCCATCTTAGTGAAGAATTTCACTATATTATGGTCACTCTTACCCAAGGGGCCTCTCACGACAAGATTGCTAATTAACCCTTCTTCATTGCTCAATACCCGGTCTAGAATGGCCTGCTCTCTAGTTGGTTCCTCGACATGTTGGTTCAAAAAACCATCCTGCATACATTCCAAGAAATCCTCTTCCTCAGCACCCTTACCAATTTGGTTCACCCAATCTATATGTAGATTGAAGTCACCCATTATAACTGCTGTTCCTTTATTGCACACATTTCTAATTTCCTGTTTAATGCCATCCCCAACCTCACTGCTACCATTAGGTGGCCTGTACACAACTCCCACCAGCGTTTTCTGCCCCTTAGTGTTATGCAGCTCTACCCATATCGATTCCACATCCTCCCGGCTATTGTCCTTCCTTTCTATTGAGTTAATCTCCTCTCTAACCAGCAATGCTACCCCACCTCCTTTTCTTTCATGTCTATCCCTCCTGAATATTGAATATCCCTGAATGTTGAGCTCCCATCCTTGGTCACCCTGGAGCCATGTCTCTGTGATCCCAACTATATCGTATTCATTAATAACTATCTGCACATTCAATTCATCCACCTTGTTACGAATGCTCCTTGCATTGACACACAAAGCCTTCAGGCTTGCTTTTACAACACTCGTAGCCCTCATACAATTATGTTGAAAAGTGGCCCTTTTTGATTTTTGCCCTGGATTTGCCGGCCTGCCACTTTTACTTTTCACCTTACTACTTTTTGCTTCTACCCTCATTTTACACCCCTCTGTCTCTCTGCACTTGTTCCCATGCCCTTGCCACATTAGTTTAAATCCTCTTGAACAACAGTAGCAAATGCTCCCCCTAGGACATTGGTTCCAGTCCAGCCCAGGTGCGGACCATCCTGTTTGTACCAGTCCCACCTCCTCCAGAACTGGTTCCAATGCCCCAGAAATTTGAATCCCTCCCCCTTGCACCATTTTTCAAGCCACGTATTCATCTGAAATATCCTCCTATTTCTACTCTGACTAGCACGTGGCACTGGTAGTAATCCAGAGATTATTACCTTTGTGGTCCTTTTTAGTTTATGTCCTAACTCCCTAAATCCACCTTGTAGGACCTCATCCCGTTTTTTACCTATATCGTTGGTACCTATGTGCACCACGACCACTGGCTGTTCGCCCTCCCGCTCCAGAATGTCCTGCAGCCGCTCAGAGACATACTTGACCCTTGCACCAGGGAGGCAACATACCCTCCTGGAGTTTCGTTTGCGGCTGCAGAAACGCCTATCTATTCCCCTTACAATCGAATCCCCTATCACTACAGCTCTCCCACCCCTTTTGTTCTCTCCTCTGCCGCAGAGCCAACCATGGTGCCATGAACTCGGCTGCTGCTGCCTTCCCCTGATGAGACATCTCCCCCAACAGTATCCAAAACAGTATATCTGTTTTGTAGAATGTCTTGTAACCTTCTGGTTATCACCCTCCTTATCAATGCACTTTCAGAGTCCACACACAGCCTCAACACAGGTCTCTTGTGACTTTTATATGGCAAAATATTGTGTGCAACTCCTGAAGAAATTTTATAAAATTGTACTTTCTCATTCAGAGAGTCACAGAAACAGGCTATTTGGCTGAATTTGTCCATGCCATCCATTTTGTCATTTTGGATAGTACACTGTATCTGACTAAAACAATAAGATTATGCAATGAACAGTTAGAAGATTTCATCTTGTGCTTTAGTCCTTAAATTGTCTTCAGTTTCGCATTCATGTTGTTGATCTTAAATCCTTTCATCTTTAAAGTGCCAATAGAACTTCAGTGTGTAATGTAAATAGTAAATTATTTCTTGAAAGCAGTATGTTAAACTTATTTTTAATCCATTGATTTAGAAAGAGTAATAAAATCAACTGATTTAAAGGCTCAGAATAAGCAATGAAGATTATAATAGAATGGCCAAAGGAAGGGGTTGCATGACTAATCGGTCACAGGCATAGTTTTTGCATTATAAGGATGCAAAAGCTCTGCAAGGGAACCATGGATGGATGAGCTGATCACTCATACATGTGGAAATGATTTATCTGGCTCTTTATTGTGCTCTAGACTATCTAAACAACAGGAAGTCGTACTACAGGCTGCTGCTTATTGACGACTGTTCAGTGTTCAACACGATCATCCCATCCAAGCTCATCATCAAGTTTACAGACCTTAGCCTTTGGACCTCCCTCTGCAACTGGATACTCAACTTTCTCATCTGCAGACCTCAAGCACTTCCTTGCTGATCATCAACACAGGGGCACCTCAAGGTTGTGTGGTTAGCCCCCTGCTCTACTCTCCACACACGCATGACTGTGTGGCTAAGCGCAGCTCCAATGCTATCTTCAAATTTTCCATCAGCACCTCTATTTATAGGATGAATCACAAGCTGCGATGAGTCAGCTTCCAGTCAGGTGGTACTGCAAAAGCGACAGCTTGCTCAGTGTCAGCAAAACTAAATAACTATTTGTTGACTTCAGGAGTGGGAAGGAGGATGAACATGTGCCAGTCTATATTGGGGAATCAGCAGTGGAGAGATTCAGCAGCTTTAAATTACTAGGCGTTTACATATCAGGTGACCTGTTCTGGACCCAGCACAAAGAAAATGTGACAGTCTTTATTTTCTTAGGAGGGGTTAAGGCTTAGTGTGTCTTCAAAAAACTCCAACAAATCAGCATATTTCTACAGATCTACTGTTGAAAGTATCCTAACTAGTTGCATCATGGTCTGAATGAATTGAATTGACTTTATTTCTTACATCCTTCACAGACATGAGGAGTAAAAATCTTTACATTACATCTCCATCTAAATGTGCAATCATAGTAATCTATAACAATTTATAATAAATAGAACAGTCAGTGTAACATAGCCTACACTCAAATCAGCATGAGTTCACCAGTCTGATGGCCTGGTGGAAGAAGCTGTCCCAGAGCCTGTTGGTCCTGGCTTTTATGCTGCAATACCACTTCCCGGATGGTAGCAGCTGGAATAGATTGTGGTTGGGGTGACTTCGGTCCCCAGTGATCCTATGGGCCCTTTTTACACACCTGCCCTTGTAAGTGTCCTGAATCATGGGAAGTTCACATCTACAGATGTGCTGGGCTGACAGCACCACTCTCTGCAGAGTCCTGCGATTAAGGGAGGTACAGTTCCCATACCGGTCAGTGATGCAGCCAGTCAGGATGCTCTCAATTGTGTCCCTGTAGAAAGTTCTTAGGATTTGTGGGCCCATACCAAACTTCCTCAACTATCTGAGGGGAAAGAGGTGCTGTTGTGCCTTTTTCACCACACAGCTGGTGTGTACAGAACACGTGAGGTCCTCAGTGATGTGGATGCCAAGGAACGTAAAGCCGTTTACCCTCTCAACCCCAGATCCATTGATGTCAATAGGGGTTAGCCCGTTTCCTTTCCTCCTGTAATCCACACAACCAGCTCCTTTGTTTTTGTGACATTGAGGGAGAGGTTATTTTCTTGACACCACTGTGTCAGAGTGATGACTTTTTCCCCCTGTAGGCTGCTTCATTATTGTTTGAGATAAGGCCAATCAATGTAGCATTGTCAGCAAATTTAATTAGCAGATTGGAGCTGTGGGTGGCTATACAGTCATGGGTATACAGGAGGTCAACGAGGGGACTCAGTACGCAGCCCTGAGGGGCTCCTGTATTGAGAGTCAGAGGGAGCCCACTTTTACAACCTGCTGACAATCTGATAGTGAGTCCAGGATCCAGCTTCACAAGGCAGGGTCAAGACCAAGGTCTCTGAGTTTCTTGTCGAGCCTGGATGCAACCATGGGGTCGATTGCTGAACTGTAGTCCAAGAACAGCATTCTCACACAAGCATCCATCTTTTCCAGATGTGTAAAGATGTATCTGGTATGCCCATTCAAATGCATGGGAATGCAAGAAGCTACAGAGAGCAGTAGACTCTGTCCAGTACATCACAGGCACACCCCTCCCCATCATTGGTAGTATCTGCAGGAGGTACTGCCTCAAGGTGGCAGCATCCATCATTAAAGAGCCCCACCATCTAGACCATGCCACTTTCCCACAGCTACTATTGGGCAAAAGGCACAAAAATCTGAAGTCCCGCACCACCAGGATCAAAAACAGTTACTTTCCTTCAACCATTTGGTTCATGAATCAACCCGTACAACCTAATCACTACCTCAGTAAAGCAACACTGTTACTACTTTAACACAAAATAATCTGCAGATGCTGGGATCAAAGCAACACTCACTGAACTCAGGTCAGGCAGCATCCGTGGAAACGATGAGTCGATGTTTCGGGCCGGAACCCTTCATCAGGACTGAAGAGGGAAGGGGCTGAGGCCCTATAAAGAAGGTGGGGGAGGGTGGGAAGGAGAAGTTAGTCTCCAATCTACCAGCCTTCTCCTTCCCACCCTCCCCCACCTTCTTTATAGGGCCTCGGCCCCTTCCCTCTTCAGTCCTGACGAAGGGTTCTGGCCTGAAACGTCGACTCATCGTTTCCACGGATGCTGCCTGACCTGCTGAGTTCCTCCAGTGTGTTGTGAGTGTTGCTGTTACCACTTTAACCATTTAGCACTAAAATAGACTATTTTTGTTCTAATTCTCTTGTAAAAATTGTGTATACTTCATGATAAATTTATTTTTCTTATGATGCTGCTTATATCATGCCATGTACCTGTGAAGCTGCTGCAAGTAAGTTCTTCATTGCACCTGTACATACATGAACTTGTGCATGTGACAATAAACTTGACCTTGACTTTGAAACATGGTCTTCCAAAAGCTGCTTGAAATCCGAGAGTTATAAAGACACATTTATGTTAGTAGTGTTTGAAGGAAATGGTGTGTTGAAGCTGATACAATAAACCAGTAAGGAATCATTGAGTTGTGCAATTTGTGATCCTTGATCAAGTTTTCACCCACTCAGGTCAATTCTGGCCAAGTTCAGCAGTTATTCTATAAGAGGGTTCATTTTCCTGCAAAGATATGTAAATAAATATTAAACGCAAACAACAGGAATTCTGCAGATGCTGGAAATTCAAGCAACATACATCAAAGTTGCTGGTGAACGCAGCAGGCCAAGCAGCATCTATAGGAAGAGGTACAGTCGACGTTTCAGGCCGAGACCCTTCGTCAGGACTAACTGAAGGAAGAGTGAGTAAGGGATTTGAAAGCTGGAGGGGGAGGGGGAGATGCAAAATGATAGGAGAAGACAGGAGGGGGAGGGATGGAGCCGAGAGCTGGACAGGTGATAGGCAGAAGGGGATACGAGAGGATCATGGGACAGGAGGTCCGGGAAGAAAGACGGGGGGGGGGGGGTGACCCAGAGGATGGGCAAGAGGTATATTCAGAGGGACAGAGGGAGAAAAAGGAGAGCGAGAGAAAGAATGTGTGCATTAAAAAGAGTAACAGATGGGGTACGAGGGGGAGGTGGGGCCTAGCGGAAGTTAGAGAAGTCAATGTTCATGCCATCAGGTTGGAGGCTACCCAGACGGAATATAAGGTGTTGTTCCTCCAACCTGAGTGTGGCTTCATCTTTACAGTAGAGGAGGCCGTGGATAGACATGTCAGAATGGGAATGGGATGTGGAATTAAAATGTGTGGCCACTGGGAGATCCTGCTTTCTCTGGCGGACAGAGCGTAGATGTTCAGCAAAGCGGTCTCCCAGTCTGCGTCGGGTCTCACCAATATATAAAAGGCCACATCGGGAGCACCGGACGCAGTATATCACCCCAGTCGACTCACAGGTGAAGTGATGCCTCACCTGGAAGGACTGTTTGGGGCCCTGAATGGTGGTAAGGGAGGAAGTGTAAGGGCATGTGTAGCACTTGTTCCGCTTACACGGATAAGTGCCAGCAGGGAGATCAGTGGGGAGGGATGGGGGGGACGAATGGACAAGGGAGTTGCATAGGGAGTGATCCCTGCGGAATGCAGAGAGAGGCGGGGAGGGAAAGATATGCTTAGTGGTGGGATCCCGTTGGAGGTGGCGGAAGTTACGGAGAATAATATGTTGGACCCGGAGGCTGGTGGGGTGGTAGGTGAGGACCAGGGGAACCCTATTCCTAGTGGGGTGGTGGGAGGATGGAGTGAGAGCAGATGTACGTGAAATGGGGGAGATGCGTTTAAGAGCAGAGTTGATAGTGGAGGAAGGGAAGCCCCTTTCTTTAAAAAATATTAAGTTTCATTCCCTATTGATAGAATGTTAAGAGAAACAAACAGAAGGGATTGACTAAATTATTGGATATTAAAAGCTTCCAAAAGGAATTCATGTCAATCAGGACAGGGATTTGAACATTGAGATTTGCCTTTTGCCCTCAAATCAATGCTGAATTATACTGTATGAACTGTAAATCTTTTTGCTAAATTCAATATTACCACTAACAGTAAGCATGAATGTAAATTCATTGAAAAGTAATTTAATTCAAATAATAGAATATTACAACCTGACCATATTTTTCCTGGTAAATGCACCAGTCCTTTCTCCACCTTCTATTCTCCCCCTTAAGAAGCACCAGTTGCCTTTAGGTGACATTAAACACCAGAAATCCATGCCCCAGAGATTTGTATGTACTCAATGAATCACGAAAAAAAACAGCACACATGCCACTGTAATAAGCCAACAGCATGGATATTGCATTCAGTATCAGCAAATAGATGCGCTTTTTTTTTTAAGATAAGATGGGATTTGTGTTTAGCCCTGGGTTACCTAGTGCTCTCGGGGAATTTTGGTATATATTTTCCAGAAGCATGTCATTTGTTTTTCTTCCTGCAAGCATGCTGCTGAAGTGATCAATCGGAACCAGGATATTTGCTTAGAATAAATTTACTTAAATTTGACAGTAAGGGTGTTGCCCAGCTAATATGGATATGTCTTGTACTTCACACTGTGTGAGAGAGTAGAGAAGTATACAGCAAAACATCACTGGCATCTGCACAATGAATATCTGATGCACTATATCTTTTTATTGGTTTAATTTGTTTTTTCCACTAGTCTTATCACTAAAAACAGCATCCTGCTGACATACTGACGAGTTCTGGACTTGAACGATCATAAATGACATTAAAGTGAGCTGTGTTAACTTGAAAACAAACTGTGAATTTAAGGTTTGCACTTTATATCAATAGGCACAAGAGCATAACTCCATCTGCCTGAAGATCTTTCATAATGTATGTCCTTATGTTTGTACATATTTCCATCAATATTTAAAATTAAACCACAGTCATTCGATGACTATACAGACAGTTTTATTTCTGCTGACTAGCTAGGCCTGTGCAGAGATGTTCTCTGTTTTAACTTCTCCAGAGGAAGTTGCTGAGACATTTGCAAATGGAGAAGTTTTGAGATTATAAGAAATCCCCAAATTTGTTCAATATTTCTTTGATATTAAGTTGGTTTGGAATGTCCCAAGGTCAACAAAAATGTGAACCTTTCAGATTCACCGTTGGAGCACTCAACAGCTAAACATCTGAGACACCCGTTTGCCTGCTGTAGCCTGTTACAGGCTCTGATCGGATCACTGGCCCATTTGGTGATTGGCCAATAAGACCACCTTGTGCTGAGTCAGATGTTTACTAAGAATACCAATATCCAAAGTGAATGACCATGTAACATTGAGCAATATCACAGCTGCAAGTAACAACATTCGATTAATAAATTGAGGAACAAGAAGAAATTACTGGAAGCTTATTTGTGTTTCCAGTTATCAGAACATTACAAAGTAGGAATAGGCCATTTGGCTCCTCATGTCTGCCCACCAGTCATTAAGATCATGACTGATCCATAAACTCAGTACCATTTTCCCAGCACCAGCACCGTGTACCCTGATTCACGTGATATCCAAAATTTTTTTGATTTCTTTTTTGAACACACTCAGTGATGGGCCTTCTATGACCGCCCCAGCACAGAATTTCAAAGATTTACTACCTCTGAGAAAAATGAATCCCATCTAAATCCTAAAAGGAATGCTTTTCTAAATGTTAAACAATTTTTTCACATTCAAGCTTCAAGATTCAGGACTGCTTAATGCCATTTCCAGTACAAAAGTGTAAAGGAGAATGAAATATTTGTAAGTAGGATGCCGTGCACAATCCTGATTTGATGGAGACAGACGTGAGAAGCACGGAGGAACATCTGGAGTAACTTCTGAAATGCCTGCTTCACTGCTGCTGCTACTGTGCGATCGAGAATCTCCGGAGGGGAAGGCCCCAAATCCTCAGCTTTGCCTATTGCCGGGGCCGAAGTGCTCAGCAGAGATAGCGCTCGGTGTCGGAGGCTCGAAGTTTTCAGACAAACTCAGAGTCGGACTGTGGTCGGGGTGCTTCCAGGATGCTGCATCGGCAAGTTTGCGGTGCTCGAAGCTCATGGAAGGGAGTTTCTCCCTTCAACCGTCTGCGTGAGATGATGGAATTTTCAAGACACAGACTTTTTTTTAAAAAACGTGCCCATGGTCTGCTCTTCATCAAATTACAGTATTGCTTTGCACTGTTGTAACTATGTTATAATTATGTGTTTTTTGTCAGTTTTTTAGTCTTGGTTTGTCTTGTTTGTGATATCATTCTGGAGGAACAAAGTGTATCATTTCTTAATGCATGCATTACTAAATGACAATAAAAGAGGACTGCTTGTCCTCATAATTTAATATAATAATTGTTACTCCAGATCTGATGCAGCACAAAAAACACAATGAGATAAAGAACACAATAAAACACGCACAACAGATATAAAGGCATAAAATAGCTTATATACATAGATTGATTGTAGGTTCACAAAGTGACACCAGGAACAGAAGTGTCTGTTCACAGGAAATTAAAATAGTGGTGATGGCTTAGTGGGTGGTGGTGTTGATCAGCCTTTGCTTGTATTGATTGTTTATGCCAGAGTCTTTCAAGTAAATGTTAAAGTGACACACACAAAATGCTGGAGGAATTCAGCAGGTCAGGCAGCACCGATGGAAATGAATAAACAGTCGATGTTTGAGGCTGAGATCCTTTTTCAGGACTGAAAAGGAAGGGGGAAAGAAGTCAGTGGGGGGGGGAGGGGAAGGAAGCTAGCTAGCTAGCTGGAAGGTGAAGACTGGTGGGTGGGAAAGGTCAAGGCTGGAGAAGAAATCGGATAGGAGAGGAGAGTGGACCATAGGAGAAAGGGAAGGAGGAGGGACACCAGGGGGATGTGATAGGCAGGTGGGAAGAGGTAAAAGGTCACAGTGGGGAATGAGGGAAGAGGGGAAGGGGTAGTGAGTGTTTACTTCCATTCTTTTGATAGTGTTACAATTGAATCATTTAATAAACTATTCACATGTATAATTGACAGTACACAAGCATTACAAACATGAGAAAAGCAAAGTGTGGGCTTCACTTAACTGATCTGCATCTATGTTGTAATTCTATAATACACATTAGGGAGCAACTTAATTGTAGAGTGCCAAAAAGAGTCCATGGGATATTTTCCACAATAGATCTGTAAGTTGTTTTGAAGTCATTTTTTTAGATTGTGGACATTGCTAAGAAGGAAAGCATTCATTGGTCATCCATTATTGTCAATGAGAACACGACAGTGAGCCATCTTGTTAAACCACCATTGTGTATTGAGCTTATGATGTCGCCAAGTCCAGAATTTTGACCAATAATGAGAAAGATAGTGCCATTGATGGCTATATGATTTTTGAATATACCATCCATCATAAGGTATCTCTGTTGCTCTGGATTTAAATGATATGGCACTTAGATTCCTTACGATTAAATATTAGGTGAGAGTCATGAGGAGAAAAAAAAATCAGAGGTGTCTTTACAGGTGACCATTAGGGGCATTCTTCCTTTGTTTCATGTGTGGTAGTTGTACATTGGGAATTATTGTACACATGACCACTGCTCTTTTACCCAGCCGAACAAAGAAGGGCGTGCTCTCCAAAAAATTTCTGCAATTCTTCCACTTTCTGCAGAATACACAGAGGCCTCTGTCTTTCTATCCACAGGTCCACGTACACACAAGGGTGGATTCAGGTTCCAAATTAAATTGTTTATAACATGTAAATATTGAGGAATCTTCTGTGCACTGTGGGATAGAGAACTGTCTTTTCTTGCAGAGATCCATCCTGTGATTTGAAAGCCTGTCACTGCTTTGTTTCAAACATTCTTGGAAGTAATTTATTAGATAATGTTATTTACTTTTAAGTACTTAAATGCATTTAAGAAAAAGTTACCATAAACAAATGTCTCTCAGTTTAGAAAGATGGGTTCATTTCTGACCTCCATGCATTTCCCGCGGGTGCTTCAGTTTCCTCCCATATCCCATGTTACGTTCATCAGAAACTATAGATTACCTGATCACAGGGGCTGATCGTAAATTTAGTGGGGTTTTAATGAGCATGTGAGAGGATAAATTACAAACAAAAGCAGGAGATGCAGATATAGCCAGTGTAGGTTCTGTGGAGGAAAGATCTTGCTAGGGAGGGATATGTGTGATAAGTAGGTATATGTGACTTAATACAATAATAGAATTTGCTAACAGGCCAATCACTTCAGTCTCAACTGACAGGTTGAGCTGGTCTTTTGAACAATTTGCATGACAAGCATCAAGCAAATGGGAAGGGGAAAGCGTGTGAATTTATAAAAAATTCACTTTGACCTTGCACTCTTTCAACATGTTTTTATCACTCCTCAGCCTCATTTACTCCAAAGAAAATAAAGGTCAATGGTCAAAGGTTCATTTATTATCAAAGTATGTAACTCTGAAATTCTTCTCCAGATAACCACAAAACCAAGAAAGAACAGAACGACAGCATGATTATCAACCCCCAAATCCCTCCTCCCTGCACAGAAAACAAACAACAAAACAGGCACATTGACTCCCAAATTCCCCTTTCCAGGCACACAAAAAACCGAGGAAGATTGAGCAAAAAACACAGAATATAAAAAAAACCACAAGACTGAAAAAAACCTGTAGTCCAAGTCCATATCCAAAACTCAGAAAACCTGGCTAACATTCTCTGGGCACAGAGGCAGGCCTTTCCATCTCCGGCAGCGAGCAATTCCACTAGCAATCAAAAGGCAGTCTTCCCTCTCTGGTCGCAGAGCAGCTCCCCCAGAGATAAAAAGGCAGTCTCAACACAAGCAGCCTGTAGAAACTCTGCTTACAACTCAAACCCCCTGATGCAAGTAACATCCTCGTGAATCTTTCCTGCACCTGCTCAAGCTTAATCACATCTTTCAAGTAGTGTGGTGATCAGGACTACACACAATATTCTTAAGTGCAGCTGAGCCACCATTTTGTATGTCTGTAAAATGATGTCTCAACTCTTTGACCATCTGGCATATGCTTTAAGGTTTATGACCCCTTAAGTTTTCATTGTAATAGTAACTGAGACATGAAATAGTAGACAGTAAAATCTAAATTAGTTAGTCCTGACGAAGGGTCTCGGCCTGAAACGTCGACTGCGCTTCTTCCTATAGATGCTGCCTGGCCTGCTGCGTTCACCAGCAACTTTGATGTGTGTTGCTTGAATTTCCAGCATCTGCAGAATTCCTGTTGTTTGTGGTCCTCAGAAACTATAATTTAGATTTTACTCAATGGGAGAAGTACATAAAAAGCATTAGATCAAAGAGATGTGCAGTTTCTATTGTTTGTGGCAGCAGGATGTATTCAAGCATGAAATTTCTCAAAGTTATTGTGTGGTTGAGGAGAAGAGAACTAGTTACTCCCCACAGCTAGTCAACTGTGAATACTGGTGACTGTCACAGTCTAAGGTGTAGAAGCACTTGCTGTAGCCAGCACAAAGGCTCTGTAGAGAAGAGTCACAGTCACTGCTGCCATCGAACACTGCCGAGCTGAACTGCACCTAACAGCTTGTCAATCAATTTGTGGTTGGCAATGCAGGGTGGTGAAATGGCAGCTCAGGTCAAAGGGAGCAGGAGGTACCTAATAAAATGGCTGAGTGTATATTTTATGAAGAAAGTATTTTTAAAATAATACAGCAAATCATTGCTGAACTCAACATTCATGGGTATGGGATTATTGTTCTAGTCATGAATATTACCCTGGTTTAGTTCACACAAATGAGGGTTTTAAAAATGGGATTCTCCTGTCAACTGTTCCATTAAGATCTCACAGCCTCAAATAAACATATTTCCCATTCCAGAATATGGAAGACTGGTTGTTCTCATTTACTGCATGTCCCTATCTTGGACACTGCACAGTATACAGTAATCAAATAATTGGCCTTTTGTAAATGTATGGAGCAGGAGGCAATGCTTAAAAAAGTACAAAACCTCAACACAAACTGAGAAAGGTCAGACAATTGGCACTTCTAAACAATGCTCTCCTGGACCGTTTGGAGAACCATGCATTACTTAGCAAATTGATTCTCAAACTGTATGCTAATTTCTGCACATCCTTGCATCTAGACCTTATCCCTTACCATCAACTGTACAGCAAGCATTCCTTATTTTCCTGCCATTACTAGTGTACTGTGGCTGCAGAGTGTGCCATCTGCAAACCACACTGCAATTCCTCAGCCCACCAAGTCCAACTATACACAAGAACATCATAATAATCCCACTCTTCAGTTCTCTCCTGCAGTGCTGCTAATTTTCTTCCTTTCAAGTTCTTATGCAGCTCTTTTAAGCATTACTATTGAATCTAGCTCCATTATTCCTCCATCAACACATCCTAGATGCCATCTACTGACTGGGTAGAAAAGCATTTTTCATGTCAGTTTTGTTTCTTATTCCAAAAGCTTTCATTCTCTGTCCTCTGGTCTCTTGCCAATGGGAACAGCTTTTTCTCTATCAGCTTTACCTAAGTACATCAAGTGTTACAATGGGGTGCTGGGAACAGACCCAAATGCAAGAGACACACTGAAGTACAAGGAACAGGACTTGACTAGAGTAGGGGCGTGACAGAATTCAGACCAGGAGCAGGGACAAGAACACAGACTTGTGCTAGGGAAAGCAGGACCAGGACTAGAAACCATGGACTAGGAGACAAGGCTTTGACTCCATGCCCGAGACTGGACAAGAACCCAGAACTTGGGTCTTGCCTCAGCTCAGACCCCAGAACTAGGCAAGGACATGACATGGCTGGGGTCTAGAGGCCTGAGCTTGGAGACAGGCTGGAGTCTTCACTCCTGAGACTTGAGGCTAGGGTCTTGGGTCTTGAGCTTGGCTACAGGCTGGGGCCTTCAGGCTTGGGTTCTACACAGAACTCCACCCCACAGAGGCAGAGTAACTGCAAACAGCCCATTTACCCAATAGAGGCAAGGGACAGGAAGGGACAGAACCAACCACAGGGTAACAGCAATTACAGCCTGGCTTACCCAACAGAGGTAAGGACAGGAAAGGAGCTCAATCCAGGGTGGCTCTGAGTCTCAGGTGCAGCCAGCAACCTTGGCTGGCTACAGAAACAGCCAAATCCATACCACAATGACTGCTCCAACAAGGCTCCATGAAGCAGTGGTCCTCCAACCAGGCCTAGAGATCACAAATAGTTTCACTAGCCTTCCATCAGCAGGGTACTCCCAGGGGGACTGACAAGACAAACCAGCAACCAACACACAACCCCGAGGCTACTTATATTCCAAGCCCCAAGATGGAAATCAAGTGCCTATGATTAACTCAATCAAGGGACAGCTGGAAGACCCGGAGTCCTGAGTCCATGGACCAGACCGTGAACCGGAA
This sequence comes from Mobula hypostoma, assembly GCF_963921235.1. Classification (NCBI taxonomy): domain Eukaryota; kingdom Metazoa; phylum Chordata; class Chondrichthyes; order Myliobatiformes; family Myliobatidae; genus Mobula; species Mobula hypostoma. The sequence continues at coordinate 31,692,672 of NC_086129.1, read as the reverse complement.
TACAGACTTCATGGACCGGATCATGACATCAAGATTTGAAATAATAATATCAGACTCCACTGCAGGAATAACAAATTCAGTTTTTCAAATCTCACACTTAACTAAACTTTCTCAAGGTCTGAATCATTCTTGCAAATATCTTTTACACCCTTTCTAAGATTTTGATAGTAGATTGTAATCGTCATGTACCAAGTGAAAAGCATAGCTTGCATACTGTTCATGCAGATCAAAAGATTACATGGTGCATTGAGGTAGAACAACATGAAAGCAATAACAATGCAGAATAAAGTGTAAAAGCTACCAGTAAAGTGCAGGTAGCACACACAAAATGCTGGAAGAACTCAGCAGGCTAGGCAGTATCTATGGAAAAGAGTACAGTCGACATTTCGGACCGAGATCCTTCATCAGGACTGGAGAAAAAAAAAGATGAGGAGTCAGTTTAAGAAGGTGGGGGGAGGGGAGGAAGAAACACAAGTTGATAGATGAAACCGGGAGGGGGGAGGGGTGAAGTAAAGAGCTGGGAAGTTGATCAGTGAAAGGGATACAGGGCTGGAGAAGGGGAAATCTAATAGGAAAGGACAGAAGATCATGGAATAAAGAAAAGGGAGAGGAGCACTGGAGGGAGGTGATAGGCAGGTAAGGAGATAAGGTGAGAGAGCGAACTGAGAATGGGGAATGGTGAAGCAGAGCGGGTAGCATTAGCGGAAGTTCGAGTCATCGACATTCATGCCATCAAGTTGGAGGCTACCCAGAAGGAATGTAAGGTGTCGCTCCTCCAACCTGAGTGTGGCCTCATTTTGACAGTAGAGGAGGCCATGGACTAACATGTCTGTATGGGAATGGGAAGTGGAATTAAAATGCGGGGCCACTGCGAGATCCCGCTTTTTCTGGCATAAGTGCTCGGCGAAGCAGTCTCCCAATCTGTGTTGGGTCTCACTGATATACAGAAGCCGCATAGGGAGTGAACTCTGCGAAAAGCAGAAAATTTTCTCGTGCTGGAGAGGGTAGGAACAGGGAGATAATGGATCTGAATGAGTGGCTGAGGAACTGGTGCAGGAAGCAAGGATTTACGTTCTTGGACCACTGGGTTATGATTTGGGATAAGGATGAATTGTACAACAGGGACGGGTTGCACCTTATTAGGCGGGGGACCAGCATTCTGGCAGGCAGGTTTGCCACTGCAACATGGGTGTGTTTAAACTAAGTAGTGGGGGGGAGGGGACAAGCTGGAAACATAAGGATGGAGTTAAAGGGAAAGTGAGAATAAAAAAAGTTAAGAAAGACAACGGAATCAACGGAGCAGAAAGCTCAAGAAGGGATCGTACAGTATGGTCAAGTGAAATAGGAATTGATTGGGAGGTGAGGGGAGTAATGAATTAAAAGTATTGTATATGAATGCACGGAGTATAAGAAATAAAGTGTATCAGCTTGAGGCACAGTTGGAAATTGGTAAGTATGATGTTGTGGGAATAACAGAGACATGGCTTCAAGTGGACAGGGCCTGGGAAATGAATATTCAAGGGTATACGTCCTATCGAAAGGACAGACTGATGGGCAGAGGGGGTGGGGTGGCTCTGCTGGTGAGGAATGATATTCAGTCCCTTGCGAGGGGAGACATAGAATCAGGTGACGTAGAGTCAGTATGGATAGAACTGAGAAATTCTAAGGGTAGAAAGACCCTAATGGGAGTTATCTACAGGCCCCCAAACAGTAGTCTAGATGTAGGGCGTAAGTTGAATCAAGAGTTAAAATTGGCATGTCGCAAAGGAAATGCTACAGTTGTTATGGGGAATTTCAACATGCAGGTAGACTGGAGGAATCAGGTTGGTACTGGACCCCAAGAAAGGGAGTTTGTGGAGTCCCTCCGAGATGGATTCTTAGAACAGCTTGTACTGAAGCCTACCAGAGAGAACGCAATTCTAGATTTAGTGTCGTGCAATGAACTGGATTTGATCAGAGACCTCGAGATCAAGGAGCCATTAGGAGGTAGTGACCATAATATGATAAATTTTAATCTACAAATTGAGATTGAGATTAAAAGGGAAAATCCATACAAAGGGAAAATTGGAAGTGTCAGTATTACAGTTGAACAAAGGGAACTATGGTGCTATGAGGGAGGAGCTGGCCAAAGTTCAATGGAACAATACCCTAGCAGGGATGACAGTGGAACAAAAATTGGCATGTATTTCTGGGAATAATGCAGAAGGTGCAGGATCAGTTCATTCCAAAGAGAAAGAAAGATCCTAAGGGGAATAAGGGGAGGCCGTGGCTGACAAAGGAAGTAAAGGACAGTATAAAAATAAAGGAGAAGTATAGCATAGCAAAGATGAGTGGGAAGCCGGAGGATTGGGAAACTTTCAAAGAGCAACAGAAGATAACTAAAAAAGCAATACGCCGAGAAAAAATGAGGTACGAAGGTAAACTAGCCAAGAATATAAAGGAGGATAGTAAAAGCTTCTTTAGGTATGTGAAAAGGAAAAAAATAGTTAAGACCAAAATTGGGCCCTTGAAAACAGAACAGGTGAATTTATTATGGGGAACAAGGAAATGGCAGACGAGTTGAACAGGTACTTTGGATCTATCTTCACTAGGGAAGACACAAATAATCTCCCAGATATAATAGGGGCCAAAGGATCTAGGGTAATGGATGAACTGAAGGCTGAAGGGAATTTATATTAGGCAGGAAATGGTGTTGGATAGACTGTTGGGTCTGAAGGCTGATAAGTCCCCGGGACCTGATGGTCTGCATCCCAGGGTACTTAAGAAGGTGGCTTTATAAATCGTGGATGCATTGGTAATCATTTTCCAATGTTCTATAGATTAAGGATCAGTTCCTGTGGATTGGAGGGTGGCTAGTGTTGATCCACTTTTCAAGAAAGGAGGGAGAGAGAAAACAGGGAATTATAGACAAGTTAGCCTGACATCAGTGGTGGGAAAGATGCTGGAGTCAATTATAAAAGATGAAATTATGACACATTTGGATAGCAGTAACAGGATAGATCTGAGTCAGCATGGATTTACGAAGGACAAATCGTGCTTGACTAATCTTCTGGAATTTTTTGAGGATGTAACTATGAAAATGGACAAGGGAGAGCCAGTGAATGTAGTGTACCTGGACTTCCAGAAAGCCTTTGATAAATTCCCACATAGGAGATTAGTGGGCAAAATTAGGGCACATGGTATTGGGGGCAGAGTACTGACATGGATTGAAAATTGGCTGGCTGACAGAAAACAAAGAGTAGCGATTAACGGGTCCCTTTCAGAATGGCAGGCGGTGACCAGTGGGGTATGGCAGGGTTCAGTGCTGGGACCGCAGCTGTTTACAATATATATTAATGATTTAGATGAAGGGATTAAAAGTAACATTAGCAAATTTGCAGATGATACAAAGCTGGGTGGCAGTGTGAAATGCGAGGAGGATGTTATGAGAATGCAGGGTGACTTGGACAGGCTGGGTGAGTGGGCGGATGCATGGCAGGTGCAGTTTAATGTCGATAAATATGAGGTTATCCACTTTGGTGGTAAGAACGGGAAGGCAGATTATTATCTAAATGGAGTCAAATTAGGAAAAGGGGAAGTACAACGAGATCTAGGTGTTCTTGTACATCAGTCACTGAAAACAAGCAAGTACAGCAGGCAGTGAAAAAAGCTAATGGCGTGCTGGCCTTCATAACAAGCGGAATTGAGTATAAGAGCAAGGAGGTCCTTCTGCAGCTATACAGGGCCCTGGTGAGACCACACCCGGAGTACTGTGTTCAGTTTTCGTCTCCAAATTTGAGGAAGGACATTCTTGCTATTGAGGAAGTGCAGCGTAGGTTCACAAGGTTAATTCCTGGGATGGCAGGACTGTCATATGTTGAAAGATTGGAGCGACAGAGCTTGTATACATTGGAATTTAGAAGGATGGGAGGGGATCTGATTGAAACATATAAGATTATTAAGGGATTGGACACGCTGGAGGCAGGATGCATGTTCCTGCTGATGGGTGGGTCCAGAACCAGAGGCCACAGTTTAAGAATAAGGGGTAGGCCATTTAGAACGGAGTTGAGGAAAAACTTTTTCACCCAGAGACTGGTGGATATATGGAATGCTCTGCCCCAGAAGGCAGTGGAGGCCAAGTCTCTGGATGCTTTAAAGAAAAAGATGGATAGAGCTCTTAAAGATAGCAGAATCAAAAGTTATGGGGATAAGGCAGGAACTGGATGCTGATTGTGGATGATCAGCCATGATCACAGTGAATGGTGGTGCTGGCTCGAAGGGCCGAATGGCCTACTCCTGCACCTATTGTCTATAAAATGGAGGGTAGGGAAGGGAAAGATGTACTTGGTGATGGGATCCCGCTGGAGATGGCGGAAATTATGGGGAATTATGTGCATGACACGGAGGCTGGTGGGGTGGTATGTGAGGACAAGAGGAACCCTGTCCCTGGTGGGGTGGTGCGAGGATGGGGTGAGGGCAGACATGTGCGAAATGGAAGAGATGCGGTTGAGGTGAGTGTCAATGGTGGAGGAAGGGAAGCCCCTTTCTTTGAAGGAGGAGGACATCTTCTTAGTTCTAGAATGAAAAGCTTTATCCTGAGAGCAGATGCTGTGGAGACGGAGGAATTAAGAGAAGGGGATAGGGTTTTTACAAGTAACAGGGTGGGAAGAGGTATAGTCCAGGTAACTGTGCGAGTCAGTGGGTTTATAATAGACATCAACAGATAAGCTGTCTCCAGAGATAGAGACAGAGAGATCAAGAAAGGGGAGGGAGGTGTTGGAAATGGACCAGGTAAATTTGAGGGCAGGGTGGAAGATGGAGGGAAACGTGATGAAGTGGACAAGCTCCGCTTGGGTTGAGGAAGCAGCACCGATGCAGTCGTCAATGTAGTTGAGGAGTGGTACCAGTGTAGACTTGGAACATGGACTGTTCCACATAGCCGACAAACAGGCAGGCATAGCTGTTATTCATGTGAGTGCCCATGGCTACACCTTTTGTCTAAAGGAAGTGGGAGGAGCCGAAGGAGAAATTATTAAGAGTGAGGACAAGTTCTGCCAGATGGAGGAGAGTGGTGGTGGAAGGGAACTGGTTGGATCTGGTCTCCAGAAAGAAATGGAGAGCTTTGAGGCCTTCCTGGTGGAGGATGGAGGTATATGGAGACTGGACATCCACAGTGAAAGTAAGATAATCGGGGCCGGGGGACTTGAAATCATTGAAAAGATCAAGAGTGTGTGAGGTGTCATGGATGTTGGTGGGAAGGGACTGAACCAGGAGGGATAAAACTGAGTCGAGATACGCAGATATGAGTTCAGAGTTAATAAAGCCGGTGATGGTGTGGGAGACAATGGCCTGATGCTCATTAGTGGGGACCTGTTGTACATAAAGTGCAGTATAGGTAAATGATAAAGTGCAAAATCGTACTGACGAATATTGTGAGACCAAGAGTCTATCTTACTGTATAAGAGGTCTGTTCAGTGAGACAAAAGCTATTTATGAGCCTGGTGGTAGATGCTTTCCAACTTTTGTATCATCTGTCCAGTGGGATAGGGGAGAAGAGAGAATGTCCAGGGGGGATTGGGTCTTTGATTATTCTGACTGCTTTACTGAGGCAGCGAGAAGTGTAGACAGAGTCCGTAACAGAAAGGCTGGTTCCTGTGATGTGCTGAGCTGTGTACACAGCTCTCTGCTATTTCTTACAGTTATGTGTCATGGAAGCTGGGACACAGACTTTCAGATGGCTGGGTCCTCAAAGAAGTTCTGACCAAGGTTGGTTGTGGGCACCTCCAACCCCCTCAACTTTTTATGCAGGTTCTCTGACAGGCTAAGCAGTACCCCAAGAGTTTCATTCACCTGTGGGCAGTTCCTTAAAATCTCACTCAAGTCTACTGCGCTCTTTTACCCAAGGGCCTTCCAGCCATTCTACAAGATAGCAACGTGTAGCTCTTGCTTCTAAGCCTCTTCATTCTGTTCTTGTCCTACTAACAGGGTAGCTCATGGCTGTTTGAAAGCAAGAAATGCAACCAAACACTAGCTTCATCTTGAATCACAGCAGATCACAGAATTTGGGACAAATGGACAGGGAGAGTAATGTAGGGCATACTACCAACCCCTATAATGTCAACCCAGTGTTGACTACAGGCTTGTTAGTGGCCACTGCATTGAAGGCAAGTGCCATTCCCATCACAACGGCAATATGATAAAGGTGTGACTCTGACAATCAGCTGTTGCTGTCACTATATTTTGCTACTGCAGGTGTAGTTGTTATGCGATGTGTTTGATCCTGTTTCCGCTGGGCTTTATGGAAGTTGTGATCTGAGTATGAAGCAATAGAACTAAAAGGGTGAGGGCATGATAATGCAAAAGTGTTAAATATATGCCCAGGTTAGATCGGGGTTGTTAGTAGTTGAGAATAGGCATATAATACTTTGAATTTTTTTAATGTTTTCAAATGATGACATGAAACATCGATTGTCCATTTGCCTCCATAGATGCAGCCTGACCCACTGAGTTCCTCCCACAGTTTCTTTCTTCGCTCCAGAATGTTAGAATTTGTATTTTGTTACTAAAGCTTGTAAAAAGGTAAATATTGTCCATGGAAATATATTGAAGTAAAATGGTTATTCAAACTACAGTTTCAAGAAAGGTAGTACTTTTCCCATTTTCCTTTGTGAAGCAGTAAGGTCCTTTAAAATGTTGTAAGATGCTTTCCCCAGCAGGTGGTAGTATAGTACTCGAAAAATCGCAGAATTATTCTTCATCATGGTGCCATCTCCTGGTTAAAATAAAATTTTGCTGGAACAAGCCTGCATCTTTCTGAAGAACGCAAAGACTTTGTGTCTGTATCTTTATGTATAATGCTTCAGTAACAAAAATCTTCACTCAAGTACGGTCTTTCACAGGGGGAGTTAAAACAAGTATTCCAATATGGATCCAATATTACTGATGTGCTTATTAAGTGAGAGAAGATCTGTCCATTGTTTCTTTTCCCCAGTGGTCTTTCTCGGATTAATTGAGACTGAGTTGTCTTAAAGTAAAGGAAGCAGCTCCTTAAAAAGTTTATGGCATAATTAACATGGGCAATACCTTCTATTTAATAACTTTATGAGTGGATCTTTATTAATAACATCCCCGAGCCACACAATGGCAGATTTTGTTTTACTCGGAGCAAAGAAGGCAGGCAAGGGAGGTAGGGGGAATATGATTAAAAACCACAATATGATGAGTGGAGTGGATAGGGCAGAAAATGTTTCCCCAAAGCAGAGGTACCTGAAACATGAGTTTATGACGAGAGTTAGGAGGTTTGGAGATATCTGAAGAGAGTTTATTTCACTGGATGTTTGGAATCTGAAATCTGAAATGCACTGCTGGATTGGGCGGTGAAGGTACGTACTCTCATATAACTTACAACTTGTCTAGACAAGCACTTGAGTCATTAAAGAAACGAAGGCTGTCGATCAAGTGAAGCAATGGACCAAGTGCTCCAAGATATCCCAGGAACACAATGTTACCTTGATGACGTCATTGTGACTGGCAAGAATGATGAAGTGCTTACCAGGCTGAGTGAGTATGGTGTGCGTGCAGACAGAGACAGATGTGAGTTTCTTGAGAATGATATCACGTATTGTGGATCTGTCCTTGACAAGCATGGCTTAGGTAAGTCACAAGAGAAGACCAAAGCAGTGCTACATGCACTCAAACTGGAAAATGTGTCACAACTCAGGTCATACTTGGGCCTTGTAAGCTACGACCGCTGGCTTCTCCCAAACATTGCCGCAGTGCTGCATGATTGAACACACTGTTACAGACAGGAGTAAAGTAGGTGTGGTTCAAAAGATATGAAAGAGCTTTCAAGGGAACAAAGAGACTAATAACATTAGATGATGGAGCTAAAGATGGCACCAGAGGTCGACTTTTTCCAGCTCATCAGTGAAACAGTTAATTTCTTCCTATTCTGATGTCTCTACTTTCCTTTACAGGGTTGCTGGGTCCTATCGGGATCTTTGATCTACAACAGCACTCAAAGACTCCGGTTCTGCACAATGGCGTGTTACCATTCTAGGAGCTCGCCGATCGGCTGCTTTTCTGCATTTCCAGATTCGGACAGAAGTCTTTGGGACCTGCACAGCCCTGTGGACACGAATTCCCATCAGTGTCACGTACTGAAGCGTAGTGGGAGCCGGAACATCAAAGACGGCGAGAGTGGCTGTTGGAGGGCTCTGCACTCGGTAATCAATTTGCCGACTCTCGAGTTGGGGAACTCAAAATAAACAAGCAACTCTTCAGACCGACTGTAACATCAAAATAGCAACTGTTGTCTTCTCCTGTCTCTGTGGAAGGAGCAATATCTGTCTCTCCCTTGTTAGTGAGAGAGAGAGAGCCTGTGGGATGTCGAAATGTTGGAGTGAACAGTTAGTTTTTGATGGTCTACAGACCATGATCTCTCTTTAGCGACTTTGCTGTTGTTTGCATGGCGGGTGGTGCTCGAATAAATGGGGGGAGGGTTGATGCTGCTTTCCGCTGCTTGGGTGTGGGAGGGGGCAGGGGGCTTTAGGTTTTTACATTTTTATCTGTCATTCATTCTTTGGAGTTTTTCTTCCGTTTTGAGAATGTCTGCAGACAGTAAATTTCCAGTTATATATTGTGTACGTTCTCTGATATTAAATGGAACTATTGAGCCGTTGAACTATTGAACTGCTCACCCATTATGACCCGTCTCTGCCCATCAGACTGGTGTGTCACATGTCCCCTTAAGGCGTTGAGGCCGTTTTGTTACACACTATGAAAGATGGAGCTGAACGTCCAATTGCATTTGCTTCAAGATCACTGAAGAGTGCAGAACACAACTACGCACAGATTGACCAAGAGGCCCTTAGTCTTGTACGGGGAGTAAAAAAGTTTCACCACTACCGCTATAGACAAAAGTTTACTCTAGTGACAGACCACCATCCCCTTGTGTCCATTTTCAATCCCAGGAAGGGAATCCCAGTGATATCTGATACCCAGTTGCAATGTTGGGCACTTTTCCTTGGAGCCCACTCTTATGATGTAGAGTTCAAGGGTACCAAGCAACAGAGAAATGCTGACGGCTTGTGACCCAGCAAAGGTGTTACACTCAGCATTGGTGGACCAACTTCCAGTAACTTTCTGAAATACAAAGAGAAACAAGGAATGACCCAACATTGTCAAAAGTCTATGACATAACCATGCAAGGATGGCCAGCTCGTGGTAATCCTGTGTTTCCAGAGTTCTCAGCGAGACGAGACTAACTGTCTGTGTGTCAATGAACCCTGATGAGTGGATCTCGTGTTGTGGTTCCCTCTAAATTGCACTCCAGAGTGTTAGTGAATCTGCATGAAGGACACCTAGATACACAGTCAAGATGAAGAGTTTCACCTGGAGCTTCTTGTGGTGGCCGGGAATAAATGGGTAGAATGAAGGCTTGACCAAAAGCTGTTTGGGATGCCGTTGCACTCGTGGGAATGGATGTGAGACGACAAGTGGACACCCAGTAGGATAGCTGCAAGAACCGGACCACCGATGTACACAGTGATGTTAGTGATCATACACGGAGACCTCATGTGGATCAGATACTGGATGCTCAGCTGAAGAATGCACCTGGGTCATCTGCATCCAACAAGGTGGACACATTATAGCCATTGTACCTACGTTTCAGTGATGATCATGTCATTAACAGCAATGTGACACCTGCAACAGAGAAAGTTGTCTTTGACAGGACACCTGCTGAAGTTGATACCACTCCACAGGTCCAGACGTGCTATCTTGAAAGAAACAGACTGCCACCCATAAGACTGGATCCTTAGAATAGTGAAGTTAGCTATGGACTGTTACTTTAAAAAAAAAGAAAAAGTCAAGCCAATAACAGCATGCTTTCTGTTATTGTGAAAGCATGCTTATTTGAACATGGTCTGTTAAAGGGAAATTGAATATTTTATTACATATACAGTTTTATGTTACATTAATCGAAAGGGGGAGGAACTGTAGTGTATGGATCTACCGCTTTTAGCGCAATGACTCCCCTTAGTACTAATTATTGACTGATAACTGATTTGTTGCTCTCTCTACAAAGTGAATATACTAGTTAACTTCACCTCTGAATGCACGCCTTTATTTATCTGATATGTAGTTTCACAGATGCAACCCATACATTTTGTTCTCCTCACCCCATCCCTGCTTAAAGCACACTTATTCCAAACAGTGCCTTCTTCTGATGAAAAATCTTCAACCTGAAATGGTTCTGATTTGCTATTTTCAGAAAGTTCTATCTTTATTTCAGATTTCTAGTATTTGCATTTTTTTGCTTCCATGTAATATTAATGGACCTGAACACATCATTTATCACAATCATTATTGTAAGTTTTTCATTACTAAAAGGTAGAGCCAGTAAGATTCACCTTGCATTGCACTCTTATAAATTCACATGCTAGATTATAATCTGTCAGGGTTCTCCACTGAGTGCCTGAATATGCAAAGTTTTGTTGATTTTTTTAAAGTACTTTTTCATTGGGTCCCAGCTATTTCAAATTAATGCTGTCCTCAAAACAAAACTAAGCTCAGAGTTGCTCTATAGAATCTCACAGTGGCAGTGAAATGGAGGTGAAATTATACATGAATGCTCAGGGAGTTTAAAAGTGGAGATGATCTCACCTTGGTAAAACAAGAGTACTGAATTAATCCACTGTACTATTTGCACATTATGCAGCATCTTTCAAATAAAATCAACATGAAATATATTTTCCATAAGGTTATCTTCTTTCCCTCGGTTTATAATACCCTCCAGAATTCTACTGTTCCTGAAGTCTTAAACTGTATGGCAGGCTCTCTAATTTAATATGATTGCTTTACAATCATGGCCATTTATTTGGGCAGAGAATACATTGTGTCTGGGCTGGCTCCGTCTGAGTTATTCTTGTAAAAGCAAAAATATTTGTTGCTGCTGGGATTGATTGAATCGACCTTCAAAATATCTTTTAACCACGTTTTGCTGCATGTGCACTGTCTGGGGATAAGAGAGCCTGTAGGTCAAACCTGGCGTAATGCCCGTGGTCTAAGGACAGCAGTGATCCCTGACTTCCTGTATGCTTTTGGGACACGGACTTGCTCCGACAGGCATATTGAAGCACTGGAGAGGTAACAGCAAGGTCAATTCTGCATGGTCTCCAAATGCATTGGCTGGATAAGTGAACCAAAACTATTGCCCTCTTCCATTCCAACTCCCATAGCATTGATTCTCTCATTAGCTGGCTCCAAGGATCACTCTTTGACCTCACTACCTACCTCTGAATCCATAGATTTGAAGTGGAGGGAAGTTGTCCTCTATTCCAAATGACTAACAAGGCACTGGAGGAGTTCAGTGGGTCAGGCAGGGTCTATGGAGCACAGGGACAGTCAATGTTTCATGTCAAGACCCATCATCTGGACTGATAGAGTAGAGAGGAGATAGCCAGTACAGTATAAAAATGTTGAATGGAACGGGTAGAGCAAGAGCTGGCAGGTGATAGGTGGATTCAAGCGAGGAAGAGGGATAGGCAGATGGAGGAGGGGAGAATAGAAATAGCAACAGAGGCTGGGAGGTGAGAAGTGCAGGTAAAAGTGGGCTACAGATGAAGGAATCTTTCATGAGAGGAAGGTGGAAAACAGATTAATATAAGGGACGTGGTGAGGGCGGATGAGGCTGGTGGAAGAAGTGTGTGTGTGTGTGTGTGTGTGTGTGTGTGTGTCGGTGTTAGACAGACTGCATACATGGAGGTGAAGGACAGAATCTGGGTGTTGTGTATTCAATATTTCAGTAATATTTGAGTAATCTTGTATATATATTGTTTGATTAAGCATTCTTGATCATTTAAATAATTAATTACAGGTTGTATGTAAAAATATGTGAATTGTATTAATCTGCATGTTGTAGACGAAATGTCGGATAATGAAGAGAGTGACAAAGGACTCTGAAGCTTTAAGATTTAAAATACGAAAACTAACAATAGATGGGCAATATGGTTTACACCAGAAGTGAAGAACAAATTAATTAAAATGGAATTGGACACTAGTTTAGACATTTCACTCATTCCACAAGATGAATTTGAAACACTTTTCTAAGATACCAAACTGAAGCTTGCAGATATCCAATTAAGAAATTATACCAGAGAAAAGATAACTCCTGTAGAAATGACATTCATAACAGAGAAATATAACAACCAACAAGCCACATTGAGCTTGTATGTGGTAAAAACAGAAGGACCAGCATTGTGGAGGTGTGATTGGCTGAGACAACTACAACTTGATTGGAGATCCATCCACCATTTGCACGCCACATCCCCTGCAATAGAGCCAACTGAAAGCGAGTTAAGAAAGGTACTGGATGATGCCACAGCAGTGTTCATGGATAACATTGGAAAACTCTAGCATATCAATTGTAAAACAGTGTTAAATGAAAGTTTCACACCCAAGTTTTGCATAGCCCATCTAATTGCTAAAACCGTCCATGATAAAGTAGCCAATGAGCTAGATTTTATGGAGGCTGAAGGAATTCTTTGCAAAGTTGAGTGGAGCCCGTGGGCAACACCAGTGGCCCCAGTAGCCAAGAAGAATGGGTCTGTCAGGATCTGTGGTGGTTTTAAGGTTATCATCAACCCAGTACTGGAAGCAGATCAATACCTGCCGCCCAGGATGGAGGATATCTTTGCAAACCTTTCTGGTGGAAAACGCTTCAGCAAAGTGGACTTCACTGAGGCCTATCTACAGATGGAAATGAAAGAAATGTCCAAGGTGTTTCTCACCATAAACACTTACAAAGGGCTTTATCACTAAATAGGCTTACTTTTGGAGTAGCATTTGCATCTGCACTCTGGCGGAAAGATATGGGCCAGATGCTGCAAGGCTGCCCAGGCACTCAGTGTTACCTGGATGACATCATTTTTATTGGTAAGGATGACAGGGAACATTTCCAAAACCTCAAGAAAATATTAAAAGGTTTAGAAGATTAAGGGCTCAGAGCACTATGCAACAAGTGTGAATCCTTTAAACAAAGCATCACTTACTGTGGACACACTATTGATGCACAAGGATAACACAAGTGTGCTGAGGAAATTCAAGCAGTGGTGGATGCCCCAAGGTCAAAGGACGTGTCACAGTTGTGGTCTTTTTTAGGATTTGTCACCTTCTATAACAGGTTCCTGCCAAACCTGGCTACTGCGCTCCATCCCTTGAACTCATTGCTGCAGATCATGGTGAATTGGTAATGGACAAAGCAGTGCATGATAGCTTTCACAAAGGTAAGGGAAATGGTGATGGCAGACACTGTAAGTGAAGTTTGCCAGTGATGCCTCATCTTTTGGTATACGAGCAGTCATGTCGCATGTTATGAGTGATGGAAGTGAACACCGCCTAGCCCTTACATAATATTCCCTTACCCCTGCAGAGAAAAAATATGCACAGATCAACAGAGAAGCCTTAAGTCTGATTTGGGATGTAAAACGTTTTAAGCAGTACTGGTATGGGAGAGAATTTTGCCTCATTACTGATCATCAACCACTAGCGTCCATTTTGAATTCATAGAAAGGTGTCCCATTAACAGCAGCTGTATGAGTGCAAAGATGGGCTCTGCTTCTTGGAGGATACAATCACAATGTTCTACTCAAAAGGACAACTAATCATGGAAATGATGATGGATTGTCCCATTTACACTTGGTAAAGAAAACACCTCAAAAATTTATAGAAGAGGACACTCATCTTGATGTATTCTCAACACAGTCTCCCCTGTTACGGCACAGATGATCAAAAGGGACACCAGAAAAGACATTACTCTGCCTCAAGTCTACATGGCCACCCAAAATAGCTGGAATGTGCAGCAGAAATTCCAGTTCCCTATTTTTATCAGCATTGAGGTGAACTTGCCTTTGATAGAGGTTGCCTTATGTGGGGATTGAGAGTTGTTGTGAGCTAAAGTTTTGGAGGAGCTATAGCCAGTCATCTAGGCATGGTTAAAATGAACGCATTGGCTTAAACTTTGTCTGGTGATCTGGGATAGATCAGCAGATCAAGTAACTTGCCAGGCACAGTTTGGGATGTCAACACATCGAGATGATGCCAAAAGAAAGTGCCTCTACATCCCTGAGGATGGCCTGCATTGCCCTAGCTGAGGATTTATATGGAATTTGCTGGACCATTCATAGTGGATGTAGCTACAAAATGGCCAGAAGTGTTCCCAATTGTCTCCTGCACTACAGCCTCATACACTGTTAATGTGTTGAGAAGCCTCTTTTTCCAAGGACTGGTGTTCCAGAACACTTGGTCCATGACAATGAACCATAGTTTGTTGCAGAACAGTTTCAATCATTCCTAAAAATGAATGGAATAAGACATATTGCATATGCAACATACATATGCAAGCTACAAATGGCTTGGCAGAAACGTTTGTCCAGATTCTAAAGGACACATTATAAGCAAAGTCAGCAGAACACACTACACTGACACTGAACCAAAAGCTCACCAATTTCCTCCTCGCATATCACAGTGCAGCACGCTCCACAATCAACAACTCACCAGTTACTCTGTTCCTGGGTTGTATCTCCTCAAATGCAATCTCAGAAGGATGCAGGACAAACAGCTGAGACAAATTGAAGGCTCCTCAAACAAGGAGGTTCAATGTTTCACTCTTGGACAAGCAGACCTGGTGAGGGACTACAGAGGTGATCAAAAGTGGGTACTTCGAAAGATTAAGGACAGAACTGGACCACTCCTCTACACAGTAGAGATTGCATCTGATTTCATCTGGAGAAGACATATCAATCAGTTGAGGAGAGGAGAGTCAATTGTTAGAGAAGAAAGGTGACTACTGCTATCAGAACCACTTCCTGTAATCTCAACCACCACAGAGGACGCCCCAGAACCTGAGATTGTGTCACAGCCATGAGTCTCACCTGCCAAGCGGAGTGGCCACTCTTGTCAGGAAAACCATTATCCCACAAGAGTAAGAGATCCTCCATAGCGATTAAATCTTTAGGCCTGAATGGGGCAACTTAAAATTTACCATGCTGTGGATGTCTGAATAGTAGTTGTATTATATAGTATACTGTGTATATAGTTGAGATGCATTCTGTATTGAATTGGAGTTAATAGATGTACAGGGAGGAGTGTCGTATATTTAATACTTCAGTAATAGTTGAGTGATCTTGTATGTATATTTGATTAAGCAATCTTGTTCACTTAAATAACTCATTACGGGTTATATGTATAAATACGTGAATTGCATACATCATCACGCTATCACATGATACATGCACATCTCACTTAGAGTAAACACAAAGTTACTCACGTTTCAGACTCCCATGTTTTCCATTGAATTAGTTTAAACTTTTGAAGTTACAAAACATAACACTAGGTAGATCAGGAGGAGAGAGGAAAGGGACAGAGCCGGAACAGCTTAGCTGAAGTTTGTTGTTGCTCTAGTTTCCACCATTTGCAGTGTCTTTTGGTTCCATGGAGGAGAAGGTGACATGCACTAAGCAAAGATTCAGAGCTATAAAGGACTCACAATAGCTAATGAGATGATTTGTTCAGTACTTGCATTCATGGGATGTGGACAATATTGTCAAGGACATTTATTGCACATCTCTGTTTGTTCCTGACGTGAGTGCTTTCTGGTCCATTTCAGTTAAGAGTTAAACACATCATCTATAAACCAGACAGGTGAGCAATGACAGATTACCTTCCCTTGGTGAACCACTGATCTTACTACAACGATCGCAAAGACTGACACTTCTTGTAATTCCAGATTCACTGGGTGAGTTAAAGTTCCCAAGCTGCCATGATAGGATTTCTCCAGATTATTCTTTCATGTCTCCAGACGGAGAGTCCAACAATTTAAGCGCCTTGTTATGGAGTCCCAGTACAAAGCGAAATGGAATTACACACAAAAGGGTGCAGAATGATGGCACGGAAAATGATTCAATGACACAGGGGTCACAGAGTCTAAGTGCAGGACGCAAGGTTTCATGAGATTCTTCTATTATTTTTCAGCAGCTAATATGCTCTAAATCAAGTCACACTGAGTTTCAACAACTAACTTCACAGAGGAAGAAAATTTACCATGACAGAGTACCAAAGTTAAAATGGTTGACTGAGGACACCACAATATTCCAATTATCCTTTCTTTGATGGCTTGGCTGAGACTGCAGATTTGATCTATTGGAGGAAAAATCAGAAGCTATATTGCAGCATAAAATGATACAATTGAGCCTCTCCATCTCCTTAATATTTGTGTTTATAAGAAGGTAGTTTTAGAATGCTTAGTATTTTTAGAAGTACACAATGTCTAGAGTGGGTAAATCTCATTAGTTTGGCTTCGCTACAATTCAAATGGGGGAACTTCTGGATTTGAAGTAATTGCCCTCCAGATAAAAGGAAAATGTCAGTTATCCTTCATTTTGAATGCTGCTCTCAAAATTACAGCCCCAACGGCAGCCAGTGTATTCTAAACTATTTATGAGCAAGGCTTTTCAATGAAAAATCTACTTTATCAAACAATGAATAAAGGTGCAGGGAAAAGCAAGTCCAGAAAATGAAAAGACGACCTGTGTAAGTATAGGTCTGGGGTGGATTATCATGTAATGTTAATGCTTGAGGAAGCATCCAGGAGCAAATTCTCCTGAATTCAGTGCTGCAACCTGCAAACAAAAGCACAGATTGATGTCCCTTTCACATAAAAAGCCCATTCCCAATGGGACACAGTTCCATCTACAACTGCTTGATTATATCCTTACTGCAGGTACAAATAAGCACCAATTTTTAATATTCTAAAAATATATCTGATTATGCAGGCTGAATGGTCAAAATTCCTGGCTCTATACTTTAATTATCCATTTGTCTCTCAGACACACTGAAAGCAGGAACCTTTCTGAAATCCTCAGAATATATTATCACGGAGACTGTTCACGGTACAAGGATAAGCAGTCCTCAGCTTCTCAATGTCTGCCAAGACCTTTGGAAGCATCATTAATTCTGCTGCTGGAGCAAATGCAGAATCTTTCTACAGCAAATGAAAATCAAAATAAACTGCAGGTGTTAGAAATCTGAAGTAAAAAGAGAAAATGCTGCAAAAACATTCAGTCGTCCCGGCAGCATCTGTGGGAAGAGAAACCCAAGTTAATGGTTTGGTTAAAGACAAAGGTCTTGGTTAACTCTGTTACTTTTCCCACAGTTGCTTCCTCATGTGCTGAGTGTCTCCAGCATTGTCCATTTTTATTTCACTTAAATTTGCCAATGTGTCATTCATTGAGAGGTAAATAATTCAGGGTTTAATCTTGAATCTAATTTTGAGATTCGGTTCAGGCTGATTTTGAGTCTCTCTGGGAAACGCCCACCCTTTGTTCTGGTGATGAACTGGAATAGTTCCATCTTGATTCTGGGAGAAAGCAACCGTAATGGCTCAGTAATTTCACTCTCATAGAATAAAAAAAAAACTGTGCTAAAACCATATCTAGCTCATGAATCCTTCTCAAATAACGAAGTTTAAGCAATCACCACCTCTGTGGAAATATGACTGCCAATTTTTGTCAGACCCTACCTACAGCATGCAAACAAACTCTTTGGCCCATTGATTGTCCACCAAATTGGCAGCGGGATCTGGACCATCTGGAAAATTTTGCTAAAAAATATCAGATGGAATTATAAGCAGACAACTGCGAGATGTTGCATTTTGGGAGGATAAGCCAAGGTAGAGCACTGAGGAGTGTGGTAGAACAGAGGGATCTGGGGGTACAGAGCCATAATTCCTTGAAAGTGGTGTCACAGGTTGAGAGGGTCGTAAAGAGAACCTTTGGCACATTGGCCTTTATAAGTTAAAGTACTAAATACAGGAGCCGGGATGTTATGTTGAAGTTATATAAGATGTTGATGAGGCCTAATTTGGAGTATTGTGTGCAGTTCTGGTCACCTTCCTACAGCAAAGATATCAATAAGATTGAAGAGTGCATCGAAAATTTACAAGGATGTTGCTAGGACTCGAGGACCTGAGTTATAGGAAAGGTTAAATCGGTTAAGTCTTTATTCCTCAGAGTGTAGGGGAATGATAGGAGATATGATAGAGGTATACAAAATTATGAGGAGTGTAGATACAATGTAAGCAGATGTTTTCCACTAAGGTTGAGTGAGACTAGAACTAGAGGTCATAGGCTAAGGGTAAAAGGTAAATATTTAAGGAGAATCTGAGGTGAACTTCTTCACTCAGATGGTGGTGTAAATGTGAAGTGAGCTGCCAGCAGAAGTGGTGGATGTGGGTTTGATTTCAACATTTAAGAGAAGTTTGGATAAATAGATGGATGAGAGGGATATGGAGGACTATGGTCCAACTGTGGGTTGAAGGGACTAGGCATACTAATAGTTTGGCACAGACTAGATCGGCCAAAAGTCCTGTTTTTGTGCTGTAGTGTTCTACGATTTATATTACTCTATGTTTATTACCTCCACTTTGATCCTTGATTCTCCTATCACCATCCCTACATGGGAGTGGGGGTTGGGGTTAACTTAGTCTACCAAGAGAAACCAGAGCATGTGGAAGAAATCCAAGAAGTCACAGAGAGAACATGCAGACTCCACAAAGAAAGGTCTTGAGATCAGGAATGAGCCCAGAACATGGTATTGCAGGGCAGAAACACTGTCTGCTACACCACTGTACCTCCTCAGAAATAGAAACTGAGGCATTGCTCATTGGAGAAAAATATGAGGATAAGGTTATTATAAAGGGAGTTGGAGGGATCCAGTATAGCGGATAGTTCTTGGAAATGCAATTCAGGTCTTGGTTGACATGGAGACAGTGGGCTGAATGGCTGTTTCAATGCTGTATGACCATGACTTGCAATGTGAAATTAGCTAAGATAATGTCCATTTGAATTGGTGAAGATTACATGCAAAACTTTTGCTTCGAGGCTATCTTACTTGGAATAACCAGTGCCCCACCATCTAGACCATGCTTCTCATTTCTCAATAAGAGAGGTAGGAGGTACAGAAGCCTTAGGACCCATGCTATCAGATTCAGGAGCAGTTATTACCCTGCAACATCAGGCTCCTGAACCGGCGAGGATAACTTCACTCACCTCAGTGATAAACTGATTCCACAACCTATGGACTCACTTTCAAGGACTCTATAATTCATATTGTCAGTGTTATTTTTATTGTGTATGTTGTTTTCTTTTACACACTGGTTGTTTGTCAGTCTTTGTTTATGTATAAGTTTTCATTAATTCTATTGTATTTCCATTGTACCTGTAAATGCCTGTCAGAAAATAAATCTCAGGGTATTATCTACATACTTTGATAATAAAGTTACTTTGAACTTTTTGGTGATTTTGCCCATACCGCTGCCTCGAAGCTCCTTGAAGGTGAGAGTGGCTCGAACTGTTAATTGAAGTGCAGCGCTGGAGGAGAGGAGCTTATTTGTGAAATAAATTGTCTGTTTATTGCATGGGGCAGACAGCACATTGCGGCAATAGTGCATTGTAGCACATTGGTTATACTCTCTTTCAAAAAGTCAATCCTGTTGAAGCTGGTTATTCTGTCACAGAGTCAGACAGCATGAAAACAGACCCTGTGCCCCGCCTACCGTGCTGGTCATCAAATCGCTCCTCCAGCTAAACCCATTTCCCAATATTTACCTTGTAGCCTTTGCTGCCTTGACATTTCAGGTTTTCTTTTAAATATTTCCTCAATATTGCGAGTGTACTTGCCTCCACCATCCCCTCAGGCACAGCACTTCAGATTTCAACCACAATCTGGTGAAAAAGAATTTCCTCCTCTCATCTCTTCTTAATCTCCTACTGCTAACCTTAAATCTATGCCCTCTGGGATTACTATATTACCCATTTTGAGCGTGCCATTACTTTCTTCATCTATTTAGCTAACCATTCAGTAAATGACAAATAAAAAAATCAGAAAATACTCAGCAACTTAGGCTGCATTCGTGGAGAGAGATGAACAACTGAGTATTCCCAGCATTTTCTGTTTCTGTTTGAAACCCGCAGCATCAGGCGTGTTTGTCCTTCATTCCCCAAATCAGTACAGTAATGCTATCACCTGGTGTGATGCTCCCTCTGCTGGATATGCACATCATTACAACATGAAGTCTGAAACCATTTTCTCAATTGTGTGACCCCAAAGTTCAAATTTCAAAGTAAATTTATTATCAAAGTACTTATTTATTATTTATTTTCTTGCAGGCATTCAAAGTGGAAGAGAGAAATACAATAGAATCAATGAAAAACTATGCACAAAGACTGATAAACTACCAATATGCAAAAGAAGACAGACTGTGCAAATAAAAAAAACAATTAAATAAATAATACTGAGATCCCATAAGTTGCCGATGGCAGCAGCTAGAAGAGAGCATGACTTGGATATTGAGGGTCATTGATGATGGATGCTGCTTTCCTGCGACAGCGCTTTGTGTAAATGCGCTCAATAGTGGGGAGGCTTTGCCTGTGACGGACTGAGCTGTATTCACCACTTTCTCTAGGCTTTTCCATTCCGGGGTTCTGGTGTTCCCATAACAGGCTATGATGCAATTAGTTAGGATACTCTCCACTGTGCATCTATAGAAAGTTGGCAAAGTTTTGGACGACATGCAAATCTGCACAAACTTCTAAGGCAGTGGAGATGTTGTGCCTTCTTTGCAGTGGCACTTACGTGAGCATCATCCTTCAAGAGTGAATTCTGGAAAATGTCATGAGATAGTTTCATACAGTTTTCAAAAAAGTGTTAATAATGTGATTCTGTGCAATTGAAAATTCATGGGATGATTCTTTCTTTTGAACACCCTTACTAAGGTTTTGAGCAGTATAATAGATACAATGGAATAGCTCTGAAAGTGTTTCTTCTAAAATCACACCCCTGCACTTACCACCCTGCCTGAGCCAATATCACCACATATATCTGTAGTGATATTGGCCAGATCTCTTCAATTTCATGTAAATTAATCTCTCTTAACCCAGCAGGAAGCACAGATGGTGATGACAATTGATGATAGAATGAGCAATGTTGTATTCTTGAGGAACCTGCTACAGAGACAGCTTGCTTCTTTTGCTTGCATCAGAATAGACAGTTACAATTACCCATCTGTAATTGTATCTTGGTGCTTGTGGACTCCAACTGATCAGCTGGACACTTCCACCTTCTCCACCCAACTTTTATATGTCTGTTTGATCACTTTCCCTCTTGCTCCCTCATGAACCTATCAACCAGATGGCTTCGTAAGTAATGGAATTGACTCACTAACAGTGACTGCACCTTATCAGAAATGTTCATACTGTTTGATGCTCTCTTCCTCCATCCTCCCTGCTACTTAAAATTAACGATTTTTCTCTTCCCCAATTCAGCTGAAGGCTCTTTGAGCTGAACCCCTAAACTCTGCTTCTCTTTCAACCTGTACCCTTGACCTAAGGAATTTACAACATTTGCTGCTTTTATTTCCAGTTTCACAGAGGCTACTTGGTCAGCAAGGATATTCCCTGCAGTCAAGGTTAATGACTCACCCAATAAAATGAGTCAACAATGTAATGAACCACGTGAAATTACAAGACAGATGGAGCTGACTGCTGACATTCACACCCTGTGATGCAAATGCAAATAGTGCATGGTTCCATTAATCTGCTGCAGTGTTTGGAAAGTGTTACTGTGACTGAGGTCCCTTTATGGATATCAGTACATCAATGGTCAGCAGATTCACCTATTAGAGTCTGGAAATTCTGTTCACAGGAGTGGATTCAATTGCGAAGAGCTCACTCCACCTTTAAACTATCCATCGGAGGGAAAACCTAGTCATTTCACTTAGCAGCATGACAGTGTCACAGTTAGTGCAATGCTAACCTGTAAGATAGGGGTTCAATACCTGCTGCCACCTGTTCTCCCTGTGTTCATGAGGGTTCCCCCTGTGCTCTGGTTTCCTCCCACACTCCAAAAATGTACAGTGAGGTTTAGTGAGGTGCAGGCATGGCAACGCTTGTGGGCTGCCCAACACGACACTGGCTGATTTGGTATGATGCCAGCGAGACATTTCACTGTATGTCTTGATATATGTGTGCAAAATAAAGTTAATCTCTTTAAAAATCATTATCTTAAACTATCTTAATTCAAAACAAACTTTATTTTAATCGTTGATAGGTTTGTTATAGCGTGTATCACCCACACTAAGTATAGACAAGTAAAGTCAGAAAGGGGGTTGGTCAATGAACTTTCAGTGAGAGAGATAACACTGGATTAATTGGAACCTTTCTCTGGTAGGGTTCCAACACATATTTTCATTACAAGTAAATGATGCATTGTTTTAGTTATAGAAACATAGAAACAAAGAAAATAGGTGCAGGAGTAGGCCATTCGGCCCTTCGAGTCTGCACCGCCATTCAGTATGATCATGGCTGATCATCCAACTCAGAACCCTGTACCTGCCTTCTCTCCATACCCCCTGATCCCTTTAGCCACAAGAGCCATATCTAACTCCCTCTTAAATATAGCCAATGAACTGACCTCAACTGTTTCCTGTGGCAGAGAATTCCACAGATTCACCACTCTCTGTGTGAAGAAGTTTTTCCTAATCTCGGTCCTAAAAGGCTTCCCCTTTATCCTCAAACTGTGACCCGTCGTTCTGGACTTCCCCAACATCGGGAACAATCTTCCTGCATCTAGCCTGTCCAATCCTGTTAGAATTTTATACGTTTCAATCAGATCCCCCCTCTATCTTCTAAATTCCAGAGAGTATAAGCCTAGTCGATCCAGTCTTTCATTATATGAAAGTCCTGCCATCCCAGGAATCAATCTGGTGAACCTTCTTTGTACTCCCTCTATGGCAAGGATGTCTTTCCTTAGATTAGGGGACCAAAACTGCACACAATACTCCAGGTGTGGTCTCACCAAGGCCTTGTACAACTGCAGTAGTACCTCCCTGCTCCTGTACTCAAATCCTCTTGCTATGAATGCCAGCATACTATTATGACCCCACCAATTGTTTATGTTATTGCTCTCTGGTAAACAATTAAAATGACAAGTGAACATATGGTGAAATAAAAGAGAAAGAAGTTTTTTTTTTAAACACAGAAAGTGATTGGTGTCTGGAACACTCAGCTAGGGATGGTGGTGGCAGTCAACATTGTGATATTTAAACAGTTACATGAACATGAAGGGATTGGAAGGATATAAATTACCTGCAGACAGATGGGGTTAGTTTTATTGGGTATCAGGGACAGCACAGATCTTGTGGGCCGAAGGGCCTGTTTCTGTGCTGTATTTCCAGTTCCTGGAGCCAGCATCCTGCATCTGACATAACGAGAGTCATCCAAACCATAACCCAATTCAACCCAAGATTAGCAAAGAAGATGATATCCGATTAATCTGAATTAGATTGGAATGAGGTGGAATGGCAATGGCCTGGGCAAGGAGGCATTGTTACCACAGGGTTGCTTTGCTGCAAAGCAAATGAATAAAATGCAAACTGAACTTCAGCAGGGATCGGTTATAGTGAGCCTTAAATGGTTGCCTCAATCCACATTCAATCCAAAAAATAATAGCAGGTGTCTTCTGGATTACAAATCCCCCAGACTACTGCTAATCCAGATTTATATACATATATAGCTGCCTCAGAGCTATCTGGACAATGAAAAAGAGGTCCACCATCATCAGCAGCTGGCAATTTAATTTGTTTAATCACACATCCAAA
The DNA here is from genome assembly GCF_963921235.1 of Mobula hypostoma. Lineage (NCBI taxonomy): Eukaryota > Metazoa > Chordata > Chondrichthyes > Myliobatiformes > Myliobatidae > Mobula > Mobula hypostoma. The sequence goes on along the minus strand of NC_086129.1, from coordinate 31,668,980 downwards.
TTATTTTTAGAAAGTACATTTTAGGAACTAAGTTCACAGGTTAATAACACTCACATTAAACTACAATAGATGCAGCTCTGATGGTTGAGATGAAATGCTAACCAGAAAGGTGATGGTTTTTATTCCCTTTCCAAGCTGATCATTAATCATACTGTTTGGATTTCTGATTTCTCACAGCTGAGAGGGAAGATTGAATTGGTGTGAAGAACTACTAGACAGAGTCACGATAGGCAAGGTGAACACAAGCAGTTATTAAAGATTTTAATTACTTTCAGTTCGTGCTGGAATTCAATCACAGAGATGAATATTAGCAGCACAAGTAATTGGACTTGAATTCCATGCAACTTGATTTAAGAAGTAATTGCTGTCTGAAACTTGGCTGCCTCATCCGTAGGTGCTGTTTCTATCTTGAATTTGTATTTTCACACTGGAAACAAATCACGTGTCCAATTTCATAAGAGTGATATCTTTGCACCTCTCTGCCACTGCAGAGCTGGAATCTACAGCCATGCAACTTCCGTTATTATGTAAAAGCACATAAGAATATAGGATGGATGAGTTGCATTTATATTATCCCAATAGAGGAAAATCCATTAAGACAATAAGACATAGGAGCAGAATTAAGCCATTCAGCCCATCAGGTCTGCTCTACCATTCCTGTGCTTCTAAGTTGTGATCTCATTTGCTGGAAGTGTTGCACATCTTAAGAATGGAAATGAAGGAAGCCAATTTAGCTGACTGGAGGTAAGAGACACTATACTCTCTTAGTTGCCAATGGAGTATATTCTCAAACTGTTACATCATTTTGGCAGTAAGTTCCCATGAAGAGCTGTTGGCTTATTAGAGTTATGATATTGAGTAGTTATGTACAAAGCATTAAGTACAGCTGCCTGACTGAGCGACAACAGAGGGAATAACATATGCAGATTTGGGTGGAGTGCAATTATTAAAATATGTGCTGGTAAGGATTCATTGTAAATGAAGATGATTATGAAATCCATGAGTTAAAAAAAACATTTCCATTTCATGCCATTCCTAATTGCTTTACGTCCAATGGAGAACCTTCAAATTATGGTCACTTTAGTAAAGCAATAATCCTAGCAGCCAGCTTGTGCACAACAAGCTCCCATAACCCCAGCTACCAAAAACACACAAGAGGTTCTGCAGATGCTGGAAATCCAGAGAAACACACACAAAACACTGGAGGAACTCAGCATCTATGGAGAAGGATAAAGGCTGACATTTCAGGCCAAGACCCTTCATCAGCGCTCAGCCCAGAACGTTGGTTCTTTATTCCTCTCCATAGACGCTGCCTGATCTGCTGAGATAATTAGATCCCTTTGTTTTCAATACCCTTATCTCACACAAACCTGACCTATCTCAACATCTCTTGACCATTCAGCAACCATGTTGGAAACACTGGTCACCTTCTCCACTCAGAGGGCACTTCAGTTTCACGGAGAGAATTGAACCAACACCCCACCCCCATGAGAAATGGTCAAGCATCAGCCCACTCGATCAGGTGTACAGTGGGCTTGCTTCCTTTGCCTCAGGCTTGATAGACTAGATCAAATGCAATTGTGATTCGGAATGATTTTTTAAAAAATTATTTTTCAGTGGTTCATTGCACAATGTTGACCTCAGAATAATCTGGCTCTGACAATACCTGGATATACAGAAACCTCTGTGTCACACTTCAAAAACTCGTTAAAAAAGAAACGTCGACTTGGAAAGAAACAGCATTCATTGACTGTGCATAAACAAATTTGATAGGAATCTTAATGATTGTTACTGCTTGAAATATTCAGCTGAGAATATCAGGGAAGCTGTAGACTATCATAATCTTCTTCTCCCCACCCCCCTTCCCCAAGTTATTGAACAACTGGATGAAATTCCCTATCCCAATCCTTCGGTAAAAATTGACATGCACTGTAGGTGAAGTGTCAGGATGCCATTGCACATGATGCTCTAAATGATCCAGGTCACTGTCAAACACAAAGATAAGCTTTATAAGTATGCTTTGATTGTCACACATATATCGAAACATCGAAACATGCAGTGAAATGAAGTCCAAGGATGTGCTGGAGGCAACTTGCAAGTGTTGCCACCCTTCCGACACAAACATGGCATGCCCACAACTTACTAACCCGTACATCTTGGGAATGTGGGAGGAAGCCGGGGCGCTCAGAGGAAATCCACATGGTCATGGGGAGAACAGGTAGTGCTGGAAAAAGGAATCCCAATTGCTGGCTCTGCAAAGCGCTACAGCAATCTGTGAAATGATGAAATCCAACAATATTCTACAAAGATTTCTTATTCCTCACAACTTAATTATAGAAACATAGAAAATAGGTGCAGGAGTAGGCCATTCAGCCCTTCGAGCCTGCACCGCCATTTATTATGATCATGGCTGATCATCCAACTCAGAACCCCGCCCCAGCCTTCCCTCCATACCCCCTGATCCCCGTAGCCACAAGGGCCATATCAAACTCCCTCTTAAATATAGCCAATGAACTGGCCTCAACTGTTTCCTGTGGCAGAGAATTCCACAGATTCACCACTCTCTGTGTGAAGAAGTTTTTCCTAATCTCGGTCCTAAAAGGCTTCCCCTTTATCCTCAAACTGTGACCCCTCGTTCTGGACTTCCCCAACATCGGGAACAATCTTCCTGCATCTAGCCTGTCCAATCCCTTTAGGATTTTATACGTTTCAATCAGATCCCCCCTCAATCTTCTAAATTCCAACGAGTACAAGCCCAGTTCATCCAGTCTTTCTTCATATGAAAGTCCTGCCATCCCAAGAATCAATCTGGTGAATCATTATGGTGAAAATCATGCAACTAATAGTCTGCTCTAGGAATATTATTATCTTTGGCATCTCATGCATGGCAACAAGGAGAATAATGGACACCTGAAAGAGACAGGAGACAATTATTTCATGAAAGAATTTCAAATAGGTTATAAACTGCAAATGTTTTTAACAGTCATTTAAATGCTGAGATTAGACTGCTGTGAAATCACTGCAGGCTGTGGGTTATTTATAGGGCAGGATGTTTTGGTTCTATGATGCAGGATTTATATTGTTTTCAGACCAGCTGAGTGCAGAGAGTGGCCATCAGGGTGCTTCACATTCTTCATGTACGAATCAATCTCTACCACAGTATTACTGACTGAAGGATCATTACTGGAATATTTTGTAGAAAACTACTGGAAATTGTGAAGCTGAGTTGTCAGTGTTTATAAGATAATACTGAAAGGTATCTCTCTGCAGTCTGCTCATGCTTCATTCTACTTAATTTTATAGTAGATCACTGAATTTAAATATAATTTATTCCTCAGTTGTACCAAAAATACATTGTCTACTTTCACTGTCAATCTATAATCCATTTGACAGGTAGATGCATGGTGATTTGCACAGATAATAATGTAAAGTATTAGTCATTTGGAGGAAAATAAAGTGAATTTAAATAGTGCCAGAATCCCATGAGATTGTGAAAATCTCATTTTGATCATTAATATGCCTTTTCAAGCTATGTAATGTATTTTTAATTCATTGTACTGCTCTTCTGCAAGGTTATCTCCTCTGTTATAACAATCAACCTTGGTCAATGGTTTTCAGATCTTCAGCTGGAAATTCTTTAGTAATCAAAGGTTCAAAGTACATTTATTATCAAAGTATGAATGTAGTATACAACCCTGAGATTTGTCTTCCTCACAGACAGCCACCAAACAATGAAACACCATGGAGCCCATTCAAAGAAAACATCAAACACCCAACACACACACAAAAAGGAACAAATTGCGGAAACAGTAAAAAAAAGTGAAACACACAAAATAAAACATCAACCACAGAGTCATTGAAACAGTCTAGGAATGTTCAGTTTAGTTCAATTTAGCACTGTGTCCATGGCATATGTACTTTCACTGTTAATTGGAAACTAACACACTTTGATCTGTCCGTGCAATGCAGAAACTATTCATCTGACTTCTCATATACAGTACACTCCATCTGGTATCTCTGTGCCACTCTCAAAGTAAAATGGTGGCTACTTTCTATATATCATGGTGGTTGTTTCATTTCTATTGTATTCTATTGTATTACTCTTTAAAATAAGAAACAATTGTGTTGTCCACTCTAAAATATATATTTTCATTATAATGCCCTATATATTATTTTAGTCCTCTACACTACAGTCTCTTTAACGTGAGTATTGTCTTTGCATTTATTTATTTAAATTAATACATTGCAGTATTGTAATATCCCCTAGATATTAATATAGGATACAATGTACTAAAAATGTACTGAGCTTGAGGATATAGACACAGGTAGGCAACAGTGGTAGATTGAATTTCATAAAAGGCCTTGTATGAAATATCACAATATGATCTGAATATCATATATACATATAGAAGCAAGAAGAGAGAGAGAGCAGAGTGGATACCTAGCTAACTACCAAACAGAGAACAGAGATTTAAGAGTTAAAGAAAGCTACTCAAGCTGTTGACAAATTAGAAATGGTGTTCCACAAAGATCAGGGTTTATTTCTGAACAGAAAGTAAACAAAAATGGTATCAGGAACACAGTTTGGTTTAGTTTCGTTTCCAATATGAGAAATAATTACATCAGAAACAATATGTGATGAAATGCAGGAAAGGATTAATATTGTGATGCTCTGGGGGGTGGGGGGTGGTCGACGGCCTGCCCCTGCATTTCTAATGACCAGTACTGTTTATTGCTCTTGTATTAAAATGCTTTTGTGGGATTATGGTAGGAAGTTCCAGTTCATTTATTGTTACATTTTAGCTTGGGTTGTACAGTTATTTGCTTGTGTATTTGTGGGTCCCCTTAACTGTAACCGGGGTGTGTGGTGGTCACCTCCCTGTCTGTATGAGACTGGTTGGGTTCACTCTCTGGGTCATGGTTCCCTGTCTGTTTTGTGTTTATCACAATAAAATGGTTGTTGAGTCAACGAGCTTCCCTGTCTGTCATTAGGGACCAAATGCTCGCCACAATATGTTTACAGAATGGTCTGGCATGATATATGGTGCACATTCTGGACATCAGGTTACAGATACTGTAGATAAGAAAAGAGAGAGAATTTAAAATAAGGTTCACAGAAGTGACACCAGAACTGAAAAGATGCATTTATCTGTAAAAACTAAACTGTCCAGCAGTCTTATCTGGGAAAAGATCGAGGAATGATTTGTTTCCACTGGAGACAGAGCAATGATTTGAAGACGATGGGGAAATGACACAGAAAAGGAGCTGAGTTTGGGGTACAGCATCCATGCTCATATTAAACAGTGGATTAGGCTTGAGGGGCAGAATGGCCTGCTCCTGCTCCTGTTTTTCTGAATTCTTTAGAAGGAATATTTTGAATTCAAGAAGCATGACGAGGAGACTGTAGAGAATTTTTTTTTGTATGTGGGAGAATCCAGAACCAGGTGTCGTCAACAATAAATAAAAGGGGAATTCAAAGGTTGTTTCAGCTGTTGCATGCTCCTCCACAAAGCGCAGCGAGGTACAATCACAGAGTAATCGAGTAATATAGCATGGAAACAGACCCTTTAACTCAATGCAGTTGAACTAGTGCCCGATGAGCCCAACATTTTTAATACATGCCTTGAAAGGGAGAATAAAATTATACCTGTGAGAATCCCTGCAGTACCTGGTGACCTTGTGATCCGTCTCGGAGGCTGACGTCGAGAAGGTGAACCCTCGTGAGTGTCAGGCCCAGGCTATCTTCAATCTCTCACTGCTGAAAAAGGTGCCCAAGAAGAGCAAGGTGAGCTGCCTCCATGATTATCACCAAGTTGCCCTCTCATCTATTGTGATGTGAGGTGGACCATGGAGAATGCAATCTCACTGGGCTTTAGATCCTTTGGACAAGAGCAATACCTACATCAGACTGCTGTTTATCAATTAGAGCTCAGCATTCAACACCATCATATCCTCAGTACTAATCAACAAGCTTAAAAACCTGGGCCTCTGTACCTCTCTCTACAATTAGACTACCTCATCGGGAGACCAGTCAGTACAGATTGGTGATAACGTTTCCTCCTTGCTGGCAATCAACCCAGGTGTATTTCAAGGATATGTGCTTCGCCCACGTGTTCTATTCTCTCTACACTCATCACTGTGTGGCTAAGCATAGCTCAACCACCATTTATAAAATCACCAATGACATCACTTTGTTGGCAGAATTTCAGATGGTTAACGAGGAAGCTTACAGGAGAGAGATAGATAGGCTGGTTAAGTGGTGTCACAACAACTTTATACTCAACCTCAGCAAGACCAAGGGCTGACTGCAGACTTCTGGAATGGGACGTCGGGAGAACACACACCAATCCCCATTGAGGGTCAATGGTGGAAAGAGCAATCAGTTTCAAGTTCCTGGGCGTCAACATTTCAGAGAACCTATCCTGGGACCGCCATACTGATGCAACCATAAAGAAGACATGCCAGCAGTTGACACTTCATGAGCAGTTTTGAAGAGATTTGGTATGACACTGAAGACTCCAGCAAATTTCTACAGATGTACAGTGGAGAGCATTCTGACTTGAATCACCATCTGGTATTGCGGCCGCAAAGCACAGGATTGTAAAAGGCTTCAGACTGAGACCGCTCCATCACAGGAGCAAACCTCCCCCCATTGAGGATACCTTTAAAATGCAGTGCCTCAAGAAGGCAGCATCTATCATTGTGGATCTTCATTATGCCCACTTCTCATTACTACCATCAGGGAGGAGGTACAGAAACCGGAAGACCCACATTCAACATTTTAGGAACAGCTTCTTCTCCTCTACTATCAGATTTCTGAATATTACTTCTCTATTCCTCTTTGGCACTATTCAATTATTTATTTTTATTGTAATTTATAATCATTTGTTATGCCTGTGGCTACAAGACACCACATTTCATGAGTTATGTCAGTGACAGTAAACCTCATTCTGTTTCTGATTCAATGCCCACTTATACTAATCCTAAATTAAACTTCATTTTAATACTCCCCACACTCTCATCAATGCCCAAGACTTTACTTCTCACCTACACACTCGAGGCAACCTACACTGGCTGATAAACCTACAAACCTGACCCTTGTTTAGCGTGTGGAGGGAAACTGGAACAGCCCTAAGCAAACCCATGTGTTCATGCATAGTCCACACAGACAGCACCGAAGACAAGGATTAAACTCTACAAGCTGCACCACTGTTCTGTCCACAGGGGAGGCAAAGAACAAGTGAAGCATAAGCTCTGGTTTAAATCAGCAGCCTTCTAATGACCTGTTTCAACATTATATACTAGATACAACTCAGTGTAATTTCAACCTAGTGGCTGTATAATTTCCCAGTTACATATGAGCAAGAGTATTACTCCACTGACAGCCAATCTTATCACATATAATATAACTGAAGATTGTTTACTTTATTTTAATTCACTTCATTACGTTGTATGGCTTCCATCTAATAAGTGAGATGATGGCAATCTTCTTCCTGCTAAAGTAATATAATTTTGATATAGCTGATCAAATAATGTTGAAGTTTAGTTTAGGGTTAATATAATCTTAGTATTCAAAACATTTACAAATGAATTAAACTTCACTCTCATGATATGTTAACACAATTCTTGTTAACTGCATATAGTTTTTCATCAACAATAGCAATGAAAGCAAGAGAAACATAAAAACAAATGTATAATCATCTACAATTAAATCTTGCACAGTCCATAATTGTAATGAGTATCTTTATCACATTCCTCAACTAAACCTTGCTTTGATGATAATAGGATTTAAAGATTTAGTCCTGCATAGTTTCTCAATTTAACCATAATACTTACATGCATCATTACCTCCTGAAAGAGCTGCTACCTCATCCCTTCATTATTTGAGTTAACTAGAAGTGCTCTAAGATCTATCTGACATTATATTTTTTATTAGTTTTGATTTTATGACCAACTTTTCCTTCTGGAGAGGGAATGCTCCACAAGCAGCCTCAAATACTGAGGCCTATGGAATAAAACAGGAATGATGCTCTCCATTACTGGTGACCTAAAGGTGTGTTTACTACATATTTTGCAAATGAACAACAGAACAAGTCCATTCAAAGAAATAGGTCACATCCTATGGCCGTGAAATTAGATTACATAACAGTTGTTTTTATATCACTCTCTGCCGTACATTTATAATGTTACTTATTCCTACCTCCTGACTCCATTCTGGGCTCTAACAACAAGAATAGAGTTCTCTTACACTGAGGGCATTACAGTTGACAGACATGTATAGTAGTATAACCTTTAGCTAATGTGCTCAATCCTAGGTTTTGCTGCCTGGAACAATTTGGCATTGCTTTCCGATTGATTCCAAAGGAGGATTTTTTCTGAGCTGTGAGCAATTTAGCAATTTTGCAACATGGCCTTTGGCCACAAGGAGTAGAATCCAGTGGATCAAGCGGAGAGAAGATGCAAAGAGATATTATTGTTTATGCATTGATGGATGGATTAACCACCCTCTGCCCAGGCAGAAGCAAGACTCAGAATTTGAAACAACTTCTGTCTAAGTAAGATATGGCCTCAACAATACTCAGGCTTATCCTGATAAATGGCACCAGATAGTGACCAATAAGTGAATTTACAGATGGCACAAGCACCATCTATAAATTCACCGATGACACAACAATTGTTGGCAGAATTTCAGATGGTGTCGAGGAGGCAAACAGGAACGAGATAGATCAGCTGTTTGAGTGGTATCACTGCAGTAACCTTGCACTCATTATCAGTAAGAACAAGTAATTGATTGTGTATTTCAGGAAGGGCAATTCGAGGGAACACACACCAGTCCTCATCAAGCGATCAGCAATGGAAAGGGTGAGCCATTTCAAGGTCCTGGGTGTCAACATCTCTGCAGATCTATCCTGGGCCCATCATACTGATGCAGTTACAAAGAAGGCACAACAGAGGATCTACTTGTTCAGAGTTAGAGGAGATTTGGTATGTCATGAAAGACTCTAGCAAATTTCTACAGATGTACCGTGGAGAGCATCGTAACTGGTTGCATCATTGTCTACTATGGAGGGGCCACTGCACAGGATCATAAAAAGCTGCTGAAGTTTGTAAACTCAGCAGTTTCATCATGGGCACTAGCCTCCCCAGCATCAAAGATGTCTTCAAAATGCCTCAAAAAGGTGCCATCCATCGTTAAGGATCCCCACCACCCAGGATATGTGCTCTACTCATTACTACCATCAGAGAGGAGGTACAGGAGCTTGAAGACACACATTCAATGATTCAGGAACAGCTTCTTCCCCTCCACCATCAGATTTCTGAATGGATAATGAACCCATGAACATTGCAGCATTATTCTTGCTCTCTTTTTACATGATTATTATCTTTTTATATACTTTTGTTACAATTTATGTATATTTTATGTATTGCACTGTATTGCTACTGCAAAGCAGCAAATTTCACAACATATTTTAGTGATAATAAATCTGATATTGATTCCGATTGCCTAACCATTTTCCATTAACATTTAATGACACAATCAATGGAGTTAGTGGATGTTGTTTACCTGGATTTTCAGAAGGCCTTTGCCAAGGGTGCTGCCCATCAGGCTGCTTAACAAGATAAGAGCCCATGGTATTACAGGAAATATGCTAGCATAGATAGAAAATTGGCTGACTGCAAGGAGGCAAAGAGTGAGAATAAAGGGCTCTATTCTGGTTGGCTGCTGGCGACAAGTGGTGTTCTGCAGGGGTCAGTGTTAGGACCACTTTTGTTCATGTTATATGTCAATTATTTGAATGATGAAATTGTTGACTTTGTGGTCAAATTTGCAAACAATATGAAGATTAGTGCAGGGGCACGTAGTATTGATGAAGCAGGGAGCCTGCAGAAGGGCCTATTCAAATTGGGAGATTGGACAAAGAAGTGACAGGTAGAAAAGAGTGTAGAAAATTGTATAGTCTGCACTTTGGTAGGAAGAATAAAGGCATAAACTATTTGCTAAACAGGGATAAAATTCAAAAATCAGGAGTGCAAAGGGACTTGAGAATCCTTGTACAAGATCCCCTAAAGGTTAAATTGTGAGTTAAGTTAGTGGTAAGGAAGGCAAATGCAATGTTAGCATTCATTTCGAGAGGACGTGAATATAAAAGCAAGGATGTAAGGCTTTATAAGGCATTGGTCAGACCGTACTTGGAGTACTGCGACAAACAGGAGAAAATCTGCAGATGCTGGAAATCCAAACAACACACACAGGACCTTCCTCGAGTCCTGAGGAAGGGACTCGGCCTGAAATGTCGACTATACTCTTTCCCATAGATGCTGCCTGGACTGCTGAGTTCCTCCAGCATTTTGGGTTGGAGTACTGTGAGCAGTTTTGGGCCCCTTATCTGAGAAAGGATGTGCCGGCATTGAAGGAGGTCCAGAGGAGGGTCACGAGAATGATTCCAGGAACATTTGATTGCTGTGGACCTGTACTCACTGGAGTTTAGAAGAATAAGGGGGATATCATTGAAACTTATCGAATACTGAAAGGCCTAAATAGAGTGGACATTGAGAGGGTATTTCCAATAGTAGGGGATTCCAGGTCTGGAGGGTTCAGCCTCTGAATAGAAGGACATCCCATTGGAACAGAGAGGAGAAGGGATCTATTTTGCCAGAGGGTGGTGAATCTAAGGAATTCATTGCCACAGATGGCTTTGGAGGCCAAAACATTGGGTATATTTAAAGTGGAGGTGATAGGTTCTTGATTAGTAAGGGTGTCAAGGATTACAGGGGGAAGGCAGGAGAATGGGGTTGGGAGGGAAAATAAACCAGCCATGATGGAATGGGAGAGCAGACTCAATGTGTTGAATGGCCTAATTCCACTCCTCTGTCTTATGGCCTTATGGCCTTAAGTTCTCAAGTTCTTCAAAACCTGTGAGTTCTACCACATGCAAGGGCATGGCAACAAGCAATGTACAACATAGAAGTCTGTTTCAAAGAAATACCTCATCCTGAGTTGGAAATATCGGAGATTCCCTATTTATTGTGGGTCAAAAATTACGTAATATGTTGCTTTGGCATGGTGTGAAAACACCTTCACACAACACTGCAATGTTTCAATAAAATTATCCCCCAAACCCTGCAGTGCTTCACTGTTGCTTTTCCATTTTATTTTGATGCACTGCATGTCTCAGCCTTTCACAATATGCCCAGGATAATCTTTCAACACACAGCTTTAAGGCTGTCAGACTGATGTTCTATGTTCTTGCATCAGTCGTCACTCCAAGGGATAGCTTTTCGGATTCTTCTCTAATAGACGGCTTTGGGAAAGGTCCAGAAACATCACCATTTGTCTAAGAACACTGTTTTTATCAAAGCTGCCAATATTGATATTTTTCCAGATATCAACTGCCTTCTAGGAGATGAGCCCAAACCACAGGAATGAAGACGCTAGCCATTTCTAATCATTTCCAAACCTTGCTGCAAATAAAATAATCACCCACAAAACTATCATATGGTTGATAAGGCTTTATTTCAAGGGTGGAAAATCAGCTTTGGACTATTCGCATACAAGGTCAATTTTAATCAGCTCAAGTTATTTTGCTTTCACTATTATTGCTTCATTCTTATTCATTTTAGTTTCCATTTCATGTGATGCTATTTCAGTTTATTCAGTGGATGACAATGTCAAATTGATGTGCCACAGATCATAGTGACTGTGTTCTGCAGTATGCTTACTGCAGTACCATTCGTCACTGGCAGCTGACAACTGTTTCTCTTTAACACTGATTTAAATCATTAATGTATAGATTAAGAAGTCATGGGTCCTTTTGTTCATACAGAGGATTAAAAATATATTGTCACCCTTTGTATGTCCTGCTCTTAAGTATTTATTTTATTTATTGTAATATAGTGCAGAATAGGCCCTTCTGGCCCTTGGAATTGCACCACCCAGCAACCCACCGATTTAACCCTAGCCTAATCCCAGGACAATTTACAATGACCAATTAAACTATCAATCGGTACGCCTTTGGAAACAGAAGCACTCGGGGGAAACCCACGCATTCCCCAGGGAGAATATACAGACCTCTTACAAGTGACGGCGGAATTGAACTCCCGCCTCTAATGCTCTGAGCTGTAATAGCGTCGCGCTAACCATTATGCAACCATATGATGGCGGATTAGCAGCAAAATGTTAACCTAAACTAAGATTTATTTCAATCAATTTCTGCAAAAGTCAACCCTTCTATTAAGACTCGTCATTTCCATTTGAAATGATTTCTGCAATTCAATGAAAGCAGTTAACATTTCCTTTTTTCTAAAACCTCATCACATTTCCTCAGCCACAACATTATAATTAGATTCTTTTCTAAGAATTACATATGCTTTCCCGCTCTTGCCTTCTCCTTGCCTCCAAGAATTGAAATTCACTCTGCAGTCTAGTATCTTTCTCAAAATATTTGGCATCAAGTCTTAGAAGTTGCTAATTGGGACTAGTATTCTGTTACCAGCGAGAAGAAATATGCCGTTGTGTACAGTTTGTCGTGAAACTTACCTTCCTTTATGCAATATTCGTCTCACTAACCTTTATGCTATATTGGTGCATTACTTGTGGCTTTAAGCCTGCTGGGTCTCTGCAAATGGCAGATTAGCCAAATAGCTTATCTATGTGAATGAGAAATATCTTTAAGACATCAGAAAAATAGAGCCACAGGTGGAAACCAATATGGTCACAGGAAAACTCATTAGAGGGAAATACTCACCTGAAATTCTAACCTAGGCAACACACATGCACACACACAATGCTAAAGGAACTCAGTAGGCCAGGCAGCATCTATGGAAAAGAGTAAACAGTTGACATTTTGGGCCGAGACCCTTCATTTCTTCTCTCAGGTGTCATCAGGTACAGCAGCCTCAGGGGCCCATACCACCTTGTTTAGGGTTCTGATGAAGGGTCTTGGGCCAAAATGTCGACTGTTTACTTTTTTTATAGAATCTGACTGGCCTCCTGAGTTGCTCTAGCATTGTGTGTTGCTTGAATTTCCAGCATCTGCAGATGGTCTCATTGATCAATTTAAAAGCTGATATTCTTGTTCAGAGCATTCATTTTATTCTGAATTCTTCACAACCACATAGCACTGCAAGGAAGACTCTGACATAGCCAGAACTGCAAAGATTTTTCGTATTTACTAATGAATAAAAGGCATTTTTAGAACTAGTTTCCATTATATTAGCTTGTAAGTGGTAATTAGGTTTTTATAAAAGGTGCAGAAGACATTGGAAATACCAATCGGGTTAGGCAGCCTCTGTGGAGAGACAAAAAACAGAATGTATCAAAGAGCTTCATCATAACAAATAAAAATTCTCTCCCACAGATTCCTGATACTGCTCTCTTCTCACTGCTGCCATCAGGAAAGAGGTACAGGATCCTCAAGAACAATACCATCAGGTTCGGGAACAGTTGTTACCCTTTAACCATCAGGCTCTTGAACCAGAGGGGATAACTTTACTCAACTTCATTTGCTCCATCCTTGAACTATTCCCATGACCTCTGGACTCACTTTCAAGTGCTCTTCATCTCATGTTCTCTATTTATTGCATTTTTTTTTCTTTTCTTGTCTTTTGCACATTGGTTGTTTGTGCATCTTGTTGGATGAGGTCTTTCATTGATTCTGTTGTTTCTTGTATTTAATGTGAATGCCTGCAAGAAAACAAACCTTGGGATTGTATATGGTGACATACATATGTACTTTGCTCACAAATTTATTTTGAACTTTGAGCCTCAAACTTTGATAATATCCAGCATTTTCTGTTTTATTTCAGATTTCCATTTTATTTTTATGTTCCATACTTTGAATTGAACAACTCTCATCTTTCTGGATTTAAAATGTTATTTTGTTGGCCCAATGAGTAAACTCAAACCTTTGCTTCATTTGTCACTCTACTCCATTTTCAACAATTATCAAATAGACAGTCACAGAACAACATTCATAGAGTGCAGAACAGATGCTTTGGCCCATTACACCTATGGTATGTTGACTATCAAGACCCATCTACACATTGTATTTCTTCTCTCACAACCCCATCAGCTCTCCCCACTAATTTTTTTTTGTCACCCACTATACCAGGGCCAATTTATAACACCCAGTTAAGCTACCAACATGCAGTTATGTGGAAGGAGATCGGAGCCCCCAAGAGAAAATTCTCAGATCACAGGGTAAAAGTTTACCGGTTGAGGCCAGTTCATTGGCTATATTTAAGAGAGAGTTCGATATGGCCCTTGTGGCTAAAGGGATCAGGGAGTATGGAGAGAAAGCAGGTGCAGGGATCTGAGTTGGATGATCAGCCATGATCATACTGAATGGTGCTGCAGGCTCAAAGGGCCAAATGGCCTACTCCTGCACCTATTTTCTATGTTTCAGAGAGAGAGAGAGAGAGAGAGCAAAATTTGCTGAGTACAGAGCCCCAACACCTGAACCACTGTTCCTGATGTTTTGTTTTCTCCCATGATGCTTTAGTTGGTGGCAGTAGCATAGAGTCAGCTTGTCTACAGGGCCGCAAAGACTCAGAACTTATTAAAACGTATAAAATCCTAAAGGGATTGGACAGGCTAGATCCAGGAAGATTGTTCCCAATGTTGGAGAAGTCCAGAATGAGGGGTCACAGTTTGAGGATAAAGGGGAAGCCTTTTAGGATCGAGATTAGGAAAAACTTCTTCACACAGAGAGTGGTCAATCTGTGGAATTCTCTGCCACAGGAAACAGTTGAGGCCAGTTCATTGGCTATATTTAAGAGGGAGTTAGATATGGCCCTTGTGGCTAAAGGGATCAGGGGGTATGGAGAGAAAGCAGGTACAGGGTTCTGAGTTGGATGATCAGCCATGATCATACTGAATGTGGTGCAGGCTCGAAGGGCCAAATGGACTACTCCTGCACCTATTTTCTATGTTTCTATGTTTAAACTTCACACTGAAGCACCCAATGTCAAAAGCAAAGCAGGGTCACTGAGGTTGTGACATATCTGTGTTAAAAGTATGGTGATCAAATGACCTCTTTCCAAACATTGTCAGTTTTCATGATTTATCTTTTGATTTCTGTCTGCAGTTTTCCCCAGGATTTGAATTACTTAGCACATATTAACTATATGCCTCTATAATATAGATCAGTGTATTGTTTAATTTAAAGGAAATGTGTTATTGCAATTGTAATTTAGATTAGATGAATCTTCTCTTCCATAATGGTCCCTAAAGAAGATACTGGAAAGAGAAAATAAATTAAGGTACTCCATTTTTGAAATAGGACCTACACTGTATTAAACTTTCAGTTTGTGGTTGGGGTGGCTTGAGTCCCCAGTGATCCCTCAGGCCCTTTTTATGCACCTGTTGCTGTAAATATCCTGAATAGTGGGAAGTTCACATCTACAGATGCGCTGGGCTGTCTGCACCACTCTGCAGAGTCTTGTGATTAAGGGAAATGGTTTTCATACCAGCCCAGGATACAGCCAGTCAGGATGCTCTCAGTTGTGCCCCTGTAGAAAGTCCTTAGGATTTGGAGACTCATGACAAACTTCAACTGTCTGAGGTGAAAGGCGCTGTTTTTTTTCCACCACACAGCCAGTATGTACAGACCAAATGAGGTCCCTAGTGATGTGTATACCAAGGAACTTGAATCTGTTCACCCTCTCAACCCTGGATCCATTGATGTCAATAGGGGTTAGCCCATCTGCATTCCTCCTGTAGTCCACAAGCAGCTCCTTTGTTTTTGTTACATTGAGCAGAGGTTGTTTCCTTGACACCACTGTCAGGGTGATGACTTTTTCTCTGTAGGCTGCCTTGTTATTATTTGAGATAAGGCTAATCAATGTAGTATCATCTGCAAATTTAATTAGCAGATTGGAGCTGTGGGTGGCAACAGTCATAGTGTACATAAACAATATGCATCTCGGATTGGTATGAGTTGAGGTTCAACCAAACAGGAATGTTATGTTCTGATCAAAGAAACCTCGATTTGAGCGAATGCTGTGTAAATACTGCCCATACACAATTGTCAGTTGGCAAGAAATAACAAATTGTACACTGCATAAAATTATAAAGAAAATATATTTACAATTTCAGCTTCATTGAGCAGTTAGTAGGAAAAAGAAAAGAAGAAAAAAATAAAAGGGCCCATTACAGTTAAGCCACTCCAAATATAGATCTCATTGGAGCTTATCTTGAAGTTGTCTTTTTACTTGCGAACTAGACCCACAGTCTGCTTGAAAGCACATACCACATTCTGAAATTCACTCAATAAACGGGCCCTCTCTCGGAGGCATTGGCCATTCCTCCTTGGAGTCATTCATCTGCACAAAGCACCTTGTACAACAGGGATGCTCCTTCCCACGGCATCCTCAGCCATTTTCCCTCCTGTCCTCTCCGCAGCTCCCACCAAAAAAGGCAGCCAACCCCACCAGCATCCATCACAAATCTCTCTCTGCCCAGCTTTCTCTAGAACTTTCTCCCAATTCCACCATCCAGATTGGCTGACACAACATTCCTAAGTTGAACTTCATAGCCCCTTATGCCATCAGCAGGACTCACTGTTTCTACAGGAAGCTACTAAATGAAGTACCCTGCAGCATTAGCAGTAAAAATCTTAACCAAAGGCATGTCCTCATGAACTTGGAACTTACTAAACCATGATTAATAACACAGTATTCAAATAAATTTTGTGATTTCAGAATCCCCAATCCATTTGTAAATGGAAGTAGCATATCTCACCATGGGAATGGATGTAACACTCTGTTTCCCAGCTGCATCCTCTGCCAGCAGCCTTGTCAGGGGTTTCCTGACTCTCTGAGACCTTATCTCACCTTCAGCTTCTCCAGCTTCAACCACTCTTTGTGACCTTGCCTGTCTACTGGAGGGTGCCACCTTCTGTCTATCATTTGTATCTTCTGGCAGCTCAGGTCCCCCTGCTCCATGACTGAATTTAGCTTCATTCAGTTAACCAGGTGCTGCTGAACATCTTCAATCTCCACTGGTGCTAATCAGTGAGACTTCTCTCGGAAAGGGGTGACTCAGTCGCTGTAATAGTGGGGCAAGTACTCTGCGCAGCCAACATCAGACTTGTCAGTAGAAAAAGCATCTTCACATTCCAACATCTTCTCAGTTAATCTCCTTTTCCATTCCTCGGGAATGGGTGAGTCACCAAAGTTGTATGACTTCGATGTCGACTTCATTGATCCAGGAGACTTTTCCTCTACCATTTCCCCAGGAAAGCTAGGCACTAACATCACAGGAAAAATTGGGGCTGTCAGCACCCCACGCCTGAGGGTAACCTCTCTCCTTGAGATATTTCTGATAATCACTATCATGTTTGCATAGATAGCTGAAGATTTCCGCAGTTCCGGTCTCACCAGCACTCCCGCGGGTAAGCGTGACTCTTCTTCCTGATTGTCAAGAGCATCTACCTGGATGGCCAAGGCATAGGGCATTTTGGCAAATTTGTCACTCTAGCTATTCCTCCAGGATGTAATATGACAGATTTAGACTGGGTGTTCCACACAGTTCCTCGATTCTGCTCATCATCCTTCTCAGGACGAACTTGCACCTTCTCAAAAGCAGGTCTGAACACAGGATGAATGGACAAGGTCTTCAGAAAGTACTCTCCATTTCTCTCCTTGCAAGCTCCCATGAGCCTTCTCACAATAGAAGTATTCGTTCCCACAAGAATGAAAGCTCCACCCTTTTCGACTGGATCAAGGCAGACCAACAGGGGTCTGTCAATAATTACTCCAACATCTTCCAAAAACTCCAGTTTCAATGACAAGTAACCATCATGGGTACTCCTCAGTACTAAGCTCCCAAATCTGAGGGACACTAAGTGACGCCAATGGTAAATGCATCAAATACCATTTGTAAAAGGATCTATAAAGCAAAGTAACTTGAGAATCTGCGTCAAGTACGGCTCTAGCTTTAAAAACCTTCAATCCATTTGGATACATCAGAGATTGGTCCCACTAAATCTTCAGGAATACCCCTATTATTTGATATTGCATTAGAACCTCTTGCAATTGCTATTCGAGAATCTTTAAATATTACTGGGATAACTCGGGGATTAAAGTCCCATAAATTATCACTCTATGCTGATGATTTACTTTTATATATTTCTAATCCTGAGAGATCCATTCCTGCTGTTTTAGAGTTATTAGCACAATTTGGTCTTTTCTCAGGTTATAAATTAAATCTTAGTAAGAGTGAACTTTTTCCGATTAATAAACATCTTCCCTTATATTATAAATTTCCATTTAAATTGATTAATAATTACTTTTCATATCTTGGGATTAAAATTACTTGTAAACATAAAGATTTATTTAAGACTAACTTTTTACCATTAATAGACCATATTACTCAACTTTCATCTAAATGGTTTCCCTTATATTTAACTTTGATTGGTCGTATTAATGCAGTTAAGATGTTTTTTTTGCCAAAATTTTTATATGTGTTTCAGGCATTACCAATTTTCGTTCCTAAATCTTTTTTTGATAAAGTTGACTCTAAAATTTCTTCATTTATTTGGCAGAACAAGAATCCGAGACTGGGTAAAATACATTTACAGAAAGCTAAGAGAGATGGAGGTTTAGCATTACCTAACTTTAGATTTTATTATTGGGCTATTAATATTCGACATATGAAATTTTGGTTACTTGACCGGGACATACTATTTATTCCTAAATGGGTAGCATTGGAATTACAATCTGTTCAGGGTTATACACTTGGTTCTATTTTAGGTTCCTCTCTTCCTTTTGATTCGAAACGTCTTAAGCAGGTCTCTAACCCGATAGTTAAATATGCTTTGCGCATTTGGTTTCAATTCAGAAAATTTTTTGATCTTAATCAATTCGGGTTAGCGATTCCTATTTTAGGTAACATATTTTTTCCTCCCTCTTTTACGGATCGCGCTTTTCAAACTTGGAAGACTAAGGGTATTTTACGGTTTTTGGATTTATTTTTAGATGGTTCCCTTATGTCTTTTGAACAATTATCTAATAAATATAACTTATCAAGAATACATTTTTTTAGATATTTACAAGTTAGAAATTTCCTAAGTACTATACTTACTTCCTTTCCAATGCTTCCTCCTATATATATTTTAGATTCGATAATTAACCTTAATCCATGTCAGAAAGGTGCATCGGTTATGATTTATAATATTATTATGAAACTTAGGAAAGCTCCATTTGATAAGATTAGGGTAGATTGGGAACAGGAATTGGGGCTTACCATTTCTGTGGATGATTGGGGGCAGATTTTACAATTAGTTAATACTTCCTCTATTTGTGCTAAACATTCCCTAATTCAATTTAAAGTGGTTCATAGAGCACATATGTCCAAAGATAAGTTAGCGCGTTTTTACTCGCATATTAATCCTTTCTGTGATAGATGTTCGGGGCAGATAGCCTCTTTAACTCATATGTTTTGGTCTTGCCCTACTTTGGAAACTTTTTGGAGAGATATTTTCAATATTATTTCTAAGGTATTAAATATAGATATCTCTCCTCACCCTATTACTGCTATCTTTGGACTACCTAAAATTTCTAGTAATCTTTCCCCTTCAGCCCGTAGAATGATTGCATTTCTTACTTTAATGGCGAAAAGATGTATTTTACAACATTGGAAAGAGCTTAATGCTCCAACTACCTTTTTTTGGTTTTCTCAGACGATTTTATGTTTGAATCTGGGGAAAATTAGAAGTAACCTTTATGATTCTTCATTTAAATTTGAACAGATTTGGGGACCTTTTATTCGATATTTTCATTTAATGTAATATTTACCCTTCTTGTTTTTTCTTCACTGTTTTAATGGAGGTCGGGATTGAGGACGTGATTTTAAGTTTAACTCTGTTTAGTTTCAAGTTAGCCCATTGCTTTGCTTTGCTTTTAGTTAGCTGCACGGTGGGTTTTTTTTTTGGGGTTTTTTTTTTCTTTTTTTTCCATTGATATATATAAAATCTAGTATACTATTATGCTATCTTGGTTTCTTATGCTTAAATTACATTGTTTGTAGTATTTTCTTTTTGGTATTGTTATCTTTTGGAATTTTATTATACTTTAACATTGTATTAATGTTTATATGGCTTACCTTTTTTGTATACTTACTCAATAAAAAGATTTAAAAAGAAAGGAATAGTATTTTGCACTTTAGTATTTCCCTTGATACACTGATTGGAACATATTCTCTCCAAAACACCAGCCCAGTCCTTTACTGGGTCTCTCTGTCATTTTGCCTCTTTTCATCTCTGTTTGATTAAACACTGACTTATTTTTCGAATATTTTCATGTCCCTCACAATCTCCCTTGAAATATCCACCTCCTTCAGAGTTGTAACAGAAAATACCAGTCACCGTTCCAGTCAAGAGACCCTTTTCAGCAGCAGTCCACCTCGTTGTAAGTCCTACAGATAGGTCGAGTTTCCCTACGGACATATCACATTTAGCTGAAACATTAGCGGACATCCATCGAATCAGCTCAGTTTGAAGGTTTTCCACCTCATTCTTTTTCAGTGGCATCCGGGACCACTTTAGCAACAGAGGCTACGACTGAAGACACTACTCAACTTTTGCAAATGTCCTGCTTCTCAATCGTATTTTCCTTCTCTCTAACTTCTCTGAGTAACTCAGTAAAAAGTGGAGGAGGGCAGGTCATCCGAATACGTAGAACAATCACGTCATGTGACAGCACACCCCTCACAACTTGCTCCATCCTCAAGCAATTTATCTCAGACAGCTGAATGCCCCCTTTGTGGAACAAGCAGTGCAGCAGTTTCTCCAGCCTGAAAATGTAGACTGACAGCTTCTCTTCTTCCTCCTGGAATATGTGGCTAAGCTTCAACATCAGATCAGCTGCACTTTCTTCCAGAGCTTTCAGGTAATTATCTAACGTGGTTAATGGATTTTCTGCCTTTAGGAACCTCACTATATCAGCTGCCAGACCCTTTAAGCTCTCTACCAGTCTTTGTTTTCTCGTATTATCTGAGCACTGCCATTCATCCAGTAAGTGAGATGTCTGCTCAGCCCAAGCCCCATATTCTTCTTCCCCATCGGGTGTGGGCTTGACCCCAGAGAACACTCCCAGCCTACAATAACTTTGGCTGTCTGCAGATACACTGCTGCATTTATCAACAGTGATGTAATAGTCAAAAAACCAGCCCAGAGTTTAAATCAACCGCTGACGGACCTGTTAAATCTTTCACATCAGTCAACTCTCTTCCCTCAACTTTGCAGAAATGAGAACTTGTCTTTGAAGTCTTCACCCTCAGCTACATGCCCCCCTTCTCTAAAAATAAAGACTGCCCATGGCCCCGCTTCCCCAGGGTCTCCCAACCTATCAGGCAGTGTGACTTCAGTCACGTCACTGCTGGTCTGGACATCCATACCAGCTGATTGGTCAAAACACTGTTCAATCAGCATAACTTTCCCCAAAACTTTTACAGAGCTTAGTACTCTGCCTAAAAGTTCATTGACATCCACGCCGCTCAAAACACAAACATTATTTGTGGATAATCTCTTTGAATCATACCAAACCTTAATCCCCGTGGTGTCCATAGTAAAGTACCTTTCACTTTCCCCAACACTAGTTTAAACACAGGCTTAAACACAAATGGTTTAATCAATTCTTAACAGCAATTACACAGCATTCAGCGAGTCGCCAGATGGTAGCCCCCACGATGGAACATCCTCACCAGACTCGTATGGAAACTTGGGTCACTCCCAGCCCCGCTAACAGCCACGCAACTCAGCGGTAAGGAGGCCACCTTTCATAAGCAATAGGTGTCTAGGGTAGGTATGATTTGGAGTTCAGTCAAACAGGAACATGGTGATATTCCAATTAAAATAACCTCTATTTGAGCAAATGCTGTGTAAATACTGCCCATACACCATCGTCGGTTGGCAAGAAATAAATCATACACCGCATAAAATTGTAAAGAAAATACATTTACAATTTCAGCTTCATCAAACGGTTAGTAGGAAAAAGTAAATGGGAAAAGATATAAAAGGGCCCATTACAGTTAAACCTGTCTAAATATGCACATCATTGGAACTCATCTTGAAGTTGTCTATTTATTCACGCGCTGGACCACATGAAAGCACACACCACATTCTGAACTTTGCTTGAAATTCATCCGAAACAAATGGGATCTCTCTCAAGAGTATTGGCCCTTCCTCCTTGGAGCTATTCATCTGCACAAAGCACCTTGTGCAACAGGCATGCTCCTTCCATGGCATCCTCAACCATCTTCCCTCCTGTCCTCTCTGCAGCTCCCGCCAAAGAGACCAAGGACCTCACCAGTTCCCATCACAAATCTCTCTCTGCCCATCTTTCTCTAGAACCGTCTCTCAGTTCCACCATCCTGATTGGTTGACACAACATTCCTAAGTTGAACAGCATAGCCCCTTATCTCTAGCCGAAACCCAAACATGCTCTCAGCAGGCAACACTGCTTTTACAGAAAGCTACTAAATGAAATACCCTACAGCATTAGCAGTAAAAATCTTAACTAGTCATTGCATTAGTTTAACCAGATCTATTCTACTTACAGTGCCATGGACTTGTTTTGGAGTTAATCATAAGGAATAGCACAACTTAACTTCTGCAGGATTTTGTATTTCTCTTGGTGAGTTTTCCATTCTTTCCATTCTGCTAAACGTCAGCAAGTACTTATTTTTGAGCATGTCTTATTCTGATATCTTACTGTGAGCAGCAGCCATTTTGCACATTATAGCCCTTATTTTCATTGGTGTTTACTGCCAGGCTATCTTCATCAGTCATCTGAAATGTTTTATATCAACCAGCCAACTCCATACAAACAGTGAAGGAAGGGAGAGAGGGGCAACCTTATGGGTATCTGTTGTAATGCTTCCAGCTAAGTTTAAAATCTCAGCAATCAGCAATCAGGTTTGAAATTATGAGTTAGAACCAAACTTTCAGGCAGGTATCTCATCGTCTTCTTCTTTCAACCTTTCACAAAAATAATTCTATCAACTAAAAGAAATAGAATCATGGAAACATAGAAACCCTACAGCACAATACAGGCCTTTTGGCTCACAATGCTGTGCCATACATGCACTTTACTTTAGAAATTACCTAGGGTTACCCATAGCCCTCTATTTTTCTAAGCTCCATATACCTATCCAGGAATCTCTTAAAATACCCTATCGTGTCATCTCCACCACTGTCGCTGGCAGCCCATTCCACGCGCTCACTACTCTCTGCGTAAAAAAACTTACCCCTGACATCTCCTCTATACCTACTTCCAAGCACCTTAAAACTGTGCCCTCTCATGTTAGCCATTTCAGCCCTGGGAAAAGGCCTCTGACTATCCACACGATCAATGCCTCTCATCATCTTATACACCTCTATCAGGTCACCTCTCATCCTCTGCCGCTCCAAGGAGAAAAGGCCAAGTTCACTCAACTGATTTTCATAAGGCATGCTCTCCAATCTAGGCAACATCCTTGTAAGTCTGCTCTCCAACCTTTCTATCATTTTCATATTCTTCCTGTAGTGAGGTGACCAGAACTGAGTACAGTACTCCAAGTAGGGTCTGACCAGGGTCCTATATAGCTGTAACATTACCTCTCGGCTCTTAAACTCAATCCCACGGTTGATGAAGGCCAATGCACCATATGGCTTCTTAACCAGTCAACCTGCACAACAGCTTTGAGTGTCCTGTGGACTCGGACCCCAAGATTCCTTTGATCCTCCACACTGCCAAGAGTTACAGCTTAAATGGATTAAACTGTTTGATTCAGGATGAAAATTATATGCAGGAAACCACACAGGGGGCTTTTTTTAGCTGTTTGACTTTTCATTGTGGAACTGAGAAAGAGATCTCTCATAATTGTGCTTCGTTAATGAGTCCATTTTCTTCAGGCAATTGTTGATCCATTTCCCTCCCACTCTGGCGTCTTCCTGCATTCAGTATCTAATTATGGGAACTGCAAGATAAAAAGCACTTACAGGTCTAGACAAAAAGGCCAACCTGAAATTGTGCAATTTTAGCTGTAACATGTTGTTATGGTATTATCATCAGTTTAAAGGTTAATGTGTTTTGCTCGCAACAGGATTAGTGATATTAGTGTGTGGAGATTGTGCGAAGGATATGAGGTGAGGGTAGAGCACACGGATTAAGTCTTTGGAATGTGCCAGTGGTGTTTCTCAGGCTGCAGTAAAAGACAATGATCTATCGTTAATTATACTAAGTGACCAAAGGTCATGCTCCATGATCACCCTAAGTATCAAAAACAATCACCAAGTTTTGAACATGCTGTAGCAGTAACCAGAGATGATATCCCTAATTACAGTAAGTGCCTGAAGGCCATGCTCCGTGATTGCCCTAAGTATCAAAAGCAATCACCAAGTTTTGAACATGCTATAGCAGTAACTAGAGGTGAAGTACTCGTGTGTGTTACATTTGGAAAGATGCACTGACAGACCTATTTGTGCAGGAATTAAAACTCAAAGAAAGTTTCTGAAGCTGGAGGTGATGTTTTAAATTACTTCATGTTGAGTAAGTTTTAAACTGCTAGACACTATGATGCATGGCTTATACTCACAGCCAAGTCCTTTTCATTCTTTATCCAGAGAAATTAAAAAGAAACTGGTGACAATTGAAATGTCTTTTTGTACGTTTCCACAGTGCCTGAGTTGTCAACTTGACTTGGATCTTCTAGTCAAAGAGAATTACATCTAAAAACTATGCATGAGAAGTTCATCAAATATGAACTCGTCTGTTAGATAAGTTATCAGATTTTGCGTGATTGAATTCTTTCATGATCATCCATGTAAATTCTGCTCTTGATATTCAAAACTTGGGTCAAGTATTTACTTTCACTCAGATTATCACAGATGATGTTGGAGTTTAAAATATTAATCATTTAGAGATATGTGTATGCAGGTAGCGGTTCCATCACATTAACCTTCAATTGAACAGGAAAAGTGCGGTGTGAGTGCAATAGCTACTGACGTAACCTAAAAACTCATTTATGTTTTTCCAGCATTGATATTCCATTCTTCATCACAGCAACACTGCATGTGTAGATATTGACTGATGACAAATCCTGTCTCAGTGTCGATGCCTCTCCACAGTTGAATAATTTACTGACAGTTACTGTCAAGTCTTGCACAAGAATAATGGCCAGGGCAAATTTATGGAAGGTAACCACTCCCTGCAGAACTATAGCAGCAGAGTACAAGTACCTTTAGGAGAAGACGGACAAGGGGAGAGCTAATGAAGCCAATTAGTGAACAGAAATGTATTTTGGTCCAAAGGCTGTGTTGTTTTGTAACCAGGGGTACCGACTGTGATGTCAGCAACTAATTTAAGGATTCTTAGCAGGTGCTACATCAATAACTAATAGAGAATGAAACCTGTCATTGTTCTGACCCTTTCTTCTAAAGGAATATGAAGCTTTGTGAAATACATAGCTGATGGATGATGAAAGTTGACACCCATATGTTATTATTGCTGAAGTACACAGCTGCTTGGAAAGCTGCAGAATTCAGAGGATCAAGAATTAAAATGCCACTGTCGGTCTGTTCATTACCCTGTCCTATCACCATCAGTCTTGCAGAATCTCCCTCATGTCGGACAGTCTGTGTGCTTGTCTGTTCTCAGCCTACATCACAGCTCCTCCCACAATTAGAAGAATGAAGACCTGATTGCTCATTTGCAAAAGTTTCGGGACTTGAGTTGTCCCATTCACTTCCCCAAACTCTTCAAGCCCTGTGTACTAGCAGTATCTTTTTTATACTTTAGACTCTTTGCATCCCCTCAACCCACCCTATCCTCCCACTGAACTCTTTACTTTCACTGCCCTATCTTTATTGGTAATTTTCAGGCCTCCAAAACCCACCAGTTCTGCACTCCAGTGTTTGCTCGGTAGAAGAACACGGACAGGACAATCTACAATCATGACACTCAGGGACTTGGGCTAAATTATTTTTTTCTTTGTGACTGTATGCTTTGCTGAAATCGTAACTACATGTGTTATTTGTGCTCTGTCTATGTGCAGTGAGCTGTTGGTAATGTGTTTTGCACTACTTTGGCCCTGGAGGAACATTGTTTCGTTTGGCTATATTCATGTATGGTTGAATGATAATTAGGATTGAACTTGATACTGGAATACCATTCTTAAGCTCCAATCTTTTTCTACTTTTCCTTCAAGAGGACCATTGAAAGTTGCCTCTGAGATGCACATTTAGACTGAGACATAACGTAAAGATTCTTACTCCTCGTGTATGTGAAGGATGTAAGGAATAAAGTCAATTCAAATTCAATTCAATTCAGTTAGCTTACCTAATTTTTCTCCCAATCTGTTGGCACACAGGTTTTGAACTCTGAGAAATGCCTTGCAACTTATCCAGGATTAACACATTACTTTGAATGGTTAGAAGTCAAGAAACACCATGAGTTGGTAAGGATTTTCAAATTTCTTTTTAATGAATTTAAGAATAGTTTTAACTGCCCTCTTGGTACTTATTGTGACAGGGTTTGGAGGTGAATGTCTATTTTAGGACACTGATGTTTGATTAGTAGCTTCAGAGAATATTGTAAATACGACTTAATGATACTATACCAAATGCTTTCTGGTGCTTGCTAAGACTCCATGCCTCTGATGTGTACGGAATGAAAGGGGTAACTGACTGGTAGACCATAGGCTTCATGCTGGGTTGGAGGTACTCATCTTCAAACACTCTTTCCCTCAAATAGCCAAAGGCTGTGCTGATGTACCACAAGCAGTGGTGAATTTCATCATAGATGTCAGCCACTACTGAGTGGCATCTCCTGAGTTATGGAAACGGTCATTAATTTCCAGGAATTACATTGGACTTTATTGTTGGGGGAGGGGGGTATTTGAAGGTGCAGGAAGTGTTGTGCAGCAACATCATTTGCTTTATTGATTTTGTTTTAGGTATGTAAGACCATAAGACATGGGAGCAGAATTAGATCATTGAAGTAGCGAGTGAGAAAGCAACGTCTTGCAGGGTGGGAAAGCTGCAAGTCTCATTGGGCGTGAGTCTTATTTGAGCCAATAAAAAGAAAGGTGTAAGCAAATCGGCTGTTGTGTGAGTAGGTCAGTGTTTGGAGTGGTCAGGCCTTGGATCAATAGGCTTGGGCAAGCACAGGCATAAGGCTAAAGGTGCTGAGTCTTTTGAAGGCATTTAGTTGATGGTAGAACATAAGGTTAAGAAGTTCGAGCCAAAGATATAACAAGTGTAGGAAGAATGGTAGTTAAGGCACTGGAATGCTCCTCCTGTAAGACGTGGGATTGCAGGGTAATTACGGTCTCCCTGATGACGACATCTGCGGGAAGTGCACCCAACTTCAGTTCCTGATTGAAAAGGTCAAGGAGCCGTAACTGGATGCACCTAGGACCATTCGAGAGGCTGAAGATCTTGTAGATGAGAATTTTACTGAGGTGCACACACCCAGAATGCAAGCTTCAGATAGCAGATGGGTGACCACCAGGAGAAGTAAGGGGAGTATACAGTTAGAGTAGGGTTCCCCTGTGGCCATTCCTCTCAGCAACAAGTATACCCCTTTGGAGACTGCTGTGGGGGGGGTGGTGGGTGAACTATCAAGGCATAGCAGCAGCAGCCAGGCCAGTGGCACTGTGATGGCCTCTGAGGCTCAGCAGGAAAGAGTGAAGACTGGCAGCGCAATAGTGATAGGAAACTTGATAGTTGGGGGACAAACAGGAGATCCTCTGGTCGTGAAAAAGATGCCCGAATGGCATGTTGTGTCCGAGGTGGTAGGGTCAAGGATGTCTCAGAGTGGCTGCAGAATATTCTTTAGAGGGAGGGTGATCAGCCAGAGATCGTGGTGCACATTGGCACTAATGACTTGGGTAGAAAAGGGGAAGAGGTCCTGTGCAGTGAGTATAGGGAGTTAGGGAAGAGACTGAAGAGAAAGACCTCCAAGATGGTAACCTCTGGATTACTCCCAGTGCCACATACCAGTCAGGGCAGGAATAGGGTGATAGTACAGATGAATGCATGGCTGAGGAATTGGTGTAGCGGATAGGGTTTCAAATTTTTGGATCATTGCGATCTCTTCTGGGGAAGCTATGACCTGTACGTGAAGATTGGGTTACACATGAACCAAGGAGGGGACCAATATCCTTGCAGGCAGGTTTGTTAGAGCTATTGGGGAGGAATGAAGAATGGGAACTGGAGTGATAGGGCTGAAGATGGGTGCAGTTGCCATGCCAGTAGATGCAATGTGCCGTGAGTCTGTGAAGAAGGACAGGCAGATGATAGGGCAAAATCGCAGTCAGTAGGATAAATTGAAGTGTAACATGGGGGAAAAGTCAAAAAGGGTGATGAATACAGGATTCAAAGTGTTATATTTGAATGCATGCAGAATACAGAATAAGGTAGATGATTTTACAGTGCAGTTAGAGATTGGCAGGTATGATATTCAGGGCATCACTGAGTCATGGCTGAAAGAAGCTGGGAGCTTAACATCCAAGGGTACGCCTTGTATCAAAAGGACAGGCAGGTAGGCAAAGGGGGAGGGGTGGCTCTGTTGGAAAAAATGAAATCAAATCCTTAGAAAGAAGTGACATAGGATCAGAAGATGTAGAATCCTTGTGGGTAGAGTTAAGAAACCGCAAGGGTAAAAAGACCCTGCTGGGAGCTATATACAGGCCTTGAATGGCAGCCAGGATGTGGGATATAACTTACAAAGGGAGATAGAAAAGGCATGTAAAAAGAGCAATGTAACAATATTAATGGGAGATTTTAATATGCAGGTAGATTGGGAAAAGCAGGATGGTGCTAGATCCCAAGAGAGGGAATTTGTAGAATGCCTATGAGATAGCCTTTTAGAGCAGCTTGTGGTTACAGGGAGGAAATAGGAGAATTGGGATGAGAAGGGTAATAAATCATCCATGATGGAATGGCAGAGAAGACTCTATGGCCTCAATGGCCTAATTCTGCTCCTATGTCTTATGGTCTTGTAGTCATTCAACCCATTATGTCTGCTCAAACATTCAATCGTGGCTGATTTAGTATCCCTCTCACCCCGTTTTCCTATCTTCTCCCTGTAACCTTTGACACTCTTACTGATTAAGAACCTATCAAACTCCACTTTAAATATACCCAATGATTTGGCTTCCACCTCCATTGTTGGCAATGAAATACATAGATTCACCACCCAGAGGCTATATAAGTTCCTCCTAATCTCTGTTCTAAAACGATGTCCTTCTATTCTGAGGTTGTTCCCTCTAGTCTGAAATTCTCTTACTTT
Source organism: Mobula hypostoma (assembly GCF_963921235.1). NCBI lineage: Eukaryota > Metazoa > Chordata > Chondrichthyes > Myliobatiformes > Myliobatidae > Mobula > Mobula hypostoma. The sequence goes on along the minus strand of NC_086129.1, from coordinate 31,639,706 downwards.
TGGAATCATCCTTTCCACATCTGCTCTATCTAGACCTTTCAATATTCAAGACCCAGCTTCACATAGACCAGAGAAGGATGGTTTAGAAGTATCTTTGAACTTGGCTTCTGAACCTGCAGGTATGTATCATGTGCATTCTGTAGCTTTTTTACTGAGGTTGCAGTGACCCTGGTTCTGGAGTTGAGGCAACAAATGTAGGACAACACTTAATTTGCAAGGAAGTTTGTCACAGAAGACATGCAATATAGCTGGAAGAAAGACTAAGAATATTCTCACTTGGCCTTGATCTTTGCTGGTATTTGTTGGTAGAAATGTACGGGTGTAGGAGATCTGCAATGCCATGGTGGGATCAGTTCTTGACAACTTCTGTGAATTCAATTTCAGCCAAGAAGAATGACAAGAAATGCTGTATATAACAGACCTTGTTTCAGTCAAATTAATCAAAATAACTGATGTAAAATTGTCAAAGATTGTCAAGAATCAGTCTTTTAATTTGCTCAACAGCCTTTCCATTTCTCATATTATTTCTTGCCATGCCTGCCCTCTGATCTCCTTCTTTTCCAATGCCTAGGGATCTAATTTCTTCCTCCAGAAAAGTAGTGATTTCTTTGAACTCCTCCTATATTAGTATACATCATTAATGGTTCACAATGTGCTCTCCACAAATACAGCCCATATACAGCAGATGGTAATCTTTACGCAAGACAATTCAATTCAGTCAATGAGCAAATCCCATTCTAACAATTGCTTCTTACTTTCATTCTCCAGGGCAGTCCTATTTTGACCTCTCCATTCTAATAAAGCGCAGTGCAAGCAATAACATTCACCTTCTGGCTAAACATAACCGTCTTCTGGATTTATTAATGAATTCGAAATTTCTGATAGTCTTCAATTCCAGCTTTAAATCTCAAAATTCATAGGTTTAGAGTTTTCCCTTCACTTCCACTTCTCTTTTCTGTTAGCAATTTCATATTTATTTGCCTTCTCCTATTTACTCCTTTTCCAAATTTACCTTTTGATGTTTAGTAACATATTTGTCACCTTTATTCATAGAACATAGAACAGTACACGCCCTTCAGACAACAATGTTGTGCCAACTGACTAAAATCAATCTAACCCCTCGCACATAGTCCTCCATTTTCCATTCATCCGTGCCTATCTAAGAGCCTCTTAAATGTCCCAAAAATATCTGCCTCTAACACCACCCTGACAGTGTGTTCCACACACCTACCACACTCTGTATAAATAAACCTACATGTGACATTTCCCTATACTTCCCTCCGAACACTTAAAGTTATGTCCCCTCATATTTCCCTGGGGAAAAGTCTCTGGCTGTCCACTCTAACTATGCCTCTTATCATCTTGAAAATCTCTCAAGTCACCTCTCATTTTCCTTATCTCCAAAGTGAAAAGCACTAAATTATTCAGTCTATCCTCATAAGACATACTCTGAAATTCAGGCAGTATCCATGTAAATCTCCTCTGCCCTCTCTCTAAAACTTTTGCATCCTTTCTATAATGAGGTGACTCAAACTGAACACAAAACTCCACTATAGTCTAACCAGAGCTTTATAGAGCTGTAGTATTACCTCACGGCTCTTGAACTCAATTGCCTGGCTAATGAAGGCCAACACACCATATGCCTTCTTAACCACCCTATCAATTTGCACTGCAACTTTTAGGGATTTATGAACATGGACCCCAAATATCTCTGTTCCTCCATGCTTTTTAAAAAAAATCCTGCCATTAACCCTGTATTCTGCCTTCAAGTTTGATCTTCACACGTTTCTGGATTGAACTCCATCTACCATTTCTCATCCAAGCTCTGCATCTTCTCAATGTCCCATTCTACACTATCCACAACACCACTAACCTTTGTGTCATCTAATAATCAGCCCTTCCACTCCTCATACACATTTATCACAATCACAAAGAGCAGGTATCCCAGAACAGATTCCTGTGGAACACCACTGGTCACCAGTCTCCAGGCAGAATACACTACATCTGCTACCACCTTCTGTTTGCAAGCCAATTCTGAATCTCCACAGCCAAGTCCTTGTAGCCCATGCCTCCTGACAGTCTGAATGAGCTTACCATGGGGAACTTCATCAAAATCCATATACACCTTGCCCACTGTTCCATCTTCATCAATTTGTTTTGTCACTTACTCAAAGAATTCGATCAGTCTCGTGAGGCATGGCTTGCCTCTAAAAAAGCCATGCTGAGAATTCCTAATCCAACAATGCTTCTCTAAATGCTCTTAAATGCTGTCTCTAAGAATCCTCTCGAATAGAAACCTGCCCTCAGGGATATTGGTCCCTCTCAAGTTCAGGTGTAACCCAACCCTTTTGTACTGTTCATACCTTCCCCGGAAGAGATCCCAATGATCCACACATCTGAAACCATGTCCCCTGCACCAATTCTTCTGCCACAAGTTCATCTGCCAAATGATCCTATTCTTACCCTTACTGGCATGAAGTAAAGGCAGCAATTCAGAGATTGCCACCCGTGAGGAACTCCTTTTCACCTTCCTCCCTAGTTCTATACATTCTCCCTTCAGGACCTCATCCCTTTTCCTAACTATGTTGTTGGTCCTAATATGTATCACGTCTTCTGGCTGTTCACACTTCCCCTTTCGAATGCTGTAGACCTGATTTGAGATATCCCTGATCCTGGCACCTGAGAGGCAACATACCATCTGGGAGTTTCTTTCACGTCCGCAGAATCTCTTGTCTACTCCTATAATTATGGAATCCCTAATCACTACTGCATTCTTTCTCTCCCCTCCCTCTTCCCTTCAGAGACCAGGTCACTGCAGCTTTCCCTAAGTAGGTTATTCCCCCAACAGAATCCAAAGCAATATATTTATTTTTGAAGGGAATGGCCACAGGGAAACTCTGCACTGTTGGCCTACTCCCTTTCCATTTCCTGACAGTCACCCAGCTACCTGCCTCCTGCAACTTAGGTGTGACTACATCCTGTAGCTCTTAGCTATCACTTCCTTGCTCTCCCAAATAAGCCAGCCCCAGCTGTAGTTCTCTAACACAGTCTGTAAAGAGCTGCACCCAGATGCGCTTAATGCAGATGTAGCAATCAGGGAGACCGGAGGTCTCGCCGATCCCCCCATATCTTGCATGAGGAGCACACCACTGACCTGGGATCCATTCTCACTAATTTAGCTTGACACTAATAGAGAAGAAATGGAAAACTGATGCAAACCTCAACCTAACCCTGTCCTATTCTAACAAAAGTGGCTGTTCCATTTAAATGTTCCATTTAAACCTAGTTTCTTTTTATTGGTCCTTGTATAATGCTATTGGGTTTGCTGACTGTGGAGGAAGTTTTAAACTGCAAACTTCCTTGATCTAAATAACTTAGCCAGTGTTGTTGGCCCAATTACACAATCCCATTGTCTTGCACTGCATCTCTTAAGCAATCAGCTTCATTTGGGCTATCAGTCTGTGCTTTATAGAGAGTATTGTTTGTTTGCAAAGCTGTCCTTTTAAATTCAAACTGATTATTACTTGCCTTTTGCATTAATAACTGAAGACTGTTCCCATTTATGGCAAGAAAGTGAGCAAAGAACATCTCATATTCCATCAAGGTAGCCTCCAAACTGATGGCATGAATATTAATAGCTCCTTTGGGTAATTTTTTCCCTCCCCTTTCCCTTTTCTTCTATTTCCCGCTCTGGCCTTTTACCTGTACTCCTCACCTGCCTATCAGCTTCCCCTAGTGCCCCGCCTCCTTCCCTCTCCCCCATAATCCACTCTCCTCTTCTATCAGATTCCTTCCTCTCCAGCCCTTTACCTTTTCCACTTACCTCCTCCCAGCTTCTTTCTTCATCCCCCCCACCCCCACCCACCTGGTTTCATCTATCACTCCCCACTTCCTTTCCAGTCCTGATGAAAAGTCTCGGCCTATAATGTTGATTGCTTATTCATTTCCATAGAGCTGCTGGACCTGTTGGGTTCCTTCAGCATTTTGTGTGTGTTATATTTGTTGGAAGTTTAACTTCCTCAAAAACAGCTCTTTGATCTTAAGTATATGAGAATCTCAACAATATATACGTATTTGGATATACAGGGACTGACATCATGTCTTTGTGTGTGATAGATCATCTCTAACAAATCTTGTTGAGTTTTTCTAGGAAGTTACCAGGAAAGTTGATGTTGCTGCAGCTTGCGCGGGGGGGGGGGAGGGGTAGAGGGACATTTGGGGTTCTAATGTTTTTCTATCATTCATTCTTTTGGGCTTAGGAACATAGAAAACCCTTACAGGCCCTTTGGCCCACAAAGCTGTTTTTGTGGATGTCTGCAAAGACAAGTATTTCAGGCTGTATACTGTATACATACTCCGATAATAAACTGAACCATCGAACCATTGAAGTTGATGAAGGTAAAGCAGTGGATGTTGTCTATATGGACTTCAACAAGGAATTTGAAAAGGTTCTGCACGAGAGGTTGGTCAAGAATGTCCAGTCGCTTGGCATTCAAAATGAGATAGTAAATTGGATTAGACATTAGCTTTGTGGGATAAGTCAGAGAGTGGTTGCCTCTTTGACTGGAGGCCTGTGACTAGTGGTGTACCCCAGGAATTGGTACTGGGTCCATTGTTGTTTGTCATCTGCATCAAAGATCTGGATGATAATGTGGTTAAATGGATCAGTAAATTGGTGACTGACACTAAGATCAGGGGTTTAGTAGACACTGAGAAAGACTATCAAAGCTTGCAGTGGGTACTGGGCCGCTGAAAAAAATGGGCTGAAAAATGGCAGATGGAATCTAACGCAGACAAGTGTGAGGTGTTGTGCTTTGGGGAGACTAACCAGAGTAAGTCTTACACAGTGAGTGGTAAGGCACTGAGGAGTGTGGTAGAACAAAGGGATCTGGGAATACAGGTCCATAATTAATTGAAAATGGTGTCACAGGTAGATAGCATCGTAAAGATCATCGATCAAAGTATTGAGTACCGGAGTTGGTGTGTTGTTTTGAGGTTGTATAGGACTTCGGTGAGGCCTAATATGGAGTATGTGTGCAGTTTTAGTCACCTACCTACAGGAAAGATGTAAATAAAATTGAAGGAGTACAGAGAAAATTTACAAGGATGTCCTGGGTCTGGAGGACCTGAGTTATGAAGATTAGAACTTTATTCCCCAGAATGTAGAAGATTGAAGGGAGATTTGATAGAGATATACAAAATTATGAGGGGTATAGATAGGGTAAATGCAAGCAGGCTTTTTCTACTGAGGTTGGGTGAGACTACAACAAGACATCATGGGTTAAGGGTAAAAGGTGAAACTTACAAGGGGAGCATGAGGGGAAGCTGCTTCGCTCAGAGGGTGGTGAGAGTGTGGAATGAGCTGCCAACTCAAGTGGTGTATGTGAGCTTGTTTTCAATGGTTAAGATAAGCTTGGATAGGTACATGGATGGGAGGGAGGTTTGGAGGGCTATGGTCGTTCAGGTGCGGGTCGATGGGACGTGGCATTTTAAGTGGTTTGGTACAGACTAGATGGGCCAAAGGGCCTGTTTCCATGCTGTGGTTTTCAGTTACTCTGTGAATCGAAGTGTCAGCTGCTACGTTAGAAAGCTGAGCTTGAAAAAGGAAACCCCCCCCCAACCCTGGCCCTGGATAGTGAATATCCATCACACTTGCCAAGTGCCTATTATCCTATTTGCGGAATATCTTGACAAGCCCTACTCACTTTTTAAACCTGGCACTTAAAACTCCACAAGAAACTGTCTTCACAATCTCATTCTTTGTAGAAAGTAAAAAAGGTGCTGGGGCTTCCACATTCGGTAGGCCCCAGCACCCCTTTTGTCATGTCTTTCTCCCTTATGCGGACCTTCCCATTCATAAGTTTGAGTCACACCTTATTCTCTCTTTCCTATTTCTGTGGAGTTCTCAGCCTGTTTCTATTTCCAAACATGCTGCCTTACCTACTGAGTGTTTTGACCATTTTAAAATTTCCAGCATTTATGTTTTTTGTTTAATTTGCAAGGAATGCACTTATTTTCGCTAATGAGCTTTAATCTTAAGCATTCTTCACTCTACCTAGTGCAGAGAAACCACACACAGCTGCTTCATGTGCAAAACAAGAGTCATCTGATTTTTATCAGTGATACTCATTTTAGAAGTCAGAGATCTATATCTGTTTCTTGTACTCCTTGCTGCTAAAATTTACCCTTATCTTTTTGTCATAATATAATGGGTCACTCTCACCTTTTAAGTTTTTCGTATTTATTTTTCTTTAACTCAAACAGAAAGTCCTATAAAATGTAGTGGATTTGGCCCAATACATCACGAGTAAAGCCTTCCCAACCGTTAAGCACATCTACATGAAACACTGTCGGAGGAAAGCAGCATCCATCATCGGGGATCCTCACCGCCCAGGACATGCTCTGTTCTCGCTGCTGCCATCAGGTAGAAGGTAAAGGAGCCTTAGGACTTGCAGCATCAGGTTCAAGAGCAGTTACTACCCCTTGCTAATCAGGCTTCTGAAGCAAAGGGGATAACTTCACTCGACTTGCCTCATCATTGAAATGTTCTCCCAACCAGTGGGCTCACTTTCCAGGACTCTTCAGCTCATATTCTCATTATTTATCACAATTCATTTATATTTGCAATTGGACAGTTTGTTGTCTTCTGCACTTAGGCTGAATGCCCTAGTTGCGTGGTCTTTCACTGATTTTGTTATAGTTACTATTCTGTACACAGGTTGAATATGCCCACAGGTCAATGAATCTCAGGGTTGCATGTATATGGTGACATATGTACTTTGGTGATAAAATTTACTTTGAACTTTGAGGTACAATTGAAGGTGCCTCTGTGGAAATCATGCCAAAGTTCAGGTAAGGAGTACTCTTCTCTCAGACATACTCCTAATTCATAATCATGATTTGTTTTTGTTGATCTTCACACTCAAACTGTCCGAATAATTTAAGTGAAAGCTAAACTGAATAAAAGGGCAATTGTTTTAAAGTCACCAAATTCCTTCCAAAAGCTTTAAGTCAGTCAGAAATGAATATCCCAGCAGAACTTTAACTCAATTATTTGACCTCACTACTGCATTTTCTTGGCTTTATTATGCCCATAAGTTTATTAGAACACAACTCCAATCTCCGAGAATGCATTATAAAGAAAATCGATTGGATGACAATTAGAAAACCTGCGAATAATGAACAAACAGCAAAACAACAAGGTCAAAAGGAACAAATTAATCAACAGCCATTTCATTATTGACTTAGCAAGCAAATTGAGTAATAGTTACACCAGTAATAATTACAACAGGGGATAATTATCTTCCTCCTATCTGAACCTTTATTTTTTTTAAAAGATAAAAACATATTTTTGATCACAATTCTATAAAACAAACAATAAGCAATGTGCCTGGCCTGCAATTAACAGTTGAAAAGCTTTTATGCAGTAAGATCTGCCGTACAATCATGTGCAATTTTTCTATCCCCATTATTTTTCAAAAATATTATAACAGTGATTGGTACAGTTACCCTCAAGAACTTCCGTTTAAGTATATGGAATAATATGGATACACTGAAATAATTTGCACTTCATGTCCGTTTGATCTGACACCTTTCTATTCATATTTTATAATGTTTCCCTTGTAAATATATCACTCAACATTTCTCAGCACTAATTATTATGACTATTCTCTTTGGAGAAAAACAAGTACTCTAACAAGAACAGTTTATTCAAGCCAAATGCTTAATTTGAATATTCAGGCATGAAGTTGCAATTCTTTCCGTTCACTGTTACTGACAAAGATAGCCTACAGTCTTCAGTAGCAATTCTTGATGGATCTCTGCTTTCCTGATGTCAGATAAGGTATGACTTGGAAAAATACAATTCAATATGTTCTTATTTTTTTAAATTAATTTTCTCTAAAAGGATTAAGCAGACACAAAGGCCAGAAGAATCTCCTCTTCAAAGGTTAAAGTAAATGATTACTTTCTGAGATTGACGATTTAAACATACAAATCTAATATTCTGCAGACACCAGACCTGTGATCACATTTGCGTAGAAAGACCAAACTAAATAAATGCTTATTTTAGACCATTTATAAAGTAACGGTGAAAAAACGTTGTCTATTTAGGCATGAGAAACATTCTGTAGTAAATTTAATCCTAGTGAAGATAAATATACACATGAACTTTGTCCTAGAAATTGCCATTTGTAAATTGTGCTCTTACCTTAACCTCTTAAAAAAAGTTATCCTGGTGCAGTGATTTTATCAACTGTCTGGTTGTGCATTATAATTAGCATGTTTTTAAAACTCTTGGAAGAACATTTCTGGGAGGAGTTATGAAGCAAAATTTGTCATGGCTGGAAGCAGGTGATAACCAGTCAGCAGTTCATGTAATACACATAAAATGCTGGCAGAACGCAGCAGGCCAGGCAGCACCTATAGGAAGTACAGTGGACGTTTCGGGCTGAGACCCTTCGTCAGGACTAACTGAAAGAAGAGATAGTAAGAGATTTGAGAGGGGGAGGGGGAGATCCGAAATGATAGGAGAAGACAGGAGGGGGAGGGAAGAAGCCAAGAGCTGGAAAGTTGATTGGCAAAAGGGATACAGAGATGGAGAAGGGAGAGGATCATAGGGCAGGAGCTGAATTTCCAGCATCTGCAGATTTTCTTGTGTTTGGCTTCATGTAATACTTTGTCCAATTTGTCCCCTCTGGTCAGCATAATGGTGTTTAAATTTTCCAGTTGAGTGGATAGGTACTAAATGGGTTTATATACCAATCCAGTATTTTAACAAATTTTTACCAGCTATTTCAGTTACTTCAAATGTGCCAAGATATCTGATCATACACGTTGCACACATTTAAGACTCATGGGTGCTGGGCTGACTGGGTTGCACAGAATGGTTGATATTTTCTGTTCTGTTGAGACTACACCAGACTAAAGTGAAATAGGTGTTACATTGGTAACATGGCCATGCTTCGACTGCATAACTTAAGTAATCAGGTGAAGTGAAGTAAACCTAATCATCTCAATTTTTTCCCCCATCAGGCTACAAAGAAATGTTAAGTAACACACTCAACCCTTTACCTTCGCTATATCACCCAAACTTCTATAAAGGTCAGATATATTTTCTTCCAGCCAACAGAGGAAATTTTTCATCAACACACCACAGACTAACCCCTTCAAAAATAATCTGATAATTTTGGAATGCTACAAAATTCACAGCAGAAATGCTCAGCTGATCATAATCTCTCAGCATTCTGACTAAATTTAAATCTTTATCTCCACCCTAGCACAATACTACTGTACTCCCTCTTGAGAAAGTCACACAGTGAGAGAAAAAAAAAATAGAATCTAGCCATAGTTTGGTAAAAAGAAACACTCGGCTTAAAAAAAAATTCTTCTTCAAACCATTCAGTTCAATAGAAATTGGTTCAGGACCTCACTTGGATTAGCGGGCACTCACGGGGCCATTTACTGTTTATATAATGTAATCTCTGCAATCACCATGTACCTTAACTTGTTTCATTCCAATCATGTGTTTATTTTAACATTAACTAGTTACGATGTACTTGCAGGTTAAAAAAAAATCCCTGCATATCATGTATAAATTTCCTTAACCAGAATACCCCATTTTCTTTCAATTGTCTTCTTATTTAGCCAGGCTCCCTTTCAGTATGATTTGAGTTGAGACATTTAAAATTAAATCTGTGTTGCTAACAAGCTGTATTATTCAATAGTTTTGTGCTTCACAGATCTTGGGAGAAATTCCTTTTTAGCCGTAACATTTTCTTAAGACAATCTAATTATCTCTGCAATACCAATAGTAAGAAATTTACAGTGATTTATAAATTTAACCTAGAATTTCAATGGTTAACTGTATTTGTTGTTTTACTTTCTCATTGCTCAGCGATTGAGATTTTTCCAGTTCTTTAATTCACATTTTAATGCAGTGCCGCTGTCAAGCTGAGAACCAGAAGGGTCAACATGATCACAGGATTCCAGTAAATCGAACCTGATCAGAAACAAAAAACACGAAACACAAAGCAGTCAGTCTGAAGGAAAAGCCTAGCCTTGTTCATGTAATAACATATTAAATACTTAATATTAGAGAAATAAACCAGACTAATCAATTTCCATTTTGTTGCAAATAAGGTGACTGACTTTATTACCCTGCCTGATACCATCATAATCTTTCCATTCAGCTAACTGGGGTGTTAATGGAAAAATAGACAAGGAGAGGTCTTGTCTATTTACAGGTAAATAGAGAAGACCTCTCCTTGGACTATTTTTAAATATACAAGTATATAAGAGATATACGAGTAAAATCATTATCAAGGACAGATTAATCTCATGGTTGTGCATCACTGTTTGAAAGTCTAATTTGTATTTGTTATTTGGAGAATTTCTAGCATTAACACTTGTCAGTAGTGCATTCGCTGCTGGATGTGGAGACAGCTAATGAGATTTACACAGTAAAAGTAGTTTCTAACTAGACTGACACAGCCAGCAAACAATGGAAATGAAAAGCCACATCACTATCAAGATATTTTGGCAGAAGAGAAAGTACGAACAATTCTAATTATAAACACAGTCTTGCATGGAAATTTAGCTCTGGTCGGTGGCAATGAACATGCTGTCTGCCAGAAATAACATGTAATGCCCTGTTCCAGAATTCAGTCCCTTTCAATTCTGTAGAGGTGCATTTTGGATACAGTCTTATAGTGTGTTTGGCATTGCCACTTGGGAACAAATTCCGAGGCCATAATTTATATTCTGCAATGAGTTATATTCTGTAATTATTTATTAACCTTTGCTGTAAAAGGAACAGTAAGGATAGGCAGGATGGAAAGTGCCTAGCTTAAAAAAAAATGAAGCTTTCCTTGGCATTTGATTATTTAATACCAAGGTGCAGGAAATGGTGTAACTATACAAGGACTCTGAGGGCAGAACCATAGTCTTACAGGCACCGTAAACTAAAGGGTTGGGCTCTGTGTAGTTGCCTGTGTCTTGTTTCAGGAGAAAATGTGTGGCATTGATGCATTGCTAGAAAATTTATTGATCATGGCACAATGAATAGAGAGAAAGATACATACATATTATATATGATGTCCTCCAAGAGGACCACAACCTACAACCTTGTCATAGGGTTTGGAGGTTTGCATGCCTCAATGACCCGGAGAGCTACGTTGGCTGGAGTCAGGACTTTGTGCTTTGGCTCTTGCTAGGGTCACCCATGTCAAACGGATCAAAGGGTAGAGCACAGTCTAAGGAGTGGCCCACAGGTCTTCCAGGTTCAGGGGTTCAACCCTGACCGATCAAAAAACAAAATTGTTACGGAAACAGCAATGAAGAATCCCTCTATATAGACAGAGACGGACGGCTTCCATTGCTGCCATAAATGCCAGTGGCATAATGGGCAGTAAGTATCAATTAAAATAATAATGCACAATTTACAAAACTAAAACAATTTTTGTTATAGAATGTCAGCATTATGTAGCTATGATTTTATAGCATAAAAAATTGAAAGTCAGTGAGATCTGTACCTTTTTTTTTCTACACACAAGCTGAGCTCAATTTCAATGTGCATGTTTGTTCCTTTCTCAATGTCCCAGTAATGGGGGGGGGGGGTAAACACAAGCTGTCCTTACATATTTTCTTCCTTTCAGTTACAGTCTGATCACAAAATATGCATGGGCAGAGGTGGCATTTCAGTGACTGAAATCCCATCTCTGTGCATGTACATTTTCAGGAAGAAACCGGACAAAACAAAGCCTGCCACTGCTTTCCTGAGGGCTTGGTTACAAGCTACATTCTGCACAGAATAAAGGACAGATCTGTGAATTTGTTGGATCTCCACAGGTAACTTAGATGTTATTCCCTTTTTTTGACCTACTCTAAATCTTTGAAAATTTTCCTTTGCGTAATTTAATCCCTAAAGTGGACCTTGGGTCCTCAGTTCTCTTAGTTGACTAGGACCTTTTGGATCAGCCACAGGCACAATCCAAATGTCCATGTCCTTCAGTAGGGCCTGGCATCACACATTGCTCTGATTCAGCTAAAGGTAATCAGCAGATAGAGAGTCATGCTAATGTTTGATATGCTGGTGGATGGGAGCTTGGAAGGATGGTTGGATGTTGACGCAGGTGAAAGACTAGTCCAAAAGGCTGGCTGTCAACGGGCACATCACAAACAGTTTCTGAGAGTCTGCCCACTGCTGACAGAGGAATTAGGTAAGTATTAACACTGGCATTTACCCATCACCAGTCACAGGCCTGTGCTTGTCAATGAATGGTTTAGGGAGAGGGACCAGAAAACCAAGCAACAGGAAAGGATGTGCAGAGTGTGAGTGATTAGGAAGATGGTCTGTTTCTTCTACTATTTACACTGGACATTTATATGCTGCTGACATATTGATTGGAGGTTTCCAATGTCACTTCAAGTAGAGTTTTTAAATTTTCATGGACAAGAGGTTCCTGTAAGTTGGTTGATATGACACTTTTTTCAAGGAAGCTTTGAGAGTATCCTTGAACCATTTCTGCTTATCACCCAGTAATCTGTGACAGAGTTTAGAATAGAATGTGTGCTTTGGAAATCTTGTATTGGACATGAGAGTCTTGGCCTGATCTATGAAGCCTCAATGCTGGGGCTACTGGCTTGGGTGAGGACAGTGCTATTGGTTCAATCACACTGACAAATGCATACAACTGAAAAATGTTACCTTGTGACATCTGTAAACTCAAAACTATCCTGCCCATTTACATTCTCAGATAACTAAAGTTTTGATACTTGAAGGCAACCTCTTTACTAGCTATTTTACCGCAGGATCCCAGTATTTTGCATTATCTGAGTGAGACTGTCACGAAGTACAAAAGCACAAATCTATACTGAAAAGCATAGTTGGAAAGTGCAGAATGAATGGACTATTAAGTCAGGCACAGTTTTGATACAATGATATATAACAGGTAGAAATGCTTGCTATTTTTCCAAATCATTTTAGAAGCAATGTTCATTCCAAATTTCCACTACTGTGCAATTCAGAGGAGCCTAACTAGGGAGAGACAGGAGTTCTCACAATGAGTGTTTGTGAACCAATTCCCCGGACATGCAAAAACTCTTTAAGAACCTTAAGACAATGATAATCAGGGGCTCACCTGCACCACCTGTGCTTCGTGGAATTCCAATATTTTCATTCAAAGCATCTCTCTGTGCTGGTGACAGTGCTTTCTTCTGTGTTTCAGTTACAGCACCATAATTTTCTGGTCCCAAGTTTTTCAACTGCTCAATAGTCATAGCCTGAAGTGATGGAGCAAGAGGCATTTTCATCAGTAAAATCAGAGCAATAATTGTACTCCAAACTGAGTTGGTCAAGAAAACTTCGTACTTACTATATATGTCCTCATTTTTTAATTTAAAAAAAGTAGCAGTAAAGAATTACTGAAACAAAAGGGAAGCATTTTTTTTAAAAAATTATTTGGAGATACAGCACAGAACAGGCCCAACAAGTCATGCCTCCCAGCAGCCCACTTGTTTAACCCTAGCCTTATCACAGGACAGTTTACAATGACCAGTTAACCTACTAACAGTCTTTAGACTGTGGGAGGAAACCGGAGCACCTGCAGGAAACCCACGTAGTCGCAGGGAGAATGTACAAACTCTTCACGGACAGTGCAGGAATTTGACCTTCAACCTCTGATGCCACAAACTGTAATAAGAACAGCACAACCACCATGTGGTTGTTGGCCTGCATGTTTCGTTGTGTAAGGTATGAATAATATACATTGATTTAAGTTTATATAAGTTATGCTTGTCATGTTTGTAACGTACTGTACTGATGCTGCAAAAAGCTGATTTTCGTAGCATTTATACCCTGGTTTTGTGTGCTCATGACAAGAAAATGGAACTTGAACATTATACTTTTATACAGTCTGTTAGTTGCTGTTCATAGAAAAGTGTATACAGTATACCATGGTCATAATGATAAACCAAAGAAACATCCCAGTGAGGTAGATTTCCTATAGTATATTTTGCAAATTGGGGTTGAACATACAAAAAAAATGGACTGAGTGCCATTCATGAATTGCTGCTCTACAGACGTTATATTTCTTTCTTTCTTGCTACAGCAGTATAAGGGTTCTCATATTATATTGCACAAAAAAGGGTCTACTGCCAGGCGGCACAGTAGCGTAGTGGTTAGCACAATGCTTTACAGTACCGGTGATCCAGGTTCAATTCCTGCCGCTGTCTACAAGGAGTTCATATGTTCTCCCCGTGACAGCGTGGGTTTCCTCCCACAGTTCAAAGATGTACCGGTTGGTAGGTTAATTGTTCATTGTAAATTGTCCTGTGATTAGGCTAGGATTAAATCAGGGGTTGCTGAGTGGCACGGCTCAAAGGGCCGGAAAGGTTTATTCTCCAATGTATCTCAATAAATAAATTAAAAATTATAATAATTGCAGGATGGTGTCACTGATGATGCATCTATTTATAAATTAAAAGGTTGCAATTTCACTTTCGCAAACCCAAGTATTGGGAAATTGCAAATTAGCAACCCATTAATCCAGTTTCGTTTTATTGGTTTCAACTATTCCATTCTAAGTCCCATTAAATGGGACTTTGACAACCTTTTTGGATGACAATGAGTTGGCATTGGTAAATGAAGGATATCAACATTTCTATGGCCAATGGAACCAAGAAACCAAACCAAGAGAAAACAAATGTTAGATGCCCCAACCCTGCACATCGTGACCCTTCCTTCTACAAGTTCACTTGCAGGTGGATCTTGTAACCTATCTTGAGGCTACAATCTGTTGAGTTTCCAAAGGTGTCCATTTGATGATCTACAGCTCAACTCTAGGATTTCAACTAGGTCAAGGTTGTGAAATGGTCAGTTCTCCCCAGCACTGAATGATTGGCCAGATGGTGTACATCAATGGTCAGTCCCATTAAATAAACATGGATCTTAAGCACATCAAAAGTCAAAGGTATATTGTCACACATTCTTTTTTATGTGCTTCTCTATTGTTTTGTCTTCTTTTAATGATCTTGTTTTCCCATAGAAAGAATAGGGGGAAGGTACTTGCCGAGAAAACTTTAGGAGGGAATTTGGAGACAGCTTCAGGTCTCAGGAACGAAACTGCAGATGTCATCAGTTTTTGTACTTCTTTTGCACTTAATCCAGCTATGAATAGAAAGGTACAGGTACATGATTTTTTATGATCAGATAATTCATTTCTCACATTTGCCATGCTGGACCTTACCCACATTCTACAACACAGAATAACTGGTGTCTGGTTTTGTGAGGTAGCTAAGCCATCCAGCAACTTTTTGTTTTGAAGCGTGCTGCACCAGACAGTCAGCCATTCTTGTCTGGCGCATAGTGTCAGGATTGGTCTCCTTTCGGATTAACTGGGTCACAATTTGAGCATTCCTGACACGACCTTTTATTTTACGAGGACGAGTGGCTAGCTCGACGCTCAACCCGGCATGGATGGAAAGCGTGCTCGTGGGGTGGCCCGACTTGGATTCGAACTTGGGAGCCTTCGCTCCGGAGTCTGGCGCTGATGCCATTGTGCCACCAGCCGGCCATCCAGCAACTAATTCCCCAGATAAATTTTTATTGGCATGCTGGAAGCTTAATTGTTCCTGCCAGTTCTTTTCAATTACACCCTGACCAAAAGCACTGCTCTGGTGAACAAGAGGTACGATTTGGAGAATTCATTTCCAAGGTTAGTGGAAGTGACATAAATTGTCACCATCCAAGATTGAACTGGAAAGATAGAAGATAGAAAAATGGCTATTAGGATTGGGTTAGTAAGTATGAAGGGCAATATCTGCTTGTCTGGTGTGGAGCTAATGGAAGGGGAACTGTTGGGCCAAACGCCCTATTTCTATTTTATTAACCATGCAATCTTTAACATAAAAATTACCTGCTATGACTCCTATCTCCCATAGCTGTGCTCCAGTCCAATTTTCTACACTGGAAAATGCCTGGACTGCTTTTTCTTTCAAAGCAGTGAGAGTTTCTGTCTCAGGACACATTATACTCCCAATATCCCTGGCAGCAGATCTATGTAGTATAAGGGAAAACAAACAGTGAAAGCATGTAATAATCTAAATAATAGTAATGCACAAGTTCATTGGTGTTCAGCTGTGCAAATGAGGTTAATGAACTCCACCTACTTCAAACACTTTCCTTCTCCTTGGTCCTTCTCTACTTATTCATCAATGCAGTTGGTCTAGAGCAGGGGATCCCATCCTGAGGTCCACAAACCCCCTGCTTCATAGTATTGGTCTATGGCATAAAAAAGGTCAGGAACCCCTCATCTAGAGAATAGACGTACTGCAGAGAGAAGAAGGGAGCAAGTCTTGCTCCTGATTCAGTACCAAGATAACTGGTGGTGTGAAATTGAACAGTATGTACCAGAGGTTTATGTTCAAGGAGCTTTGAGTGGTTTTTTTTTTAAACTTATGGGATTTGGATATTGTTGGCATATCCAACATTATCATTCATCCCCTAACTGCCCTTGAGAAGGTGGCACTGAAGTATCTTATTGAACCACCACAATAATTGCAGTGAAATACTCCCAGTGTTGTAACAAGGGAGTTTCTAGCAGTTATGAAAAAACAACTCCAAGTCAGGATGCTGTTGAGCACCCTTGGTGAAAATACAGTTTATTCATCTAGATGGTTGGGGAAGTGATGCTGAAAATGCATGGCCATGTTGTTGCAGTGCATTTGTTCATTAATATACACTATCAAACATGAATAGAGAGAGTGAATATTCAGGGTGTTGAATACTGTAAGATGTGAGCATTGGATATGAGGATGTCTTGGGTTATCTCTACTCCTATGCTGTAGTTGTTGAACGGTGTTACAAAAGCTAATTGAGAATATTTACTGGAAAACAGTTTTCATTTCTGGATGCAAGAGGCACTGCAGATGCTGGAAATCAAGAGCAATACACACAATATGCTGGAGGAGTTTAGCAGGTCAGGCAGCATCTATGGGTGTCCTGGTGAAGAGTCTCAGCCTGGAACATCAACTCTTTTTTCCCATCCATAGATGCCGCCTGACTTGCTGAGCTTCTCCAGTACAATGTGTGTATTCCATTTATGGAATCATTTCAAAAGAAAGAATGCAGTGGTGGGCAGATATTGGGACAGGTAGGTTTGATTGATAAAGAGAAACAAAACAAACAGAAGGCAATTAAAATATTTTTACCCACAGACCTTGGGTGTTCAATTTTTCATCAGACCTATTTTTCCCACCAATTGGGTTCTGAATCCCCACCAACACTTCTTCCCTAAGCCTTTGATTGAGAGTAGCAGGATGGTCTTTACTCTTTGCAATGTGAATCTTTGGACTTGTCATTCATAGGAAGTACTGTATACTCAGCTGTTGAATATCTTCAAAATCTACATTATATATTTTTGGAGTTCAAGGAAATGAAATGATTTGTGGTTCAAAGTAGATCTCTTTACGTGACAGAGAAATCTCAATGGGCTGAATAGCTATCTTCCTGTTTATGTTCTTACTTAGTTTGCAGATTAGATGGTTCAGTTCCTGCTAAAAACCGGACAGCATTGATCAGGTTTCACCATCACACTAAATGCTGGAGGAACTCAGCAGGCCAGGTAGAATCTATGGAAATGAATAAACAGTTGAAGTTTTGGGCAGAGACCCTTCTTCAGGACTGGAAAAGAAGTAGGAAGACACCAGAATAAAAAGGTGGAGGGAAGAGAAGGAGGATAGCTAGAAGGTGATAGGTGAAGCCAAGTGGATGGGGGAGAGGGGATGAAGTTAGTAGCTGTGAGGTAATAGGTGGGAAAGATAAAGGGCTGGAGAAAAAGGAATCTGATAGGACAGGACCGTGGACCATGGGAGAAAGGGAAGGAGGAACGGCACCAGGATGAGGTGATAGGCAGGTGAGGAGCCCCCCAGAGTGGGGAATTGAAGGAGGAAGGGGAAGGCGGAAAAAAATTACCGAAAGTTGGAGAAATCGATGTTCATGCCATCAGTTTGGAGGCCACCTGGACAGAATATAAATTATTGCTCCTCCAACCTGAGAGTGGCCTCATCATGGAAGAAGAGGAGGCCATGGGCTGACATGTTTGAATGGGAATGGGGATTTGAATTAAAATGGTTGGCCACCAGGGAGTCTTGCTTTTTGCGAATAGAGCGAAGGTACTCGACAAAGTGGTTCCCCAATCTACACTAGGCCTCATCAATGTAAAAAGGATGTATTGGGAACACTGGATACAGTAGATGACCCCAACAAATTTGCAGGTGAAGTGTGGCCTCACCTAGGAGGACTGTTTGGGGCCCTGAATGGAGGTGAATGAAGAATGAAGAAAAATGACAGAAGGTATTTTGGTGAATCATGCTTTTGAGGATAGTGATTGTTGAATTGCTTTTACCTGTAGGCAGTGGCGTTAATGTCCTTGATCTCATCTGAACAAGAGGCACAAAGGAAGTAACCCAGTCCAACCAGATCTGTACTCGTTAGTGCACTGAATGCACGACCATTCATAAAGTTCTTCAAAATAGTTTTGGCTCGTGAGGAATACTTTAAGAGAAATAAAAACTCTAAGTCATCATTCCATTCATGCAAGAAGTTAACTACACAGCTACAAATCCATCAGAGGATATTTTTACATGGGTATCTTTGAAAATCCATCTTTAAAGTTGTTAAAAAAAAACACATCATCAGTATTTAGAAGGGCCCTGAACAAAATAACCCAGAAAACGCTGGAAATGCAGATCAAGCAGCACCTGCAGAGAGAGAAATTAAACAAAGTTCATGTTTCATCTGGATGACCTTTCATCAGTACAAAGTAAAATGAGATTTAGGTTGCAGGGTGGAGAGCGGGGTGAAGGGGCCTTATCTGTTACATTCAAGGCCTTCATTTCACTAACAGTGGACCGCTGCTCCTTTCCTCTGCATGGGCAGCAGAGTTTCATTTTTTAAGCATACTTCTGATCTTTAAAATTCTCCTCTTAATCCAATTCCACTCAGTTATCTCCTTGCAAAAATACTTCTGAATGGTGTGGGTATATGTTCGGAATAAAATCCATTGTGGATCCCACTAAAATCTTTAATCAATCCACAAAGTGAACAGAATAGTAACGGGCATGCTCTGTTATAGGTGGATGATCTAGTGTGCCAGGTTACTCCAGATGCAGCCAAGACACAAATTTCCCCCAATTTCAATAGCACTATCTTTGGATGAGTAATGATGAAAGTCAGATTATCTATGAGAAGCCAATATAAAGCCCTACATGTTCTACCTAAATTCTATGCTCTTACATATTTTTTATTATAACCCATTTAAATTCAGGTTGCAGCTTGTGGCTATTTCCAAATGTGGTCTTTGCCTAAAAGAATGCATCTAAATCAGGGGATCCCAAACTTTTTTTTAATGCCATGGACTCCTACCATTAACTGAGGGGTCCGTGGATCTCAGGTTAGGAACCATTGGTCTAAATGAAATGACCGAGAAAAGCTGTATGAGTGATGAATATTAAGTATGAAGCCTACACTCACATTTTTACTGGCCCAATTGCTGTATCCCGAAATCGCACCAAGTGTATCAATGTCAGGTTCAGTGAAATACTTCTTGACTTCCGCATCTTTGAAGCCAAGTGTGATCTTCTCTAAAGAAGCAAGCGCTTCATTGGTGATATTCATGTCATAAACCTGAAGAGACAAGAGTGTTTACAAAATTAACAACATACATTTATATACCGTTTTATTTAATATATTCATTGAAGGGGTATGGGCTTCACAGGCTGAGTCAGCATTTAGTTACCCATCTTTAGTTACCCTTCCGGAGAGGCTGGTGAGCTGCCTTCATGATTTGTTACAGTTCTTGAAGAGTGGGTACAGCCATAATGCTGTTGGGGAGAGAAGTAATGCATTAAAGTATCCCGAGGCACATTACATTGTATAATCAGATACAATTTGATGTAGAGGCCAAAAAAGATGAAGAAAGCTGACAACTGAGTGGTAGGATTTTAGGATCAACTTGAAGAAAGAGAAAGTTAGAGATAGAGGCTGTCCTCAGCCTAAAGCCTGGATCTAATCACCAAAGAGCCAATGTTGCTTCAGGTAGATTAGTGAGGTAATTGCCAATTCATTTTATCCCTTGTGTCAGAGATCAGCCAATTGGTTAGTGGTGGAACTACCAAACCATTCCTGGTGATGGGCACTAAAGTCCTTCACACAGGGTATATTATGTGTCCTTGCATCTCTCAGTGACTCTTCCAGTTGAAGAGGCACTGAGAGAAGTAAAAGGAAATGTACATATTCATTAGGTGAAAGACAGTGTTGTTAATCATAACCTTGTTCATATTTGACTGAATAAAGTGGCACTTTAATTTCCACTCCCACTCTGACTTATCTGCCTGAGGTTTCTTGCACTGTTATAAGGAGGGTCAATGCAAAATTTAGGAACCAGACCTCAATTTCTATCTGGACACATTGCAGCCTTTCAGACCCAATGCTGAGTTCTACAACTTTGGCAATGGTTCCTACTTCCTGTTGTTCTTTGAACTGGACATTTCTGCCTCTCACCTATCTGCGATTTTGGCTCAGATTTTGTCTATATGTAAAGTGTGTCTTTCTAGTAATATGATTTTGTCCAACAGTTTTGCTTTTGGCAACATACAACAGAGAACCATAATCTGATCGTAAATACATCATTAACTTCATTGGTTTCACCCTATCAGAGGTATTGCCTTTGTTCTGCCCATCGCAACCCAAACCTTCTTTGCTTCTGAACATCATTTTGCTTTCTCTTCCCTAGTTCTGATGAAGAGTCTCAAACCTGAAGCGTTATCTCTGTTCCTCTTTCTACAAATGCTGCGTTCCAACAATTGCAGATTTTATTTGTATGCTCTCAAGTTTAGTTTTTGAAGAATGGGAGCTGATCTGATTGGAACATACAAATTCTTCAGAGCTTGTCAGATATGTGCAGGGAGTTCAGGGAATCACGCATTCAGATTTCTTGTGCAGAAGAAGAAATTCAAAACAAGGTGTTGGCTATTCATGACTCAAGATGAAGAATTTCTTCACCTGGAGTATACGGAACAATTGGAATTATGTGTCCAAGAGAACTATCGATTCTCAGCTGCTGAGTATATTCAAATCAGGGGTCAATTTTTGATTTTAAGGCAATCAACTGATATTAAGTATGTGCAGGAAATTAGCAGTGAGGAAAAAGATTATCCATTATCATAGTGAATGGCTTATATCTGCTTCTGTTTCTTATGATCTTCTCAGCATGCCCAGATTATCAATTCATTAATTCCTTTATATTCTTCCATCAGCCAAAGATAAATTGCACAACATTCATCTCCATTACACTGTATAATACATTATACTTTTGTTAAAAGTGCATATTTCTACTACCTAATGTAGTCCATAAGCCACAAGTTGTAATTGCTCCATTGGGTAAGATGGCAGATTTCCTTCTGTAAAGGTCATCACTGAATCAAATGGGTATTTATGGCAGTCAGTACATCCATAATCACCACTGCTAATACTATCTTTCTATTCCAGATTTATTTAATTAGTTGAATTTAAATTACCTGGTGTTCATGGTGGGATTTGAACTCACTCCTTATATTAATTCAGGATTCTCCAATAACATAGCCACTACTCTACACTAACTGATATTAATATTCTTTAATACAATGGAGAGTTTTACATAGTACTTACAAAACTGCATTTAGATGGTTGTTTCCAGTTCTGATTCCTGTGCCTTTGAAAGGATATATTGACCTTAGGAGTTCAGCACTGATTTTATCAAAACTAAACTTGCTAATTTATGAGAACAGTTATAAAATTCAGTCATGTTCCCCTTAGTTTGGCAATTTGATGGGTAATTGAATTGAA
Source organism: Mobula hypostoma (assembly GCF_963921235.1). Taxonomy (NCBI): domain Eukaryota; kingdom Metazoa; phylum Chordata; class Chondrichthyes; order Myliobatiformes; family Myliobatidae; genus Mobula; species Mobula hypostoma. Next base: position 31,617,823 of record NC_086129.1, on the reverse strand, counting down.
CTGTTTAAAATTCAAACTTATTCAGGAGACAAGGTACAAAAAAAATACTTCCTCTAGTTGAGGAATTTCAGAAGAATTAACACAAGCCCATTCAAAGGAGAAACAAGAAAGGACCTTCTCACCAAAAGGAATCTTTAAATGTGTAATTCCTTCCCAAATTAAACACTGTGAATACTTGTTAAGTAATACATTCAACACTGAGATCCCACCGGATTATTTTTATTGGATATGGGTGCAAAGGAATAGAAATCCAAGATACATGTGAACTACTTAAAATGGGGTGACAGGTTAAAGGAGTGAATGGCCTTCTCCTTTCTTTATGTTTCCGTTCATGATTTTCTCTCCAGAGACCACCTGACTAAATATAAAATAAATGCTGAAATGTTTCCCCTCAATCCACTCATTAGTATTTGAATTAAATTCATATATCTTGCCTTAAGCTTTAATTAACCCTCTATCATCTATTCCATCAAAAGAATTATTAGATTATTCACTACTTTTCTTTTTTCTAAAAATATGATTAGCTATGCAGCATTAAATTGGTCTTGTTCCTTAACAACCTCTTCAGTAAAAAAGGGGGGGTTCTTGTCAGCTGAAACCACTCTGTGATTTTCATAAAACTACCCCCATTGCCATTCAAACTGGGTTGTTTCATTGCAGCAGCCGGTTTATATCATCATAATCAGACTTAGAAACTTAATAGCCAATCTAAATCACATACTCAATTAGCTACAAGTTATTGCCCTGGGCTGCCAGTTATTTTTTTTCAATCGCTCCATTGATGTTTTCTGCTCCAAACTGCATCTTTAGTTCATTACTCATCTCTATCTCCTGTTGTCACTCTGAACTACTTTAATATCTCAGTAACCCTCATCAGAAAGCCATCCGAAAGACAGAGAACTGACAAATTTTCTTATAGGAGTATTTGGTAAAATAGGTAGATTTTAACTGAAGAAGAATAGAATGTGTAAAACCTGACTGATGGCACCTGTCTTGGCCAGATACAAGGTAACTGTTGTGTTTGTCACATAAATAAGTCAGTTGATTGAGGAGGTGCGTTTATGCAGACAGGGCTTGGAATATGCATAGCATCAGGTATTTTCAATCAGTTCTCTTGCACTGAAGCCTTTCTGGGCTTTGAAACTAATGCGTTTGATTAACTTTATGTGAAAGAACTGTTGTTTAAAGACGACCTTAAGCCGTGCTTGAACATGTTAATGAGAAAAGATGCACGGGGTCTGCGTGTGTGTGCAGACTTCCTGATAATAAGTTCCTCAATCAAAGCTGTACAGTCTCTTGAGTGAAGTTTGGCACTGTGGATGGAAACATGGAACATAGAACAGAACAGTACAGAAACAGGCCCTTCAGCCCACAAACCTGCCCCACATAACTCCTTTGAACTTTCCCCCTTCTCACTTACCATCTGGAATTAGATACTTAAAGTCAGGGAAAAAGATACCAGCTGTCTACTCTATCTATGCCTCTCATAATCTTATAAACTTCTAACAGGTCTTCTCCCAGTCTGTGCTGCAAAAGAGAAAACAACTCAAGCTTGTCCAACTTCTCTTTGTAGCATGTATCCTCAAATCCAAGCAGCATTCTGGTAACTTCCTATGCATCCTGCCCAAAACCTCTACATCCTTCCTATAATGACACATCCTGTAAGGACTAATATTTCCATAATGTGACCTTGGAATTCATGGGAAATCATGGTGGCCGAGATGCATGACAGGCTATGTGAGTGATGCAGTTTGAAGTGTGAATAGATCCTGCCAGCAGAGGTTGCAGATATACTGAATTAGGGAAAATTATGTGGAACATGGGTCAATGCCCATGTTATTAACTCAGGGGTAGATGAGGTCCTTCAGGTGTAAATTAAAGAATGAAGTCATGTAGTAATTGAAGTCATATCACATGCAACAAGGCACCATGTGAAAAAGGGTATGAACATCATGTCCCAAGAATCAAATCACCAGCAAAGAAATTCAGTTCAGTACATGGTCAGTGAAGCTAAGCGTGCTTCTGGAGCAATGGTACTGGTAACTAAATCAAAAGAGGACCTGCAAATACTCCCCAGTCCACTGTCATTCCTTTCTATACTATCAATGTCCCAGAAGCAAATTCACTTGACAGCACCCACTCTGAGGCACGCTATTAGATGAGAATTTCTTCAAATTCTTTTCACTTCATCATGACTGCATCTTCCCAATGATGGTGGAGAATATAACTAGGACACTATCACCCGTGGATATTGCAACTACTCACCTCCAAGGCCCTTGTCTTTAAAGCTTCCAGCTGTTCAATGCTGAAGCCTGTGACCGCAGTCAGTGTGTCCAGAGAATCTACAAAGTCTTTCACCGCAATGCAACGCAGTTGTTCCGCGGTCCACACTTTATTTGCTTCGCCGAGAGCTTCAATCTTGTCAAAGGTGATCATCACTTTACACCCTGGAAGTCACGTAAATAAAGTATGAGAAAGACGACAGTCACAATCTTTAGAGATTTCCCCCCCCCCCTCAGGAAATATCTGATGAAAAATATCAACTCTTGAAATGTAACACAGGACATTAGCCGCAGTGACACAGGAACTCTGCCTCAATTTCATTAGAAATCACTACAAAGCAAGTTCTTAAATTTTGTGATGGAGTAATGGTTATTCTTTATTCTGTTTAATCATCTTTGGCAATGGGTGGAGTACAACAAGAAACCCACTTTCAGGTTTCTTGAAACTCTTTCAGTTGTTGCATCCACTTGAGATGGAAAGCAGGAGTGCAGAAAGAGAACATGAGATATCATTGGCAGACAAGTTAGAAACATAGAAACATAGAAAATAGGTGCAGGAGTAGGCTATTCGGCCCTTCGAGCCTGCACCGCCATTTATTATGATCATGGCTGATCATCCAACTCAGAACCCCGCCCCAGCCTTCCCTCCATACCCCCTGACCCCTGTAGCCACAAGGGCCATATCTAACTCCCTCTTAAACATAGCCAATGAACTGGCCTCAACAGTTTCCTGTGGCAGAGAATTCCACAGATTCACCACTCTCTGTGTGAAGAAGTTTTTCCTAATCTCGGTCCTAAAAGGCTTCCCCTCTATCCTCAAACTGTGACCCCTCATTCTGGACTTCCCCAACATCGGGAACAATCTTCCTGCATCTAGCCTGTCCAATCCCTTTAGGATCTTATACGTTTCAATCAGATCCCCCCTCAATCTTCTAAATTCCAACGAGTACAAGCCCAGTTCATCCAGTCTTTCTTCATATGAAAGTCCTGCCATCCCAGGAATCAATCTGGTGAACCTTCTTTGTACTCCCTCTATGGCAAGGATGTCTTTCCTCAGATTAGGGGACCAAAACTGCACACAATACTCCAGGTGTGGTCTCACCAAGGCCTTGTACAACTGCAGTAGTACCTCCCTGCTCCTGTACTCGAATCCTCTCGCTATAAATGCCAGCATACCATTCGCCTTTTTCACCGCCTGCTGTACCTGCATGCCCACTTTCAATGACTGGTGTATAATGACACTCAGGTCTCATTGCACCTCCCCTTTTCCTAATCGGCCACCATTCAGATAATAATCTGTTTTCCTATTTTTGCCACCAAAGTGGATGACTTCACATTTATCCACATTAAGTTGCATCTGCCATGAGTTTGCCCACTCACCCAACCTATCCAAGTCACCCTGCATCCTCTTAGCATCCTCCTCACTGCTAACACTGCCACCCAGCTTCGTGTCATCCGCAAACTTGGAGATGCTGCATTTAATTCCCTCATCCAAGTCATTAATATATATTGTATATATATTATAAAGGAGAATCCGAAGAGATTCTCCAAGTATATTAACAGTAAAAGAGAGAACAGGTTCCTAAAAAAGGATCAGTGTGGCCCTTTATTTGTGGAGATATGGGAGATAGGTCTGAAATACATACTTCTCATCTGAATTTGCTGTGAGAGACTCATGAACAAGAGAATTCAGGAGAAAAATAAAGTGATATCCTGAAACTTACCAATATTATGAAAGAAGAAATATTGCTGGTCTTGAGGAGCACAAAGATAGATGGATCCCTCTGATCTGACCAAGTGTGTCCTCGGACATTGTGGGAGGAAATTGCTGGAGCAATGTCAGAAATTTTTGTGTCTTCTTAAAGCACAGTGAGGTGAAGGAAAACTGGAGAAAGATTAATGGCGAGCCTTTGTTTAAGAAGGGTTGCAAAGACAAGCTAGGGATCTATAAGCTGGTGAGCCTGACATCAGATGTGGGTTAAGTTACTAGATGAGATTCTGAGAGACAAGATCTAACTGCATTTGGAAAGGCAAGGACTGATGGGGATAGTCAGAATGTCTTTATGAGTAGGAAATTGAGTTTCACAAATTTAATTAAGCTTTCTGAAGATGCGATGAAGTTGATTGACGAGTGCTGTGTAGTAGACATTGTCTGCATGAATTTTATCAAGTTTTTTGACAAGGTTCCGAATGGCAGAATGAGTGTGAGGTCATATGGGATTCAGAATGAGCTAGCCAATTGGATACAAAATTGGCTTGATGCAAGGATGCAGAGGGTGGTAATTGAAGTTTTTTTTTCAGATTAGAGGACTATAACCAGGGTTGTGTTGCAGGGATCAGTGCTGGATCCATTGTTTTTGTCTTATACATCAAAGGTTTCAATGAGAATGAAGGTGGCATATAAGAACATAAGAAATAGGAGCAGACATAGGCCATCTGGCCCGTCAAACCTGCTCTGCTATTCAATAAGATCATGGCTGATCTGGCCATGGTCTCATCTCCACCTTCCTGCCTTTGCCCCATAACCCTTAATTCCCCTATTATGCAAAAATCTATCCAAACTGGTCTTAAATATATTTACTGAGGCAACCTTCACTGCTTCATTGGGCAGAGAATTCTATAGATTCACCACTCTTTGGGAAAAGCAGTTCCTCCTCATTTCCATCCTAAATTTACACCCCTGAATCTTCAGGCTATGTCCCCTAGTTCTAGTCTCACATACCAGTGGAGACAACTTCCCTGCCTCTATCTTATCTATCCCTTTCACAATTTTATGTTTCTATAAGATCTCCTCTGATCCTGCTAAATTCAAGTGAGTACAGTCCCAGACAACCCAATCTCTCCTCATGGTCTAACCCCTCATCTCTGGAATCAACCTGGTGAACCTCCTCTGCACTGCCTCCAAATCCAGTGCATCTTTCCTCAAGTAAGGAAACCAGAACTGCACGCAGGTGAGGCCTCACCAGTACCTGATATAGTTGCAGCATAACCTCCCTGGTCTTAAATTCAGTCCCTCTAGAAATGAAAGTCAACAATCCATTTGCCTTCTTGATAGCCTGCTGCACCTGCAAACCAACCATTTGCGATCTAAAGGTCAGTAAGTTTGCAGATGACACCAAAATTGGTTGTGTGGTGAACAATGAAGAATGTTGTCTCAGGTTCCAGCAAGATCTAGATCAAGTAGGAAAATGAACAAAGGAATTATGGAATTTAACCCAGCCAAATGCAAAATGGTGCAATTCGAGAAGTTAAGCCAGAACAGGACTTACATAGTCGATGACAGGGCATTGGGGAGCGTTGTAGAACACAGAGATTGTGGGCTACATGTATATACCGTGCCTACAAAAAGTATTTACCCTGTGGAAGTTTTCATGTTTTATTGTTTTACAACATTGAATCACAATGGATTTAATTTGTCTTTTTTTGACACTGATCAACAGAAAAAAAAATCTCTACAAAGTAATCTAAATTATTTACAAATATAAAATCACAAAATAATTGGTTGAATAAGTACTCACCCCCTTCAAGTCAGTATTTAGTAGGTGTATCTTTGGCACCAATTACAGCCTTGAGTCTATGTGGATAGGTCTCTATCAGCTTTGAACATCTGGATACTGCAATATTTCCCCATCCTTCTTTTCAAAACTGCTCAAGCTCTGTCAGATTGCATGGGTTCCCTGATTGAACAGCCCATTTCAAGCCCAGCCACAAATTCTCAATTGGATTGAGGTCTGGACTCGACTTGGCCACTCCAGGACATTAACTTTGTTGTCTTTAAGCCATTCCTGTGTAGTTTTGGCTTTATGCTTGGGTCATCGTCTTGCTTGAAATCTTCTCCTAAGTCGCAGTTCTCTTGCTTCTGTGTCAGGTTTTCCTCCAGGATTTCCCTGTATTTTGCTGCATTCATTTTACCCTCTACCCTCAAGTCTTCCAGGGCCTGCTGCAGTGAAGCATCCCCACAGCATGATGCAGCCACCACTATGCTTCACGGTAGGGATGGGGTGTTTTTGATGATGTGCGGTGTTTGGCTTACGCCAAAGATAACGTTTAGTCTGACGGCCAAGAACCTGAATTTCAGTTTCATCAGAACATAGGACTCCAGTTGACTTCAGAGTTTCCCACATGCCTTCTGGCAAACTTTAGCCAAGATTTCATGTGAGTTTTTTTTTCCCAACAGTGGCTTTGCCACTCTCCCATAAAGCTGTGACTGGTGAAGCACCCAGGCAACAGTTGTTGTGTGCACAGTCTCTCCCATCTCAGCCACTGAAGCTTGTAACTCCTTCAGCGTTGTCACAGGTCTCTTGGTGGACTCCCTCACTAGTCCCCTTCTTGCACGCTCACTCAGGTTTTGAGGACGGCCTGCTCTAGGCAGATTCACAGCTGTGCCATATTCTTTCCACTTCTTGATGATTGATTTAACTGTACTCCAAGGTATATCAGTGACTTGGAAATTTTCTTGTATCCATCCTCTGACATGTGCTTTCCAATAACCTTCTCACAGCATTTCTTGGAGTGTTCTTTTGATTTCACGGTGTAGTTTTTGCCAGGATACTGACTCACCAGCATATGGACCTTCCAGATACAGGTGTATTTTTTCTACAATCAGTTGAAACACCTTGACTGCACAAAGGAGATGAATACTTATGCAATCAATTATTTTGTGTTTTATATTTGTAATTAATTTAGATCACTTTGTTGAGATCTGTTTTCACTTTGACACAAAAGTCTTTTCCTGTTGATCAGTGTCAAAAAAAGCCAAATTAAATCCACTGTGATTCAATGTTGTAAAACAATAAAACATGAAAACTTCCAAGGGGGGGAAGGGGGTGAATACTTTTTATAGGCACTATAGTTCCATTAAAATGGTGACACAGGAGGTGAAGAAGGCAGATAGCATGTATGGTGCTCTCACTTGTGGCTCCAAGTAGCTGTTCGCACGAGGCAGCGGCCACACCCTGGTAAACCGCTTCGACAGGTGGGCCTTGTATCCCGGTGAGATAGGGACATGCCTGTCCTAGCATACAAAGTCAGCTCCTTTCCCTTCCCATCAAAAACCTATGCCCTGGGAGAAAATAGGGCATTCATCCACCTTATCAATGCCCCAAGTGATTTTATAAGCTTCTGAATGGTAACCCCTCAGCCTCACGTAAACACAAAATACTCTGCAGATGCTGGGGTCAAAGCAACACTCACAACATGCTGGAGGAACTCAGCAGGTCGGGCAGCATCCGTGGAAACGATCAGTTGACGTTTTGGGCCGGAACCCTTCATCAGGACTGTAGGAGGAAGGGGCAAAGGCCCTATAAAGAAGGTGGGGGGAGGGTGGGAAGGAGAAGGCTGGTGGGTCGAGCACCTCCGCTCCGTCCGCCACAACAGACAGGATCTCCCAGTAGCCACCCACCTCAACCTCAACCCCGCCCCCACTCCCATCCAGACACGCCCACACATGGCCCCCTCCACTGCCATGATGAGGCCAAACCCAGGCCGGAGGAGCAACACCCCACACACCGTCCAGGTAGTCTCCAGCCCCTTGGTATGAACAGAGAATTCAGAGGTGCTCGACCCACCAGCCTTCTCCTTCCCACCCTCCCCCCACCTTCTTTATAGGGCCTCTGTCCCTTCCCTCTACAGTCCTGACGAAGGGCTCCGGCCCGAAACGTTGATGAACCCCTCAGCCTCCTTTGCCTCAGGAAAAATAGTCCCATCCTATCCACCTCTCCTGACAACTGAAGCTTTTCATTATTGGAAAAATGCTCGTGAATTTCTTCTGCACTCTCTCTCTCTTAATTACAGCTCTCCTTGGCGTGGCAATGAGAACAGTATATAATATTTCTGTGTAATGTCACCAACATCCTATATATATGTAATATGTTGTCCCAATAATGCCCTATGGTGGTTGTCCGTCATTTCAACGACGGCAGAAAACCACAGGAGAGTTTTTAAAGTGGAAAAGCTGTTGTACTGGGGCAGCTCGTCAGAAGTTTGGGTCTGGTGGTACGAGTAGTCGTCACACCTAGTGGGTATAACCAACAAGCTGCAAGTGGTAAAGACAACTAAATTACAGGTATATGGATAGGAATCAGGCAAATAGGACCAGCTCAGGAAAGCACCTTGGTCAACATAAAGGGCTTGTTTCCATTCTGCATTATCCTTCAACACTTGAATCTAAAAAGCTCACAGTTGTTTAGTAATTCTTTTGATTTCAGGAGTCTTCTTCTGCCATTCAGCTTCGAAGTGAACATATGTGATGAAAAATCTTTGTGAGAAGAATATACCTGACTGCTTTCCTAAATTAGACTTGAAGCAGTTTGAAGTGTGTCACAGTATTTTAACATAAGGAAGCCAAAATAGTCGAACATGTCAGGCTTTTCTCAGTGGTACATATCTGAAAATTGCTATTTCCCATGTTGGACATGATTTCTCAGTCAAAATACATCACTCTAGAAATTCATCTGGATTTTGTTGGTTGTCGTGCAGCTCTTTAACACCTGTTGTGACCTTTGTGAGCTGACATTAGAAAAGAAAGATTAACTTCATTTGTCACAAGTACATCAAAACGTAACAGTGAAATGCGTCGCTTGTTTCAAATCAAATCAGCGAGGATTGTACAAGTGTTACAATGTTTCCGGCCTCAACATGGGATGCTCAAAACTCACTACTCCTTATAGTACATCTTTGGAATATGGGAGTAAACTGAAGCGCACAGAGGAAATGCATACAGTCACGGAGAATATACAAACTCCTTGCTCCTTACAGATAGCGGTGGGTATTGAACCCTGATTTTATAGCTGGTGTTGTAATGGTGCTACGCTCAGTTGCAGCGGCTTCTAGGGGTCCAACCAAAGGTATTATTGTCTCCTTTAAACATATTTTTTACAATTGCAAGACACTGCTGCACATTAAGAACCTGAAGAAATGCAGATCTAACCCATCAGCGAATTGCTCATTGGTGGAGAAACTGACGAAGCTCGACTAGGTGCAGCTCATGCTGCTGCCTACATCAGGGAGATATCGGTGAGCAAAGTTGGTGTAAAGTCTAACAGCGAGTAATCATCTTAGACACTTTCCTTGTGATTGCAAGACCCTGTTGGCTATTGTTAATGTGGGATGTTGAAAATCTGATTCACCGACTTATTGGAGGATGGCGGAGACCTGCACAGTCTCAGTCATTGCGAGAACTAGGCCTCAAGCCGCGGTGTCACCTGTTTACAGCCGCCCAGGAGAGAGACATTGGAGTCGGTGCAGTCCACTGGAGTGCCGGGGCGGTGTGGCACAGTGTCCAAGCTGGAGTCAGGCCTGCCTCCGGTATTCGCTCGGCAGAAAACAAGCCATATTGTGTTCAAATTAAGAATGCTGCAACATTCATGGGCTCAGGGTTTTGAACTTTTTTTTAAATCAGTGACCATATTTTACTTATATGTGCTATATGTGCTGTCTATGACTGTGTTTTGTATCTTAGCCCCGGAAGAATGCTGTTTTGTTTGGGTATTCATGTATGGTTCAATGACAATTAAACTTGAACTAATCACTGCAATACCATACCGCACTATTAGAATACTGAGGGGAAAATTAAAAGTTGTCCAACTGAACTATAACCTTATCAATGTAAGTCCAATACTTAACCCCCAAAACTCTAATTACTGGTGTTCCCCAAACTTCTGGCTGCACCTGGAATATTTTGCATACTGTCCTTGTTACCCCATTGTAGGGAAGATGTCGAGACTTTGGAGAAGGGTGCAGAACAGGTTTACCAAGATGTTGCCTGAATTAGGGGGTGTGTGCTATAACAAGAGGTTGAACAAAGTCAGGTTGTTTTCTGTGGAGATCTGATAGAGGTTAAAAATGCTTTTTACATTTTGGGAAACAATTTTATTAGAATCAATGGAGTGAATGTTTAATTCAGGAAAATCCTTACAAGAGGTTTCTCATCTCAATCAATTATTAAATAAAAAAATGAAGTATGAACTATTCGAGATGCAAAAATTATAAGCTTTTAGCTATGTAATTAAACATGTATTGTAGATTGTTTGTATCATTTAATTATTTTGAGATCTGAGTGTTGATAGAAAGGCTGGCATTTATTGCCCATCTTTAAATCGGTTTGGTCATTTTAGAGTTAAACACATCTCTCTTCCTCATTGGGAGACCATAATTGGTGCAGATCAATAATAATATATCCTCCTCACTGACAATCAACACAGGCACATTTTAAGGAAGCGTGCTTAGCCTACTGCTCTGCTCTCTCTGCAATCATTACTGTGTGGCTAGGCACAGCTCAAACGCCAACGATAAATTCGCTGATGACACCATTGTTGTTGAGAGAATTTCAGATGGTGACGAGGTGTACAGGAATGAGACCGATCAGTTGGTGGAGTGGTGTTGCAACAAACTTGCAGTCAACGTCGGCAGCACCGAGGGACAGATTGTGGACTTCAGGAAGGGGAAATCAGGAGAACCCACACTAGTCCTCAGTGAATGGTCAGCAGTGGAAAGGGTGAAGAATTTAAAAGTTCCTGGCCATCAACATCTCAGAGGATCCATCCTGCACCTTATGCATCTATACTGAGGTGGTCATGATGATGACGTGCCAGCAGCTGTACTTCATTATCAGTTTGAGGATATTTGGTATATCAGCACAGACTAGCAAATTTCTACAGATGTTTGGTGGAGAGACCGGTTGCATCACTGCTTGGTATGGGGGCTTCAATGCACAGGAGTGAAAGAGGATGCAGAGGGTTGTGGACTCACCCAGCTCCAGCACAAGCCTCCTCACTATTGGAGGCATCTTCAAATGGAGGCATTTATCATCGAGGATCATCACCATCTGAGACATGTCCTCTTCTCATTACTTCCATCAGGCAGAAGGTACAGAAGCCTGGTGACCCATACTCAATGTTTTAGGAGCAGTTTCTTCCCTTCTGCCATCAGTTTTCTGAATAGTCCATGAACCATGAATACTACCTCACTTTTTCTCTTTTGCACTATTTATTTATTTGGTTGTTTGTTTGTTATTGTAACTTACCTGCTGCTCGCTTCTTCATGTTGGACTTTTGCCCTTCAGTGATAGTGAAGATCTTCCAATAAAGTGAAGAAAATTGATCAGATGGAATGTTCTTGGCAGGCTTGTGAGAGGAGAGGATCTGCTCAAGGGCTATTTTTATGTCATCCTAAAGAAGATGTCAATTATTACAATTAAAATGCACTTTAACAATAAAGTATAGGTATTTGATGACACAAAAATATTACATATCCATGCAGATAAAATAATTGGACATTAGGAAATGGAGATTTACTGTAGATAAAGCCTGGGAGACACAGTAATCATGGAGAAGAGAGTCAAAGGATGAAAGAGTGACAGAACAAGGAAATTGGTTTATTGACCTAATGAGTCCACAGCAAACCCTTACACTTATTCTACACAAATGCTGTTTTATATTTCCCACATTTCTATCAACTCCCTCAGATTCTTCCTTTCACCAACACACTGTACATTTTACAGTGGCCAATTTACCTACTTGTTTTTCAGATGAGGGAGGAAACTAGGATGTCCTGAAGAAACCCATGTGATCACATGGGGAGTGTGCAAGACCCACCCAATCAACAGTTGGATCACTGGAGCTGCAGGCCTGATATGCTACTGCTGGTTAGCATGGTAGTCGAATTATTGAACATTTTCGGAAAATCAAATGGTTCATGAGGTTACATTAAAAATTATTTGATCATATTGAAAGTGCTGCACTCATTTTTGTAAGCAAGAAACACTGAAAAGAAATCAATTTTAATTAGAGGCAGAAAATGCAGCAACAAATACCCCATGTTAAAGGTCCAACCACAAGGCAACTGTGAAGCACTCTTCTAATTCCTTTGAGAAATAGCAACTTTAATAGGACACAAGATATTCTACAGATGCTGGAAATCCAGAGTTACATACACAAGATACTGGAAGAACTCAGCAGGTCAGGCAGCATCTATGGAAAGGAATAATAAGTTGACGTTTTGGGCCGGGACTCTTCATCAGAATTGTAAATGAAGGGGGGAAGAAACCAGAATAAGAAAGTGGATGGAGGGAAAGGAGTACAAGCTGGAAGTTGATAGGGGAAGGTAGGTAGGTGGGGGAGAGGGATGAAGTGAGAAACTCAAAGGTGATAGGTGGGGGAGGTAAAGGGCTGAAGAAGAAAGACTAATAGGATAGGTAACTATTGTTACAAAACTAAACATCACTTCTATCCTTTTTTTCCAATGGAAGGTTTACTAGATGTGAGACCATGACATCCTTTCCATGTACTGTATATGTGTTGCACCTCCCAGAATATAAATTCTACTTTTCCGTGGCTTGATAGCTTAATTTGCACTTTTTGTTTGAATGAAGCACCTTGGCATCTCTTTCAAAACTAAAGTCATTATAAAAATACAATTGTTGTTTTCTGCTCACAGGCATGAGAACCAATTAAACATCTTTTCCTCATGACTGGTCATGACATGCGGATGTGGGTAAACTCACCAATTCCACATTCCCAGCTGGAAGCCACCAATGGGAGGACAGTGGGTTGAAGATTCAACAATATTCATGTTGCTTTTCTATATTTATTTATTTAGCAATACAGCGGGGCAAAGGCTCCTCTGGCTCTTTGAGCCATGCCGCCCCAGCAACCCTACAACCCCAATTTCATCATGGTACAATTTACAATGACTAATTAACCTACCCAGTATGACTTACGACTGTGGGAAGAAACCGGAGCAGCAAGGGAAAACCCTCACACTCCACAGGGACTCCTTACAGAATGGCGCAAGAATCGAACTCTGAACTCGGAAGCGCCCCAAGTTGTAATTGCGTTGTGCTAACTGCTACGTTACCATGGTGCCCAACTTCACTTTTCTCACTTCTTGAAGCTTTTTGAATAGTATTAATAACTTTTACCAAACAAAATGTTCCATCCAAGAAAGGTCAGATTTTTGCTATTCAACCCTGTGGCTATATCTATAATACATGTATCAGAGGAATCATAGCTCTGGTGAGACCATTTCTAGAGTCTACTTACATTATTGGGAATTGTTTTAAAGTCTTCACGTTTGAGAACTGTCAGCAAGTCACCTAACTGAATCAATACATCCTCTGTCCAGTTTGAAATAGATCTAGATTAAAGAAAATACTTTATGTTGATATCACATTCAAAGTTGCCATAAACAAGTAGCTTGCCAAACACTGACAACATCTTATCTAACTAAAAGCTAACTCTGCTTACGGAAAGGCTGACAAGATTGTCGGTCTGAGAGTATTTTTCTTCTCTTCACTGAATTGTCCACATTGGCGCAGTTGAGGAATTATTGCAAGGAAGACGGAGTTGTTCAACGTTTTAAGCTCATCAGAACTGAATTCACAGACCAGAGATCCCAAGTTGGTGCCTTGCTCCTCAGTCAATGAGGAAGCAGCAAAATTCTGTTGACAAAGAAGAAAATAAAACCAGCGTACAAGTCAAATAGCAAATCATCAATCAAGTTTTTTTTAACATAAAACTCAAACATCACAAATTTTGCCTTTGTACATGTAACAAGTAAAGTTAATCTTTAATATTCTTTGGTTTTGATCTTTTGTATCAAGGAAGCAGAGAGGTTACATTATGAAACTGGCAGTCTGGCCTAACTAGATACTGGCTGTGAGTACAAGTCATATGAGTAAATGCATCTAATTACACTTCCTGTCTAATCGCCACATCCGTTCAACCATTTTTTCCCTCCATCTGTCTAACATTAATGTTAACTGAGCTTCTGCTTCAAGTGCAGCTCATAACTCTCTATTTTAAAAGTTGCTTTTATTTCTAATACAAAGTCTTGTAGCCTTACATTTCTGACCATTAGCTACTGGAAAAGCCAATTTTTAACTTTTTTTTCCAAATCTTCTCACACCAGGGGGCATCCTAATGCACTCCTTGAAGCTCCACTTTCATTCCTATGTTCCTGAGCCGAACACCACAAGGAGTCTCTAAACCAAAACCCCACATTACGGAGAGTTGAATAATTCTTTGATGATAAATTTAAAATTTTATATTTTGAATTTGATGATATTTTTTATTCCAATACTGATAAAATTAAATCTTATTTAATGTACTGGGAACTGCTCCAAAATTCAAGGAACACAAAACACTGCTTAGAAGTATTTAATCATAGAGTGACAAGGAACGGAAAGAAGTCCATCTGCCCAACAGATCTGTGCCAACCATTTACTCTAATCCTACTATAATCTCATTTTATACTCCCCACTTTCCAATCCAATTCCCCACAGATTTTACCACTTACCTGCACATTACAATGGTTAATTAACCGATCAACCTGTACGTCTTTGAAATGTGGGAGGGAACTGGAGGACACAGGGGAGACCCATAGGGACAGAGAAGATTTGGCAGCTCCACACAGGCTGTGCCAGGAGTCAGGATTGAACTTGCATTGCCGGAGATATTAGTTCCATCAGCTGTGCCACTCTACCAGGCTTCTATCATAGCTTCTATTTTTTGTGTTTATCATGCTCACTAGATTTTTAATCTAGTTTCCAAACTCCCATGAGATAGACTATTAAAGAATCTCCAAACACTGAACACAATGCTCACTAACCTCTTTCAAAAGTTCAGGGAAGCGTGTCAATTTTGATTATTTAGAGAAACAGCACTGTTTGGAGTTACTAGGCAAGTTACCTGTTGAATTTAATCGAGTCTAAACTAATGGGAAGGGGTTCTAAAAAAGATTTGGCTTACTCCCACTTTAATTTTATATGAGCCTGAGCAACTGTTCACAATGTCATAGAATCATACAGAATGAAAGCGGTTCCTCAGACTATCAAGACCATTGACCTCCAATTACACTGATTCTGCATCAAACTCATTTTTTCATTCTCTCAGGATTCACATCAATTTCCCCAGATTCTGTCACTCATCCAGTCACTAGGCAGAATTTACAGTGACTGATTAGTTCACCGATCCACACGACTTTGGGACGTGTAAAGAAATAGAACTACCTGGATGAACCTCAAACGGTCACAGGAAGCATGTACAAGCTCCACATGGACGGCACGAAGATTGGGGATTGACTTCAGATCTCTAACAGTGTGAGACAGCACCTCTGCTGGCTTCCCCATTGGGTTGCCATTGTGGTTATGAGCAGTGAGCAGACACTGTGGAAAGATTCCTTTCAAATCCTTTATAAACTTCGGGTTCACAATTGCGGCACTTTCTTTCTTCCAGCATTTTTGCAAATGAACAGTGAGAGTTAGAAATGAAGCAAGTGAGGCTTTGATACAGGCACCTGGAAAATATGGATCAGGTTTAGGAGAGACAGGTGGCATAGATCAGAAACTGAATGATGTGTGATAGCACACCAGGAGCAGGACCGCACGGCTTGAGAACCATTGACACAGCAAGTCCAATTAAAACTGCCAAGCCATTCATTTTCAGCCCTAGTTTTGACTCTGCAGCAGATAAAGCCAAATCAGAAAATCGATTTTCATTTCTAACTTTGAAATCAATATTTTTCATCCTTTTCAACAGGTTTTGACTATCCCGAGGGATTTGTCATGCTGTGATTGTTTCCTTGATTTGCGAGGAACTGAACTGATGGGGATTTAGTACATTATCCAGCACTCAACTGGGAATAACACAAAGGTTACTTAAATCCCACATGGAATCCTGGTAAAAATAGAATTGAGTGCAATACATCACAGGGGCAATTTGTGGCAGGAATGAGTTACAAATGGCCTTTCCATATCAAATCTGTTCTGAAAATGGTCCCTTGTGCTTTCCCCTATTGAATGGTCATTGTTTATTATGGGAAATACAGTCTTACTATGAACTAAGAGCAATGGGAAGATTATATCACATTTAGTGATCTAACTACAAAAAAAATCAGATAAGATGACATTTATCAAAACAAATGCCTAATAAAGTTCATAAAATTATGAGGGGCATAGATAAAATGGACAGCCAGGATCTTTTTCCCCAGGGTAGAAATGTTGACTACTGGAGGGCACATATTTATGGTGAGAGGGGGAAGTTTGAAAGGGGATGTGTGGGGTAAGTTTTCATTTTTACACAGCGTGCTATGTTCTACGACACTGTACAACAAAAGTTTTGCTTCCTGAATACATTTGGGTGTATCTTATGGCATTTGGTCTGCTGATCATGAAAATAATCATAACATTTTCCTATCACACACCATTTTTAAAAAAAAATTGCCTATATTTGTTATTTCAATTCATACTTCAATTCAGAATAACTGATGCCAAGATTAAGGAGGGCATTTTTGTTAGTCTATAAATCAATGACACGCAATTCGAAGTACTTCTAGTGGGACCGGAGAAAATCACATGGAAGGCATTCAAGGATGTTGTTGAAAATCTTCTTGTAACTACAGAGCACCAAACTGTGAGAAGCTAGTTGACAATGTGCTTCAAAACCATCAAGTGCAACATGTCACTAAAGATTCATTTTCTACATTCCCACTTAGACTTCTTCCCTGCAAACCTTTGCACCATCAGTGGCGAGCATGGTGAAAGGTTTCACCAGTGTCATTGCGGTCATGGAAAAATGGTATCAGGGCAACTGGAATCCATCAATGCTGGCTGATTATTGTTGGACACTTAAATGAATAGCCTCAGTACAAATGAAAATCATCAACAAAACATAGTTAGCTTAGTTGAACTATGCCAAGTGTCAGCACTGTTATGTAATTAAATGCATTATATTCAATAAAAGTTACTTTCTTGTTTCTCCAAATTCCTGCGTGATACAAGTAGTCTGACATTATATTTGTGTTCAACTTCAACGGCCTATCATAAATTAAAAAAAACATCTGAGGAAGCCACACTTTTGAGGAAATTTGTTGTCCAGTGTAATTTATGGAATCATACTGCATAAAAAATAGATTGAGGTTTTTGCCTCCTTCCATCTATCAAACCCACCTCAAGCACTAAACACCCATTTGCACTAATCCAACATCAATCCATTTTTATTCCTCTTGCATTTCCATCAGTTCCCTCCAGATTCTACTACAGTATATACCTACAGATGGGAACAAATTTACACTGGCCAGTGCACGTGCATTTGAGATGTGGGAGGAAATTGGTGCACTTAGCGGAAACCCATATGAAAAATGCACTCATGAAGTGCCAGAGGTCAGGACTGAACTCATATCGCAACAGCTGTGAGGCAGCAGTTCCACAATCTGCACCACTGCTCAGTTGTCTCTGTATCCTATTACTTCAGTAAGAACCTCTTTCCATTTCAGATTTAGCATAAATGCAACAAGTCCAAGAATCCTTGCAGCTGTGTTTGTGATATTTAGTTAATTATCTTGCTTTTAAATTAGCAGGGGTCTTGAGTAACATGGACATCATTGGTTATCTGTTTTGTTTTTCAAAAATCAGCATGATTCATTAATGGTTTTTGCAATGTGACATAAAACGCATGCTCATAATTTGTTGAAGTTATGCATCATTTTAAATTTAAATCAGATGCAGAGCAATGGAACCATTAACAATGCCACAGAGTTAATTAAGGTGTGAGAACAAAGGTGATGCAATATTTATTGTAAAGTCAAAAGTGAACCACGTAAGCCAAAGAGTTATTGGTTCAAGTTCACTCTGAAAATTGACTTTCAAGTTATATTTATTCTAATGTGAAGGATTGCTGTCACAAATTAAAACATTTGTCCTGCCCCAATCCTAAACTGTTAAATAAAAGATTAGAAGCAGCAGATTGCTCATTGAAGATTTCCAAACACCCCATCCTGAATTTGTGAAGATTTTTTTTTTAAAGGGAATAAATTATTCTCAGCAGTGTGAAATTCAGTACCTTGTTAAAGCAACCAGGTTTGTTCCTGGAGTTTTGTGGGAAACTAATTTGTTAATGAACTGATCACAGAAGTGAATAGTTGTAATTTTTAATATTTATCTCCGCTGACTGGTGATCTTCTGCGCATTAATGGTGACTTAATATGCTAAATCAGTAGATAATAGATTGTAAGGTTTGATGGTGACACGATGGAGGACAACAATTCAATATAATTTACATTCTACCTCCTGTTAGATTCCATTGGAAATTTGTGCTCCCAACCAAGTCTATTACAATGTATGTTAATATCCTTTGTGTTATTACATTACACGATCTTCAGATACAGTGTTGTTAGCAAGAGAAAACAGTTTTATTTTCTCTTTGATTACCACTTTATAATGGAATAATACCATGCACTAGATGGCCATTTGGACCGTCTCTGCCTGTTGTGAAAGTGCCAGAGCTTCTGGCCATTTTATGTTTTCTTGTGTTCTGCTATCCAGACTGATCCATGGACTTCACAAGCACTTTCACAACAGATGAATCAAATTCAGCACTTTGTTCACTCAGCAACAAAAGGTGGGTCAGCGGTTTCACAAAAGCAACTTGTTCAATTTCAAGAAATAGTACAAATTACTGAAACAGATTTTTGTGATGTTGATGCTAAAATAATCTCAAGTAAATCCCTGCATATTGTACTGAGATATTAGTAATGCTGTATATAATTTGCTTACATGTGAATTGTTGGACCACACCTGCCCAGACTGGATGCAAAGGACTGATTTCACTGACTTTAGCTTCAAGGCAGAAAGTTATAGACAACGAACAGACGGTGGGAGACAACACCCTATGCCCAACATGCTTTGGCATAAGTGAAAACAACAGCTTTGCCCCATTAAAGCTATGAGGCATTTTACTAATTTTTAAATGTCTCTGATGAACATAAATATTAAGAACAAATAAAATTGTAATAAATAGTCAAAAGTCTTCGAAATTAATAAGCATTAATCAGATATTAATAGGCACTTAGCAATACTTAAAATATTTAACTGAAGCAGGCAAAATAATTAAAAGAAAACTTAGACCATAAGACACAGGAGCAGAATTAGGCCATTTGGCCCATCAAGTCTACTCCACCATTTCATCATGGCCAATCCATTTCCCTCTCAACCCCATTCCCCTGCCTTCTACCCATAACCTTTCAGGCCCTGACCAATCAAGAACCTATCAACTTCTGCCTTAAATACGCCCGAAAATTTGGCCTCTACAGTCACCTTTGGTAATGAATTCCTCAGATTCACCACCCTCTGGCTAAAGAAATTTCTCCTCATCTTCATTCTAAATGCACATCTCTCTATTCTGTGGTTGTGCCCTCTGTTCTTAAGACTTCCCCACCATACGAGACATTCTCTCCACATCCAGTGTATCATGACTTTTCAATATTCAATAGGTTTCAATGAGCTCCTCCCACATTCTTCGAAATTCCAGCAAATACAGGCCCAGAGCCAATCGCTTCTCATTCCATTCATTCCTAGGATCATTCTCGTGAATCTCTGCTGAATCCCCTCCAATGTCAGCACATCCTTTCTTGAATAAGGGGCCCAAACTGCTCACAATACACCATGAGGCCTCACCAGTTCCTTATAATGCCTCAGCATTACATCCTTACTTTTATATTCTCATCCTCTCGAAATGAATACTGACATTGCATTTGTCTTCCTCACCACAAACTCAGAATGCAAATTAACCTTTAGGGAATCCTGCAAGAGGACTCCCAAGTCACTCTGCACCTTGGATTTTCTCTCCAGTTTGAAAATTAGTCTATGTTTTTATTCCTTTCTACCAAAGTGCATGATCATACAGTTCCCCACACTGTATTCTGTGCCATTCCTTGCCCATTCTCCTAATCTGTCCAAGTCCTTCTCAGTTTCTCTGCTTCCTCCACCTATTTTCTACACGCACCTCCACCTATTTTCGTATCATCTTCAAACTTGGCCACAAAGCCATCAATTCCATCCTCCAAATCATTGACATACAGCGGAAAAAGAATCAGTCCCAATACAGACCCCTGTGGATCACCACTAGTCACTGGCAGTCAACCAGAAAAGGCTCCCTTATTCCCACTCTTTGCTTCCTGCCAATCAGCCAAAGCTCTATCTATGCCAGTATTTTTCCTATAATACCACGGGCTCTTATCTTGTTAAGTAGTCTCATATGTGGCACCTTGTCAAAGGTCTGCTGAAAATCCAAGTACTTAACATCTACTGATTCTCCTTTGTCCATCTACTTCTCAAAGAATTCTAACCTAACAACCAATTCAAACATCTTCTCAACTACTGAGGTCAGGCCAACTCCCCTATAATTTGCTTTCTTCTGCCTTCCTCCCTTCTTGAAAAGTGGAATGACGTTTGCAATTTTCCAGTCCTCCTAAACCATTCCAGAATCTAGTGATTATTGAAAGATCATTACTAATACCTCAACAATCTCTTTAGCTACCTCATTCAGAACTCAGGGGTGTAGTCCATCTGGTCCAGGTGACCTATCTACCTTCTGACCTTTCAGTTTCCCAAGCACCTCCTCCTTAGTAACAGCAACTCCACTCACTTCTGCCCCCTGACACCCTTGAACATCCGGCATACTGCTAGTGTCTTCCACAGTGAAGATTAATGCAAAATTCTTATTCAGTTTGTTTGTCATATCCTTGTCCCCCATTACTACCTCTCCGACAACATTTTTCAGTGTCCAATATCTACTCGTGCCTCTCCTTTACTTGTGAAATATCTGAAAAAACTTTTGGTATCCTCTCTGATATTGTTGGCTAGCTTACCTTCATATTTCATCTTTTTCTCCCTTATGGCTTTTTAGTTGCCTTCTGATGGTTTTTAAATATTTCCCAATCCTCTAACTTCCCACTAATTTTTGCTCTATTATATGGCCTCTCTTTTGCTTTTATGTTAGCTTTGACTTCCCTTGTCAGCCACGGTTGTGTCATCCTGCCTTTAGAATACTTCTTTTTTGGGATGTCTCTACCCTGCGCATTCTGAATTGCTTCCAGAATCTCCAACCATTGCTGCTCTGCTGTCATCTCTGCTGGTGTCCTTTTCCAATCAATCTTTCCTTCCCCTTTGCCTCCTAATCTGCAGACCATGAACTGAAATCTATAAGTACTCAGATCCATACTATTGAACCATGTGTCATTTCAGTGACTGATGTGGCACCTCACGACACTAAATCTCACATTCTGCTTCAACTTATGGAAGTTTAACTTTGTGAATGCTGAGTGCTGGGTGTACAGGAGCACAGGAGCAAGATGTACCAGCTAGTTGAGTGGTACCGCAGCAACAACCTTGCACTCAATATCGGTAAAACCAAAGAGCTGATTGTGGATTTTAGAAAGGGTAAGACAAGGAAACACAAACCAGTCCTTATGGAGGGATCGGAAGTGGAGAGAGTGAGCAATTTCAAATTCCTGAGTGTCAATATCTCTGAGGATCTAACCTGGTCCCAATATATCGATGCAGCTATAAATTGAATTGAAATGAATTGACTTCAGTCCTTAAATCCTTCACATACATGAGGAGTAAAAATGTCTATGTTACGTTCCATCTGAATGTGCAATGCGCTGAAGAAGCTAAGACAGGGTGATTGATAAGTTCATGGCCTAAGGTAGAAGGAGTCAATTTTCGAAAACCCAGCACATTTATTTTTCAACATAGTCCCCTCCTACATTTACACACTTAGTCCAGCGGTCATGGAGCATATGGATCTTGGACCTCCAGAAAGTGTCCACAGCAGGGGTGATTGATAAGTTCGTGGGCTAAGGTAGAAGGAGATGAGTTATTAACTTCAAACTTTCTGCATAATCACTCAAAGCGCTGAACTGCATGTGCATGTAACGAGAGTTGCATAACTCATCTCCTTCTACCTTAGGCCACAAACTTATCAATCACCACTCGTATTTCATTAGGAGTTTGAGGAGATTTGGTTTATCGCCTAAAACATTTGAAAACTTCTACAGATGTACTGTGGAGAGCATTCCGACTGGCTGCATCACCGTCTGGTATGGGGGTGGTATGGTAGTGTTGGGAGTCGCTGCACAGGATCAAAGTAAACTGCAGAGAGTGGTAAAATTAGTCATCTCCATCATGGGTACTAGCCTCCGTAGTATCCAAGACATCTTCAAGGAGCGGTGCCTCAGGAAGTCGGCGTCCATCATTAAGGACCCCCACCACTAGGACCTGTCCTCTTCTCATTGCTACTGTCAGGAATGAGGTATAAAAGCCTGAAGGCACACACTCAGTGATTCAGGAACAGCTTCTGCCCCTTTGCCATTTGATTTCTAAATGGACATTGAACCCATGAGCACTACCTCAATACTTTTTTAATTTCTGTTGTAGCACCACTTATTTTAATTTAACTATTTGATATACATACATGTATACTTACTCTAATTCAGCTTTTTCTTCTATATTTATCATGTATTGCATTGTACTGCTGCTGCAGTTAACAAATTTCACAACATATGTTAGTGATATCAAACTAATTCTGATGCGAGTCATCAAATCCAACCAACAAGATTCACTCCATCAGTTTGTAAAGGGATTTATCGGGTTATTTTAAATAGAATGATCCAGCATCTCAGGTGGATAATTTCATGTGCATTATCATGCTGTTTGACAATAGAGGATACTGCAATCAAGCATGATACTGTTCTTATCTAAAAATTCTTTGCATTTTCTCCAGTCAGATATCAGATCTATTTTCCACATTGATTAAATCAATACTTTTTTATCCTGGGACACATGGTGCCATGTTCATGTAGCACCATTGTCCTGAAAAATGTTGTCTCGTTTTTACTGTGTACTGTACCAGCAGTTATAGTCGAAATGACTATAAAACGTGACTTGACTTGTCTGGTGGCTTGGCATGAAATGTGCATCATTCTGATAGTTCACATGACTCTATGGCTTCATACTTGCTGCTTCTTATGGGGTGTATGGGATGTCCAGGGAGGGGGTAGCATCCCTGGTGGCAAGCTTGTAATGTTCTGCCCAGGGGCAGCTCATTCACCTTTGGTCCCCATCTGCCACCCAGCTCTCACCCGTGGCTCCAAGTAACAGTATGCATGCGGCAGTAACCACACCCTGGTACACCACTTCCACAGGTGGGCTAAACCAGCTGAGGGTAGCTGGGAACCTCCAACCTCGGTGAGATAGGAATATGCATACCCCCGCATGCAAAGCTAGTTCCGACGGACTGGGCAGATGAGATCAACTACAAGATCCAATGGCCAAGAAGGTGGTGCTGCAATGCTCCTTGGAGAGGAAAGAGCATGCTAAGGCACAAAAGGCACATGGCTGTCCACTGCAGCCAAGGAAATCTCCAGTCATATGATTTTTCACACCATTGAGGCCGAGAGAGTGAAACTGCCCCTTTCACTATAAAACTTCTCCTGCACAGGTTTTTCTCCATGAGCTGCACAGACAAATATCATTGGAAACGACAGACAAACAACGCACAGAACTTATTAATAAAGTTTTAAAATCACACAAGAGAAACACAAGAAGCTATCACACAAGTAATTCATTTTCCAGAGTTTAGATCCCTTTTAATCAGCAATTCTGCTGAATTTTGAGTCCATCTGTACACCAAACCCAGAAAGTAAATGCATGACTTATCAATGATGCATTAATTAGCATTCCAGTAAGAGGACAAATTTAAGATAATGACTCCACAGCCTGGAATTCTCACTCAATTTCATATTTTATGTACCTATCATGAAATAATAATTCTCTGCTCTTCTCTCTTTGAAATTGTTTCATCTTTAATTGCCTTTTAAATTTAAATCATTTGTTGAGATGCCAAGAAAGAAAATCACGTGATGAAATTATTTTGTGTTTACTGTTTTCTTTGACTGTCACCTTCTGTTCCCTATTTGCATCCTGAACAATTCACATCAAACCATTTAAGTATATTGCTCTGAGCAAAACCAAATATGGCCAGGAGATAGGAGCAGATTGTTATTAATTTACCAAGGAAATTAATGCCAAGGAATGACCAAACTAAGCCAGGGTGGGAAGAGTTATTCCAAATCTACAGAGAACCATAAAAATGAGAAATCAAGTAACCATACGTAAACTCACAACTGTCATGTATTTGATCTTTTGTCTTGGATGATAAGTTATGCTTATATGGGCCAAAGAATAAAAGCTATGAGGGAAGATAGTTAAATTATTTATTTATAAATAGTGTGGATCAGGCCCTTCCAACACAACGAGTTGCATCGCCCAGCAATCCTAGCCTAATTACAGGACAATTTAGTGACCAATTAAACTACTAATTGGCCATGGCATCCTTATAATATGACATTCATTGATGTTCATTCCATCTCAAACAATAGAAATAAAATGAGAGCATCTCAGAAACAGAAATACATTTCTCACCTTCTGAATTTCCTCCCTCCTGTCTTTCCAGAATTATATAATCCCAGACGGAATACTCAACCCATGGTCCACTGATCTTACCCTCACTGTACGTTGTTTCCCAACATTATCGCTCCAAGTCAGGCCATGCCAAAGTAAGTGATAATGAAATGCAAAGACTGACAGCCTTTTTAATGGAATATTTACTATAATTAACACAGTCCAGAAATCAGCAATTCCACACTTCAAAACTGAAACATCTCCAGATGGATACTGTTTAACTTGTTCAGTTTGGCACATGTTATTTAGCAAATGATCCATCTGTCTTTGGCATTTCTGAATAGAAACTTTGGGCTACATTTCAAATATTGCACTAATATGCAGTGATCCTGAAAAATCAAAATCTAGCAACAGAATTAAAAGACACAGCTAATGAAAATTTTTAAATTTGTGATCTTCAAGCTTTCAACAGCAATCCTGAGAAGATGCAGCAAACTAGTAACACCTATAGATAAGGTCTAAGGTCCTACTACTGGACTGATGATATCTACAAAGCAATTCTGACTAAATCTTCACAAATTGACTTTTTAAATAGTATTACTAGATCCTTATCTTTTTTTTTGGCAGCAACACCTTTATCCAGAGGTCAATCAATCAATTTAAAGCAGTCACTAGTAGTCTAATATGCTCATCCACTTCTTATCTCAACTAATTCATAAAGTACCACCTCTTCAAACACACTCTAACTTTCCAGACCATTAGTGCTCTTATAAGTTTAACATAGGTTGAAGAATATCTTCAGAGCATGGTTTATACTTTTGCAATCCACTTATCACCCTTTCTAAGAGTAGTGACACTCTAATCGTGAGAACCAGTGGAGCAGGGGGATTAGAGCAGATGACATATTGACAGTGCAAGGACGTATTTGATATTGATAGGGCTACTTTCAATCCAAGATGGAACAGCTGAAACTGGTTTTCTCACATACGGGATATTTTATGTTTCACCTCATTGTCTGCCAATTTCTTATTCACAAACAAGAGACACTGTCGGAATCTGCCTTTTGTTAATCCCTGCTCTATAATTTTACAATCAATCTTTTGCTGAGAATATCTTCCACAAACCCACAGATACTTTAGCTATAAGCTATGTTAGCATAGGTTATATATGGATTGCAGAGTTTAGCAAAGAAATTTATTCTGACTATCGTTGCATGAAGTAAGGTTGAAGGTGGAAATGAAGTCATTTAATTTGGGATTGAACTGAGAGGGGAATGGTATTTGATGCTGGGCCAAGAAGAATGTAAGGTACAGGTCTTCTTCATAGAATGAACTATGGAATGTACTTGGGATTGACCAGTACTTACAAAATCATAAAAACAAGTTTGAAAATTATAGAGGGAGGTTAAAGTTTGTGAACTGATTTGAATGTTCTCTTTGGAAGTCTAAGGATACACAATAAAGAAGCAAGAGAGTGTTCTTCTTCAACCAATGTTACCTTAGCAATGACTAAATTAGAAAAAAAACTGAAAGTGATGGAACGAACACACACACACAAGATTCTGCAGATGCTGGAAATCCAGAGCAACACACAAGATGCTGGAGGAACTCAGCAGATCCAGCAACATCTATGGAAATGAATGAACAGATGACACTTTAGAAGAATAGAAGAGGAGGGAAGGAGGAGGGAAATTTTTACTGGAAGAAGATATCATGTCATCAGGTTGATGGCTATCTGGACGGAATAGGAGGTGTTGCTCCTCCAACCCGAGGGAGGCTTCATTGTGGCAAAAAAAGGAAACCATAGTCTGACAATTCTGGAATGGATATGGGGAAAGGAATTAAAATAACTGGGCTGATAGTGCATAGGTGCTTGATGAAACAGTCCCCCAATTTACTTCAGGTTTCACCAAAGTAGAGGAGGCCACATTGGGGCATCGGATACAGTAGACCATTCCAACAGATTCGTAGGTGAAGTGCTGCCTCACCTGGAAGGACTGTTTGGGGCCCTGAATGAAGATAAAGGGGGAGATAAATGGGCAGGTGAAGCATTTCAGTCACTTACAGGGTTATGTGTCAGGACGTGAGATTAGTGGGGAAGGAAGAATGGGCAAGGTTATTAAGGAGGAAGCAATCCCTGTGGAAAGCAGAGAGTGGGAAGGAGTGGTGGAGGGAGGATCCTATTGAAGATGGCAGAAATTGTGGCGAATGATGTGTTGAATGCAGAGGCTCATGAGGAGGTATGCTAAGGGCAGTGGGAAGATGGGGTGAAGGTAGCATCAATGGTGGAGGAAGGGAAAGCCCATTCTTTGAAGAAGGAAGTCACCTCTGATGCCCTTGAAAGGAAAGCTGCATCCTGGGAACAGATGCAGTGGAGGCGAAGGAACTGAGAAAGGGAATAGCATTTTTACAGGAGATAGGGTGGGAAGTCAAGATAGCTGCGGGAATTGGTAGGTTTATAAAAGATGCCGGTGAGGAGCTTGGCTCCATAGATGGAAACAGAGAGATCGAGAACGAGGAAGGACGTGTCAGAAATGGACCAAGTGAATTTAAGGGCAGGGTGGAAGTTGGAGGCAACGTTGATGAAATTGATGAGCTCAGTATGGGTGCATGAAGCAGCAGCAACACAGTCATCAATGTAGCGTAGGAAGAGTTGGGAGCATCACCATGGAAGGCTTGGAACATGGACTGATCTACATGGCCAACAAAAATGTAGGCATAGCTGGTGCCTCTGCGAGTGCCTATGACTACCCCTTAAATCTAGAGAAATCCCAGTCCAGATGAAGTATCTTGACCCAAACTGTCAACTACCAATTTCCCTCCACAGATGCAGCCATGATAATTGAGTTAGACCATAAAACCATAAGATATAGAAGCAGAAGTAGGCCATTCGTAGGCTGACCCAATTCTTCCAGTCATTCCCACTCCCCTGCCTTCTCTCCATACCCTTTGATGCCCGGGCTAATCAGGAACCTATTTATCTCTGCCTTAAATGCACCCAATCACTTGGCTTCTACAGCTGATTCTGGCAACAAATTACACAGACTTACCACCCTCTGACTAAAGTAATTTCTCCACCTCTCTGTTCTAAATGGACATCCTTCAATCCTGAAGTTGTGTCCTCTTGTCCTAGACTCCCCAACATGGGAAATAACTTTGCCATATCTAATCTGTCCAGGCCTTTTAACATTTGAAATGTTCCTATGAGATCCCCCCTCATTCTCCTGAACTCCAGGAAATACAGCCCAAGAGCTGCCAGATGTTCCTCACATGGTAACCCTTTCATTCCTGGAATCATTCTCGTGAATCTTCTCTGAACCCCCTCCGATGTCAGTATATCCTTTCAAAAATAAGGAGCCCAAAACTGCACACAATACTCCAAGTGTAGTCTCATGAGGGTCTTATAGAGCCTCAACATCACATCCCTGCTCTTATATTCTATACCTCTAGAAATGAATATCAACAATGCATTCACCTTCTTCACCACCAACTCAACCTGGAGGTTAACCTTTAGGGTATCTTGCACAAGGACTCCCAAGTCCCTTTGCATCTATGTATGCTGAATTCTCTCTCCATCTAAATAATAGTCTGTCCCTTTATTTCTTCCTCCAAAGTGCATGACCAGACCACTTTCCAACATTGTATTGCATTTGCCACTTCTTTGCCCATTCCCCTAAACTATCTAAGTCTCTCTGCATGTCACAAGGGGGCACTGGTAGCGGACCCAAATGCAAGACACAGACACTGAAGTACAAGAAACAGGACTTGACTTGAGTAGGGACGTGACAGGATACAAACAAGGAGCAGGGACAAGAACGCAGACTTGGGCTTGGACCCCGAGCCAGAGACTGGACAAGGATCCAGAACCTGGGTCTTGCTTCGGGCTCAGAACCAGGCAAGGACATGACATGACTGCAGGACTGGAGGCTGGGGACTTGAGGCTCAAGGCTTGGAGATAGGCTTGGGGACTTGAGGCTGGGGTCTTGGAATGCAGAGACTGATAACTCAGAGGCTGGAGCTCAGAGACAGACTGGGAACTGTACATCAACATGGAGCCGGGACTTATCCTTCGAAAAGCCGGGACTCAGCTTCAACACAACACCAACATGAGACAGGACAGTAGATAGACATAGAGCCAGGACTTATACTTAGACAAGCCGGGACTCAACTTTATCTCCACACCAAGGTGGGACAGGACCATCTGTTGGGTAACAGAAGAACAGCCTGACTTACCCCAAGGAGGCAAGGACAAGACAAGACAGATTCCCCTGCAGGGCAACAGTAGAATGGTCTGACACCCCACAGAGGCAAGGACAAGACAGATCCCCCTGCAGGGCAACAGCAGAATGGCCTGACTTACCCCACAGAGTCAAGGACAAGACAAGGCAGGTCCCCCCACAGGGCAACAGCAGAACAGCCTGACTTACCCCACAGAGGCAAGGACAAGAAGAGACAAACACCAAAGAACAACAGACAGTTCCATCTCTGCATTAGCGATAGAACTCAACAGTGGTGCAGGCAAGGTATCCAGGCAGAGAGTCAGGCGAGGGGGGAAAAGACAGGAAGGAGAACAGGACAGTCCAGCAGGGAATCCCTCATTTGCAGAGGTATTTATGTCTCAGCCCCAAAACAAGAATCATGTGCCCACAACAGAAACTGGGGAAAACCAGAAACCCCGGAACAAGGAACCATGGACCGGACTGTGAACCGGAACACGGACTTCACGGACCGGACCATGACACTGCAGGCTTTCTGTTTCCTCAACACTACCCGCTCCTCCACCTATCTTTGTATCATTGGCAAATTTAGCCACAAATCCATTAATGCCATAGTCCAAATCATTGACATACATCGTAAAAAGCAGCAGTCTCAACACTGACCCTTGTGGAACTCCACTGGTAACCGGCAGGCAGCCAGAATAGGATCCCTTTATTCCCACTGTCTGTTTTCTGCCAATCAGCCAATGCTCCGCCCATGTAATTCCATGGGCTCTTATCTTGCTAAGCAGCCTCATGTGCAGCATTTTGTCAAAAGCTTTCTGAAAATCCAAGTACAACACATCTACTGCATCTTCTTTGTCTACCCTGCTTGTAATTTCCTCAAAAAAATTGCAGTAGATTAGTCAGGCAGGATTTTCCTTTCAAGAAACCATGCTGGCTTTGGCCTATCTTGTTATGTGCCTCCAGGTATTCCGTAATCTCATCGCTAACTATCGATTCCAACAACTTCCCAACCACTGATGTCAGACTAATGGATCTAAAGTTTCCTTTCTGCTGCCTCCCACCCTTCTTAAATAGTGGAGTAACATTTGCAATTTTCCAGTCATTCGGTACAATGCCAGAATCTATTGGTTCTTGAAAGATCATTATTAATGCCTCCGCAATCTCTCCAGCTACTTCCTTCAGAACTTCCATCAGATGATAAGGTCATTCCAGGAGATTTATCCACCCTCAGACCATTAAGCTTCCTGAGCACCTTCTCAGTCGTAATTTTCACTGCACATACTTCACTTGCTTGACACTCTTGAATATCCAGTATACTGCTGATGTTTTCCACTGTGAAGACTGATGCAAAATATGCATTCTGTTCCTCTGCCATCTTTGCATCTCTCATTACAATATCTCTAGCGTCACTTTCTATTGGTTCTATATCTACCCTCAACTCTATTTTACCCTTCATATATTTAAAAAAGTTTTTAGTATCTTGTTCCTTCATCATCTTTAGTTGTGCTGATAATTGAATTCCATAACTTCCCTGACACTTACCAGGCAATTCTTTGCGTACTTGAAAAGACTTCTACTTCTTTCCGAATTTTTGGGTAGCATTGACATATTAGCCTGGCCTATCAGCTCAACGATACTGGAACACAGAGTCTGTGGAATTTTCTTCAAATCCACAATATTCCTGAAAAGCATAATTTATGTTTTTACATATCACTTTTAAAGTAGAAAAAAAGGTGTTTTACAAAATAATAAACATCAAGGAAGAAAGGATTATGTCAGATGGCTATAAAGAGTACAATCTCTGGAAGCAACATGCTGTTAGCTGCCTCAGAACTCACAAAACCGAAGTTAAATCAAATTAGCTTTAATGTGGCCCATCTAAGATGAAGAAGGAGATCAAGAGGACCGAATCTCCATATAGAGCTTTGTGGCTTCAAAATGAAGTAGATTTACAAGAGACTGGATTCAAACAGACCATTGTTGAAGTGGGGATCACAGCCTTTATAAAGAGCTGGAAATGTTTATATGGCTGAAGAGGTGTGACCCATATGCCAGTGCTGCTGGGACCCAGGCTTGGGCCTGTTCAACCCTGGCTGGGTCGCCTAGGTGTGATGGTCAGATGTTGAAAGACTAAAAACACCCTGATGATCCCAGATTACATCACTGATGTTGTGTCCCAGCACATCCAAGGATGCATATCAGCATCTTACATTCACAGAGGCACTATCAGACACAGCTGAATATCGTGAAAATGGCTATATTTTAAACATACATTGTTCAAAGAAATCTTTAAGCACATTTTTAAAAGGATCCAAAAATATTCAGAGAGAACAGATATTGCCTCATTTTAACTATTTGACTTTAAGCATGTTAGTTAGGCTGCAATAAGTATTTTCTTGTTATAGATGAAAAAGGAAAATTAATGCTTGAAGGAAATGGATTATTCATTCAGTGGCCATTTTATTATGTACAAAAGTAGAAGCCGGTATGTTCTTCTGTGAATCTAGCCCATCGACTTCAAGTTTTGATGTGTTGTGCATTAAGAGATAATCTTCTGCACACCACTATTGTATATATTTCAGTTACTGTCGCCTTCCTGTCAGCTGGGACCAGTCTGACCTTTCTCCTCTGAACTCTCTCATTAACAAGGCATTTTCACTCCTAAAACAGCCACTCACTGGATTTTTTTTTTTTTTTGCTTGTGTTTTGCATCATTCTCTGTAAACTCTAGAGACTGTTGTGCATGAAAATCCCAGAAGATCAACAGTTTCTGAGATATATAGCATTACAAAAGAAACCAGTTATATTGAAACACAGTTATCGAAATAGTCTTTAAAAATTAATTTGTGATGTGGTAATATATGGGCTTCTTTATTAATGCATTGAATAACAAGTTGCTGCCACATAATTAGCTGATTAGATATTTGCATTAATGGGCAGGTGTACCTAATAAAGTGGCCACTGAATGTAGATAAAAAATGACTTCAGAATGCCCTCACTTCTATTTTTATGTTTTCTTAATTAAACATTCCCATCCTGGGGAAAGAAGTTACTGTTTTTTTTTGTGTTGACAACCAAGTCAGGTATTTATTACCAAAACTGAGCAACAATTCTACATGAAAACATGTTAAGATAGAAGGCAATTACATTTTTGAATGGAGAAATATTATATTGATTACTTTGGATCAGCTAATTCAATAACTATTGCAAGCTCCAGATCTGGTGCGCTAGATGTTGTTGGATGTGTGGGACAAACACATGATGTGTTACACTACTGAACACATGATGTGATACATTACTGTGTCACCCAAATTTACTGTTACAAATGAAGGTCAGTGGCCATATTCAAGTAAAAGGATTTGTCGCTTGTATCCCAAACTGAGTCTGGCTCTTCAGCTTAGCCATGTTCTGGATCCCCAAATGAGCTCAATGGTGAGCATAGGGGTAAAATGGGTGAGTGGGTGTCAGAGATATTGGCCACAACAAAGCACTCACTGACCTTGTTACTTTAACACTGAGGAAAAATAAACTCCAAGCCTGTTATTGCATGAAAACACATTTTAATTGAGAACTGACTAAAATTAATATAAATAAATTGATAGCAATGAAAAGTAATGATATCCAGGGCAGCCAAATCCCCAGGGCCAGATTATTTCCAACCCAGAGTTTTAGGACAAATGAGAACATTGCATTATCACTCAAAAGTTCTATGAACAGAAAACAGAATGCTGGAAGAAATCAGTGGGTCAAGTAGCATCTGTAGAGATAAAAGCTATAGGTCAATGCTTCAGGTTGAATCCCTGCATCAGGTTTGAGAGGAAAATAGAATGGTTGGCATTATGACATTCAGAGATTCCAAAATGATAGATGGAACCATATGGGGAAAGATGTCAGGGTGGGAAAGGTGAAGAAAGGGAGAGAAATTGGGTGACTGTGGTGGTAGAAAAACAACAGGGTTGTGGGTTACCTGAAGTTTGAAAATTCAAAAATTTCTTTGGCTTCGACGCATCCTTTTAGATTGAAAAGTTTGTACCTGTCATTTGATTATTTAAGAAAGGTACAGACAGACAGAAGTGGCAAAATAGGCTGGAGAGACTAGATGATCTAAATAATCTCTTCCTGTGTTCCTATTGGGTCGAATGTGCTCGGGTCTACTCACGGCCTTAACTTTTGCGGGTGTGCACTTCTCAATTTACCCAACACCTTGCAGTCATAGGAGACAACAAGTAGGTCTCAAGCAGCACAGACTGAGGCCCTGTCTCTAAACCTCCTTTGCAGCGCATGAAAACGGGGAAATTGAGCATAGTGATTAGTTTAATGGAGCGTTTATTTAGAGACATGTTTGAAAGAGATTGTTGCAGCTAGTGAATTTAAATCCCTGTAACTATGGAATTAAAAGAAGAATCTTATTGCCAGGGAAGTCTCTGTAAGGGTGTGAATCCAATCTACGAATACTGCTTCTGAGTGGTGAAGAAAATGTGGATGAAGTATCTTCTCCTAGCATATGATGTTTGGAGGAGGGAGAGATTTTTCTAATGCACTGATCAGCAGCAAGTTGTAAGTCAGGGATCAGCAGCAACGATCTGGAATGGTCACAAGATGAGGGATCAGAGTGTGACTGTGACCTTGACTTCCAAGCAAAGTAATCAAGTTTTTGTGAGGCAGAATCTGAGGTCACAATGCCAAGAGGGAAGAAAAAAACAATTCAAGTGGTAGCCCTTTAAAAAAAACACACTAATGAAATTTGCTTGTCAGATTAGCAAGGCAAAAATCTCACTGGAACTGAAATTTTACTCGAGTGTTAATGTCACTTGGGGATGTTTTATGGCAATTAGGAGTTGCAGGGCAAAGAAAAATTCGACCAGAATATATATAATTTTCTGACGGGAGCTAAGACACCCAGAAATCTGGTAACTATAATTCTACTGTGGATTAAGCCAATTTTCAACTGCATTGCCCTTTTTTACTCAGCATTATGCAAAGGAATTTTCAGACCTTTACCTTAGCTTTATGATCTCCCTTTTATACATTCTTTGGCCTTGAGATTATATTGTGGAATAATAGTGAAGAGACTGTATATGCCATGTCTTATTTTTTCTGGAACTCCTTCTTGCTATGTTAATCTACATTTTCTTATGACAAACATATGCAGATTTATTATTGTTTGCATTGCACCACTGTCCTAGAGCAATTTCACCTCCACATCATGTGAGCTCATATTTACACATGAATTTACATATTTTCATCACCTGTTAGAATAAAAGGGGAGGGATTGAACAACTTTTAAATCCCTGGCAACTTTTTTATACTTTAAGTGACACGGGTTTCCAACCTGGGATCCAAGGCATAAAAAAAGGGTGCTTCACCATGATAACGACTTAAATTTAAAACTATACAATGTTATTTCCCTCTTCGATAATTGGCCGATACCTTGGCTGATAATTGGCCGATTCCCACATAGGTAAACATGATCAATTTTCCAGAGGCTAAATTTCAAAACATCTACGTATGTAGTGAAATCTTTTTTTAATTGAAATCATCTGCTGATTCTAAAATATAAATTGGAAATAACACACATGTACTCTGCCTACTGGATTTTAGCCTGCAGTAGTTTGCTACCTGCTTTCTTGTATGAAAATCATTGAAATTCTGTGCTGTTTTCTACCTCCAATGGTGATGAGTGAGTATAATGCGTTATTTCATTCTTTTATTAACTGATTCCAGATTGTTGTCATTTTTAGTTGCTATGGAAACAATTTTAATGACTGCTGTGCATCCTAGCACAGGTGTAAATTCAAGGTTAAAACTAAATCACCTTAAATGCCATTGGAAAAAGAAGTGATGGATCTGATGTAGTCCAACATTAATTGAACAATGCACCATATCATGCTTCAGTAATACTACATTAGGCTGGTGTATTCTAATTCTCAAAGCAAACACTGATTCATTTCAGAGGTCCTAAGGCAAACCTCCTTTGAGGCATAAATCAAAAAATAAAAAGAAACTTATCAAAAACCACATCACTATTCTGTGGAATTGTATCATGCGTAGGATGTTTCACATCTTTGACAGGAGAGTTTTCAGTGGAGCTAGCTGTATATCATGCTTAAAAATAGTGGTCAATCATTATTATGTATTACTATTAATAAATCTGTATGATGTATTTTATAGAACAAAAAAGAATGTTGCTATAATATTGTTATCTGATTTTGATCTCTTTGATTGATGTGCAGTGAATTGTATTGGTTTGAATAGCAGCCAAAAAAGCAGATGTTGATGTTCAGATGCAGAGAGGATCTCATGACCGGCATTCAACACTTGATAATACAATCTGGGAAGAGAGTAGCTTGTTTTAATTTTTATATTTTTTGTAAATTAATCTTTAACTTTGTTAATTAGTTACATTGCAACCAAATTAAAGCTCCAAACTGTGAGGCAACCTGATCTTCATTATGGCCTCATGCCTTCTGTAAAATGTTAAACCTGCACCTGATTAGGTATAAATGTTCAGCAATGTACATATTATGTGAAGTGTTTGTGTTCAAACAGGTGCAGAAGCAAAGAATTCTTGTCTTCCACTGCAGAACCTGGCATCAAATCTGATGAAATAAAACTTGATCCTGTCTCCTGGCTGTTGGACAGTATCAAATGTAAATATTTATTGATACAAGTACTTGTCAGTCATATGTGAAAAGGCCACAGAAAGTTGAGAATATGAAGTGGTATATGCAGTGTGCTCCTTTAGAGTTCAGTTGAGAAACTACAGGTGGGATTTTACTGTGAGCATACATAGGTCTGACAAAGAACAAAAATAAATCTGACAAAAAATGACTCAGGTAATTTTCCTTGCTTCCCTCCTGTCCTCTCAGTGGTGCAAGCCATGAAGCAAGGTGTGCGAGGGGCATTCAGCAACACTCGCACAGCTTGGACCCTGCTGAAAATTATTGTAGCTGGCCTGTGCCATCAATGACTTTATAGGCTACATCTTGTAGGAACCAAAAGCGCTGGCAGCTTTTTGGTTTGAAAAATTTTCAACAAGGTCATTAAACAGCCAATAATTCACGCTTCATGGTTCAGGATAAATAAACATCTTTATTTCCGGAAATGAATGCCAACAATTTGTTTGAAACCTCACCTAACATTTTGCTGTAGTTATTTTCTGTTAAATGCACAGTCTAATTATCATAAGTAGGCAAATAATTCCATGTGTTTGCTGTTGGAACATTGATGTCTGTGTGACTATTATGCCAATCCAATCTAATTACTTCTGCCTGCACTTGTCCCCCAATTCCCTGACTGTTCATGTGCCTGTCTAAATGCCTCTTAAACATCTGATATTTTATCTGCTTTCACCACTTCCCATGGCAGCATGTTCGAGGCACCTGCAATGCTCAGTGTGAAAAAAAAACCTCATGAGTCTCCTTTAAACATCTGTCCTTAAAAGCTTTGACCTCAAATATTTGACATATTTGAATGCCAAAAACTCTGGCTTTCTATCTTATGTATGCCTCTTGTAGTGTTAAATATCAGGTCACCTTTCAGCCTCTGATGCTCCAGTGTCATGGTGGACACTTGCTGTGGGCTGCTTGTCACATATTGAGTTATCTCACCAATATATCTCGGAACTTTTCATCACAGGATACATTTTAGAATCAGCAATGTTATGTTTAAAGACAAAATGAATCTGCATAGGTTTGAAAAAATATCAAGGCTTTAAACATTATAGTGATGAATTAAACCCAGACCAACCAGTTTGTGGAATCATCGCTCATAGCCTCTTTCAATTGGAGAAAATGAATATGAATTGATGCACCTCAGGCTCTTCCAAACATAGTACATCCTATTCAATTTGAGAATAGCAGATGATGCTTTTCTCTCAGTAAGGTAGGACATCATAAATATGTAAGAAAGAGGAATGGGAATAGACCATTGAGACTCTAAACATTTCTTCACCATTGAACAAGATCATGGCTGGTCTAATCTTAACCTTTGCATTACACTTCCACCATTTTACCATAAGCTTTGACTCCCTTGTATTTTAAATATCTATCAATCCCCATCTTGAATAAACTCAATGATTTTGCCTCTATTGTCCTCCAGGGTAGAGAATTCCAAAGATT
Source organism: Mobula hypostoma (assembly GCF_963921235.1). Lineage (NCBI taxonomy): Eukaryota > Metazoa > Chordata > Chondrichthyes > Myliobatiformes > Myliobatidae > Mobula > Mobula hypostoma. The sequence continues at coordinate 31,580,962 of NC_086129.1, read as the reverse complement.
CATGATTCTCTGTTGAAGAGATTCCTTTTCATCTCTTTCTGAAAGAGGTAACTGGCAATTCTGAAAACTTTCCCCCTAGTTGCAGATGCCCCCCCCCCATTCAATTAAATATTCTCTCAGTATCTCTCAACTGTTTCTGGTGCATTGATGTTGACTCCTGCACATACAGAATTTTTCATCACATTTGCTGTCAAAGTCCACCCTATTTTCGCTTCCATATGGTTCATCACACTCTATTCCACATCATGATATCTCCACCTCAGGGTAATGAATTGTTTTCCGCCTTCCTAAATATGGATTCCCTTCAGCAATAATGGCAGAACCCTTGACTGTGTCTGATCTACTTCCCTTACTATTGATCACATGCCCTTATCTTCACCTTCCACCCCACCAGCCTCCACATTCAAAGGTTGATACTATATAGTTTCCAGAACATTCAATTAGATTTCTTCATCCTTCATTATTTTATTAGACTATTCCCTTAGCAACTCCTTGTTCCACTTTCCAATGCCACCAACCCTGACATATGACATTTTTTCATGCAACTAAAGAAGATGTAACAACTGTCCTTTAAACTCTTTTCTTCCCAAAACTGTGCCCCCAGGCAAAGAAGTGATTCACTTGCACTTGGGTCCAATTTATTGTACTACATTTGGGGCTCGCCATGTAATCACCTCGAAAATGAAAAAAAAAATCAAATGCAAATTGGCTGTTGCTTTGACTGGCCATTCTCCGCTTTCAATCTGCAGCAGAGGCTCAGATTGCTGGCCATTTTGTTTCTCCAGCACATTCTCAATGTAATTCATCTGTCTGCAACCTACTGCACAAGTAATAGTGCAATCACTTGAGTCAAGTAGGATGTTCGCCTAAGGGGTTGTCTGTCAGTGGGCCTTCAGATGGCTGATCCAAGACCAACATGTTCTGATGTATTGTGGGTCGGTCCTCATAATCGTGCCCCCTCCACCACTTGCTGATCACTACACTGCATAATCCTGGAGGTTAGGGTGGATTCCCTTAATAGAAAATACCTGTGCGTGACATATTTAACATGGTAATGCTGATGCACAAGTAGCCTCTACATGGACCTTGACCAATTGGGGTCATGGTCCAGTGGCACGGAGTGCAAGATGACTGGGGACCTTTCTCTGCTGCAACCTTCCTCCACCTTCACTGCTGTTGTGATGTGTCAGCATCTTCCACCAGCTCTGCCACTGAGGTCCTGGTTGGATTGCTCTTTGTCTGAGACCTTCCCCTTGACTTTACCGCTATGGGAGACCCTACCAGGAACCAAGTGCCAGATGACTAAACTCCAGACAGCACTATTCTAGCGATCTCAGGCACTCACAAGCCTCTCCACCATGACAAGGTGATGATCCTCAGAGAGGACAATGCCTCCTGCAACTATTACAACAAAACCCTACATAAACTTGAGGGACAATACATCACCTTTTGCTTTCTCTGTTCAAATTCAATACTACATTCTGTCACTTCAAGTGACAAAGAAATGGTGGGTGAGCTTAATAAGTATTTTGCATTAGTCTTCACTGTGGAAGGTACGAGCAGAATGCCAGAAATTTGAGGGTGACAGGGTGCAGAAGTGAATGCAGTTGCTATTGCTGAGGAGAAAAGTGCTTGGGAAGCTGAAAGGTCTGAAGGTAGATGAGTCAATTGGGTCAGATGGACCATACTGCAGGGTTCTGAAAGAGGTGGCTGAAGAGAATGTGGAGACATAGGTAATGATCTTTCAAGAATCACTAGATTTGGGAATCGTTCCAGAGGACTAGGAAATTGCAAATGTCACTCCACTCTTTAAGAAAGGAGGGAGGCAGAAGAAAGGAAGTTTATCAGCCAGTTAGCCTGACTTCAGTGGTTGGGAAGATGTTAACATATAACATATAACCATATAACAATTACAGCATGGAAACAGGCCATCTTGGCCCTTCTAGTCCGTGCCCAACTCTTACTCTCACCTAGTCCCACTGACCTGCACTCAGCCCATAACCCTCCATTCCTTTCTTGTCCATATAGCTGTCCAATTTAACTTCAAATGACAACACCAAACCTGCCTCAAATACTTCTGCTGGAAGCTCGTTCCACACAGCCACCACTCTCTGAGTAAAGAGGTGGAATCCTTAAGTCAGGTTAGTCAAACCACAAAAATGGAAGTCAAGAATCTTATTGCTTCTCTATTTATTTGACAAGAAAGGTGAAGTTGTGGGAAGTATACACGATTACTTACGGCTCAAAAGTCAAGTATGAAGCCATGAACTCATTAATATCTTCCTCTGTGAGGGTGCTGAAGTAATCGTCCTTCCTGGCTGTAAAGAACTTACGAGCAGAACAGCGAATCTGTAAATTACATAAGGAGTGTCAAAATATGCAAGAGAGGTGTTGCTAACATAATTATTGCTGAAAAGATTTGTAACATCATAAATTTTGAAACTTTGCCAACAGAAATTTGTTCAAAATATTATAACCTACTCAAATATTGTACATCAAGCTTTGGGATCTTAAACTAAGGATTTTTGTTCAACCTGCTGTGTTACATCAAAGCACTAATTGATACGGTATTAAAAGTCAATTTCATGTAAGAGGATAAAATATACAAAATTATTTTCATCTGTATTTTTTGGAAGCATTTTACAATTCCTGAGATTCCATGTCTTATCCTGAACTATCCTGAATTGAAAACTATGACTTTTGTGCTCAGAAACTACCCATTGAGTCCAAGTGACCAGCAAACATCGGCATGCCAAAACATGGCTCAGTGTCCATAGGAAAGATCAGGAGTACTGTGAGAAATTAGTAATTTAAAATGATTACTCAGTAGGATTGACTGTTGAAGAGAGCAGGTTAGTGTCCTTGTAATACACTGAAGATACCAATTCTGGCCATTGGGTCCTCTCCACCTCCCAGGTTCCATACCCTTCTATTATTACCTCTGCAACATTCACTCTCACACAGGAATGCGTGCTCCCTTTTGATTCTTTATTCCAATTAACCTACACCCAAGGTTCAGGTTACAGTGGCCAATTAACCTATCATCACATCTTTGGGACATGGAAGAATACCGGATGAAGCCCACATGATGAAGGAGCATATGTGTAAACTCTGTGTTTTGAACCACTGAAGGTTGGGATTGAACCCTGATCCCTGGAACTGTGAGGTAGCAATTCTACTAGCTGTGCCACTGGGCTGCACTTACAGTGGCATTGTGAAAGTAAAGCAAGAGAGGACTCGGAAATATTTTATATGCTGCAAAGTACTCAACAACTAATACAGCAGCTGAATTGTCTGGAAAAACTGGGTTAAAGTGTGATTTGAAGAGGCTGAGAAAGAGAAGACCAGTTTCCAAAAAAAAAGATAGCACTGTGATCGTAGCTGCCGCCTCTTGAACCTGGGTTCAGTTCTGATCTCTGATGCTGCCTGTGTGCAGTTCAAACAATCTCCCTTCCCATATCCCAACGACATGTGGGTGGATTGGTGAATTGACCACTGTAAATCACCCAGTGTGTGCAGCTGAATAGGAGAATTTAGGGGAGGTTGATGGGAATGTGAAGAGAATAATTCACAAGGGAAATTAGTGAAGAATGGGGCTGCTCGGTAGCTGGAATAGCATTAGATGGGTGATATGGCCTCCTACTGTGTCATGGCCTCGGAAACATGGTATAAAGTGCATCATAAAGTCTAGCATACAGCAAGCTGAATAGACAGTTCCAAGATGGACATTCAATAAAACTAAATATGTGAACCTAGCTGCTGCAAAAAGCAGCTTCATTCAAAATTATAGAAATAAAATTACCTGATAACTGGAAACATGGGGGTTGTTTGCTAGGGCCTTCACTGCGTTAGGTTCCAGTGTGTCAATGTGGTCGCATGGAATTCCTTTGACAGCAGCCTTCAGTTTACTTTCACATGAAAGATAAAAATATATTTAATCAGAACAATAATGAGTACCGGAAGCTCAATATCTAGAAATTGGATCACATAGTGCCAGGTTTTGATGTCGAACATTTCAATGATAATTAAAACATAAATGAAAATCGAACCTTGTGCAAGTCCCATAAAGACCAAGTCTCTGTGCGTCTGATGCATCAGACATCAAGAATGCTGGAGGTGCCTTGGAATGACACAGCAAAAAAAGACAAGCCTTTCAGCTCACTTAGTGTGCATCAATCATTAAAACTCCCATTTTTTACCAATGTTTCTATTGTTCATTCTATGGGGTTTCTGGTTCTACAGATGTCTGTGAAGAGTATGAATTTCAGGCTGTATACTATATACATTCACTGATATTAAATGATCCTTTGAACTACTAATCCTACATTATTCATATTTTAAATTTCTCTCATTATCATCAACTTCCGCCAGACTAGTCATACAGTAATCCAGCATGGACGCATGTCCTTCAGTCCAACTCGTTCATGCTGACAAAGTTACCCAGAGTCACTACAACTCAGCCACACACCAGGGACAATTTACAGCAGCTGATCAGCCGATCAACCTGTACATCTTGGGATATACTACGAAACAGGAGTACCTAGATGAAACCTATGTGAGATGAGACTATAGTGCGGCATGTGTGATCCTCACCTTCCCTGGCTAACCACGAAAGAAAGATATTTTACAGTGTTTGTTGGGCGAAGAACAGATCTAAGGTTGCCACTGGGAACTCAAGTCACGTTAGGCATGTAGTTGCTCAAATGTTCTTTGAGGCACCCACCTCCAACCTACACCCTGAGAGTCATCAGTCTCCCCACAAGCTTGCAACTCTCAACCACCCTGCACTGCACCTAATCAGAACAACACAAGCACCAGAAACTATTATTGAGGCAAAGATAACAAGTACTTAAAAAATAGTACAGGATTTGGTAGAGTCAACAGGGACTTGTAAAAGGGTGTGGGGGGTGGGGTCATGTTGAATGTATCCATTGGAATTTGAGATCTATATAGTGACTACAAGTTTATGTTGTATTTGGATAAGATGCCTGACAGGAGTTTATTAAACAAAATTAGAGGGTAATAATTTGGGCTAAAATACAAGATGGATCATTGAATGGTTAATGGACAGGAAACCAAGGCTAGGAATAGGTGTTTAAGGAGGCTGTGATTTGTGGGGTACAATAGGGATTGTCACTAGGGCCCCAGCCTCTACTGTTCAAATCCTCTACTGATGCTTTGGATGAGGAGATCAAACGTAATACATCCAGGTATGGTCATGGTGGTACACAGCTGAGTGGCAATATGGTTTGTGAAAAGCTTCAGGGACAAGCTCAGTCAACAGGCAAGAATGTGGCGGATGGACTTTCAGGTGGGAATTGTGAGGTAACCTAATTTGGTAGAAAAAAATAGAAAGTTAGAATTTAAGATAAGGTGCCATGGGAATTCAGAGATGCCCGAGTGTCCTTGTACATGAATCACTGGAAGTTAACATATCAATACAGCAATCTATTGGGTTGGCAAATGTTAGCTTTTATTGTAAGAAGATTTGAGTACAAGAGTAAAGATATATTGCTCTAGTTAAATATGGTACTGTTGAGAATGCATCTGGCATATTGTGTACAGATATGGAATTCTGAGCCAAAGAATGACATGCTTGTAATTGAGAGAGTGCAGCAACCGTTAACCATGTTGATTCTGGATTACAGGTTGTCATGGTACTTGATAGGATAGATATAGGAATGTTATTTCCCCTAGCTGGGATGTCTAGGACAATCTCAGAATAAGCGGCAGGCCCATCAGAACACTGATGAGAAGAAATTTCTTCATCCAGAGATGGTGAATCTTATGAATTCTCTATCAAAGGAAACTGTGGAGGGTCAATTACTGAGAACATTCAAGAAAATATTGATTGAGCTTAGATGTTAACAGAATTAGGGGATATGGGGGTAGTGCAAGAAAGGTAAAATATTATCCATTGCTTTATTGAATAGCAGAGCAGATAGAGAGCTGATTGGACTACTTCTATATGTATTTATCTTGCTCTGATCAACTCACCTGATTCACTGTTGCCCCTTGCCTCATCTCAGTATTGGCAATATCACATAACCAACATTATCTCCCCATATCTGCAGACACTCTCATCTCAATTAACATTAACTACCTATTACTGTAATAACTCTTATAACACCATTTACAACACCTAGATTCTAAGCTCACTTCTCTCAGCTATTATCAAAACAACACAACACCCAACTTTCATCATTAATCTCTGCTCACCACTGCTGACTGATATTTCTACCCAACAATTGTTACTAGCTGTGACCTGATCCCTGTCCCAGGTTTGTCATTCCTCCATAAACCCCTAGATCTAGCATAAGTTCTAGCATTTAATTTATGTCCTTTTTGATCAGCAGTAGAGGAGGATTCAAAGGAAAGTCTATGATGTTGCAAAGCCTGTTCACTTATGTACTTCTGAATTTCCCAGTGCCAGGTTCTTGAACAGCCCTACCAGGAGTTACTTGACTACTATGCCTCTAGTGGGGCAAGACGGTTTCCAAATATATCATTTTATACAATGAATTTGTATATATTTGGCATACTAAGTATTTCATTTTTGCCAAAAAGTTCTTCCAAACACTTATTTCAAATTTCTTGGAATCACATTTAAATACACCTAATGCCACATTGAAATTTAGGATTATAATTATGCTTATCAGTGTTATTCACTACAGAAACTTATCCACTGCATTTAAAAAGGAGCCCATCAATATATATTTAAATTAGAGGCAACACTATGCTAACTGACCTCCAACCCCAACCCACTATCAATCAGTACAAGAAAGTGTTTTCATTTATAAACTTGATTCAGCTGGTACCTATCTCATCTCCAATAATGAAGATTGTGAGTTTAAGCTGTATGCCTGATGTTTGAAGTCACAATCAATGTAAATAAGCATGTGTAAGATTGGGGAAATACTGTTAAGGTGCTATAGTTCAGTGACAATTTTGAACTGTTGCCTTGTCTCAGTAGTCTTGTGGTTGTAAAGAGTATTCAAGGTTTACCTTGGAAATTTTGAGTGAAAGATATATTTTTAGGCTCTGATACTCTCTGATCAGTCAATATGTTATTGTTTCAGACACTCTGCTGAGCACATATAGTAGGAGAGAATAATCAATATGGTAATTCACCCTATTTAAAATGTCTTAATTAAAATGGAAATATATTGTTCAGTTTTATATTTTGAGTTTGTATGAATGTTGTTTTCTTAAAGCAAATATGACTAATCAACTGTAAAATGAATGAAGTTACCAAATGTCGTAAGCCTTAAAAACTAATGATTCTTTGAACAATATCTGTCAAAATAATAAATCTCAATGTCAAATTTTTTGGCTTACCTTATATCTTCGGGTTTCTTGAGTTGGCTTTTAACCTGATTAATTAGAGCAACAGACTAGAAAAGAGCAGAAAAAGGTAAGTTAACTTCAGGAGAATCAGAGAGAAATCATTTCAGTTCAAAAATGAAAACAATCACTGGAATCCTCCATCTTAGCATAATTCAAAGAAAGTATTCCTTTGGGCATCATCCAGAATAACACAGCGATTGTGTAAAACTTTCTAATGGAACACTAAGACAAACTGCTGGAGGAGCTTAGCAGGTCAGGCTGTATCTGTGGAGGCAAAGAAACCAAATGCACCCAAATGCAAAGGGATGGTTAACGTTTCAGGTTAAGACACCGCATCATAACCATCCTGATACAGAGTGTCAACCTGAAACTTCCACCATACACAGATGCTGCTTGACCATTGCGTTCCTACAGCAGCTTCATGTTGCTCCAGATTACACCATCTGCAGTCTCCTGTGTCTCTATGGGACACTTTTATTTTTATTCACAGTAGGAAGTTGAATGCAAACTATAATTGAAGGGCATTGAAAATATATAACTTGAAAGTTGACACTCGGCCCGAAACGTCGACTGTACCTCTTCCTAGAGATGCTGCCTGGCCTGCTGCGTTCACCAGCACCTTTGATGTGTGTGGCTTGAAATTCCAGCATCTGCAGAATTCCTCGTGTTTAAATTTGAAAGTTGAAGTACGTTTGTAGAAAAGATGGACATTTTTCCCAAATGACTACCCTGCCTTTGCGTACTGAGAGGCACACATTCAAATTCTCCAAATGGACCTTTGGGAAGTTTAGGTAGTTCTTTAAAGTCCGCATTTCATCTAGGTTGCATATTAATTTCAAGTTGAAATCCCATTCACTTTGGTGCATTTTCCCATCTTTTGCATTCTCTTACCTGACCCAAGTTCCAAGGTTTATCTTGGCTCAAGAAGTCAATACTAATATTCTTAGTCTGATTCAATTTTTCAACTGGAATCTGTGACACCAGTGATTCAGGAAGCGATTTCAGAACTGAATCAATTTCCACTGAGTCCAAGATCTGTAAAATTAAAATATGTTCCATCAGTTTATGTTCCCATGAGAAACTAGTCAACCATATATGGACTAGTTGCCCAAAAGGTAAAGTATATATGTTTCAAGTAGCAATAAGTGCATTAAGGAATGTGAACAGATGTACTGCTTGAGTCCAGGTGGGACAGGAGGCTATACTTTGCTTGTTCCTCTTGTTTATCAGGTTCACTGCAGCAGTTCTTTATTGCCACAATACCTTACCTAATTTTGGATGAACATTAATTTCCAGCGCAAAGCACTTGTTAGGAAATTTAGGTGGGTAATAGAAGAGACATGTGACTTTGAGTGAAGATTGTTCATTAAAGGAGAGGAAACTAAATAATGGTGCAAATGTGTATTCATCTGACAAGTTTGGAATTAATATTTTTGATTGGTCACTGCAAGGGTCAGTTTTGTTCTCAGAATGTAAGCGTACTATGAAGTTAGCAATATTGTACAGTCTTAAAAGTTACTGATAGTGCAGAAGTAGAATATTTATTAAAGGATAAGGAGAGCTGCAAAATAATTTGCAAAAATAGAGTTCGTGAACTGGCCAAATAAGAGGCTGACACAACTGAAGAGTTCAAATATATAATTCTCAGAAAATATAAAATACCTCTGAATAAATCCATAGGAAAGAGAATATCAAACGTTTAAGTACCAAAAGTAAGTGACAAAATTAAGTTTCTGTGAAACGAAAGACAAACTACAAGAGGAACTTAGCAGGTTAAGCAGCATCTGCAAAGCCAAAGGGATGGTTGATGTTCTGGGTTAAGATACTGTATCTGGACACAGCAATGGTCAGGTTGCCAAAGAACTGGTCCAGATGTTACTGACCATTATCCATCAGTTCCAGAGAAAACCACTGGTAACTGCAATTATTGGTCAGTTTTGTTACTGATTTCTGTGCCTGCACATTGCAGCCATCAAGTGCTGAGTCAGGAGGTTGGGTACATTTGGTCTCTTTCCTTCACAACCACCAGGTAACATAAACCATTCATTTGAAAGCAGACACCAGTTTATATTGAAAATATTGGTGTTGGTATGGGGCTTATTTATTTTAATGTACTTGATCTTTGTATTTGCAATAAATCTAGGGCATTTAACAGCATTTTAACTTTTCTGTTACAGTACTTTTAAATATTTAAATATTTTTCAATGAAAGGTATCTGATCTTTAGAAACATTTAAATGCTGTTCAAAGGCCTTTGACAGCAACTGACTGGAGGACATCAAGGTAGCCAGGAGGTTCTGCGTGAAGTCTTATCATTTTATCGCATGGGGTGGCTACTGCAGCCAAGCCTTCAGGATAATTGGAGCCACAAGGGTCTCAAAAAGTGTAACCTTGGGGAAATTGCAGGGGATGTGCACATGCAGTTGTGGGTCAGCCAGACCATAATCTGACCCATTGTGAAAAGCTTTGAGTGTTGATTTATTTCAAGTGCCCATGTTAGAGCTTGGAAACAGACATCATAGGAAGTAATCTGAGAAATAGAGACTTTTTATTGGGGGAAAAGTGACTTAATAAAATATTTTAAGATGAGTATTTCACATTGTTAGTTGAATGATTATTTCCTTTCTGCAGGGAGGCTGGACCATGCTTATATTGCTACTAAGTTGAGGAGAAATTGGTTAGAGAAATATCTTTACACAGAGTGGAGAGGAATGAATTAGCTCCTCGGTGCAATATAAGCCAAGAATATTTGTTCTTTAAGAGAAAGCACTTACTTATTTGAAGCAATAAAAATACGGGGTATAGGGCAGAGCATGGAGTGTGAGCTTAGTTTTGGATAATTCTAATGAGTACCTGGCATAAGAAATTGTCCTCTGCTGTGGTGCAGGTTTCAGTGTTGCAAGATGGTAAGTGAAAAGACTTTGTCTTTTCAAAGTAGAATACTAATAAGAAAGAATATTTCTTTAAAGAAACAAATTGCCTATTGGTTTTCATTATAACAGGCAAGTTCAAGTTAATTTGATTAGATGAACTCATTTGCTACAAATTAATCAGTTTTGGATTATCAATCTTAACAAGTTCAATCTCCAGCTTTGTGGATCGAACTCCTCTAAGAGATGCAGTCCCTCAGTTACAAAATCCATAAAATGACTTGCCGCTTTCATGATCGACGACTTCTGCACTGGCAACATGCCATTTGGAGACTTTGCCACATCCTTTTGAGAAAAAGAATCCAGGAGATCCCGGCCGTTGAGCTTGCTAAATGTCTTTGCTTCAAGACCAGACACCAGAAGACCCAGATTTTTCAACCCATTAGCTGTGACCTGCAGAAGCAAAAACATTTGCTTTTGATACATTGCTCAAGCTCAGTAAAAATAACAATGTTACACACTGCAACAGCAATTGTATGAATTATTCAAAAGGAATCCAGAATGAAACTATTTAAGATACTGATTTCCATCTTTGCAATGTTTTGCAGACATATCTTTCCATCACACACTGCATTTTGTATGGAATTATATTAAAGGCAATGTGGCATCCTGTGAATAATCTGATATCATATTTCTTTTCGGATGTATTTCTTTTAGAGTATCTGAAAGCTCCTTCTTAGACTTGTTCACCTGCTCAGATGAAATGCAACAGGTAAACACTGCCACTTTCATTATTTTCTTTTGACTTTTCCAATCTTGCCGGTTTTATTTGACCGTTTAAAATGATTGAAGGAAAACCTAATACAATTGCAGACTGTGTACAATTACAGGCCTCATGAAAGGTCTCAGTCCAAAATGTCAACTGTTCATTCCTCTCCACAGATGATGCCCGACCTGCTGAGTTCCTCCAGCATTTAGTGTGTATAACAGGCTGTTTGATTTCTATGATGACTGGTTGTTTTTGTTGTGGTAGTTTACTGAGGAAAGGAAAAGTCCTATCTATAGGATGTATTTCACAACCTCAAGATGGCCAAAAGTTCACTAGATTCAATTAAGTAGATTTGAAGAATGGTTATTTTGTAACTTAGGAGTCAGTTTGATCTGCTCAGTATTTATTGGTTCAATTTCCATCTTCTGCACTATACTCCTTCAGTCCAAAACAATGACAGTCATAATCACCATGCACCAAGGAATTTCCTAAATTATGAAACTCTGCCAGAAATAAAATCAAATGTTGTTATAAACCCATTGATAACGGTACACACGTCGTATCCAGGTTTGTGATACAATGTCATACAATGCATTGTGCTCAGCCTCTGAAATGCTTTGTTTTTGAATTTCCAATGAATTTTAGAAGCAGAATAATATACAGTAGTCAATCTATAGAGTGTTTCATGGTTCAGACTGGAGTTGAATCTCAGTCCTATTATTGTGTTTATACAGAACTTTTATCCAAATTACATCTGAACAAGAAGTCAAAATATCAAATTTTGATTAATATAGGTTTCAGACTTTTCAGTTTCATCTTACCCCAATGAGGGAAATTTGTCATATCCAGTGGTTTGGTTGTAGGAGTCCTTGGTTTACTGAGTTTACTGAGTCAGAGTCATACAGCACAGAAGAAGGTCCTTTGGCCCATGCTAAGACTTGCATCTAAACTAATCCTATTTTCCCTCATTTGGCCCATATATCTCTAATCTATTCCTATTCACGTACGTGTACAAGTACTTATAAATGGTGTTGAGGTTCCTCCCTCAAACACTTCCTCTGGCAATTCATTCCATATCTGGACCATCCTCTGGATGAAAAGTTGCCCTTTGGGTTCCTATTAAATCTCTCTCCTCAAACTCTAAGCCTATGTCCTCTAGTTATTGATTTCACAAACCTGGGGGAGAAAAAAACTCTGTATTTACCCTTTCTATGACCCTCATGATTTTCTGCACACATCATTCTCTTATGTTCCAATGTATAAAGTTACAACCTTCTCAATCTGTTTCCATTTCTCAGTCATTTGAGTCTTCGCAAAATCCTCGTAAATCTCCTCTGTATTCTTTCCAGCTTAATCTTTCATATTGCAAAACTGAGCGCAATATATCTCACCAACATCTTGGATTAGTGAAGGAATTTTGATGAGGTAGACAAGGTCTACAGTGGATCACCAAGAAGCACAACCAGCTCATTACTCAGAAACAGAGACATCAGAAGTCAAAAAATAATGTTGGCAAAAGGGGAGGATTGGTGAGTAGCTGATAAGTGCTCATATTTAGTGAGGTTGTTAAATATAAACAAATTCTGCAGATGCTGGAAATCTGAATTAGTTATTGGCCTAAAGATTGGGCAATCTCTACAAACCAGCAAACGATAATCAAGGAATAAAAGGAAGGGAGGAACTTAAAGCAATGTTTCACTTGAGGTAAAGAATTACAATAGATGGGGTTAAAGCCGTTAGGTATCGTGGACCTGATCATCGATATTCTAGGACTTTAAGGAAGTGGTTGCAGGATTGTGGACGTAGTCCGACAGGATTGGAAAACCACAAGTGTTATGCAAGTTGCTTCAAAAACTAAAGGTTAATTAATGCTATAGAATTTTGGTGTTTATTGCAAGTGATATGGATTTTAAAAATAGGGAAATTTTGATTACATAGCACTCCTGAATTATTGTGTACAAGTTTGTTACTATTCTTACGGAAGGATCTACTTACATTGGAAGCACAGCAGGAAAAATCGAGGCTGATTTCTGAGATAAAGGGCTTGACTTACAAAGAAAGGTTGAACAACTTTAGTCATCACTGGATTATAGAAGAAAGGGATGCAATCTGATGGAAACATATTCTATTCTGAAGAGAATTAACAAGGTGGTGTTGATGGGATGCTTCTCTTGTACAGTATTGCAATATAAGGGGTACAGTTTCAGAAATTAGGAGCCACCCATTTCAGTTGGAAACAAAGAGGAACGTCTCTCAGAAGGCCATGACCTTTTGGAATTCTTTACTTCAAAAAACCATGGAGGTGGGCTCACTAGATATGTTCAAGGTGGCTACTGAGAGATACTTGAAGTCTAAGGGAGCAAGTGGGTTGCAGACACATGGAAACGTAGTAGTTTGTCCAAGATTGGATCAGCAATAACTATAATGAATGCCAGAAGAGGCTTGAAGGGGCCAATAGTCTCCGCTCCTATTCATTATGTTCCAGAGTAATGGTTGAATTACATATACAGTAAAGGTGTAAATTTAATGACAGACTCACATTTTGAGATTCTTTGTACTTTTTGACAAGGACCTTGATTTGACCTTTGGACCACCCCTTGATATCCTTCAGTTCTTTAAGTGCACCAGCAATGGCCATTTTGGAGATATTGGACATTTGACTGACTTTCAGTCCGACCACTAAAGATCCCCATTCTTTTATTTCCCCAGCAGACCATTGATTGACATTAGCATTCTCCACAAGCCTCCGATAGATCTGTAGAAACACACACAAGAAATACATCATGTGTCCTTTTGACAGAAATATAAAATCTGATTAGGTTTTGAAATGAAACATGAACTATATTCAAGTTTATGAGCTATATTCAAGGTGATATCTTATTCACTACCAAGCACTCAACATATCATAAATAGGGCATCACCTCCTTTATCTTCCTTGTGCAGCTGAGCAGTTTGTTCTGCAAAGCCATTACTGCTCCATAATTCAATGAATTCAGCTGATCGACAGGGTAGAAGCATGCTAGTTGACCAAGCCTGCAGATGAAGAATAACAATATATTGGGGTTACAATCTGATTTGATTTCGACTTAGACAGAAAATAAATCTCAAGGCAGCAATTAAATCAGAATCAACAGCAGTTTTCCGAATGCACCAAAGCCCATTTCATTCCAAATTAATTATTGTATTAATATAAATAAATTGAGTAATGTTCTTAAGTAAATGCAGTGAGCTCTCATAGCAAAGGTTATTGGAGCATAAGTTTCTCAGATTGTGCATTTCCATTGAAGTTTTGTGATTCATTGAAGTTCAACAGCTCTGAAACTGTGGTTTCTCTGTAGCAAAAGGGACCATAATCTGGACATGGAAGTTTAACTTAGGGCAGAAGCCAGTTTCATCCTCTGTCTCAGCTCATGGCTGAACCCATTATGCTGACTGCTGGGGCATATGGTATGTGGATGTGTTATGAGAGAGATGTTATGAGATTAATCCTCAGGTTTAGCATATAACTATTACTATTTACAAAGTAAATACACATTCTTTTGATAATATTCTACATTTGGTACCTGACTTCAATATCTAACACAGATGTATATTTTATTGCTATTTGAGGTAGTGTCTTCATGTGAGAGAAGAAATAGTAAAATACATGGACCTTTCCTGTCATGATCGGGTCATATACCAGTGAGGTCGTAAGATATCTGTCACACAATCTTAGTGTGTGCTGGTGTCATGTGTACCAAAGAGTTTTTCACAGTCTATGCCCCGGGCAGGTAAAAGTTAAAAAGACTGCTGTCTGCTAAAGTTATACTTTGACAATCGAACGATATTCTTACTTGGCAATTACTGTGTCTTCACTGATGTTAACTTTGCAAGCATTGAGTCCTTTGAAGAGAATGCGAGCTTGTACTGGTGTAAGATCAAACAGCTTGTCTAAAAGGTTGGATGAAAAGTTGAAAAGCTGACATACCTATAAAGAGTCAAATAATTCAATGCTTAGACAATCTGATAGCACATATGGTTGAAGAAGGACATAGAGGTTTATTTTATTGTTGTGATATGATGTGAAATTAATTGCCCAGGTTAGATTTGTTTCAATTACTTATTCCTCAGGAGGAAAACCAAGCAAGCTACGAGTAAGTGGATTTTGAGGTTTGTTTAACCATTGCCATGCTTTCAATAGTTTGGCAGCGCGAAGAGCAGATATCTCATGTACGCTGCAAAATGTGATAGAGGTTGAGTTTTATCCAATTCAAGCATTAGTAGGCTCGAAACAAAAACATTTTGAAAAGTAAGTGATAGAAAACCAAAAACCAATGTTTCCTAGTAATTAGTGCTGGGAATTAGTGGAGACTTTTTTGTGACTGACATATGGAACACAACTGTTGTTGGTATGGTACTTGCATTAAAGGGCAACTTCATGCACACTTCATTCCCTCTGAGCAGCATTTCAGGCATTTCCCCACTTTCTCAGGTCAGCCAAACATCTTTTCAGGTAACGTAACTTCTCTCCATGAATGTGTCTTTTTCCTTCGCATGTACACCTTGATCTCATCCCACAGCACAACTACTAAGCTGAGGCAAACCAGCACCTCTTTGGAGGCTATTCAGCCATTACTTTGGCAACTAATACCTTCCCATACAACCTCTTGTCTTCTTCTTTTGGCAATCATGCCAATTCTTAGCCAAGAAGTTGCACCAAGGCTCCAAAAATACGTTCAATGTAGCTGGACTTTAGTCCAGATTTGTGGGGTAGGACAGTGTTGATCCGGATCACATCTTCTGCTTCCCCAAACCTACAGGACAATGGATCAGCCTGATATCCAATCACTGCAGAGAGACTCGTTACTCATTCAAATCCTCTCCTCTGCATAGAGCTTCAAACATGTGCTACGAGAACCTATTTCCCTTACTATTTCCCTAAAAGTATTCCTTCTTTTCCTCCTCATGTCTTCTTTTAGGGGAGGGGATGTTTTCTATCCTTCCTTGCTCATTTCATTCTTCAAACTTCATCCTTCTCTTCCTTGGCCTTGCCCTCTCCTCTTTAAAACCCGTCCTATTCCTGAATACCAGTGGATTGCTTCTTCCTCCACTCTTTTCCCCTTCCTTTCTCCACCCCTGCCCTCCTCTAATGTGCATTACTGGTAGCAATTGCATCAGTGGAAAACTCTTAAATGTTTGCTCCATCCAAACAAGAAAACTTGGATTCACTGCAGCTTAGGAGCAGAAATGTCAAAATGTAAAAATTGCAAAAACAAAATGAAAAATATATATAAAGGATGGAAGGAACTTACGAGTATTTAGCAAGCAAAATAAAAAATGAAATCCAGTCTCTGAATAGTTCCAAATATTTAAATACTTGAGTTAAATTATTCTGTAAATAGTCAAAGTGAATGCTTACCACACTTGGTTCACCTTGTGCAATACTCTTGAAAGTCGATGTGGGGGCTTGGACAATGAAACGACCAAGTATGTTCAAAACATCGAGAGTGATCCAGTGGCCTTTACCCTTCCCCTTATCCTTACCCTTCCCTTGATCTGTGAAGAAGAACAGAAAACTAATTACTGATTATTACAACCTTAAAATAGTTATGATTCTAATTACTACAACAGCCTTAAAATAGACGTTCTAGAATTTGACTTATCAACATTTTAATAACACTACGTCCTTCTTGAAAATGTAGGAGACATAACACATATGTTTTTTTTAAATTTCAACAGAACTAAGTTATTATATTGGAGGTGTATTTGCCTTTTAAGCAGGCAACAATCACAGTTCAATTGTTTATGAAGCTCCACAGGAAATCAGATAATAAATGATTCCATAATTTATTTTAATAACTTAGGTGAACATGAAATATTTGGCAGGAAATAGGAGAGTTTCTGCTCTTCCTTAAATTTTGTCTTGTGAAATTACATGCTGATTTGTACTGGCAGACAATATTTTGTGCACTTCTCTGAAAGATTAATCCAAGGATCTCTACTGCTTCATGAACTTACACTAAAAGTTGACACTTATTCTGTGTGTGGTTTGGGTAGGTAGGAAAATCCTGCTCAGATCCTCTGTATATATCTCTGCTTGAACTGTGTACATCTGCCCAAATACCATATTGATCTGTCCCAGTATGGCATATATCTGCCCATGTACCATGTTTGTCTGTCCCTGTACTGCATGTATCTGCCCATGTACCATATTGATCTGTCCCCTTAATATGTACACCTGTTAATGTACAGAACAAAAGTATTTGGAATTGCAGTGGATTACACCTACTTCTGTGTAAATTAAAGGCACATGGATTAACAGGCCTGCATAATCTTATAGATAGGTCCCTCTAAGAGCTTTCCTGTTACTCTGTCCTTTCCTACTTTCTGCAGGTCTCCTTTATGCACCCATTACTGGATCCTGACCTAGTCAATGGAATCCAAATTGCTGTACCTGTCCCCCACCCCAACCGACAGATTCCTGTGGTGACTCTTCTATACCACAGACAGAATTGTGAAGACTTACTGTCAACCTGTGATTCGCTGATGGACAGATTCTTCTTTCAGTACATTATAGACAACCTTGCACCATGTAGCCCTGCCTCACTATGGTCCTTAAACTGTGAAGAATAACAGAGTTCCTCCACTAGCCCCAACATTGTTTCTGTGCACACAAAGTGAACTAGGTCATTTCTACTTTTCACTACAGTTTGGAGGATCAATCAAATGCAGCAACAGGTGTGCCCACATGTAAAATACGATGTGTTCCATTGCCAGGTTAACATTGTTTTTGAAACATGGAACAGTTTTAAGGCCATTTCATTATTACATTGAAGTGTCACAGGGTTAAATTGTTGGTATGAACTTTGCATAAACTATATAAAATATTTATTAATGACAAAGGAGGGAAATAAATGTATTGTAGATAATACAAAAATAGACGGGAGAGCTAGGTGTGAGGTAAATGCAAACTTCAAGTTCCTGGAAGATACTATTTCAGAGGACATGTCCTGGACCCAGCATGTAAATGCAATTGCAAAGAAAGCACGACAGTGCCTTAGGTGTCTGCAGAGATTTGGCATATCGTCAAAAACTTTGACAAACTTCTATGGTTGTGTCGTGGAGAGTATATTGGCTGGCGGCATCACCGCCTGATATGGATACACCAATACTTTTGAATGGATAATCTTACAACAGGTCCAGTGCATCACAGGTAAAGCCCTCCAACCATTGAGCACATCTGGATGAAACGCTGTTGTGGGAAAGCAGCATCCATCATCAGAGATCCTCACCACCCAAGCCATATTCTTTTCTCGCTGCTGCCATCAGGTAGAAGATATAAGAGCCTCAGGACTCACACCACCAGATTCAGGAACACTTATTATCCCTCAACCATCAGGCTTTTGAACAAAAGGGAATAACTACACTCCCCTGTCCATTTATTGAGATATTCCCTCAACCAATTATCTCACTTTAAAGACTCTTTCATGTTCTTGTTATTTATGGCTATTTAATAATATTTGCATTTGCACAGTTTGTTGTCTTCTGTACTCTGGTTGATCTTTCATTGGTCCTGGTATAGTTACTATTCTATAGATTTGCTGAGTATGCCCACAGAAAAATGAAATGAATCTCAGGGCCATTCATGGTGACTTATACATACTCTGATAATAAAATTTACATTGAATATTGAACTTTGAAATATTTTCAAAAAAGATTCAGGTGACTGGATAAAACATTAAGAAGTGAATAATAATAGTGGGAAATGTGAAGTAGTTTGTTTTGGAAGGAGAACATAATGGAGAAAATTTACATAATACATTTGCAGAATGGGATTTGGAAGTTCCTTGAGTATGAAGCACAGAAGTCAAGCATGCTGGTGCAGCAACTAATGGGTAAGGCTAACAAAATGAAGGTTGAGCACCTTCGCTCCAACTGGCGCAAAAGGCGGGATCTCCTGGACTCCACTCATTTCAATTTGACTTTCCATTCCCATTCCAATAGGTCTGTCCGTGCTCACATCTACTGCCACAATAAGGACACACTCGCGTTGGAGGAGAAACACTTCATATTCTGTCTGGGTAGCCTCAAGCCTGGTGGCATGAACACCGATTTCTCTAACTTGCGGTCATTTCTCCGCCTTCCTCCTCTCTTGTTCTCCATTCCCCATACTGGTTTCCTCACCGCTTCCCTCTTCCTCACCTGATCATCATCTCCCCTGGTGCTCCTCCTCTCCTTTTATTTTGTACTGTCTACTGTCCTCTCCTATCAGATTTCTTATTCTTCTGCCCTTTATCTCTTCCATCTACTTAATCCAAGTTTCTCACTTCATCCCCTCTCCCCCTCTTACCCTTTGGTTTCATCTATCATCTGCCAGCTTGTATTCATTCCTCTCCACCCAATGCCTTATTGTGAATTCCACTCCCTTCCTTTCCAGTCCTTATGAAAGGTCTGAGCCTGAAACATTAATTCTTTATTCCCCTCTATATATGCTGCCTGACCGGTTAAGTTCCTCCAGCGTTATGTGTGTGTTGCTCAAGATTTCCTGTATCTGCAGAAACTCTTGTACTTTTAAAAGAATGAAGGCCTTCCTTTTAAGAGGGGTTGCGTAACAGTATGGAAGTCTTACTGCAGCTATACAAGGCACCAGTGAGACCATATCTGAACCCTATAAACAATTTTGGACTCCCTATTTAAAGTAAGACATCACTTCATTGCAGGGTGGTTCAAGGAAGATCCACAAGAGTGATTCCCAGACATAGAGGGATGTCTTATAGGAAAGGTTAAGCATGTTGGTATTCAGCTCATCAGATTTTAGAAGAGTGATATTTGATCTTGTTGAAATATGCAAGCTTTTTATCTTTGGAGCTAGACAGTAAATTCTGAGAGTCTGTTTCCTGACCAGAACCAGAGGCAATGATCTTAGAATACAATAATGCACATTTAAGACTGTGATGAGGAAGAGTTTCTTCTCATGCAAGATTGTAATCTTTTGAAACTGCTTGTCATAAGAACCGTGAGGGTTGAATCTTCGGATGTACCCTTAGTGGCCATTTTATTAGGTACCTCGTAGAACTAATAAAGTGTTCACTGAGTGCACGTTTGTGGTCTTCAGTTGCTGAGGACTATCCACTTCAAGGTTTGACATGTTGTGCGTTCAGAGATGTTCTTTTTTGCGCACCACTGTTTAACATGTGGTTATTTGAGTTACTGTCGCCTCCCTGCCATCTTGAACCTGTCTGGCTATTCTCACATGAGCGCTCTCATTAACAAGGTGTTCTTACCCACAGAATTGCCACTCACTGGATTTTTTTTTGGTTTTTCACACCATTTTCTGTAAGCTCTAGGGACTGTTGTGCACACACATCTGAGATACTCAAACCATCCCATCTGGCACCAACAATCGTTCCATGGACAGATCACATTTCTTCCCCATTCTGATGTTTGGTCTGAACAACAACTGAACCTCATATTCATGTCTGAATGCTTTTATGCATTGAGTTGCTGCCACATGATTGGCTGATAGATATTTGCATTAAATATGGACACCAGCAGGCTCAAGGGACTAAATGATCTATATTTTTTCCTCTTTCTTACGTTTTTGGCTTGATTATGATGTTATGATTGTGTCTTATGCACAGATTCTTTTTGGATGAAAAGACAAAATTGCAAATTTAGTAGTTATTTTAATAAATGAACAAGTAATTCTTGAAAAACTTAGTATAGTAAGAATCATCTGCAAGGAGCAGGTATAACAATTGCAAGGATTGCTTTTTCTCATGACTTCAATATATACAGTATAAAGATTATAATTATTGTTTTATTATAAATTTGACAGTCTATGAAGATTTCATGGGAGATATAGTATATATTTCACCATACAAAGATGTAAATTAAACTAGTTCTCACTGTCGTCCAGAGTACTTTGGTACTGTATTGTTCTTAAAGTGAAACTCAGTTTTTTATTTTGATGAAATTTCTTTTGGTAAAGTGCTGGAATTATCAGATGAGCACATAAATGCTGAGAGTAATTTTAATACATTAATTCCATAGACTCTGCCTGTGCAGACACTCAGAATAACAAAAAAGACAGAGAAATTAACTGCCTTTTTCTCCTTCCTACTTTCTCAGTTGAAGTGTGATATTTTAAGTGTGACATTTCAAATGTGATACCGAGGGGAAATGCTGAAAGCTGAGCAATGGCACCATTTCAAGATTTTTATATAAGTGCATTTATTCATGCTTTCTATTGATCCAGCTGATGTTTGCTGTTTGTTACCTTTATCTTTGCCTGGATCACCCTTTGGGCCTTTATCATTGGTGTTCATTCCATATGGTCCTGATGATTTTGTGTAAATAGCTTCCACCCACTTATAAATCTGCTTCCTGGTACCAGGAATTAGGTTATTGTATTCTTTATTCAGGACCTTCATTCTGTAATGAAAAGTTAATCAGGGTACAATAATAACACAGTAAAAACAAATAAAAGCACTTTGATAAATGATTTTTGGAAGGCTTATACAGTATATATGTATAATGAGTGTAATTGGTGATGATACAAATGAAGAAAATGATGCTCCCTGCACAACAAGACTTAACCAATCACTAAATGCCAATGCACCTCACACCGCTTTATCCCTGGACTCTGCAGCATTAAACTGGGGAATCCATCTCTCTGAACGTAAACCATCCAGGGTTTTCATAGAGTCAGAAATTCTGTTTATTTGAAAGAGGATTCCCAAGAATTATAAGGGAAATGGTAGTTACTTTGTCTCTTTTTATGAGCACAGAGACAATCAGATAGAAGCAGGTGCTTCAAACCATGGCCGCACTGACCACCCATTTGCACTCATCCTGACATTAACCCCATTTTTATTCTCCCCATACTCTCGTCATCTCTTCCCAGATTCTACTACCCACCAACCTGTTAGGAGCAACTTTCAGTGGCAGAGTAACCTACCCACTCGCATGCCTTTGGGATGTGGGAAAAAACTGGAGCACCCAGAGGAAATCCACACATACATAAGGGAGCATGCAAACTCCACACAGACAGCACCTGAGGTCAGGACTGAACCCACATCTCTGGCACTGTGAATCACTGCTGTGTGTGATGCATGAATCTTTTTACAAGACTTCTTCATTATTTAATTCCTTATATTTTAGCTTATGTTTAAATCAAAAATTGGTTTTATCCATTTACTACAATGAGAGACATTTAAAAACTGTTAAAAAATGCTTCTCAATTTTGAGAGGAGTGGGACCCCAGCATTGATTACTTGAAGCCTAATCACTGTAGAGGACACACACCTTTCTATGTGAAGGATCAATTTACCTGGCTTTCTTTATCTGGTCCAGGTATGAGTGGGTAGTGGCAATAGATCACATGCTAGTTCACGTTGCAA
Source organism: Mobula hypostoma (assembly GCF_963921235.1). NCBI lineage: Eukaryota > Metazoa > Chordata > Chondrichthyes > Myliobatiformes > Myliobatidae > Mobula > Mobula hypostoma. The sequence continues at coordinate 31,558,596 of NC_086129.1, read as the reverse complement.
TTAATGACCCCACCAGCATATATGTTCTCTGAACAATGAAGCTGCATGAAAAATGTCTTTACACACAACATGAAGGATTCAAACGAGGGCCCATGTTCCTTGAGGGGTAAACACAGTGATCATAAATATTTTGATTCCCATCCATTGTGGATTTCCAGTGGTTGAGTAAACTGGGAATTCATGGAAGGATTGATTTCTATATTGGCTATTTTTCTAACATATTTTGTTGTCCTTTGCCAATACAAACTATTTCCTGCAAGAAGAACATCATTTATTTATTGGCTAATGTGTGCCATCTTTGTTTGTTGGGATAAAAGAGGCCTTGGGAGTGTGTTGATTGTACAGCAGGTCATATCATCCAACCATTTCAAGTAAAAGTTCAAGTTTAATTGGCATTCAACCAAATATCAATACTCATGAATAGAGCCCAATGAAAGAGTGTTATCATCCAACCAACTGGGTTCCAAACCTCTAAAGGTTGAAGCAAAACATGAACCAGGCACATTTCACCAGATGACCCCACCACCCCAAATTTTCACTATATTCATCCCCCTCAACCTACGATCTTTGTTAATATAAAGGCACATGGGCTTAAGGAAATTAGAGGACAGAAGAAAAGAACAAGATAAAGATAACATATTAAAATATGGTTTATTTCTTAATTATGCATCATTATGCATTCAAAAAAATTTTGTCGTAAGAAGTCCTGCAACACTTACAGTTTCCTCAGATTGGAAAGACTAACAGTAAGGTTGAATGATTTGACGCAACCTGGACTCAGAGTGCTGATCGATTCTGTAAGGCTTTCAGGAAAATCCGTGATATTGCCTGGAGCACTGAGGTTGTTCCGTAGATCCTTTTCCCATCCATGACATTGGTCCAACCTCTAGAATTTAGAATGCAGAAAATGTTAAATTGTACAATTTCAAATACCTTTGGAAGTGGAAGAAATTATATAATCACGATATGGTTTGTCTTATATTCGCTGTAATCTATACAAGAATATAATATCTTATACATTTCATTTAGATTTTGCTATATTGTTACACATTCTTTGTTTTCAGATCTCTCACATATCTACAGCAAGACTCCCCAGAGGAAGTTCATCCTATCATGTATTTTTTAATTAGCAGTTAGCTCTTTGAATATGCATTAATATTTCCCCCTCATTTTATTTACTCCCAAATATGCCAATTCTTGGATACAATTGTTTGCCTGTTTTCAGGCCCCATGACCCTAACGTATTGAGCTCTAATCATTCATCCCTATGATTTTTTTTTCTGGTGCAAAATTGAACCTAACAACTGTTTCAAAAAGCCTCAAAATTAAACCGTGAAATCTGTTATTACCAGTTTTAGAACAGCGTTGGTGGGCGGACGCAACATTTTGGAGCAATGAGAAGTAGGAGTTAAGTTTCCGACGTTATTAATTTCTTTCCTCATTTATCTAACCTCATGAAGCAGCCCCTTAAACAGTTGCTTCATGCTACAATTAGCCTGCTGGTCAAATTTCAGATAGGAATGGCTCTCAGTGTCAACATTAGAGTAATTTTCACTCTCAAGCACTTTGCCTCGGGAACCTTGTGGATGCCTCTGCTGATATCTACATTTTAGGCAATTCCTTACATTTGAAGATGACTTAGTTCTAGCTTTGGGGATTCCACAGTGGCTAATGAGGCTACTTCAGGACCTGAAGACTCTTCACAAATGGTTCGGAAGGTGCAGACAGATGTATAGTAGTTAGTGAAGTGGTAACCTCCTTCCATGAAGGCCTGCTTCAGGGGCCTGGGCATGTAAACACCATGGCCTTCCCAAAAGAACAGATTGACTAACTGGAGCCTCAGCACTGGAAGTGTTAGCCTGGGACAGGTCACTAACATTGATTTGCTTATCCTTCCGATCAATTTTGGGGATTTTATGGAGACAGCATTAGCGGTACTTTTCCCATTCTTTGGAATACTGACTGCAAGAGGTCCAAGTCCTAGAAGCAGACAGGATAGGGATTACTTGTTTTGGTACACTGTAAATTTTGTGCCAGGTATGAGATCTTTATCTTCATATGGGCTTTCCATCAACTGAGAAAAGGTTTTGCTGGTGCATTGAAGGCAGTGGTGAATTTCATCATCTCCAACTGTTGTTTCTGAGAATTGACTCATGAGATATGTGAGAGATGGTGCATGTTTCCAACAACTCACTATGAACCTGTACTGTTGGAGGCAGTGTCGTATATTAAGGGCAGGTCAGTAGTGAATCTTTTTCCTGTGGTCATTGACTAAAAGTCACACATTGTCATAGACTTCACAGAATGAGCCTGTGATGGCTTAAGTTTAGCCTCCAAATGTGTGCAATCAGGGCATTGCTTCTACTCGACAACTGAGGTTCAGATTGCCCTGATGGATGTATGACCTTTTGCTGATCTCCACTGCAGTGCAGAAGTCAAGATTAGCTCTTCTGCTAAAGTGGGAATCCATTATCATGATTATTGCAATATGTGCATTCACACATGCAATGAGCATTTGACAAAACTGCATGTGTCCCAAAAGAGCTGGTACTTATGGAAGGCACTAAGGCCTTTAGAGGTTCAGTCTCCAAACCTCCAAATACCTTACCACGGAACTGCTTACAAAAAGTAGTGGATACACCATCGTGGGTAAAGCCCTCCCATTGAGCACATCTACACAGAGCACTGTTGAAGGAAAGCAGCATCCATCGTCAAGGACCTGTCCCCCCCACAAACCTTCCAGGCTATGCTTTCTTCTTGCTGCTACCATTAGGAAGAAGGCACAGGAATCTCAGAACTCACACCACCATGTTCAGCAACAGCTATTACCCTCAACCATCAGGCTCTTGAACCAGAACGGACAACTTGACTCACTCCATCACTGAAGCGTTCCCACAAACTTATAGACTCACTTTCAAGGACTTTTCATCTCATGTTCTTGATATTTATTGCTAATTTATTATTATTATTATTATAATATTTTCATTTTTTCTCAGCTCAAGCCGGTAAAACCTGAGGTATGGGTACTTCCAAGCACACTCATTTCTCAATTGCTAAGAACATTCTGAATCATCCAGAGGCATTTTGTATTATGGCTTTTTGGAGATTATTCCTTTTTTCTTTCTTTTTGTACTTGGACGGTTTGTTATCTTTTGCACATTGGTTGTTTGTTCTATTGGGTGGAGTCTTTCAATGATTCTATTGTGTTTCTTGTATTTACCATAAATGCCCGCAAGAAAATGAATCTCAGCATTGTATATAGTTGAATATATGTACTTTGATAAATATTGCTGTGTAGGATTAGATGTTTAATGCTATTTTGTAGTGACTTTGGGATGATACCAGTTGTAGATATTACTATCGGGACAATGTACAGTGTACCCTGTTCATGTTCCATAGTATTTCAATTTCATCTTTTAATTCAGCACATTTCTGGTGCTTAAAGTGTCAGACTAGAAAATGCCTCAGTTTATTTTGATAACGGTGGCTGTTCCTCTTTTGTTGTTAATAAATAGGTTGAATATAGTCCATCAATGTTTCATCAGATGTTGTAGGAATTTCACAAGCATTGGGTATACTTTATACATATTTTTTATTAAGCATGAGCATGGGAAAGAATCAAATGACTTTTAGTAGACAATATAACAACGTGAAAGGTTTCTGTTTTTCCCCTGGCCTGATTTAGAATTACAGAATCTATTATCAGTTGTTCTGTGCATCCTTTCACACCCTTACGGCATCCTTTCTGCTCTTCTGTCAGAATATTGTGGTTACCTAAGTGACCGGAGATCAGTTGTGAGACGCATGATGTTACAATTGTCCATATAGCTTGTAAACACGTAATAGGAGAATATTTTGATGGGTCATTTCTGATTTCTCCTTGAGGTAACAGACTATGGAATTAAGGGAAACAAGTAGTGAGATCATGGAAACTGTACAGATCGTAAAGGAGGAGGTCCTTGCTGTCTTGAAGAAAATTAAAGTGGATAAATCCCCGGGACCTGACAGGATGTTCCCTTGGACCTTGAAGGAGATTAGTGTTGAAATTGCAGGGGCCCTGGCAGAAATATTTAAAATGTCGCTGTCTACAGGTGAGGTGCCGGAGGATTGGAGAGTGGCTCATGTTGTTCCGTTGCTTAAAAAAGGATCGAAAAGTAATCTGGGAAATTATAGGCCAGTAAGTTTAATGTTGGTAGTAGGTAAGTTATTGGAGGGAGTACTAAGAGACAGAATCTACAAGCATTTGGATAGACAGGGACTTATTAGGGAGAGTCAACATAGCTTTGTGCACGGTAGGTCATGTTTGACCAATCTTTTGGAGTTTTTCGAGGAGGTTACTAGGAAAGTGGATGAAGAGAAGGCAGTGGATATTGTCTACATGGACTTCAGTACGGCCTTTGACAAGGTCCCGCATGGGAGGTTAGGAAAATTCAGTCGCTAGGTATACATGGAGAGGTGGTAAATTGGATTAGACATTGGCTCAATGGAAGAAGCCAAAGAGTGGTAGTAAAGAATTGCTTCTCTGAGTGGAGGCCTGTGACTAGTGGTGTGCCACAGGAATCAGTGCTGGGTCCATTGTTATTTGTCATCTATATCAATGATCTGGATGATAATGTGGTAAATTGGATCAGCAAATTTGCTGATGATACAAAGACTGGAGGTGTAGTAGACGGTGAGGAAGGTTTTCAGAGCCTGCAGAGGGACTTGGACCAGCTGGAAAAATGGGCTGAAAAATGGCAGATCGAGTTTAATACAGACAAGTGTGAGGTATTGCACATTGGAAGGACATACCAAGGTAGAACATACAGGGTTAATGCTAAGGCACTGAGGAGTGCAGTGGAACAGAGGGATCTGGGAATACAGATACAAAATTCCCTAAAAGTAGCGGCACAGGTAGATAGGGTCGTAAAGAGAGCTTTTGGTACATCCCTTTATTAATCAAAGTATTGAGTATAAGAGCTGGAATGTTATGATGAGGTTGTATAAGGCATTGGTGAGGCCGAATCTGGAGTATTGTGTTCAGTTTTGGTTACCAAATTACAGGAAGGATATAAATAAGGTTGAAAGAGTGCAGAGAAGGTTTACAAGGATGTTGCCGGGACTTGAGAAACTCAGTTATAGAGAACGGTTGAATAGGTCAGGACTTTATTCCCTGGAGCGTAGAAGAATGAGGGGAGATTTGATCGAGGTATATAAAATTATGATGGGTATGGATAGAGTGAATGCAAGCAGGCTTTTTCCACTCAGGCAAGGGGAGAAAAAAACCTGAGGACATGGGTTAAGGGTGAGGGTGGAAAAGTTTAAAGGGAACATTGGGGGGGGGGCTTCTTCACACAGAGAGTGGTGGGAGTATGGAATGAGCTGCCAGACGAGGTGGTAAATGCGGGTTCTTTTTTAACATTTAAGAATAAATTGGACAGATACATGGATGGGAGGTGTATGGAGGGATATGGTCCGTGTGCAGGTCAGTGGGACTAGGCAGAAAATGGTTTGGCACAGCCAAGAAGGGCCAAAAGGCCTGTTTCTGTGCTGTAGTTTCTATGGTTTCTTATGTTACGTACCCCGTAACTGGGTTGCCAAACCAGCAGAAATGGATCACTCAGTTGGAGTCTGGAGTACTAGAACTAAGAAAGTTTTATTAAAGAAACAAGCAACACAGTAATCGAAAGGATAATAAATGCAACAGTTCAGTGATGATAAACACACATGTGCACAGAATTAAGATAACAGCATCAATCAAGCTCTATCGTTGTCTAGGGGTAAATGACCAATTTCAAAATGACTCAAAGTTCAGTCCAGTTTAGTAGTTCAGTTCGCAGTAATCGTTGCCATGGCGATGGACAAGGTGGGGGAAGAGAGACAGAATAGGAACAACTGATCATTCAGAACACTGCTTCACTCACAGACCAGCGGGATGGCTCACAGACCAGCGAGATGGCTCACAAACAGCTTTTGGGCAGGTCCTTGGTGATGTCACCTGAGGTCACCGACTGTGACCCCTCCTCCAGATGCGGTCGATCCTCTGCAGTGAACCCGGCACCCAGGCAAGGGCGGACACACACCGGGTTCCCGCTGATCGTACCTTTCCACCCTTGTCGTTGTCCGGTACTTCTCACCCACTCGTGAGAAGCGCACCGCTTCCAGGGTCTCGTTACCTCGGGTGGCGTGTGTGTCTGTCTTAGCGAACCTGTCCCTTTTTATCCCCCTGCTGGGGCATCGCCTGTCCATCACTTCAAACAGTTCAGGGTTCAAAGGGGGGAGCCACTCCAGACAGCTCTTCCTCCCACATCCCTTCATTACACATCTCCAGACGCTGCTCCATTGTTCCTTATCTCTCCTTCCCCTGAGGGCAGGTGGCAGACCAACTGCTGATGCCACTGATGCTAGCCCAGGCCAGCAAAACATCTTAATTTTATGTGTATTCTCGTAACACTATGTTTTATCTTCTATCAAAATTTTGAGCACTTTTTCAGGATTTTTAAGACAATTGTTAATACGTATGGATGAAGGCAAGTAAATTTTCATACCAATAATTATGAATATTATCACTGCCAATACTTTACCCGTTGTGGTATTTTTTTTACAACCATTTTAGCATATCCATTGTAACTTCAGGTGTCTGCATGTATTCAATTGTGTGAGTGTGTTCATTTTCCTCCCTAATCCAACATGCTTCTTAATTGCATGTTGCCCAGTTTTATTAGATATCAGACCGAAAGTTCATTACCTTTGTTGGTTATTCTGTGTTAAGCTTGGTAACATATTGGTGCATCGAATTTAGTTTCAATGTCCTGTATTAACCTTTTTCAGTGTTTCTGAACTGATAATTCTGTTTTCTTCATCTGACACATTTCATGTATCTATTTTGTTTGTCTTTGTATACACCAAGCGTTTCTTTTAGTGTATCTGTAAATTCTACAATGTTTTGTTAGGTTGATCACATTGTGTATGGATCTTATATTTCCTTAGCTTTTCTCTTAACTTTCTTGCTCTGGTTATTCATTTTACACTCCATTAGGTGGAGTATTATTATTCCTTTTTTCTTTCTTTTTGTATTTAGACAGTTTGTTATCTTTTGCACATTGGTTGTTTGTCTGTTCTCTTGGGTGTGGTCTTTCATTGATTCTATTGTATTTCTTGTATTTATTGTAAATGCCCTCAAGAAAATGAATCTCAGCATCCTATATGGTTGAATATATGTACTTTGATAATAAATTTACTTTGAATTTCTTGGTAAGTTACTGCTATATATTAAAAAGAAACTACCTTTTGTGCTCTGGTCTTATGAAGCCCACACAAGCTCCTCCATGAACACCCCCCCTCCACCAGCTCTGGCACCACCCTCCCTGTAACATGCACCCATTTCTTGCCAAAACCTCACTGAAGGAAAGGAACTGGTCTGCATTGTGATGTGCCCTTTAGAGGACTCCTTGAGCTCAGAGCTGTGAGGAGAAGTGGACAGGTTTTTGGTGCCATCTCTTGGGTCAGATATCTTCCACCTGTACTTGTTTTGCATTTATTTCCAATCTAATGAAATTGGGACCACTTGCTCTTTCACAAGCTTTCTTCTGGTCATTTCTGCCACTTAAATTTAGGATAGTTCCATCCTGCCTGAGTCTCTTTCTTCTTGCCCTTCGATATTAACATGTTAACACTATCTTGAGAAGACAACTCTTCTACCTGCCACTTAAATGCTGAAAGCACATAGCAATGTGATACATGGGATGCCATTCAGCATTGTGGCAGGAAGTTGTCTAGAACTCTCCACATTAATGCAGGAGAGGTGTGTCTGAGTCCTTAAAAAACATTTGACTTGTGGCTTCGGTGTTTTTAAAAGTGTGGTTTTTTGCGACTGGGCAGCAATGTTGTGATTCAGATCTATGTAGTTGAACGCCTTGCCGGAAACAAATTTTAGATTTTGCATTGATGTTGATATCAAGTGGACTAACTGGTCGCCAGAAGGCCAGTGACAGGATTTGCAAAGAATGTGCAAACTCAGTGAATATAACATTAATATGTTTTACAGCAGTTTCTTTAGCAAGTTGAAGAGATCAGTTTCAAGGCTGAGGTATCAGTGAAATATTCAACCACAACATAATCATAAACAACAGGAATTCTGCAGATGCTGGAAATTCAAGCAACACACATCAAAGTTGCTGGTCAATGCAGCAGGCCAGGCAGCATCTCTAGGAAGAGGTATAGTCGACGTTTCAGGCCGAGACCCTTCATCAGGACTAACTGAAGGAAGAGTTAGTAAGAGATTTGAAAGTGGGAGAGGGAGGGGGAGTTCCGAAATGATAGGAGAAGACAGGAGGGGGAGGGATGGAGCCAAGAGCTGGACAGGTGATTGGCAAAGGTGATATGAGAGGATCATGGGACAGGAGGGGGGGAACCAGAGGATGGGCAAGGGGTATAGTCAGAGGGACAGAGGGAGAAAAAGGAGAGTGAGAGAAAGAAAGTGTGTATAAAAATAAATAATGGATGGGGTACGAGGGGGAGGTGGGGCATTAGCGGAAGTTAGAGAAGTCGATAATCATGACTTATTAACATTGTGAAATCATAAAAAAGGGTTATTAGCCACTCCTCTAGCTTAGCAAACAGTGCAGAGTAGTAATTAAGCCAGGTACCTATTTGAAATATGTAAGTTCTCTGAATATTCTGCACAATGAAATCAGAGACCATTTTTAAAAACATTCAAAACAATTTTTCTGCATTTAGGTAGGAATATTTTCCCCTTGTCTGCATTCAGTAAGGAACTGTACTTACCAGCCCTGTTCACCAAGGGGACTTGTTTATGAACATTTAATGCAATTTTCAATGTAAAAAAACTACAGATATTCATTTTCCAGAATAACAATCATTAAAGACCAGTACTGGTAACCTGAACACCTTGCTAAGAATGTAGCCTGAATCCATGGCATGCAAAATAATTACTTCTTTAAAGGGAATGTGATGGTCATCAGTTACCTATTGCACTATGTTTTCTTATACTACAAGATACTCATTTTAACAAATTTATCGGTGATTTGAATTGCATGCTATTATTATCTTATTAGGCTTGCAGGCAGATTTCCTGGCTTTATGAGCACTGTAATTACTAAGCAATTATTCACTGTTACAAAACTGCAATCATTACATTATAATCAACACAGTCTGACAGGCAACTGTTAAAATACCAGCATTTCCAGGTGTCATCAATAATTAACCCTTATTGTGCTTGCCACAGCCTTGAATTGTTCTGTTAACTGGAAGCAGTGCCTTTTATTACATTAGTTACACATTATACATTTGAAGGATTTAATCAGTAAAAGAGGGATATTCAATCTAAAATATTCATTAGGGCAACAAACATTGGGAAACAAAGGCACCATCTTTCCCTCTTCCCCCCACCATTCCAAACCCTATTTTTGCCATGTGACATTGAGAGACAGTCTCATTGCAATCACCTCACCCATCCTACAATCCCTTTGCATTATAGCCACCATCTCAAGCTGAAACAGCCTCTTCACAATGATAGATTCCTCCATTTCTGAGCTGGCCTTCTGACCCCATATGTTCTTGAACACAAAAGTTGCCTACTTCTACCTCCATAACATCACCCATCTCCATCCCATCTAAACCTGAAATCTTTGTAAATGTTAATCCTGGCTCAACTATCAAACGGGTATTCTATAATCCTTCACTCATTATAAATAATTTTGCTGTGCTCTTTTATTCACTTCAACATGTCTTTTCTTCACCATCTTGAATCCCATAACCAGCTTCTATTTCACTATGCTTTCATCAGTTTTTAAAGACTTCTTTAGCTTTACTCATTTGTCTTAGTTTTCCGTGTTAACTAATATATCCATTTTTGGTTTAGTGTCCAATTCTGTGATGATCTGTGGATATTTCCTAATGTTAGAACAGCAGTATGAATTAAAATTGCAGCAGTATTAACTTAACATTGTTGAACATGTAATTAATTTGAGATCTCTTAAAGAACTAAGAGATGAACAAAACACCAGATGTTGTTAAGATATTAGGTAGAAAGTTTCTGGATTAACCCATAATCTATTACATACAGTAATACTGTACATCAATCGGGTGCTTTACCTGTATAATGTGCCTCTGGATCTCGGCAAGGCTATATCAACCGGTGCCCCTATTTTCAGTTTCATTACCCAGCGACTTGAACTGTCATTATTTGAGATTGAATGGCAAGTGAGATCAGAATCAGTGAGAAAGGTGAACAATGTGTGAACGCCATTCAAGTTCATAGATAAAGAATAACAACATTGTAAGGTCTCAAGAGAGTTAGTAAACAAATTGTCAGGTTCTTCAGCAGGTGTAAAGAGAAGGGAGATGGAGATCATCTTCACCCTTACTCATATCAAATTTCATTCAGTTGCAATTCCCCTGCATTTTTGACATACATAGGCTCTTGTTTAAGAATGCATTGATTTTAAAGTTCTCACTAATGTTTTATGAAACAAAATAAAATTATTTCTTCTTAGCCTTATAATCACTGCTGCCACATATCCTTCAAGGTATCTACACTTGTCCAATTCTCGGCTCTAAATTATTCAACCATAAACAGCTAAGTTTTCAGATACCAAGGCCCCAATCTCTGGAGGTAGTTCCCAAAACCTCTCTAAACTCAACACTACTTCATGAAGATGATTCTTAAACCTGGTTTCCTTTATCAATCTTTTGACTCACAAAACTAGGTGGCTTAATTGCTGGACTTCTATTCATATTATCTCTGCAAAGATCCACAGGGTTTCTTGTCACATTAAAGGTAATATACTGTACTGAAGTAATTTTATGTATTACACCATACTGCTGCTGCAAAAAGAAACAGATTTCATGATATATGTGAGTGATGATAAACCTGATTCTGATATGGGTGTCTGTTGTGGACTGAAACTGGGAAAGAGGCAGGGAGAGGGGAGGAAGTTGGAAGCACCAGAGAGACATTCAGTAATGATTAATAAACCAAATGTCTGGAATCAAATGACCTTGCCTGGTGCCTCAGGGCTGGGTGTGTCTGCTCCCGCGCCAACCTCCGCGCCTGGTACTCCTTCTCTGCTACCTGCCCCACACACCAGCTCCACCCTCACCGTTCCCAACATCTTTTGCTCCCACCAGATTTACGTACTCACTGTCCGCTCCACGTTGACATATACAGTAACATACAAATGTATGTTTCTGTGGTCTCATCCAGGAATGGTAGATCTCTAATTGGAAATGCGGTACTCATGCAATGTATGTTGTTGTCTCAAGCCAGGTGTCAATGAAGGGAATTGCAAAAGGAATCTTTCTCAATTCTGCTTGCTAAAAAATGTGACTGAAAGGTTTCAGTACTGTTGGCAATCAAGTGAGTTAGTTTTATTGAGGGGTCCACAATAGCAGAACTCCATGAGCTTGTTGCTATACAAGATCAAAGCAAGCAGCTCCAGGGAACTAGCTGGTGGAATGCATTATGCTGAAAGACCCACTTTTCTTCATTCATATTCACTGCCTGAAAATTTGAGTGAATTACGTTACCTTTTTTGAGTCTTTACCACTTCTTTGAGAAGCCACTGTGAATGTCAAACAAGATACGAATGTTAGTAACATCGGGGAAAAAAAATTGCTATTCATGCACTGTTGTTCATTGATTTATTTGTAATACATAAACATGTCTGCATAGATACATGTTGAAAAGATTCCGAGGTTCTTTAATCTTCTAATCTATAGGGTAAGTAACAAAGTCAGTGTTCCATGACAGTTTGATGGATGATAACACACTAGATGAAGAGACGGGTCAAAGTTGGCGTATTATTCCACTTAGTTGTATTTTAGCACCAGAAACTGATGTCAATAATAACCTCTAATACAGTCAAAATAGATATTCTCGAACCAAAGGAAGACTGTTCAGGGATTTTGAATTAAACCCAGGTCAGTTTTAGTGTCTACTGATTTGCTAAAGAGCCTGAAGTAAAATCATTGCTTTTATTTATATAAAATCAAAAGTAAAATCCCATGCTATGCAGAAACCAACGTATGGAGGATATGAGAGGTCATAGAGCCATAGGAAAGTACGGCACAGAAACAAGCCCTTGGGCCCATCTAGTCTGTGCAAAACCATTTAAACTACCTGCTCCGGGACCATAGCCCTCCATACCCCTGCCATCTGTGTACCTATCCAAATTCCTCTCAAACAAAATTGATCTTGCATGCACCACTTGTGCTGGCAGCTCATTCCACACTCTGATTGGAGAAGTTGCCCCCATGATTCCCTTAAACATCTCACCTTTCACCCTTAAGCCATGTCCTCTAGTTGCAGTCCCACTCAACCTCAGTGGAAAAAGCCTGCTTGCAGTTACCCTATCTATACTCTGCATAATTTTGTATACCTCCTATCTAATCTCCCCTGAATCTTTTACGTTGCAAGGAATAAAGAGCTAACTTATTGAATCTTTCCTCATAACTCAGGTTCTCCAGTCCCTGCAACGTCCTTCTAAATTTTCTATGTACTCTTTCAACCATATTTACATCTTTCCTGTAGGTGGGTGACCAAAACTGCACACAATAATCCAAATTATACCTCGCCGATGTTACATACAATTTCAATATAACATCTCAACTCCTGTACTCATTACTTTGATTTATGAAGGCCAAAGTGCCAAAAGCTTTATTTATGACTCTATCTACCTGTAACACCATTTTCCATGAACATTTGGACCTGTACTTCCAAATCCTTTTGTTCTACAGCACTCTACAATTCACTGTGTAAGACCTACCCTGGTTGGTCGTACCAAAGTACAACACCTCACACTTGTCTGAATTAAATTCCAACTACCACTTTTCAGCCCATTATTCCAGCTGGTTGAGATGTCACTAAAGGCCCTGATATCCTTCCTCACTGTCCACAACACCCCTAATCTCAGGGTCATCCACAAATTTACTGATCCAGTTAACCACATTATCATCCAGATCATTGATATCGGTGACAAACAACAATGGACCCAGTACCGATCCCTGCGGCACACCACTAGTCACAGGCCTCCAGTAGAGAGGCAACCATCTACTATCACTCTCTTACAAAGCCAATGTCTAATCCAATTTACTACCTCATCTTGAGTGACAAGTGACTGAACCTTTTTGACCAACCTCCCATGTGGGACCTTGTCAAATGCCTTGCTGAAGTCCATATAGACAACATCCACTACCATGCCTTCATCTACTTTCCTCGCAACTTCCTTGCAAAGCTAAGAATACCTTTCAATAATTTTCCCACTGCTGATGTCAGGCTCACCGGCCTATGATATCCTGGTTTATCCTTAGAGCCTTTTTTAAATAGCAGAATAACAGCCAGGAGACAGGGCATGAGCCCATGATTGACTCCATTTCTCATTGATTTTCCTGATTAAAGCATTGAACATGGCAGAGAGTGGAAAGTGAGTGGGTGCTCGGCGCCATCTGCCTGGTCTCTCTGTCTCTCTCATTCGTTGCTGCTGGAGGAAGGTGCATGCATTTCGCCAGTCCCTCTCTCCCTCTCGCTCGATGTTGCCGGAGTCTTCGGTCTTGGCCAAGGTTTAATCGACGCGGTTTGTGGATTGGATTCTGCAGTTCATGTTATGTATGTCTCTCGTTCCTGGTTACTCCTTTTTAATTGCTATCTTTGCGCGATTTTGATCGAAGCGGACTGGCTGTGCGGGCTGCAGTCAATGAAAACAGAGCTAAATTGAACTGGACTGAGGTAAACTGAACATTCCTGGACAGTTTCATTGACCCTGTGGTTTGATGTTTTATATTCTGTGTGTTTTACACTTGTTTTTTTTTGCCATTTGCGCAATTTGTTTTTTTTTCTTTGCGCGTTGGATATTTGATGTTTTCTTTCCAAGATGTTTTTGTTTCATGGCTGTCTGTGGGATGAAACATCTTAGGCTTGTATACTGCAGACATACTTTCATAATAAATACACTTTGAATCTTTGAACATTAGCTATCCTCCTATCATCCGGTGCCTCACCTGTTGCTCAGGATGATTTAAATATCTGCTACGGCCCCTGCAATTTCTGCACTAGCCTCCCACAGGGTCCAAGAGAACACCTTGTCAGGATCCAGGGATTTATCCACGCTAATTTGCCTCAAGACAGCAAACACCTCCTCCTCTGTAATCTGTATAGGATCCACGATCTTGCTGCTGCTTTGCCTCACTTCTATAGATCCCGTGTCCAGCTCCCAAGTAAATACAAATGCAGAAATTCCATTTAAGATCTCCCCCATCTCCCTCGATTACTATCCTGGTCTTCCAGAGGACCAATTTTGTCCCTTGCAATCCTTTCGCTCTTAACATATCTGTAGAATCCCTTAGGATCTTGCTTCACTTTGTCTGCTGGAGCAACTCATATCTTCTTTTAGCCTTCCTGATTTCTTTCTCTTCCTTTTTCATATTCCATAAATACTTAATTTGTTACTACAGCTGCTATGCACCTCCCTTCTTATCTTAATGAGGGGCTCAATATTTCTTGAATACTGAGGTTTTCTAAACCTGTGATCTCTGCCTTTTATGCTTTGTAGATTCAAAATTTCACTTTTGAAGGCCTCTCACTTACCAGGTACACCTTTGCCAGAAAACTGCCTGTCACAATCCACACTTACCTGATCCTTTCTGATACCATCAAAATCGGCCTTTCTTCAATTTAGAATTTCGACCCGTAGATTAGACCTATCTTTTAACATATTTACTTGAAAACTAATGGCATCATCATCACTAGATGCAACCTGTTCCCCTACCCAAACCTCTGTCACCTACCCGCTCTCATTCCCTAATAGGAGATCAAGTATTGCACACTCTCCCATTGGGACCTCTATGTACTGATTAAGGAAACTTTTCTGAACGCATTTGACAAATTCTATCCTATCCAGTCCTTTTAGAGTATGGGAGTCCCAGTCAATATGTAGAAAGTTAAAATCACCTACTATCACAACCTTATGTTTCTTGCAACAATCTGCAATCTCTGTACAGATTTGTTCCTCTAGATCCCACAGACTGCTGGGTGGTCTATAATATATCCCCATTAACGTGGTCATATCTTTCTTATTCCTGAATTCCAACCAGAAAGCCTCACTAAATGAGTTTTCCAGTCTGTCCTGACTGAGCACTGCCGTGACATTTTCCCTGACTAGTAACGCCAATCCCTCCATTAATCCTTCCCACTCTGTCGCACCTAAAACAACGGAACCCCGGAATATTGAGCTTCCAGTCCTACCCCTCCTGCAACCAAGGTCATTAGTGGCTACAACATCAAAATTCCAGGTATTTATCCATGCCCTGAACCCATCTACCTTTCCTCAAACACTTCATGCATTTACACAACCCAGAATATTATAGGTTGATAGGTTCTGCTAATTTCCCTTGCAGTTCTCACCCAAAATTAGCCCAATGAACACTATTGATTAAGGAATTGCAAGAACATAACTTCATATTGTCTCATGACATCGAGGAAGACCGTTTAGCCAATCTGGTCTGTGCGTCCTTCCATCAATCCCATCAATTCCATTTCTCTCCCAAGGTGCTCTTTCTTCTACCATCTTACCTAAACTATCTGGGGATAATTTACAGCTGCCAATTAACCTTATAGCTGCCAGAATTCTAAGGGAAAACACACATGTAGTCATAGGGGAGGTTTAGATGGTATCAAAGGTCAGGGTAAACGGAGTAGGTTGCAGGACTTTTGAGACAGCAAAACTATCTACTGCACCACCTTGCTGTCCAGGTTCCAAGTTACAGTCAAAGCAACTTGAATTGCACATTGTCGAATTGAACTGACTAGTGTTTTGCAATGTATGCAATGAAATTAATCGAAAAAGAGTTAGAAAATTAGCACTAGGGAAGAAATAAAACCACATCTCTGTGAGAACTCAACTGCATCACAAATCGCCAGCTCTCCCCAAGCTGGACATCATAATTTACCTGTTGTCTGACCGATCAGGTACAAGCAGAAAATGAAGATGATGACATCAAATTTCAGTCCCATTCTCGTAGGCACTCCAAATTTTGACATTAACAGCGAAAACTCTATCGAACAAAAAGATAAAATGCCGATGAATATAACATTTTACTCATTGATTGTAACTTCTGTATTTTCAGTAAGTGGTCTAATTTATTAATACCAGAAACAATTGTATAAGTTGAACTTCAAATCAAAGCACATTATTTAAAGTAGAAACTTAAAAATAATAGTAATTATCATGTAACTGTATCATATTGAAAATATAAAAGGAAAATATCTTTTGAGTTGCTAGAACTAAATATCAGTCATGATACTAATAAGAAAATAGTACTGTTCTGACATTAATTTCTGGTGTAACACACCCAATTCAAATTGGATTTTGCCCAATTTTGTAATCTTTTCGAAGGTGATCCAATTCACCTTGAAAAGTGCAGTAAATCAAAATAGGTAGGTACAATCCATTTTGCAGGCACTGGATATTTACATCCTTCTAAGTGAAATATTATGTAAAAAATAAAACAATGTTTTGATGTCTTTCATCTAATGGCACCACATTGCAGGCAAACAAAATAAGTCTAAATTCAAGAAATTACTGTACTTGTCAGGTAGGGGGAAATAAAATGCATTTGTAATATAATATTACTATAAAATGACAAGTAACTGCAAATAAAAATATTGTGAAGTATTTTTAACCGTCCTGGACCCAGCAAGTACGTGCAATTGCAAAGGAAAGCACGGCAGCACCTCTACTTCCTTAGGAGTCTGCGGAGATTCGGCATGACAACTAAAAGTTTGCCAAACTTCTATATATGAGTAGTGGAGAGTAGATTGACAGGCAACATCACGGCTTGGTATGGAAATAACAATGCCTTTGAACAGAAAATCCAACAAAAGGTAGTGTTTGGCCCAGTACATCGCGTAAAGCCCTCCCAACCATTGAGCACATCTGCATAAAACGCAGTCAGAGGGAAGCAGTCATCATCATTAGCGGTCCCCATGACCCAGATCCTGCTCTCTTCTGCCACTAGAATTAGTTCGTTGCTTGCCATAGCATGGTGAGTTGTCATGATGTCTCGAAGCACTTACATACAACACAGTACATCACACCACAGGACCAGGCCCTTCTGCCTACGACGTCTGTGCCAAATACAATGCTAAATTAAACTAAATCTCTTAAACTGTACAAAATCCATATCCCTCCATTCTCTGCATATTCATGTATGTATCTTAAAGCCTCTTAAATGCCACTATCATATCTTCTTTCACTACTGCCAACAGGCACTTAGCACTCCCTGTGTAAAATACTTGTTCTGCACATCTGCATTTAACTTCCTCCATTAGATTAGATTTTAGATTATGAGGACACGCAGTCCTCTTTTATTGACATTTAGTAATGCATGCATTAAGAAATGATACAATGTTCCTCCAGTGTGATATCACAGAAACACAAGACAGACCAAGACTGAAAAACTGACAAAAACCACATAATTATAACATATAGTTACAACAGTGCAAGCAATACCGTAATTTGATAGAAGAACAGACCATGGGCACAGTAAAAAAAACTCTCAAAGTCTATCAAAAGTCCCAACATCTCACGCAGACGGTAGAAGGAAGAAAACTCTCCCTGCCATGAGCTTCTAGCGCCGCAAACTTGCCGATGCAGCATCCTGGAAGCACCCGACCACAGTCTGACTCTCAGTCCGTCCAAAAACTTCGAGCGTCCGACCAGCCCTCCGACACCAAGCACCGAGCACCATCTCTGCTGAGCGCTTCGACCCCAACCCCAGCTGCCAGCAACAGGCAAAGCCGAGGATTTGGGGCCTTCCCTCCGGAGATTCTTGATCGCACGGTAGCAGCGGCAGCGAACCGGGCATTTCAGAAGTTTCTCCAGATGTTCTTCTGTACTTCTCACGTCTGTCTCCATCAAATCAGGATTGTGCACGGCCCCTATTTAACAAATACGATATAATTTCACCGGAGAAGAAAACAAACCAAATTTGTTCAATATCTTCTCGAAGGTCATAAACACTAATCCAGGCAGCGTCCTGGAAGACTTCTTCTGTACTCTTTCTAAGGCTTCCATACCTTTCCTGGGATACAGCACACTGTAATCCAAGTACAACCTAATAATTGTTTTATATTGATGCAATATTACATTTTGAAGGAGTGGAAGGTGTCAGAAATCTCATCATTATTACAGTGTAGTCAAAAGTGGTGCACATGCTCAAACTGCAGAAATAGCAGTGAGAAATATACACAGAAAATAAAGGAATACGTTTGGTTGGGGGTTAAGGTTTGAGAAGTACACTGGTCTAAGTCACTGGTTTTCAGCTAAAAACTGGATGCTGGGAATCTGAAACAACAAGAAAAATTGCTAGAGACGGTGTGCAATCTTCCCTTTTCAGTTGACCACACCATTTAAATAAAAGCCAAGGGAAATCAGCCTTCAAGTTCGTATTTCTGCAGAAAACCACATGAAACATTGTAGAAACTTAAATTGCTTTAGTTGCATGCCTATTCCTCTGACTTGTACCCTCAAGCAGTACAACAGGTCATGAAATTGGCTACAGCTGTCTTGATGAATTACTTCAAACCCTCTGGGCTAACAGATGCTGTTGGCCAAAAGTCAGCTTCTCAGTTGGCTGGTTAGCAGCAGGGTGAACAGTGGTAGAATAAAGGTACTGGAGGAATCCAACAGGACATGCAGCATGCATGGAGGATGTGTTCAAGAGTGCAAGAAAGGAGACCAAATTGGTACCAATGGAATCATGGAACCATTACAATACCTTGGCTGATTCCTGGTAGAGGAACTCCACCAGTCCCACACCCTCGTTCTTTTCCTATCATCTGCAAACTTTGCTCTCTTATATGTCTATACAATCCCACTGACGCCTCAAAGTAGCATTGTCTTTCCCTCGGGCCAGGAAATGAAAATATTCAGCATCACACAAAAAAATTGTAAATGCTGGAAATATTCAGCAGGCTAGACAGCATGAAGTCAAAGGCTCACCCTTACAAATATTAGCCTTTGTCTATCTTTCAAGTGATGTTGCCTGACATCTTGAGTGTTTCCACTTTTACCCCTTAACCAGTACTTCAGCAGACCTAATAAGCTAACTCTCAGAAGAGGGACTGCTGAGATAGATGGAAAGTTCTTTTCTAAAATAGTTTCCACTTTCCACAGTAATGATAACCATAGACTAAGTTTTCTTGATGCCATGACAGATTTCTGACCTTGTACTTGCAAAGGGAAATACCACAACAGCCCAGTGATGCTGCAAAATGGTTGACTCTCACAACTATGCTGATAAGACATGCCCACACTTTCATCTGGAAAGGGTAGAGACCAAGCTTTGGCAAAGTCCTGGTTAAGACTAGAACTGGACTTGACGTTGCTGGTTCTCTGGCAGGTCTATTTTTGCAAGCATTTCATTGCCCACATCACCAGTCCTTCCATGTGGACTTTCCCATCAAATTGACGACCAGACTTCTAAGTAGTCTGCGCCTTTGCTCACTGTACAAACTATTCTTTATCACTGTTTTGTCTGCAGGCTACTCATAATTATTTATTGATTTACATTAAACATAATTTTAAAAATTCAATTGCTGTGGTGGGATTTGAACTCTTGCATTTGGATCATTAGTCCAAGTTTCTGATCTGCAGTGTGCACACTTAGCTGCTATGCTATTCTGTCATCTACTGGTATCTTTAAAATATTTATTACATTAATTCTCAGTCACAGATAAGCAGCAGATTAAAACTTCTGCATTTGGCTATTAAAGAGGCAAGGTCACCTGGTTTTTCTGGCGAACAGCCTCTTTAATGTATGCGTATAGAAGTGCTTTTTGTTATATCTGCCATGAATATGTCCTTTTTAAAAGTGCTTATGAGTTCAGTGAAAATACACTGTATAAAAAAAACTCCAAAACACATTTGCAATATCCAAATAAATGTGAAAAGAGGAACTCTGTTTCACAGCATCTTAACCACATTCTCAGTAATGTAATATCCATAAATTATTGAGCCATTTTCATGTACTACACCAGAATCTCTCTGGTCTGAGGTTCTGAGGTTCAGCTAGATCTGTACTAACCTTCAACTAATTAACCTTCCAGTGCAATGTTTGAGATCTCAGCCAACGTTTCTGATTTAGGGTGATTTTGGAGTAAGGACAATTCTTGGAACCCTTGTAGGATCCAGGAGTATTTATATTTAAAAATAATAGTTCTGTTTGGGGAAAGATGATCTTCCTTTGAGGGCAAATTCTGTGGTCTGAATCTGGTGCTGGACTTGAGAGTTTCAACACATATCAGCTATTAATATTCAACCTTTGTGCCAAATTGTGTGCAATGATTAAGATTGGTGAGTTACTGCATGGTATCATTGTGAAATTGACGAGTTTCAGTACCCTGAAGGATTTGGTTTAGTGATACAAAGAGATATTTTTTCAAAGAAATGCAACCTATTTGATGAAGTGGATCAGGATAGGTCTTGTAGTTAGATGTAAAACAAACATTTCTCTTTTCAAGGTGGAGTGTTACACTAACCCGGGAAATTTCAGATATCATCCAATCAAGATGTATTCTCTCAATGCATCAACTCTGTTCAAAATCAGCCCTCATCAGACCCTAAGTATCAAGGGAAAGTGTCCCAAACAACATGGTCACCAGAATTCAAGACATTCATTCAAAAGTCTAATAATTCTCAAACTCCACAAATCAAAAAGCATAAAACCACAGGTGTTTGAAATATAAAATAAAAATAGAGAATGTTAAAATTGGTTGGCAGCAGCAGCTGTGGGGCACCAGAACTAAGAAAAGTTAGTAATCAAACATGTTTTAGTTTGCAGAGAAGCGGGAAGGACAGGAAAACTTAAAGGGAATGTCTGTGAGAGATTGGAGACTGAGGCTCCTTTTGTTTTCTCTAATCCTTCCTCATCTCTGCAAGTTAAAACATGTTTGATTAACTGATCTGTGTTCTGATGTCGCCAAACTTGGTTGGTATTTGTTTTTTTTCCCCCATAATCCCAAATCAACAAGATTTGCTCAGGCACTCTCCCTAACCTCTATCACTCCATTGCAGTCAGATGTAATTACAAATTGATTCTAAGGTACTATACAGAGGGTGTTCATTGACTTCGTATGTCATATACGAGAATGTAAACACTCTGAAAATATGTCTTGCAAAATTCGATATCCAATATTTTCATAAAGAAGAAACAATAAAATAGCTTCCCAAAATGATCGTGAATACACATAATTTACAACATTTTGCAAAATTTTTAAATCCCAAATTAAGAAAAAGTGTTCAAAGATATTATTCAATATTAAGGGATTGTAGGGAAATATTTTACATTCTCAACTCGAGACAAGTTAGTGCTTAGGTGCTAAGAATGAATACACAGTGACACTGTTTCAAATCTTTTGAACTTTGCAAATGGTTTTTACTTACTATCTATATCATATTTTGTATGCTGCCCAAGTACTTTTGGGAGAATATTATCAGTGATTTGAAAGCCTCCTCAATTCTTGGCGTCAATTTACATTACTGCATACACTATATGCATTTAACAAAACACCAAACTACTTGGTTACTTGGGGCTCATAGCAGTGGATTCTTTAACTCAGGGTTCAATGCTATGAAAGAAGAAAATCTATTTTTAAGTACAAGAATAGAGTTTGCAGCCCTTGGAGGCAGGAGGCTCATTTGCAATCTGCTGTTGATGTGACCATTTGGAAGTGACATCATTGCTTTTCATTGGCTAATGATGACTAGTTCTATAACGGAGTAATTTTTGAAGTTTAGCTAATGAAGTGAGAGAAGCAAATCTTATGATACAAACTCAGTAGTCATGAGTCAGTTTATCTGCCTGGGAGAAGTAATCAGAGTCAAAAGCCAACTAAATTACAAAACTGAATGAAAATTCTATACTTAAGAGACAAAGTTACTGCAGAGTACAGTCTAAAAAAGTAAAGGTTTGTCATGGCTAAGAACTGGAAGAACTGGTTGGATGGGGCAATTCTCACATGCATATTCTCACCTCAAAAGCCCTCTATTTTTCAGTAACTACTTCTGTTGCATTGTCACTATTTTAATTCGCCTTTAAATTATAATAGATGTCCTATTAAGACTTATCCAAATTAATCTGGATTGAAGTGAACTATCTATTACAAATCAAAATGGAAGAACTTCAGCCAGATTTGTGAATAAAATATTAATTCTAATTTAAATAATGAATGGGAGGTTGAAGTATCTGTGAAAATATCCTGATGCAACTTAAAAATCTTGCAATAAACTCAAAATATATCAGAAGCAAGTCCTTGTGGTATTCAGGAGATTTGTCAAGTAAGTAAAATGTCTTTACTGTATAACCTGAGTTTAGGGACTCCCGTAAAAGCTGGGCCCACCTACATTGTTTTTATTGTATATTTTTATAGAACTTCATTGCTCTCATTTGGTTTAGGAGCAGAAATTTCATGAGATTTCCTTATCAGAATTCAGTTTTCTCACTCTGGGCATTAATTTCATAGATTTTCAGGTTCTAAATGAAGTGGAATGGAACTGTCAAGGAAGTAGTTTAATTTATAGTCTGACTAGGGAGGTCAAGGTGATAATTTGCTCTGGTCTTCATGATTCAGTTGTAAGTAGATGGTTACACCTTCCCTGACCTGTCTTACACTGTTGGGAGTGGTTTAAAAACTTCATTTGGAATTTGAAGCCTGGAACTTTATGGATCAGTCCTGAGATCGCAGTTGGTGATATTTGCATTCACTTGAAAGTAGAAGATTCAGGTGTGCCCTTGATTTGGTTCATTTATTATTGCCAGGCAATGAATGCCAAATCCATTCTTCATTTTATGATCAAACAGCAACACTTTATACTGTTGGCCAGAAAGAATGATACTCTACAAATCAGTGAATTTAAAAGAATCAAGGACAGTGAAAGCAGTCTTTGTTCTTCTTGCATGGTTGGGGATGGAGGCTGCCATTTTGTGAAGACACTCTATTCTCCATTTTGTAAGCTTGACATGCTGGGCTTGATCAATGTTTTAAAGAAGACACAATGATTCTTCAGGTAACCTGCGGGACCGGAGATCATTTCCAAATAAGTTATTTGTTTGATGCTCTTTGGTTGGCAATAACATGCAGGTTTGTGAAAATTGGGGTTGATGCCTGCCTGAAGTGATTTGACCTCATTGCTGATTGAGAACAAAGAGCCATAAATTATCGACTGTCACTTGCTGGGAAGAGGGCAATAAATTGATGTTGGCTTGGAGCAGAGCCAATAACAAGGTATTAAAGGTCAGACACATGGCCTGTGGCCAGTGACACTGGAATTTGATATTTGAATTGGTAAGGAATGGATATAAAAGTGGATGCTTTGTGTGTGCTGGTAGCGGTAACTTCGAAGAATAACCATCGCAGATACAAGCGTAAGCAACCTTGTGTGAAACACATGGCAAGTGAGTCAGGACAACGAGGAACGCCTGGCCAGTGTAAACTCCTTTGCCCGGGTAATACCTTTGCTATTCTTTGACTGTTCAGGAGAGTCAGGGATACTTAGTGGGTGTGCACAAAAAGTATTTAGTGCATGCATTCACGTACTTGTTAGTTTGAACAATAAAGGTACTTGTCAGTAAATACAGACCTCTCTATGCCTCACTAAGCATTGTTGCAAGTAGAAGTAGTATTTTTTAACAACAGAATTGGCGTCCTTGTCGTGGGCTCGAGGTCAAATCTCCTGTTGAGTCAGCAAGAGACTCGAGCCGGACCACATGGGTGAGAAACAGAGAGAATGAAGACTGGGTAGCTAGTTAGTACTGACCCAGGATGAAGAATTTAGGGAAATCTGCAAGTCTGAAGGACTTGGATTGTTTTGTTTGGAGGGAATTCCTCCAGAAGTACATAGTGGGGAAATGGCCACAGTACAAGGAGTATGCTGGACACACCAGCAGTGAAGGCGGTGAAATGTTTCTTTAGAATTACCAAAAGGAAATTGTTGGATAAAGAATTTAAGCGACTATTGAAGCCAGCGGCAGTCGCCTGCCTCATTGAGGAGTTATTAGGATATCAGCAAAAAGCCGACGCTGAGCGAGATACATTAGAAGATGAAAACAAAAGAGTCAGAAAGGAGTTAGAAGACGAAAACAGAATGCTCCGAAAGGAGTTAGAAATCCTTAAGGGAAATTTTACAGATTTACAGAAACAAAGTATGGATTTGGTGCATATGAATCAATTTCACCTGAAATGCAAGAAACTGGTTAAAGAACAAAGTAAATGGGAAGAAGCTAATTTGGCCAAGAGCCAGGCAGGGGAATTAAAGAAACAGTTCAGTGATTTAAAAACAGCTATAAATGTGATACAGAAATCAGTTTCTGAAAAGAGAAGTAATACTAGTGATCAGACAAAGTGTTTAAAGCAGGTACAAAAGCTGCAGGACAACTTGCTGCACAGAGAGGAATAATATGTGCTTTTGGATCTGAAAGAGAGGAGGAGAGTGAATATGCAGATATAGATTGGAACAGTTTAGCTGCAGCAGATGATGTGACTAGATATGGTTGTGATAATGATGAAGTGCTTTTTCCTGAGGATCCCCTGCCCGCAAACGATGCTAAGGAATTGTCGGTGCCAACAGCACCACTAGCCCCCCTAGTTACTATTAGAGAGGGAGGAGCTGGGGCAGGAAATCAAAACCAGAATACAACATACACTACCACACCACATCCAATTTCTCATCTAGGCAGTGTACGATGTGCTTCCAAGTCCATCAAACCTGCACACATGGGGCAAGGCATCTCTGTGCTCCAAGCGAGGAACCCTGGAGCACATCCTCAGCGGCTGTGCAAGGGCACTTGGTGAGGGACGGTACCGATGGAGGCATGATCAGGTCCTGAAGACCATCGCTGAAGAAGTTAGCGCAGGAGTTGAGTGGGCGAAGCAGTCCCGACCCTCCAAGCAGACCATTGCCTTTGTCAGAGCTGGGGAGCAGCCAATACCCACCAAAAGAACACCTGCAGGCATCCTGACCTCTGCAAGGGACTGGCAGCTGTTGGTGGACCTCGAACGGCAGCTGAAGTTCCCCAACCATATCGCAGTCACCACCCTGCGACCACACATTGTCCTTGTGTCTGAGACTACTAAGCAAGTGGTGCTGCTGGAACTGACAGTCCCATGGGAAGATAGCTTGGAAGAGGCCTTTGAAAGGAAGCTCTCCAAGTACGCAGGACTGGTCAGCAACTGTCAGCAGGCTGGATGGAGAGCGAGGTGTCTCCCAGTGGAGGTTGGTTGTAGGGGATTTGCAGCCCGTTCCTTAGCCCGAGCCTTCAGCAATTCGGGCATTGAGGGAGAGAGGAAGAGGAGAGCCATCCGCAGTACCACCGATGCGGCAGAGAGGGCCTCAGGATGGCTGTGGCTCAAAAGAGGGGAGCCATGGAGTCATAAGTAGCTAGCCATCTGGACACAATCTGGGGTCTGATCAGCCCCAGCTGGGTCACCTGGAGGAGGATGTATGATATTGAAAGACCTGAAACACCCGGTGATTCCAGGAACATCACTGAAGATGTTTCTAGAAGCATCAGTAGATGTACGTACGCAGCTCCATTTGGAGTACAGCAGCTCAGGGACATTGCCCAAGATATCAGGATTTGTGGGTTTGGAGATGACCCTCGGGAACTGTTTCAAGCAACTAATCATCAGAGAATAATACACGGCCTAGGTGACGCCGAGGAAAGGAAATTGATTATGTGTTTACATCCAAATATACGCTCGGCTTTGCCAGATATACAACAAGGTGGGGGCACAAATGAGGGATTAAAGACAGCAATATTGACTATTATGGGTATTAACAGAGGGAACCCGGTAGAGGCACTAGCCAAATGTTACCAGAGGAGAGGTGAACATCCCACTGCGTTTGTGTCCCGTTTATGGACAGTGTTCCAAGGAGTATATGGAACAGCATTAGATCGAGACCACTTAGGACCAGAGCCTTCAAATAGATGGTTAAGGACATTGGTGTCTCACTCTACCGATGAATCTAAAAAAGGTATTACAAATGTTTGATCCCACTGAACCTACACATAATGAGGCATAGATACTGAGGAAAATGAGTAGATCATGGGAAAAGGAGACACAAAGGCCAAATAAACCAGCTCATGGGAAAGTGCTGCCTGTTGGAGGTAAGGCAACTGCCTGGAGAAATGAGGGTAGGGGACCCACCTCAAATATCACCCCACCACACTATCAAGTGACCAGGAAAACCAGAGGAAATGAAACAGTGTCGAGAACAGGCAGACTTGGAGGTGGAGTACTTAAATGCTATAACTGTGGTTAAGAGGGACACATCAAGAGAGAATGTCCAAATCTAAGAATTGGGAGACTAGAGCAAGGAGGTTTGATCTTGGAGGGGCCAGATAGAACAAGCCCACAAAACAATGCGGTGGACACATCACCATCTAGGGGAATGTACTCCGAGCTTCAGTGATGGTGTTGGCCTCACCAACAGGGGTGTGTGACACAAAATGGGACAAGACTGGAAGTTCTCTAGTAAATGGTAGGGTCAGAGGTCGCCCTGTTACTTTCTTATGGGACACTGGAGGATCCTGAACACCACTAACGTAACTAATGCAAACTGGGAAATACAAGGTAAAATTATCTTAAGTGGATTTACAGGACATTCACAAGTAGGACATGTGAGTGCACCCTTAGAAGTTAGAATAGGAGACATAGCATTAGAACATGCCATATTGCTAGTTGAATTACCCCAGGAGCAGGAACATATACTGGGAAGTGATTACATGGCCAAAGCGGGGCTTTGTTCTGATCTAGTTAACTGTATGATTTGGCAAATGCCAACTGGTATGAATGACATATGCCACAGACCGATTCCAGCAGGTGAATATCAGGATAGAATATGCACCATGGGTGAAATGTGGATAAAACCAGAGGAGATGAGCAACAATCACAGAACTCAGGTCCATTTGCACAGTACATGACTGCGGAAAGATAGCTGGCGGTGTGTGCATACAAGCTCCAGACTCCAAACCACAGAAGCAATATGGGTTTCCAAAAAAAAGCTGAGGAAGATGTGGGTAAGGTAACACAGAGTTTTGTGCAATAAAGGTTACTGAGGCTAGTAGCCTCAACTAATAACTCACCCATGTGGCCAGTGAGGAATCCAGATGGTAGTTGGAGACTGACAATAGACTATCGAGAGCTGAATAAAGTAACCCCTTTAACAGCCCCAACTGTAGCAATTAACCCAGAAACAGTAATCAAACAGAATGAAAGAGCACAGTTTTAGACATAAATAATGGATTTTGGTCTATCTCCCTAGAAAGAGAGTGTCAATACAAGTTTGCATTTACCCTTCAGGGACAGCAATATACATGGACTGCCCTACCACAGCGGTTCCACAATTCCCCATCTGTATTTCACCAGCATTTAGGGGAAGGGTTAAAATGGTTCTCAAAGCCTGAATGCTTGGTCCAATATGCAGATGATCTACTCCTGCAGACTGAAACTAAGCAGGAACATTATCAGCTATTGACAGAACTGCTGTAATTATTACTCACTTTGGGACTAAAGGTAAACCCTAAAAAAGCAGAGATGATGAAACAAGAAGTTAGTTATTTAGTTATTTGGGTATGAACTTGACACCGGGAAAAAGAGAAATTGATAAACAAAGAGTGGAATCGGTTATGAAACTGCCTATTCCCCAAGATATGACAGGGCTGAGGTCCTTTCTGCGGCTAATAGGCCACTGTAGGGATCACATTGATAGATTTTCCACTAAGGCAGCTCCTTTAATGAAGTTACTGGAAAAGAATGTGGCGTGGGAATGGAAATCAGAACACAGCCAGGCCATCAAAGCTCTGAAGCAAGCATTGGCCACTGCACCTGCTCTAAAAACCCCAAATCCAAATGAGCCATTCTCAGTAGAGGTGGCTACAACTGATACCACCCTCTCAGTAGTGGGAAGTTAAGACCAGTAGTGTATGCTTCACGCATGCTCTCACCAGTAGAACAGGGGTACACTGTATGTGAAAAACACTTGATAGCGGTTTTCTGGGCGGTACAACATTTCACCTACATAGTGAAGCTTAATCCACTTACAATACTGTCAGAACATACCCCCGTACAATTACTGTTTGGTGGAAGGACTAAAGATGGTTCAGTAAGCCAGAACAGAATTGCTGGATGGACATTGCTGTTGCAAGGGAGAAATACAACTGTAAAACCAGTAAGTACCACCTCTATGTTAGCTGACAACCTGGTGTACCAAGGTGGCGAACATGAGTGTCAGGTTATGATAGCAAATGATCCCAAGGGACCGTTTGTATCAAAACAAAAAGGAGGGGGTAGAGGCAAATCAGACAAAGTAATGCCTGAGACCAAAGACGAAGGAGAAGGGAAAACCAGATTAGTATATGTAGCATATACTATAATTAAAATTTTTGCAGATGACTCCTCATCAGTACAGGAAGGTGAAAGAAGAAGTGGGTGTGGCATATATGTGGAGGATGAAAATGGACAGGAAAGGTTTCGTATAGCTTTAAAGTTACCCAAAACCACAAGTGCACAGGCAGCAGAATTGGCAGCTGTAGCATATGTGGTTAGCCCCCCCCCAGAGTGTTTTCCACCTGGATCAGTCAGTCTGATAGTATGTATGTTTGTAACAGCCTTACAGAACATTCGCCTCCGTGGGAAGCAAGAGGGTTTGTTTCAGCTGACAGAAAGCCCCTCCCATCTGCTGCTCTGTTGCAATATAGAGAGAAAGAATATGGAGTTGTAAAGGTGAAAGCCCGCTCTAAATTATCCCCTGAGGGGAACAGGAAGGCTGATGAGTTAGTGAAGCAAGGTGCTTTAAATGGGCAGGAATGGCAGCCACAGATTAGAGAGACGGGAAGGCAGAAGGAACAACAGGTTAAGGTTATGGATTTAACCGAGGAGCAGAAGAAAGATAAAGAATTTTAAAAAAAATAAAAGAAGTAGGGTCAGAAATGTATGAAGAGCACAGGGGTGTACATGTTAAGGATGGAGTAGTCCTATATCAAGGAAAGTTTGTGGTCCCAGAGGGAGGAAGAAATCAGATGATCCACTGGTACCATGATTTATGGAGACACCAGGGAGCTGAAAGCACCCTGGAAAAGATAAAGGGGGTGTGTTGGCAGCCTATGATGAAGGACGATGTGGAGCACTATCAAGAACTGCTTGATTTGTGCACAATATAATCCTGACGGAAATGTAAAGAACGGAGCCCTCCGATATACCAGACCAGTGGAATGGCCTTGGACTAATTTGCAGATAGATTAAGTTGGTCCCTTACCACCCACCACAGGAGGGTACAAATATATTCTTGTGGTAGTAGATACTTCCATCAAATAGGTGGAAGCTTTCCCAACTAAGTCTAACATGGCCAAAGCCACCGCAAAAATCTTATTGGAAAGGGTTTTTACTCGCTGGGGATTACCTCGGAGTACAGAGTCGGATAGAGGCACACATCTTACAGCCCAGATAATGCAAGGTGCCATGGCACTTTTAGGGATTAAGCAGAGATTTCATATACCCTATAGACAAGTCTAGTGGAATTGTGGAAAGGATGAACTAAATTTTAAAAAATATGATGGCCAAAATGGTGCAACAACATTGAACAACATGGCAAGTAGTTTTGCCTTATGTGTTGATGATAATACAGTGATGATGATGATGATACAATGGCATCTTCAACAGGTTACACCCCTTATAAACTCATGACTGGAAGAAACATGAGAGGGTTAGAGGAGTTGTTAGGATTAGATTTGTTAGAACCTGAAACAGATGGGAGTGTGTCAGAAGAGTGGGTACAACAGTTGGTAGAGACAGTGAAGGAGGCCAATTATGTGGCAGCCCATCAAATAGGAAAGAAGAAACAACAGCATAAAGCCTACTTTGACTCAAAAGTCAGTCCCATAGAATTAAGCCCAGGACAAAGTGTGATTATTAGAATTCACCAACCCACTTCATTTTAAAATCCAAGGTTTGCAGGGCCCAATGAAATCATAGACAAAGCAAGTCCATCAGCATACAGGGTACTAACTTCTCCAGATAAAAGTGGATGGTACCACATCAACCAGTTGAAATTGGTGGGGGAGAAACAGGAAAATTATCATCATCGGCATGTAACAATTGATGTACATGATAGTCCCAATTTGAAGACTTGACAACCGATGTACATGATAGTTCTGATTTGGAAGATCGGAGTTTGGAACAGTTATTCCAAGAAGATGGCAACAGATCTGACCAAGGAGGAATATTTCCATTTTCTCAGTCTGAAAAACAGGGGAGGTTTGTAAAGAAAATGAGAAGAAATACATTGGTTCCTGTCTACCCTATCGTGAAACGAAATTGGTTGAGAAAAGATGGACAACTTGGGTCCAAAGACAATTGGGAATCTAGATTGCGTTGGTTGGAAAACCAGATAGAAAATATGGACTTAAAGTAATTTAAGATTGGAACTGGAAATAAGAGCAGATATTACCCTTTGTGTGTTTACAGGTTTAATTCAACATGAAGAGAATAATGTATCTTATGGTGATGGAATTGACCATGACTGGGGCCATGATTGGTTGTGCTTTAAAAACATTACTGCGGATGAACTTGTCAACAACAACTTCATTATATGAAGACTATTCAGTGATCAAAAGCAATTTTTCTCAGTGGACACGGGTAATACGGGCACATGTGGAAGAAGTAGAAGACTCAAATTTGTATTATGCTGGGGTAGATGGTTTGATGTGTGTGGATAAAACATTAAATATTCCAGAGGGTACAAAGGTACAATTCCTATGTAATAAAATTTTAGAAAATACCTTTGTCAGTTTGGTACCAGGGTACCAGCATGCGCAGGTAATTTTTAATTTAACTGAAATAATGGTGCCTGAATGGTGCTCACCTACAACGGAACAATTATTTACTCACATTCTTGGGAGACAACTAAGCAGGATTGAATTCAGGACAGTCGAAAATAGAAAGGAGAGAGGATTGTTGGAATTACTGGGAGCAGGTTACACATCAGGGGTTGCAACAGTCAATACTTTAGATATAGCAGAATTGGAAAATCAGATACAGTCTCTTCAGCTAAAAATGCGGGATATTACTGGTGAAAATTATCAGGATCAGATGCAAACTAGTCAAATTGGTCGGAGTGCATCACAGGTAATGCTGGATTCACTTAAATTTCTGAAACCACTTCAGGATACAACAAATTTGATAATTGACCGCATAGACCTCCTAACTAAAGGAACTCATAAAGGAGAGATCTGTGCTACATATACTAATTGGTTGCTCGCCATGGTTGGTACGAATTTATTACAACTTGATGCACATCAAGTACCAAATTGGATATCAGATGAGCAATTGATAGAACGGGTTGGAGAAGAGATTCCCTTATGTCATATTAGAAGTCTTACGCTAACCATTAGAGTACTGGGTACTTGTGATGATGGTAAAGGGAGGTTGTGTGGGTGCAGTATTCCACATTCCCCATTATGGAAATAATTTAACTTACTCCTTGAAAAGGGTTCACAATGTAGGCAAATATCATGCGAGTACTTGGATATCCTTAAGCAACCCACCAAAATATGCTATTGTTATGAATGGCATCAGAAAAGGGATAGATTTATCGAAATGCCATCGGGGTGGGGTGAGCCACTGGGCTTGTCCAGAAGAGATGACTAGATGAAAACTTGTGGATTGTGTTTTCAATACTTATGAGAATTGTTTATTATCTATTTTGCTTGTGAATAATAATTCTTTTTTCAGTATGCACTGGTGCGACAAACATATTATATAAGCAACATCAGCCATGAGTTATACCAAGGGATGGAAAGAGTGTCCTTTGGAAAGTCACAATGTTGCAATTGGGGATGTAACTTTAAATTTGACTATTGGAGGACAAACTTTGCCTCAACCAGCAGTGGAGAAGGTGGTGGAGGAAAGTCTTGCAATCCAATGAACTGATACAGATCGATATTTGTGGGTCTATATTGTAACTGAGTTGCCACCGATTTCTTATTTGACTGAAGACTGGACACAAGTGGTGGAGGAGGCAAAGGAGATAATTCATCAGTGGACTGAACATACAAAAGTTATTAAGACACATGCTGAGAAGGCAAATGAAATGTTGAGTGACTCAGACTTTTGGGATAAATTTTGGAATTGGGGATCAAATATTCAAATACATCCATGGGTGAGAATAATCTCACATACTGCTGTAATATTAACTTTTTGCACACTGATAATTGTATTATTTAATGTGTATCAACTTAGAAGATGGAAGGCTGAAATTATACCAAAAGTAGAGAGTGATGATTTTGCAATATAGAAAAAACGATGGCCACTATAAAAATTGTATAAATTTAGTAAGTAAATGTTGTAATGCAAGTGCAGCACACCTGCTGGGGATCCATGGCAATCTAATGGATGGTCAACAGAATAGAGGAGGATAGTGATCCTAAGATAAATATCTTTGGATCAAGAGGAGGGAGATGTTGGCCAGAAAGAATGTAAATCTACAAATCAGTGAATTCAAATGAATCAAGGACAGTGAAAGCAGTCTTTGTTCTTCTTGCATGCTTGGGAGATGGAGGCTGCCATTTTGTGAAGACACTCTATTCTCCATTTTGTGAACTTGACATGCTGGCCTTGATCAATGTTTTAAAGACAACAATGATTCTTCAGGTAATCTGCGGGACCGGAGATCATTTCTAAATAAGTAGTTATTTGTGAGATGTTCTTTGGTTGGCTATAACATGCAGGTTTGTGAATATTGGGGTCGATGCCTGCCTGAAGTGATTTGAGCTCATTGCTGATTGAGAACAAAGCCATAAATTATCAACTGCCACTTGCTGGGAAGAGGGCAATAAATTGATGCTGGCTTGGAGCAGAGCCAATAGCAAGGTGTTAAAGGACAGAGACACGGCCTGTGGCCAGTGACACTGGAATTTGATATTTGAATTGGTAAGGAATGGATATAAAAGTGGATGCTTTGTGTGTGCTGGTAGCAGTAACTTCGAAGAATAACTATCGCAGATACAAGCGTAAGCAACCTTGTGTGAAACACATGGCAAGTGAGTCAGGACAACGAGGAACGCCTGGCCAGTGTAAACTCCTTTGCCCAGGTAATACCTTTGCTATTCTTTGACTGTTCAGGAGAGTCAGGGATACTTAGTGGGTGTGCACAAAAAGTATTTAGTGCATGCATTCACGTACTTGTTAGTTTGAACAATAAAGGTACTTGTCAGTAAATACAGACCTCTCTGTGCCTCACTCAGCATCATTGCAAGTAGAAGTAGTAATTTTTTTTTTTTTTTTAAAAACAACAATACACTCATCATACTGCTGACTCCAGCCCTGAGCTCTCCACAGAGTAAAGAGGTGAGCTGTAACTTACTGAGCCAGTGGATCTGAAACAAATCATATCCGGACCATAAGCTTCCCCTGCCAATGCAGCATCATTCATTTAAAGAGATCACCAGACTTCATTATGAAAGTAAGTCTTGCTTTTCATTTCACTACATAATGTTTTTCTTATTAATTTACAGTAGCTTAATGTGCTTTAAAATGAAGCCATTTTAAGTTTAGTAAGAATTAGTAACGTTTTAAAACATTACTATATGTCTACAGCTTTTAATCTTTTTAGTATTAGTGCATTGTTGGGAGCTAGATGTTGGCTGTCACCAGTAGATTCAAAGACAGAGGCTCTGCAAATGAGCTCAGTTCCATCGGGCTACGATACTCACACCCAATGATGAGTCAATAACCTCTGCTGCTTATATCTGTGTTCCAGATCTGCCTCTGTTGCAATATTTATGAGTGTTGGAAAAAAAAAACTGCTGCTTAATCATCTGGAGATCTGAACACAGGACTGCTCTGTCTAGTTGTTGAGCCATAGAATGAAGGCCAGTTTATTGCAGGCTGTATGGTCCAAAAATGTTAGACCTTGGGGTTAATATAGAGTGAGAGCATCAACAAAGAGTTGGATTCTACATGATGATTAAGAAAATTATCCAAAGGGCATGTTTCTATGGCAGCGGTTCCCAACCTAGTGTCCACGGACCCCTTGTTTAATGATATTGGTCCATGGCATAAAAAAGATTGGTAACTCCTGTTCTATGGAAACAACTATCATTAGTACTTAATTTTCACTAGTGAAAGTTTAAACATTTTTCAGAATCAATAGCTTGAAAGCCTTCCATTATCTATTTCTGTGGACTCGAAGTGTTCTCAACACATGCTCATTCAAAGTTGAATCCAAGCCAACAACATCAGCCAGGAGAGACACACAAGAGGTGGAAATCTGGAGCAACAGAGGCACCGGAGGAAGTTTTCGGCCAGGCAGCATTTATGGAAGGAAATAGTCTGGAGTCAGTCCAAATGAAGAGTCTCAACCCAAAATGTTGACTGTCCATGGTCTTCTAAAGTAAGCCAGAGTTTCACATCAGAAAATGGTGGCCAGATATTAATGCCTACAAAACTGTTAAATCATAAATCAGCCTGCACTGCAGCAATTTTACATCAAAACCAAGGTCACCCAAATATCAATGGTCAGTTTTCAGAGTGCAACTATCATGATATTTATATACATCTGAAGGCCAAGATCCTCACACTTGTTAACTCAGTCAGTGAGGCATGTACAAGAATGTGACTTACATTCTACAACTTCAAGACAGGGACAGTGGATGTGCTCAAAGCCTCCTTGAAAACAAATGCAATATTCCTATTGACTCCTGGAAATTCTTGGCCTCAGATGACTCAAAGCGGAGGAGAATTTAGGGTAGCACAGCAAAGCTATCCCATGCATTAGAAAAACTCAGAAGTCCTTCATGAGGAGCAGACAATCTCCCAAATTTCCCAGCTGTACCATCCCATCAGTCAGGTTCTGCCACATCTATGGAGAGATTTGTAGTTCCCACATTAGCCTCACCGGTCATCTCCTATCTCATAGATACGGAGTGGAAGCAAGTCATTCCCAGTCCCAAAGTTCTGTCTGAGAACTAAATATTAAGAGAGGGTGCTGGGAAGGAGGTTCCTGAATTAACAATCCACAAACAGGATAATATTTATGTTCCCATTAACAAAGGAAGTTACTCAAATGCTGAAAAAAGATCTGTACTTGTATTTCTCTGTCACTGCCACCCTGATACAATAATTCAATCTTCAGGCTACTGAGTTATTGAAAGAGATCACTTGCCATTTGTTAGGGGGCAAAAACAAAACTTCCACATTGAAGATAAATTGATTCTCATTTTCATTACATTGTTTCTCAGTCTAACCATTCAGGATATTATAGAACAGAAGAAACGTTTTAGAAGCTCGTTCCCTTGGTTTAACTAAACACAGTTTGCACAGGATCACAGCCTAATGAGTCTGAGTTTGTATAAATAGCTCAACTACTTATGCTGTAGACACAAAGCAATCTACATATTCAGTAATACTCACAAGAGATTGTCCTGCACCTTGTTCAATAGCCCAAACACGAAACAATGCTACTCAGAAATCAGAATGCAGCTTTCAGTGCACTACAATATACTTGCACGAAGAACTAGTCAGAAGTCAGCTCTTCCAAAAAAAATGTGCAATTCATTGCAAACTCATACAACCACTTTTGTTGTGGTTTCCACTCAAAAATATGTACTTGATTGTGGTTTGATTGGGTGCCAACTCAGGAAAACCTGCCTGAGCTGTTGCCTGGTTTCTGTGCATCTAAAATGGAGGGGTTAGATCATTACTGTACATTTCATATGACAGCCAATGAAATACATCATAGCTAATCAAAAGTGGGGTGGGGGGCTGGGTAAGGTCTATTGAAAGTATTGAGAGCCCCAAAGTTCTTTGAAAGAGACATTCTAGTGCTGGTGAATGAGATGATAGCCAAGAGATAATACAAGAATAAAACAATCATGGGATGTAGAACATCAAACAGTACTGTACAACAAAGGGTTATTCAGTTTTCACAATGACTATGTTATTGTAGGTTCTTGATTAAGGGTATCAGAGGTTAGGAGGAGAAGGCAGAAGAATGGGGTTGAGAGGGATAATAAATCAGCTACGATGGAATGGCAGAGCAGACTTAATGGGCTGAACAGCCTAACCCTGCTCCTATGTCTTATGGTCTTACATCTTATGCCAATTGGAGCTAATCCCATTTGCCTACACATCATGTATATGCCTCTTAAAAGTTGCCATTTTTTCTGCTTCCACCATTTCCCCTGGCAGTGCATTCCAAGCACCTACTACTTTCTGTAGGTGTGTATACAAAAGAATGTCTCTTGAATCTCCCTTAAACTTTCCCTTTCTCACCTTAAGGCTATCTCTTCTAGTATTTGACATAAGCACACAAGACGTAGGAGTAGAATTAGGCTGTTCAGCCCATTAAGTCTGCTCTGCCATTCTATCATGGCTGATATTTGGCTCTTGATCACCTAAAAATGAATGATAGAGAGCCATAAATAGAATAGACAGACAGAATCTTTTTTCCCCCAGGGTTGAAGTGTCAAATACCAGAGGGCAAGTATTTAAGGTGAGAGGGGTATGTTCAAAGGAGCTGTGAGGGATACTTTTTTTTTATTATTAAAAAACCACAGAGACTGGCGAGTGCCTGGGCTGGTGGTAGAGCCAAATAAGTTCGGGACTTTTAAGAGATGCTTATACATGTGCACGTGAACGTGAGGGAAATGGAAGGATATCAATGTTGTGTAGGCAGAAGGGATTAGTTTAGTTGGCCATTTGATTACTAATAATTTGATTTAGAACAACATTGTAGGCTGAAGGCCCTGTTCCTGTGCTGCACTATTCTATATTCTATCCATCCAATCTATACCTGTCACTATTGTATATACCTCTATCAGGTCACCCCTTCGCCCTCAGTGCTCCAGTCTAAACAATCCAAATTTATCCAACTTCTGCATCAAACTAAAGCTCTCTAATCCAGGTAACATCATGGTGAATACCTTCTGCATCCCCTCCAAAGCTTCCATATCTTTCCTGTAATGTGGCAACCAGAACTGCACACAGTACTCCAAATGTAACCACTGTGCTCCAAAGTTTTACTGAGCAGTGGCATGACTTACTGGCTTTTATGCTCAAAATGTGAACCAATGAGGGAAAGTATACTGTTCACCTAATTTACCTTCTCACCACCCCCCTCCCAATTATATATGTGTTGTTACTTTTATAGAGCTGTGGACTTTCACTTCAAGATCCCTTTCTGCACCAATTCTCCAAAAGGGTCCTGCCTTTCACTGTATACTTTCCTCTTGTACTTGATGTTCTCAGGATTAAACTGCATCTGCCATTTCTTCGCCCTCATTTCCACCTGATCCTTCCTCACCATCCCAATGGCAACCTTCTTCACTATCCACAACTCTGGCAATTTTTGCGTAATCTGCAAGTTTACTAATCAGCCCATCTGCATTTTTGTCAAAATTATCACAAACTGAAGTCCCAACATTGATCCTTGCAGAACACCACTGGTCACAGAACTCCAGTCAGAATAACAACCATGCCACCACTACATCCATCTTATGGCCAAGCCAGTTTTGAGTCCAATCTACCAAGCCTCGTTAGAGCACCTCCTTGCCCAATTACTTGCGAGAGCTTAGGGGTAGGCATCCAGGTGAGCATGATAAAGGACAAAGAATACAACCAGAAATGTTCCACTCAGGATGAAGTATAACTGGCCCTGCAACACCAGTTCAACTCCCCACAGGATCCCATGCACCTTAATTTTCTGGATGAGACTACCAAGAGTGTCCCTGGTTGAAATCTTTACCAAAATCTGTGTATCACGACCCAATCTTCATCAATCATTTCCATCCCCTCAAAGTCATGCTGACTAGTCCTAATGAGCCCATGTTTTAATTTGCAAATTGATCCTGTCCCGAAGAATCTTCTCCAATAATTTCCCTCCCACTGTTGTGAAGCTCACTGGCCTATAATTTTGCACTTTGCTTCCTCTGCTCTTCATTAGAAAAGGAACAACGTGGACAATTCTCCAGTCCTCTGGGACCTTGCATGAGACTAAAGATGATACACAAATCTTTTGTCAAGGCTCCAGCAATCTCCTCTTGCCTCTCTATATCCTAGGATAGATCCCATTTGGCCCTGAGGTCTTACCACACCTTAGTGTTCTTCAAGAGCCCCAACAGTTCCTCCTTCTTGACATCTTCATACCCCACACTGACACCATTACCCTCCACATTCTTTTCCTTGGTGAATGTCAATGTGACATTACCCCATTCACCTCCTCTAGTTCCAAGTATCGATATCCTCTTCCAATCTTGAGTAGTCCTCCCCTCTCCCTAGTTATTTTCTTGTGTTTAATGTATAATTTGTAAAATGCCTTGGGATTGTCTTTAATCCTACTCCCTACGATAAGAGTACAACACAAATAAAATCTTTCATAGACAAATACTCATCGCCACCTACATGCAGTCCAAGTCCCTAACCTCCCACCACCTCAGATTGAGGACTCACATAAAGCAGGCCAATACAAAAAATCATCCATAGGACCATAGAACACTACAGCACAGAAAACAGGCCATTCGGCCCATCTATTCTGTGCCACTAGTCCCATTGACCTGCACCCAGTCCATAACTCTCCAGACCTCTCCCATCCATGTATCTATCCAATTTATTCTTAAATCGCAAGAGTAAGCCTGTATTTACCACGTTAGATGGCAGCTCGTTCCGCACTCCCATCACTCTGAAGTTGTTCCCCCTAAACCTTTCCCCTTTCACCCCAAAGCCATGTCCTCTCGTATTTATCTCTCCTAATCTAAGTGGAAAGAGTCTATTCACATTTACTCTATACCCCTCAATTTTGTAAACTTCTATCAAATCCCCCCTCATTCTTCTACACTCCAAGGAATAAAGTCCTAACCTGCTCAATCTTTCCCTGTAACTCAACTCCTGAAGACCTGGCAACATCCTAGTAAATCTTCTCTGCACTCTTTCAATCTTACTGATATCCTTCCTGTAGCTAGGAGACCAGAACTGCACACAATACTCCAAATTTGGCCTCACCAGTTTACAACCTCTCCATGGGATACCTAGTGTCTGAACCTTCTGAACTAACCTCCCATGTGGGACCTTGTCAAAAGCTTTACTAAAGTCCATGTAGACAACATCCACAATCTTTCCTTCATCTACCTTCTTGATAACCTCCTCGAAGAATTCTACAAGATTCGTTAAACACGATCTACCACGCACAAAGCCATGCTGACCATCCTTAATCAGCCCTTGGCTGTCCAAATACTTGTATATCCGATCTTTCAGAACACCTTCCAATAATTTACCTACTACTGATGTCAGGCTCCCTGGCCTGTAATTACCTGATTTACTTTTGGAGCCTTTTTTTAAAAACAATGAAACAACATGAGCTACCCTCCAATCCTCCGGCACTGCACCCGTGGCTAAGGACATTTTAAATGTTTCTGCCAGGGCCCCTGCAATTTCTACACTTGTCTCTCTCAAGGTCTGAGGAAATATCATGCAAGGACCAGGGGATTTATCTACCTTTATTTGCTGTAAGGCAGCAAGCACCTCCTCCTCTTTAATCTCTACATGTTCCATGATACTACTGCTTGTTTCCCACCCTTCCATATACACTATGCCAGTTTCCTGAATAAATACTGATGCAAAAAAACTGTTTAAGTTCTCCCCCATCTTATGAGGCTCCACACACAGACAGCCACTCTGATCTTCTAGGGGACCAATTTTGTCCCTTACTATCCTTTTACTCTTAATATACTTGTAGAAACCCTTCGGGTTTACCTTCACATTATCTGCCAAAGCAACCTCATGTCTTTTTTGCCTTCCTGATTTCCTTCTTTAGTATTTTCTTACATTTTCTATACTCTTCAAGTACCTCATTTGTTCTTTGTTGCCTATACCTGCTATACACCTCTTTTTCTCTTAACCAGATCGCCAATATCCCTTGGAAACCAAGGTTCCCTATGCCTGCTAACTTTGCCTTTAATCCTGGCAGGGATATGCAAACTCTGCACTCTCAAAATTTCACCTTTGAAGGCCTTCCACTTACTGAACACATCCTTGCCAGAAAACAACTTATCCCAATCCACTCTTCCTAGATCCTTTCTCATTTCCACAAAATTAGCCCTACTCCAATTTAGAACCTCAACTCAAAGACGAGACCTATCCTTATCCATAATTAACTTGAAACTAATGATATTATGGTCACTGGACCCAAAATGTTCACCTACACATACTTCTGTCACCTGACCTGTCTGGTTCCCTAATAGGAGATCAAGTATTCCATCCTCTCTCGTAGTTACCTCTATATATTGATTTAGAAAACTTTCTTGAACACATTTGACAAACTCCAAGCCATCTAGCCCTTTCACAGTGTGGGAGTCCCAGTCAATGTGGAAAGTTAAGATCCCCTACTACTACAACTTCTTGTTTCTTACATCGGTCTGCTATCTCTCTACAGATTTGCTCCTCTAATTCTCTTTGACCATTGGGTGGTCTATAATACAACCCTATTAATGTGGTAACACCTTTCCTGTTCCTTAGCTCCACCCATGTGGCCTCTGTAGACAAGCCCTCCAGGCTGTCCTGTCTACGCACAGCTGTGATATTTTCCCTGACTAGTAATACCACTCCTCCCCCTTTCATCCCTCACCCTCCATCACATCTGAAACAGCAGAACCCCAGATCATTAAGCTGCCAGTCCTGCCCCTCCTGCAACCAAGTCTCAGTAATAGCAATAATGTCATAATCCCACGTGCCAATCCACACCCTAAGATCATCTGTCTTACCTGCAATACTCCTTGCATTGAAATAGATGCACCTGAGAGCATTTCTATCACAAACGAACCTTTGAGTTCTGTCTATACATGCAGTCCTTGCATGACCTTTATCCTCCGCCACCTCACTATCTGCTCTAATACTCTGGTTCCCCTGCCCCTGCAAATCTAGTTTAAACCCCCTGGAGCAGCACTAGCAAATTTACCTGCAAAGATGTTAGTCCCCCTCCAGTTCAGGTGCAAACCACCCCATCGGAACAGGCCCCACCTTCCCTGGAATAAAGCCCAATTGTCCAGAAACATGAAGCTTTCCTTCCTGTACTATCTCATTAGCCACATATTTAGCTGCATTATCTTCCTATTTCTCACCTCACTTGTACATGGCACGGGTAGCAATCCTGAGACTGCAACCCTGGAGGTCCTGTCCTTCAATTTTGCACCTAACTCCCTAAACTCTTTGCAAAACCTTCTCCTCCTTCCTAACCACATCATTGGTCCCTACATGGACCACAACATCTGGCTGCTTACTCTCCCTCCTGAGAATACCAAGAACTTGATCAGAGATATCACAGACCCTGGCACCAGGGAGGCAACAGACCATCCGGGATTCTCGATCTCTCCCACAGAACCTCTTATCTGTCCCCCTAACTATCAAATCCCTTATCACTACTGCTCTCCTCTTTTCCCTCCTTCCTTTCTGAGCTGAGGGTCCAGTCTCAGTGCCAGAGACACGATCACTACAACTTGTCCCTGGTAGGTCATGCCCAGCAGCAGTATCCAAAACAGTATACTTATTGTTACTGGGAACAGCCACAGGGTGCTCTGCTCTTACTGTCTATTCCCCTTCCCTCTCCTGACAGTCACCCAGCTACCTCCCTCCTGACTTTTAGGGGTGACTATCATCCTGAAACTCCTGTCTGTTTCTGCCTCACAAATGATCCGAAGTTCATCCAGCTTCCCACATACTGCATACAGAGCACTAGACTGCCCTAACTGCTGCCTCCATTACCTAGTTTTAAGTTAATTAAAAGGAACTTACCCAGCCTTATGCCACTGGGAGCAATCTCATTCTCAGCCTCTGCTCACCAAAGACTCAAAGCTCCACTCCTATCCTGAGCCACTCACACACTGGCTGCTCCTCTTCAGTTACCCCTCCTTTTATTTGTCCCTGCCAATTATCTCAAGTACTCACTCCCTCTAATCAACTAATCAACACTCTGTTTAACCCTTCAGTTGCCCTCCATGCTCCTTTTAAAGCACATTCATTGCTGCAAACACAAGAAAATCTGCAGATGTTGGAAATCCAGAGCAACACACACACAAAATGCCGGAAGAACTCAGCAGGCCAGACAACATCTACGGAAAAGAGTAAACAGTCAACATTTTGGGCCAAGACCCTTCTTCAGGACATTCATTGCTACATGTCCTCCATTAATGCAGAAACAGCCAGGACGGAAAGGTGATGCCATGCTCTCTTGGTCCACCGCTTCAACAGGTTGGAACGAGGGTACTTTTCCTCCAGAGCAGAGGGACCACTAAACCACCCACTCACTGATCATTCAGTAATACTCTGAGCAAATGTGAACAGAGTTTATTTAAGTTGGGTGATGAGATCGCAGTGCCCAGTGAGATTAGGATCTAGCTGGTGAAATGCCCGTTCTGAATTGAATGCCTGCTTAAAGTAGAACTCAGTGGGATGGGCTCTTTGTACTACTTGTGACTGAGTCACGTTCTGGATTGGGAAGCTCCAATTTGTATTGGAAAGGATGATTGACATCACTGTTGCTGATGTGGGAAAAGCTTCGGACAAGATGGCACAGATTCTGATAGTTCCTGATCCGGTTTCACACTTGATATGATTTCACCCAGAAGTGGACGCAAAGGAGCTTTGCAATGGTTTTGGATTGCATTACTTTTGTGTGACACAGTAGCTCTGGAGATAGAATTGCTATTTCATAGTTCCAGCAAATCAAGTTCAATCCTGACCTTTATCTATCTGTGTGGAATTTGCATCTTCCCCATGATCAGTTTCCCCGTCACCCCAAGAATATGCTGGTTCTTGCACCTAGTATTGGTAGGTGTCAAGAGAAACACAGTGGAGTTAATGGGGAAGTAAGAGAACAAATTATAGCAAAACTAATGGGGGATGAAATTGATGGGATTGCCCACCGAACTGGCAGAAACTCATGGGCTGAAAGGCCTCCCATATCATGAGAAAGCAGAAGTACTGCAGAAAGCAATTCGATTTTTCAGCAAAAAAGTTTTCTATAAAGTTCCGTGCATTATCAGCTGTTCTATGTATAACCTACTTCTTAAATTGTGAGGCACATTGGCCTATTTTGGATTATAAAACTTAAATTGCTGTTGTGGGAAACTTCAGCTTTTTGTTGTTCACTGATGAAGACAAATCAGAACATCGCTTCACCTCCTCCCCACCCTGTATTTCAGTGGGGATGTCAAACACATCTTAACAACAAAGAGATGACAAGCCCTTTTGTGTTTTCTAAAGCCAAGTTAAGAAACAAAAAAGAAGTTAAACATTTCCCTTAATGTTGTTTTAGAAGTTAATTAAATAAAATATTGCTTTTCTGGTGCAGGAAATATATATTCAAATAAAAATTATGTATCATACAATGATAAAATAACACAGCTGTTCTTTAAATTATTCACCAATTCGTCATTTTCTCCTTAACCCAGTAAACAGGAGCATGTGCAATGAAGTATACTCCACCCCCCCCCCATCCCCCCAGTAATTATTGAGCATTTTAAGGAAGTTCACAAAAACAATTCCAGGATTGAATGCCTTGTCATATGAAAAGTGTTTGATGTCTCTGGGCTTGTATTCACTGGAATTCAGAAAAATGAGGGGTGACCTCATTGAAACCTACTGAATTATGAAAGGCCTCCATAGAGTGGATGTGGAGAGGATGTTTCCTATGGTGGGAGAGTTTAAGTCCAGAAGACACAGCCTCAGAATAGAGGGGCGTCCTTTTAGAATGGAGGTGAGGAGGAATTTCTTTAGCCAGAGAGTGGTGAATCTGTGGAATTCTTTCCCACAGGCAGCTCCGGAGGCCAAGTCTTGATGTATATTTAAGGCAGAGGTTGATACATCCTTAATTGGTCTGGGCATGAAGGGATACGGGCAGAAGGCAGGAGACTGGGGCTGAGAGGAAAATTGGATCATCTGTGATGAAATGGAGTAGACTCAATGAGACAAATAGCTTAATTCTGCTTCTATATGTTGTGGCCTTATGGTCTACTTACAGTATATGAAATATATCTTAACTTTAAAACAGAAGTCTGCTTTTAGATTGAACAAAGACTGCAGTGTCCCTTACCTTCTGTTGTGGCTGCAGTTAAAATGAAATTTCAGAGCTGGTTCAACCCTCTCTCTTCTGCAATTGCTGATAGCTCAGTGTTTACTTGTTCAAGCCTGTTAGAAGACAGGGTGGAGTAAACATGAGGAGTGCTTTATATTCTCTCACAGTTTCTGTAGAAAATGAGATGCAAACATCCTTTGTCAAATTGTTGTCTCCCTTAAACACCTCCCACTTTGTGCAGTTTTGAAATTATTGCATTAACCTATAGGAGAGACTGTTCTCAAGTTGTGCAATACAGATACTGCTGTTTCTGTTGCTCTATTGCTTTTCTAAGGTGTGAGCACATGAATCATTCAAGGTTCCAACCTGTTTATTTTTAAGCAGCTTAGGCTTGTTTGTCAGTGCACTCTCCTGATGCTGTTAAACTAAATCCTAACTGCTGACGGAGGCTTTCCTCCACCACTTCACTGGCAGAGTTGGCTTTTC
The DNA here is from genome assembly GCF_963921235.1 of Mobula hypostoma. Classification (NCBI taxonomy): domain Eukaryota; kingdom Metazoa; phylum Chordata; class Chondrichthyes; order Myliobatiformes; family Myliobatidae; genus Mobula; species Mobula hypostoma. The sequence goes on along the minus strand of NC_086129.1, from coordinate 31,513,996 downwards.
GTGTTTGCTTTGGACACCAGTTATAATTCAGGACCTGATGTTATTACTCAGCTTCTGGGTTTTGTGCAATATGAAACGGAAAGTTTGATGGTGCTGGTCTTATGGCAAGAAAAATCTATATATTGCGCTCCTGAAGTTTTCAAATTTAAGAAATATAATGCAACACCTAATGCAGGATCTGTAATTAGTATTTTTCAATTTTCATATTTTTTTCTTATCCACAAAGGGTCTTATCCACAGCATGGTCCTTTATCTTGGAAAGATTTTCTGATTGACATTTCTTTAATATCTGCTTTAATGTGTTTGAAAGAATGTCAGCTGGAAATGAAGATCTCAGGTTTTGACTGGCAGAGCCTGTCTAAACCTGTGTGTTTTCCACAAGCAGGAGTGGAAACCATGAGTAATTCTGGCCCATATTTACTGTATCACATCTGAAGCTAGCTGTAGAAACTTGTATTGCTGACTTAACTACGGTTGCTCTTTAACAGAACATCACTTCCATATTTGATTTTAATGGATTGATTTTTGAGGACAACACTTTGTGAGTTTCTGTCTTCCTTTCATTGAGCGTAACAAAAAAAAAGAAGCCTTCAGCTGCAAGTTACCTCTCCCTATCTCAAAGATTCAAGATTCAAAGTATCAAAGTACATTTATTATCGAAGTATGTATGCAGTATATAACCTTGAGACTTGTCTCCCCATAGACAGCTATGAAACAAAGAAACATCGTGAAATCCATTCAAGGAAATCATCAAACCCCCAACATGCAAAAAAAAGAACAAATTGCACAAATGGCAAAAAAAAGAGTGAAAAGCACAGAGTATAAAATATCAAACCACCAAGTCAAGGAAACTGTCCAGGAATGTTCAGTTTCAACTCAATTCAGTTCAACCCAGAGCTGTGTTGTTCGTTGCCCACAGGTGGCAGAGCCAGCCTGCCCCAATCAAAATCGCACAAAATAGCAACAGAGGAAGGTGCAAAAGAAACACATCATAACATGAAGTACAGAGTCCAATCCACAAACTGTGCCGATTAAACCTTGCCCAAGACCCAAGACTCCGGCAGCATCGAGCAAGAGGGAGAGAGAGAGACCAGTCGATGCAGAGACCTTCCTCCAGGGGCAGCATGCGAAGGTGATCAAAAGACTGGTCAAATGCACGCACCTTTGTCCGGCAGTAGCAAGCGAGAGTGAGAGGCCAGTCACTTGCAGGCAGATGGTGCTGAACACCTGCTCGCCTTCCGCTCTCATCCTTGTTGATTTCAATATTCCTCAATGTTTCAGTCAGTGAGATGACCGAGAAATGGAGTTGATAATGGGCTCATTCCCTGTTTCCAGGCTTCCTGGCCTCTGGGCCACACACTTCACGCGAAACCTCACCAAGATACAAAAAAAGTGCTAAAAAGCTCAGTCAACCCCAAAACACCCATCAAACTGCAGATCACAGGCTCCAACAATAGCTGAATCATATTTGAAAGAAGAAGGAGTAAAGGAAATAAAAGAAGTAATTTCATCAACTGTCTGTAGGACTTAACCTTTGGTTCCATTGTTTGCTGGCACCATCTTCTCCAACCACCAAGAAAAATGCAGCAACAGAGTCCTGTGTATTCCAACTTTAACACATCTCTTTCCCTTTAGTTTGGATGAAGACAAATATAAAATATGGACAGGAAATGTCAGTTATGAAAAATAACATTTTAAAAATAATACTTTTCTATTTACATATTCAGTGTTCCTGGTTATTTCTCAGCCATTTAGAACAGCACAGCTCAGATTGTCCTGGAACGGCATCGAACAGTAAAATTCCACCTTCATTCATGACAGATGTTTTGCCACGCCAGCTTCAGTAGAAGCTAAGGATAATTGTGGTTCCAGCACATAATCATATGGTTGAGCTAATAAATGTGATGTGCAATGAATTATCTGGTATTAATGACACTTAATCTGGTGACCTTAAGCAGATGAACCATAATGACAACATTCCAGTCCAATTCTTCCTGGAAAGCAGTTTACTTGCATGACATTGAATACAAGTGACGATCATTAACTTCAAAGTGGTGTCCATGAGCTCTGTGTCATAATGAAACTCCTGTAAGAGCATGCTGAGATCTGGTGTCACCAAATCCAAATATATTTTCTCACCAATAACTCTTCAGATTTGTTTTATTTCATTATAAATATGTTTTCTTGTGGTCCATCTTTCACACTGCATAATCCATCAAACCATTCAAAACTGGGTGTTATGGAGCCAAGACACAAGCTCAACTCCTTTCCTTCTAATGAATTTGGCAAACTCAGTAATGGAAAACTTGCATGAGCAACTCTGGAAGGCCATGTGGAGGAAAGGCCATTCTCAAAGTTGAATTATTTACTTGACAAGTAGAAGTACCCATGAAAAACTTTTCTGTCCACTTGGAGTATGCAACTACTGCAATCATCATTATTTTCATGACATTCCTTTACTAGATCCTCAAAGAACCACCTACAACTTTGAATGCCTCAATTATTAATAATAGATAATCTTCACATATCCAGTTGGATGGCAAGTGGAATGGTAGGGTCACTGCTTATCAAGCCTTGGCTGTGAATTGTGTATTGTCCATTTATTCTGGTGTTGGTACAACCTCACCTAGCAGTGGTGTCTCACATGGAGTTTCAACAACTGTACTGTTCATAATCTTACAAACTCTAATTACGTGCAGGCAGTGCTAATACCCAACTCTACACTCTCAGTAAAGCCACAAAGATACGCTGACCGGCTGCATTCCAGCCTGGTATGGGAACACCAATGCCTCTGAGTGGAAAATCCTACAAAAGGTGGTGAATTCGACCCAGTAAATCACGGTGAATGCCCTCCCAACCATTGAGCACATCTACATGAAACCTTGTTGGAGAAAAGCAGCATCCAGCATCGAAAATGCTCACCACCCAGGCCATGCTCTTTTCTCCTTGCTGCCATCAGGTAGAGGGTACAAGAGCCTCAGGACTTGCACCACCAGGTTCAAGAACAGTTACCACCCCTCAACAATAAGGCTCTTGAACAAAAGAGGATAACTACGCTCATTTTATTCCTGGTGTTTCCCCAATGAATGATCTCACTTTAAGGACTCTTTATCTTGTTAATTCATGCTCTCGTTATTTATTGCTATTTATTTATATTTTGCATTTGGCAGTTTGTTGTTCATTGATCCTGTTTACAGTTACTGTTGTATAGATTTGGGGAGCATGCCTGTAGTAAAAAAGAATCTCAGGGTTGTATGTGACGACATATATGTACCCTGATAATAAATTTTACTTTGAACTTTCATCTTTGAACTTTACCCTCTCAGTAAAGCCACAAGTCATACCTGCTTATATTCTCCAAAAATACTCTGCAGATACCTGGAAACACTTCGCCCTTTCTGTTCCAACAACTATCTCCAAACCATATTACGCTCTCCCACCTCCTTTTTTATCTTTGATTTCTTTTGTGCCTCCATCCATCATTCACCAGCCACCAGCTCCCAATTGTCCATTCCCCTCCTCTACCTGGCATAACCTCTTCTACACATGGAAGCTTTACAGAGGGTGCAGGGGAGATTTATGGGAAAGCTACTGGATCATATGTTATGAGAAACTGAGTGAGCTTGGGATTTTCTCTTTGGAGTAAAGGAGGATGAGAGATGACAGGAGACATAGATAGAATGGACAGACAAGGCCTTTTTCCTAGAGCAGGCATGGCTTATACAAGAGGGCCTAATTTTAAGGTGACTGGAAGGATGTTCGAGGCAGAAAGTTGTGAGTGAATGGAACACACTGCCAAAAGTGGTCGTAGAGGCTGATACATTAGGAATATTTCTCTTAGGTAGATAAATGGAGGGTTATGTGATTAGACTGATCTTGTCTAGACTAAAAGGTTGGCACAACACCATAGGCTGAAGGACCTGTACTGTTTTATGTTCATCTCACACCCTTCTCAGTCCACCAATCACCTCAGACTCCAGTCTCACCACTCCGTTTCTCCTCTTTCTTGCCTCTCCATTATCAGTCCTCTTACAGGATTTCAACCTGAAAGGTCGACAGTTCCTTTCTCCACTCAGATGCCGCTCAATCTATTGTGTTCCTCCAGCAGACTGTATGTTACAGACTCTTGTCCTTGAAATGTTCCAGACTTACTTGGAGAAGTTTGTCACTCCTTGGTCAATACGCAAGTATTCTGAGCCTAGTTGTGATTAATGTTGTGCTGTCTAAGTGGGGAACCTTGATGCAAAAGCACTCAGACACATATCACAATACTCCACATGGCCTGACAGAATTACACCATTGTTGTAAAGTGATGCATCTCAGGAAAGTAGCAACAGCTTCACAGGATCAAAATTACTTTTCTGCAACAATGTTTTTACTGTCATTGCTTTGAGGATGCATTAATGGAGAAAACAAAGTGAACGATTCAAAGATCTTACTAACAGTACTTAGCATGAAATCTCTCTCTCAGACAACCAGTTCCTGGCCTGTAGTGTAACCATAGAATCTTGTGATTGAGTTTCTGCTAAAACTGTTAGATGTGACAAAACCATGTTCCAAGCATTTTGTCAGGAGTAGGACCCAAATGGAGCTTCCATTCCCTATTTCCTCCACATTGATAACATCTTCCAGAGTTGTTTGCTTTTACGTTCTGATGTAGAAATCAACCACACATGTTTGTTTGTCACTATTAAGGATAGGGATGATTTGGGAGAGACAGCAGAGCACTCTTTGCAAATCTGCCAGCCTACAGAAATTAATCTCCATGCAATTTTAATTCCTATTGGCATGCAAATCATAATGAATCCATACAGAGCTGACGTTAGTGCAGACAGGTGTCAGGCAAGTTTATATCATCACCCTAACATCCCTCTCGCCACAAACCTGCCCTTTCTGCCCAAAAAATGTGCTATAGCAGTAGAACTAGTTTTCAAAACCATTGTGAAACTGTTCAATCTACCTCACCTACTCTCAGTGTATAATTAAAGCCTTTGTGATTCACTCACTGAAGCATAAGACTGTAGAGTTCTTTGACAGGCCCCTGAAAAACATGGACCACACCCATACCTTATGAACAGTCTCTCAACAAAGTAACCTATGATTAAATTCACTATTCTATCCTTTGTTAGGGAAAAATGTTGCAGAGAGGTCAAGATCTCAAACTTGGCACAGCACTCAAGAACTCTTGACAGCAACAATCCTAGTCCTCTTATATATTTCCGAGATGTGGACTATTTACGACATGCATCTGAAGACACTAAGGAAACACTACCAATGCTGTCTCTGTGAAATTTAACGTGTGACCATATTCTCTGGATAATTTCGTGTCACCCCATATCATGGCAGCAAGTCAACGTGCTTTCACTTAAAAAGTGTCTGCTATTAGTCATAGTCATAGTCATACTTTATTGATCCCAGGGGAAAATTGGTTTTCATTACAGTTGCACCATAAATAATAAATAGTAATAGAACCATAAATAGTTAAATAGTAATATGTAAATTATGCCAGTAAATTATGAAATAAGTTCAGGACCAGCCTATCGGCTCAGGGTGTCTGACCCTCCAAGGGAGGAGTTGTAAAGTTTGATGGCCACAGGCAGGAATGACTTCCTATGACGCTCTGTGTTGCATCTTGGAGGAATGAGTCTTTGGCTGAATGTACTCCTGTGCCCACCCAGTACATTATGTAGTGGATGGGAGACATTGACCAAGATGGCATGCAACTTGGACAGCATCCTCTTTTCAGACACCACTGTCAGAGAATCCAGTTCCATCCCTACAACATCACTGGCCTTACGAATAAGTTTGTTGATTCTGTTGGTGTCTGCTACCCTCAGCCTGCTGCCCCAGCACACAACAGCAAACATGATAGCACTGGCCACCACAGACTCGTAGAACATCCTCAGCATCGTCCGGCAGATGTTAAAGGACCTCAGTCTCCTCAGGAAATAGAGACGGCTCTGACCCTTCTTGTAGACAGCCTCAGTGTTCTTTGACCAGTCCAGTTTATTGTCAATTCGTATCCCCAGGTATTTGTAATCCTCCACCATGTCCACACTGACCCCCTGGATGGAAACAGGGGTCACCGGTACCTTAGCTCTCCTCAGGTCTACCACCAGCTCCTTAGTCTTTTTCACATTAAGCTGCAGATAATTCTGCTCACACCATGTGACAAAGTTTCCTACAGTAGCCCTGTACTCGACCTCATCTCCCTTGCTGATGCATCCAACTAGCCAAGTTAAGACGCCAAGAGTGGTTACCCGCTGAGAGCTTTGCTCTTGTCTCTAGAAGACAGAACATGTGGATATGGTCGTGTGAATATAATACCATGCTGTTATGGCAGTCTGAAAGAATAAGAAATTGGCTTGCTCAGACACCATCTCTATTGCCTGCAATGATCTGGAGAAACACTGCAGAGGTCAACAGAGTGGATCTCAGAATATGCTGTTGTCTGCTAATCTCTCAATCATAAGGGCTTATACCTGAAGAAATACAAGGAGGAAGTAACATAGGCAGCCCTCCTCTGTCCAAGCTGTCAATGAACAATTCATCAGGCTGGATGATCGATTCTCTACTTAAAAGCAGCTCTCTTTAACTTTCCTTTGTTGCTGACCATTCTGGTCTCTGATTGATCACAGTACTAAAAATAAAAGTTAACATTAGCTTTACATAAGAAAACAGCTCCATCCTTTTAATTGCAAAGGGGTGAAGAATGGCTTTAGTGAGGTATCACAGTGGCTGCACCCACTGTTGATGACAGTGACGGCAAATCCAAACCTCTATTATTCTATCCTCCCTACACCCATCCTTCAATCGCTTTGAGAAAGAAGTTATGCAAGAATTAATCACATACTCATTGTTAGGCTCACTCTTCACAAGCCAAAGGGTGTTCCTTACCTTTGACAAACTGGAATTTCCAACCACAACCCTCAATTCCCCTTACCCCACTGTCATTTCACTCATCTCATTCACCTTTCATTCCTTCCTGTCATCTTCCTCTCAATTCTTCCACTGAATGCCTCCCCAGAACTTCGCAGATGCTCTCTCTCTCCGATCGTCCCCCTCAGCAATGAGGCAGAAGTGACAGAGGGAAACCTCTGCTGCTTGCCTTCGCTATTCCCACCCAAAAGCTGTAGCTCCAAAACCCGTTGCAAACAGAATCCCAAACCTCTTGCAGAAAATTCTGGGAGAGTTTTCACCTGTCTGCTCACCCAGTGGTTTATGAGTCCCAGCTGACAAAAATGGATTCATCCTTTCAGGAATATCATCCCTATGCATATACAATGACCATAAATCTTGTGGACCTCTGTCTCCGACAAACCAGGTGCTTACGTCTCTCATTCTCAAAAAATCAAGCAGCTCCTGTTTCCCATTCATCTCTGTATGATGGGGTCTGTTTCCCAGCGTTTGTAGTCAGTAGGCTCTTGTCTCTCATCTCCTCTACAGAAAAGAGGCCTGTGTCTCCCATTCTCTTCTAAAGGCAGGGAACCTCCGTCTATCATTCTCAATTATAGTAAGGGCCATCTCTCTCCTCGATACCATATACTCCTCCTTTATGTCAGGTGGCTCCTGTTCCCTGTTCTTCTCTGTGGTTAGAAACATAGAAACATAGAAAATAGGTGCAGGAGTAGGCCATTCAGCCCTTCGAGCCTGCACCGCCATTTATTATGATCATGGCTGATCATCCAACTCAGAACCCCGCCCCAGCCTTCCCTCCATACCCCCGATCCCTGTAGCCACAAGGGCCATATCTAACTCCCTCTTAAATATAGCCAATGAACTGGCCTCAACTGTTTCCTGTGGCAGAGAATTCCACAGATTCACCACTCTCTGTGTGAAGAAGTTTTTCCTCATCTCGGTCCTAAAAGGCTTCCCCTTTATCCTCAAACTGTGACCCCTCGTTCTGGACTTCCCCAACATCGGGAACAATCTTCCTGCATCTAGCCTGTCCAATCCCTTTAGGATTTTATACGTTTCAATCAGATCCCCCCTCTATCTTCTAAATTCCAACGAGTACACGCCCAGTTCATCCAGTCTTCCTTCATATGAAAGTCCTGCCATCCCAGGAATCAATCTGGTGAACCTTCTTTGTACCCCCTCTATGGCAAGGATGTCCTTCCTCAGATTAGGGGACCAAAACTGCACACAATACTCCAGGTGTGGTCTCACCAAGGCCTTGTACAACTGCAGTAATACCTCCCTGCTCCTGTACTCGAATCCTCTCGCTATAAATGCCAGCATACTATTCGCCTTTTTCACCGCCTGCTGTACCTGCATGCCCACTTTCAATGACTGGTTTATAATGACACCCAGGTCTCGTTGCACCTCCCCTTTTCCTAATCGGCCACCATTCAGATAATAATCTGTTTTCCTATTTTTGCCACCAAAGTGGATAACTTCACATTTATCCACATTAAATTGCATCTGCCATGAATTTGCCCACTCACCCAACCTATCCAAGTCACTCTGCATCCTCTTAGCATCCTCCTCACAGCTAACACTGCCACCCAGCTTCGTGTCATCCGCAAACTTGGAGATGCTGCATTTAATTCCCTCATCCAAGTCATTAATATATATTGTAAACAACTGGGGTCCCAGCACTGAGCCTTGCGGTACCCCACTAGTCACCGCCTGCCATTCTGAAAAGGTCCCGTTTATTCCCACTCTTCGCTTCCTGTCTGCTAACCAATTCTCCATCCACATCAATACCTTACCCCCAATACTGTGTGCTTTAAGTTTGCACACTAATCTCCTGTGTGGGACCTTGTCAAAAGCCTTTTGAAAATCCAAATATACCACATCCACTGGTTCTCCCCTATCCACTCTACTAGTTACATCCTCAAAAAATTCTATGAGATTCGTCAGACATGATTTTCCTTTCACAAATCCATGCTGACTTTGTCCGATGATTTCACCGCTTTCCAAATGTGCTGTTATCACATCTTTGATAACTGACTCCAGCAGTTTCCCCACCACCGACGTTAGGCTAACCGGTCTATAATTCCCCGGTTTCTCTCTCCCTCCTTTTTTAAAAATTGGGGTTACATTAGCCACCCTCCAATCCTCAGGAACTAGTCCAGAATCTAACGAGTTTTGAAAAATTATCACTAATGCATCCACTATTTCTTGGGCTACTTCCTTAAGCACTCTAGGATGCAGACCATCTGGCCCTGGGGATTTATCTGCCTTCAATCCCTTCAATTTACCTAACACCACTTCCCTACTAACATGTATTTCGCTCAGTTCCTCCATCTCACTGGACCCTCTGTCCCCTACTATTTCTGGAAGATTATTTATGTCCTCCTTAGTGAAGACAGAACCAAAGTAATTATTCAATTGGTCTGGCATGTCCTTGCTCCCCATAATCAATTCACCTGTTTCTGTCTGTAGGGGACCTACATTTGTCTTTACCAGTCTTTTCCTTTTTACATATCTATAAAAGCTTTTACAGTCCGTTTTTATGTTCCCTGCCAGTTTTCTCTCATAATCTTTTTTCCCCTTCCTAATTAAGCCCTTTGTCCTCCTCTGCTGAACTCTGAATTTCTCCCAGTCCTCAGGTGAGCCACTTTCTCTGGCTAATTTGTATGCTTCCTCTTTGGAATTGATACTATCCCTAATTTCTCTTGTCAGCCACGGGTGCACTACCTTCCTTGATTTATTCTTTTGCCAAACTGGGATGAACAATTGTTGTAGTTCATCCATGCAACCTTTAAATGCTTGCCATTGCATATCCACCGTCAATCCTTTAAGTGTCATTTGCCAGTCTATCTTAGCTAATTCACGTCCTATACCTTCAAAGTTACCCCTCTTTAAGTTCAGAACCTTTGTTTCTGAATTAACTATGTCACTCTCCATCTTAATGAAGAATTCCACCATATTATGGTCACTCTTACCCAAGGGGCCTCTCACGACAAGATTGCTAATTAACCCTTCCTCATTGCTCAAAACCCAGTCCAGAATAGCCTGCTCTCTAGTTGGTTCCTCGACATGTTGGTTCAAAAAACCATCCCGCATACATTCCAAGAAATCCTCTTCCTCAGCACCTTTACCAATTTGGTTCACCCAATCTACATGTAAATTGAAGTCACCCATTATAACTGCTGTTCCTTTATTGCACACATTTCTAATTTCCTGTTTAATACCATCTCCGTCCTCACTACTACTGTTAGGTGGCCTGTACACAACTCCCACCAACGTCTTCTGCCCCTTAGTGTTACGCAGCTCTACCCATATCGATTCCACATCCTCCCGGCTTATGTCCTTCCTTTCTATTGCGTTAATCTCTTCTTTAACCAGCAATGCCACCCCACCTCCCCTTCCTTCATGTCTATCCCTCCTGAATATTGAATATCCCTGAACGTTGAGCTCCCATCCTTGGTCACCCTGGAGCCATGTCTCTGTGATCCCAACTATATCATAATCATTAATAACAATCTGCACTTTCAATTCATCCACCTTATTACGAATGCTCCTTGCATTGACACACAAAGCCTTCAGGCGCTCTTTTACAACTCTCTTAGCCCTTATACAATTATGTTGAAAAGTGGCCCTTTTTAATGCTTGCCCTGGATTTGTCGGCCTGCCACTTTTACTTTTCTCCTTAGTACTTTTTGCTTCTACCCTCACTTTACACCCCTCTGTCTCTCTGCACTGGTTCCCATCCCCCTGTTGTGAACTAACCTCCTCATGCCTAACCTCTTTAATTTGATTCCCACCCCCAACCATTCTTGTTTAAAGTCACCTCAGTAGCCCTCGCTAATCTCCCTGCCAGGATATTGGTCCCCCTAGGATTCAAGTGTAACCCGTCCTTTTTGTACAGGTCACGCCGGTGGCCTTGTCTCCTGTCCTCCACAAGGCGTATATGTCTCCCATTTACTATTTTCAACAGGGGGCCTCTGTCTATCGTTCTCTTCAATGTCAGGGACCCTCTGTCTCCTATCTTGTTCTATTGTCAGGTGGCTTCTGTCTCCCATCTCCTCCACGGGACTGCTTGTCACAAGCGGGGCACTGGTGGTGGATCCAAATGCAAGACACAGACACTGAAGTACTAGGAATAGGACTAGGATGCAGGACCTGGGCTAGGGCATGGACAAGAAACAGGGAACCCGGAGAAGGAACTATGAACTAGGAGCCTGGGCTTGGACTCCGAGCCAGAGACTGGACAAGGACCCAGAAACTGGGTCTTGCCTTGGGCTCGGACCCCAGAACTAGGCAAGGACATGACATGGCTTGAGGCTGGAGGCTGGGGTCTTAAGGCTGGAGGCTGGAGGCTGGAGCTCGGAGACAGACTGGGAACTGTACATCAACATAGAGCCGGGACTTATCCTTTGAAAAGCCGGGACTCATCTTTAACACAACACTAACATGAGACAGGACAGTACATAGACATAGAGCCAGGACTTATCCTTAGACAAGCCGGGACTCAACTGTATCTCCACACCAAGATGGGACAGGTCCATCCGTCGTGTAATGGCAGAATGGCCTGACTTACCCAACAGAGGCAAAGACAATACAAGACTATTCCCCCCACAGGGCAATGGCAGAACGGCTCGACTTACCCTATGGAGGCGAGGACAAGAGGAGACAGATCCAACCGTAGGATAACGGCAGAACGGCCTGACTTACCCCACGGAGGCGAGGACAAGAAGCAACAAACAGCAAAGAACGACAGACAGTTCCATCTCTGCATCGAGGTTGCTCCAAATCACAGTTACAGCCAGCAACCTTGGCTGGCTACGGAAACAGCCGGATCCCTATCTAGCTCGGCGTGGCTGACGGCCACCCAGCTGGCCCGGGAAACGGCCAAACCCATACCACAAAGACAGCAAGGCTCCATGAAGCGATGGTTCACCAACACGGCCTAAAGATGGCAAGTGGCCACTCTAGCCTTCCACCGGTAGGTTGCTCCCAGGGAATCTTGACAAGACGAACCAGCAGCCCACACTCGACCCCAAGGCTACTTATATTCCAAGCCCCAAGATGGGAATCAGGTGCCTATGATTAACCCAACCGAAACAAGGGACAGCTGGAAAACCCAGAGTCCTGAGTCCACAGACCGGACCGTGAACCGGAATGCGGACTTCACAGACCGGACCATGACACTGCTGTTAAACTAAGTAGTTCTTGCTTACCACATTTCAAACATTTTATACAACACAGGACACTAGACTGTGCTTAAAGTGCTATGTAGCAGAAGGTTTGGTAAAATGTACTTATGGACATGTCAAATTCTGATTGATATGGCCAGTAGATACAATAATTGTACCACCCAGGACATGCCCTCCTCCCATTGCTACCTTGAAGGAGGAGGTACAGGAGCCTGAAGATGCACACTCAATGTTTCCATTCCGTAACATCTCCTCCTCCACTGCCATTAGATTTCTGAATGGACAATGAACCCATATACACTACCTCACTACTTTTTTTTCTTAGTTTGCTCTCTTGTTGCACTATTAAATTAATTTAAATTTTAATATATATTTCTTATTGTAATTTATAGCTTTTTTTATTATATATTGCAATGTACTGCTGCCACAAAACAACAAATTTCATGACATATGCCAGTGACCACAGTACGTGTGCTTGCAACACTGTGTGTCCGACAGAGTGATCAGCAGCACTGGGGCTCCACATGGGACTGTCTTGTCTCCCTTTCTCTTCACCATTTACACCTCAGACTTCAACTACTGCACAGAGTCTTGTCATCTTCAGATGTTTTCTGATGACTCTGCCATAGTTGGATGCATCAGCAAGGGAGATGAGGCTGAGTACAGGGCTACGGTAGGAAACTTTGTCACATGGTGTGAACAGAATTATCTGCAGCTTAATGTGAAAAAGACTAAGGAGCTGGTGGTAGACCTGAGGAGAGCTAAAGCACCAGTGACCCCTGTTTCCATCCAGGGGGTCAGTGTGGACATGGTGGAGGATTACAAATACCTGGGGATACGAATTGACAATAAACTGGACTGGTCTAAGAACACTGAGACTGTCTACAAGAAGGGTCAGAGCCGTCTCTATTTCCTGAGGAGACTGAGGTCCTTTAACATCTGTCCGACGATGCTGAGAATGTTCTACGAGTCTGTGGTGGCCAGTGCTATCATGTTTGCTGTTGTGTGCTGGGGCAGCAGGCTGAGGGTAGCAGACACCAACGGAATCAACAAACTCATTCATAAGGCCAGTGATGTTGTGGGGATGGAACTGGACTCTCTGACGGTGGTGTCTGAAAAGAGGATGCTGTCCAAGCTGCATGCCATCTTGGACAATGTCTCCCATCCACTACATAATGTACTGGGTGGGCACAGGAGTACATTCAGCCAGAGACTCATTCCACCGAGATGCAACACAGAGCGTCATAGGAAGTCATTCCTGCCTGTGGCCATCAAACTTTACAACTCGTCCCTTGGAGGGTCAGACACCCTGAGCCAATAGGCTGGTCCTGGACTTATTTCCTGGCATAATTTACATATTACTATTTAATTATTTATGGTTTTATTACTATTTAATTATTTATGGTGCAACTGTAACGAAAACCAATTTCCCTCGGGATCAATAAAGTATGACTATGACTATGATTAAACCTGATTCTGAAATGTTTCTTGTGTTGATGTTTGCAGACTGTGGTATTCGACATAGGGTGGTAAGGTAGTATAGCGGTTGACAAAATGCTTTACTGCGCCAGATACGAGATCAGGATTCAATTCCCACTGCACTATGTAAAGAATTTGTACACCTCCACGTGACTGAGAGGGCTTCTTCCAGGTGCTTTGGTTTCCTCCCACATTCCAACCACGCAAGAGTTAGGGCTGGTAAGGTATGGACATGCTATGTTGCCACCAGAAGTCTTGAACTCAGCAGGCCAGGCAACATCTATGGATAAGAGTGAAAGGTCATCTCTTCAGGCTGAGAACTTCATCAGGACTGGAGAAAAAAGATGAGAAGTTCGAGTAGGAAGGTGCGTGGAGGGGTGGAAGAAATACAGGGTGGTAGGTGATAGGTGAAACCGGGAGAGGGAGAGTGGTGAAGTAAAGAGCTGTGAAGTCGATTGGTGAAAGAGATAAAGGGCTGGAGAAGGGGGAATCTGATTGGAGAGAACAGAAGGCCATGGATGAGGGAGGAGAACCAGAGGGAGGTAATGGCCAGGTAAGGAGATAAGGTGAGAGAGAGAAATGGGAATGGTGAAGGCGGTAGGGGAGGGCATTACTGTAAGTTCCAGAAATGGATATTCATGCCATCAGGTTGGAGGCTAACTAGACGGAATGTAAGCTGTTGCTCATTCAACCTGAGTGCGGCCATGTTCTCCACAGAGAGTCAGAATGGAGTAACTTGAAGAGTTGTATCTTCAGCAGTACAAAGGCTGAGAATTTATTTATAGATGATCAATTTTATCAAATTAACAATTCAAATATCAATACTCATGGTGTGGGCACGATAGAGTATCCAAAACCTTTTCAAAGTCTAAGTGCTGCCTGTTCAATTTCCTCACACTGATTTGTTATCCAGATTCTAAGGCACATGTTGTGAAGTATGAGGCCTTCATTACATCATACAGAGTTAGACAAATAATTATGTGTGCACAGTTTTTCAAGTTGAGAGGACACTGTATAAAAGAATGACGTCTGATTATATCTTCTCCTGCTTTAGTATGTACGTAAAATTAAGAAACATAGCAACAGCAGTAAACACTGGTTGAAATAGTACAGCGTTCTTGAGGGTGTAATTGTCTGCCACACTGATCAAATGACTTATAAAAAGGAACTTTTCATCCATCCATTCAGTTCTGTCTCTCAATTAATGTGATACCAATATAATACTGGAAAGAAGTCACTCTCATACAGCAATATTTCGTTAAACAAGTGACTTATCCCCATTTTATTATAAGAAGCAGGAAGTGTCTCTCCAAAAATATTTCCTTTGTTAACAAACTAAATCACAGTACAGGGAGAACAATGAAGATATACTACCTGTCCTGGGAATCAGATCAATCCCCTTGGATGAAAAGGCACTGCTCACTGAAACCATTCTGCCACAAGCTGTTCTTCCATTCAAAAAAAATTAAAACCGCACCTAACAGGAAACAAAGAGTTTCAGAACATGATAAACCATATCGTTTTTTAATTCCATAGATGAATATCTCCTGTGTTACTATCACCTGGAAAAATGTCCCTTGTTATTGAGAGAGAGAGAGAGAGAGAGGGCCTGTGAGCTGTTGAAGTGTCAGGGATGGACAATGTTTTTTTGATGGAGTCTAGGTCATGGTCTCTTTGGGGGCTTTTCTATTCCTTGCATGGCCAGTGGTGAGGGGCTAATGCCTTTCCTGAGGCAGGTGGGGGGGAGAGGGGTTGATGATTTGCTGCCGCCTGTGTGTGGGAGGGGTGGGGGGGGTTGGGGTTCTGACATTTTCTGTCATTCATTCTTTTGGAGTTTTTTTCTGTTTTCTGGATGTTTGCGAAGAGTAAGAGTTTCAGCTTGTATACATTGTCTGATATGAAATGGAACCATTGAACCACTGAAGGTGAGAAGGACAGAGAATTGACTGTGTCAGTTCATTTATCCATGGCTTTAGGCTGATTGACACACTGTTTGTTCTTGTGTGTTCATCATGTTAATGAAGAAAACTCTTGTGGCATTGAGCTCTAGTCAACAACGATAAATTAATCAACACACACAAAATGTTGGAGGAACTCAGCAGGTCAGGCTTTAACAATGGAAATAAATAAGCAGTCAATATTTCAGTCCGAGACCCTTCTCCAGGACTGTGGAGGAAGGGGGAAGACGTCTGAATAAAAAAGTGGGGGGAGGGGAAAGAGGCTAGCTGGCGGGTGATAGATGAAGCCAGGTGGACGGGAAAGGGCAAGGACTGGAGAAGAAAGAATCTGATAAGAGAGGAGAGTGGATCATAGGAGAAAAGGAAGAAGGAGGGAACCCAGAGGGAGGTGATAGGTAGGTGAGAAGAGGTTAAAGGTCAGAGTGGGGAATAGAGGTGATCTGAGTTTTCTGGGAAAAATAATTAAGGAATAAATACTGCCTAATCTATCGGGGAAGCTACATCTTAAACATGAAGTACTATAGAAGCTTTTCAATCCAAAACAAACAACAGACAAGGTCTCAGTTTAAACACCACACCCAAAACACAGCTCATTTGTTGATGTCACATTAAATACTATATTATCAGATGTTACGCACTGAAGTCTCTAGATTAGAATTCAAATTCACAGTCTTCTGACTCGGGTATGAGATAGAATTCCGAGTAATAACCAAGATATTTCTGAGCTTTATGACTCAGCAGAAGCTTGATTCATTCCGTTTCTTTTGGGTAGGATTGTATATTTTGAAAATTGAATTAGACTCCTTTATTACTTTGTCTTTCAAATAATGCAGTGCCGCTGAAAGGAAATCAAGAACACAGCATTTACCAATGAGGTCTCAAACGTTCTATAAAATCACAGGAAGGGATTGAAATAGTCCATTCAGAGATGACACGTCAGGCTGGATTTTCATCATTCCCACAGAGATCTCATTTTCTAAATGCCAGTAATAAAGCCCTTTACCTCTTGAGAGCAAATGAGCAAAAATGAGCAATTCAGGCTTCAACACTCTGGCTTTATATCCTAATCTGCCTGCACCTAGATTACCCTTATATCCTTGTATTTTCCAAGAGAGCTATGTAGGTTATCTGCTGTGTACTACAGCTTTGCCTTGAAAACCGAGGAATTACACTACACTGCTCAATAAATTGCAATAAAGCTTCTTTCGTGTGTCCCCGCCGTATTAAAACCAATGAGAAACATTTTGATAGCATGTTAAAAGCAGCTGTGTGTTTAGGGCAGCAGTGAAGGTCCTCCATCTCTGGTGGTGTTCAGGGCTTCCTTCATTATCTCAGTAGCTTTACCTCGGTTTTCACTGCAGTCAGTCATTCATTCAAGTCCCGGGAGGGACTCAGGAATACCATCGCACTCAGATTTATTCATTGCTGTTTCCATAACAATATTGTTTTACCTGTCAAGGTTATTAGCCCTGAGCTGAACCCCCGAACCTGGAGGACTGGTGGACCACTCTAAGTCATGCGTCTACCCTTTGACCTCTTTGGCCTGGGTGACCCTGCCAAGAGCCAAAGCATAATCAGAATCAGAGTCAGATTTAATATTACCAACATATGTCGTGAAACTTGTTAACTTTGCAGCAGCAGTACAATGCAATACATGATAACACAGAAAAAGCTGTGAATTACAGTCATTATATATATACACATACACACACATCACACACATACACTGCTGGCCGATAACCTGTCTGTCAACAACATGCAAGCTCCTATCAGGCATCACAGCCACCAAGCTGAAGGAACATGTGTGTAAATTCCTGAGCCCTGCTCAGTGGGGGATTGGTAATGGTACCAGAGGCTCCAAGCACCAATTACTGGTAGCCAAAGCAGTCATGTGAGACTCCAATACCAGGCAAACCAACCTAAGCACAACCTGGATCGACTACCATGAAGCATACGACTCAATGCCCCACATGTGGATCCTGGAATGCCTGTCTTTGTACAAGGTCAGCAAGATACTAAGGACCTTCATCAGGAACACAAAGGGCCATTGGAGGACAATGCTAGATGTTAACTCAAAGCCAATAGCACAAGTATCCATCAGATGTGAAATACACCAGGGTGATGCACTATCCCCACTGCTGTTCCGCATAGAGTTGGACCCCCTCAGCCAGATCACCTCAAAGAGTGGATATGAGTTCAAGTTCAAGAGTGGAGTAACTATCAGCCACCTCCTGTACATGGATGACATTAAGCTGTATGCCAGAAATGAAAGAGATATTGACTCACTAATCCACCTGACAAGGGTGTACAGCAGAGACATTGATCAGAGCCATCAACCCATTCACCCTACCAGTCTTCAAATACCCAGCCTCAATAGTGTGCTGGCCAAGGAACTAACTGGAAGCTGCTGACATCGAGACCTGGAGACTACGGACAATGCATGGAGGATTCCATCCAAAATCCAACATCAAGTGACTGTATACCCATCAGAATAAAGGAGGACGGGGACTTGGAAGTGTCAAGGCCACAGTCCTGGAAGAAATGTGAAACATCCATGAGTATGTCAGGAAGATGGCTTCTAAGGGCGACCTGCTGGAGAATATCTCAGACAGCAGGCAGGGGATATGGAAATGGAAGTGGGTGAAGCAGAACCAGAGGACCAGAGGCCATGGCAGGACAGGCCACTGCAGGAGATGTACCATCGCCAGATATCAGAGATGGCTGACATATGAATGTCTTACCAATGGCTGGAAATGGCAGGGCTGAGGGACAGCACAGAGGCGTTGCTCATGGCTGCACAAGAACAGCCGCTGAGCACAACAGCAATTGAAGCAGGGTCTATCACACCAGACAAGACCCAAGGTGCAGATTGTGTAAGGAATCTGCTGAAACCATCCAGCACGTAGTAGCAGGGTGCAAGATGCAGGCAGGGACAGCATGCACTGAACAGTACAGCAAAGTTGCAGGAATTGTGTACAGGAATATCTGCACTGAGTATGGATTAGACACTCCCAAGTCCAAATGGAAACATCCGAGACGGTAGTGGAGAATGGCAGAGCTTCGATCTTGTGGGACTTCCAAATACAGACTGATAAGCAGGTACTAGCCAACCAACCAGATGTGGTAATACTAGACAAGGAACAGAAGAAAGCAGCAGTAAAAGATGTGGCAATCCTGAATGACAGTAACATAGGAAGAAAGAAAATGAGAAGTTGGAGAAATACTAGGGCTTGAAAAGGCAGACAGAAAGGCTGTGGAAGGTTAAAGCCAGAGTAATCCCAGTGTTGATAGGAGCACTTGGAGTTGTGACACCTGGATTGGGAGAGTGGCTCCAACAAGTCCTGAGAACAACATCTGAGATCTCATTACAGAAGAGTGGACTACTAGGAACAGCAAGGGTACCACGCCCAACCCTCAAGCTCACAGGTCTCCGGTAGAGGACCCGAGATTGAAGGAAAATACACATACACACCACCTATATATATATCAGTGTGTGCCTTCAGGCTTCTATACCTCCTTCCTCATAGTAACAATGAGAAGAGGGCTTGTCCTGGGTGATGGGGTCCTTAATGATGGACACCACCTTTTTGAGTCGCCACTCCTTGAAGATGTTTTGGATACTACGGAGGCCAGTACCCATGATGGAGCTGACTAGTTTTACAACCGTCTGCAGCTTACTTCGATCCTGAGAAGTAGCCCCTCCCCCCAAACCAGATCGTGATGCGGCCAATCAGAATTTTGCGAATTTCTGTGGAAGTTTGTGAACGTTTTCGGTGACATCCCAAACCTTCCCAAACTCCTCATGTAATATAACTGCTGCCATGTCTTCTCTACATCTGCATCGATATGTTGGGTCTAGGTTAGGTCCTCAGCGATATTAACACCCAAGAACTTGAAATTGCCCACTCTATCCACTTCTGATCCCTTATGAGGACTAGTGTGTGTTTCCTCGTCTTACCCTTCCTGAAGTCCACAATCAGCTCTTTGGTCTTGCTGATGTTGAATGGAAGGTCATTGCTGCGACACCACTCCACTAGCTGGTATATCTCACTCCTGTACACCCTCTCGTCACCATCTAAGATTCAGCCAGCAATGTTTGTATCATCAGCAAATTTATAGATGGCATTTGAGCTATGCCTACCCACACAGTCATGGGTGTAGACAGAGTAGAGCAGTGGGCTTAGCACACATCCTTGAGGTGTGGCGGTGTTGATTGTCAGCGAAATGGAGATGTTATTTCGAATCCACACAGATTGTGGTCCTCTAATTAGGAAATCGAAGGTCCAGATGCAGAGGGAGGTACAGAGGCCCAGGTTCTGTAGCTTTTTGATCAGGACTGTAGGAATGTTAAACACTGAGCTATTGTCAGTAAACAACGTTCTGACATTGGTATTTGTATTGTAGAAATGAGGGATTGAAAATGTCTTTGAACATTCCCATCAGGTGGTTGGCACAAGTTTTCACAACGGTAGCAGGTACTCTATCAGGGCCTGACACCTTGCGAGGATTCACCCTTTGAAAGACAGCCTGACGTCGGCCTCTGAAACAGAGATCGCAGGGGCCACCGTGTCCTGCAGGGATCCTCTTAGTTGTGGTTTTATTCTCCCCTTCAAAGTAAGCTGGTCTGGGAGTGAAGCATCACAGCCTTTCATGATGTTGGGTTTCGCTTTGTAGGAAGTAATGCAAACCCTGCCAGAGTTGATGTCCATTCAATGTCGCCTCCCACCTGACTCAGAGCTGTTCCTTAGCTCTCGAAATAGCCCTCCTCAAGAAATACCTCGTTTTCTTGTACAGGCCTGGGTCACCAGACATGAATGCTACAGATCTAGTCCTCAGCAGACTATGAACCTTTTGGTTCATCCCTGGCTTTTGATTTGGGGATGTACAGTCAGTTCTCACAGGCACAGGTTTTAATGAAGTTAGTGACAGTTGTGGTGTACTCATTCAGACTCGAAGATTAATCCATGAATACAGCCCAGTCCACTGATTCAAAGTTGTCCTGTAATCACTCCTGTGCCTCCCTTGTCCACACCTTCTTGGTCCTCACGACTGGTGCTGCAGTCTTCCGTCTCTGCCTGTCCTCAGGGAGTACAAGTACAGCCAAGTGATCAGGTGAGCCAGGCACAATAAGCACTCTTGATGGTGGTGTAACAATAGTCCAGTGTGTTGTTTCCTCTGCTACTACAAGTGATTTGTTGGTGATAATTATTTAGAGACTTTTTCAAGCTGGCTTTGTTCAAATCCCCCAAAATGATGGGGAAAGCAAGAAGGTGCACTGTTGATCACATCGCACAGTTTGTTCAGAGCCTGCTTGACATTGGCCTGTGGATGGATGTACATTGCTACCAAAATGATTACTGAAATCTCCCGCAGCATGTAAAATGTACGGCACTTGATCACAAGATGTTTCAGGTCTGGTGAACAGGACTAGGACAACACCTCCACATGTGTACACTACAAGGAATTGATCATGAAGCATACTCCACCACCCCTGGCTTTGAAAGGCTCAACAGTCCTAACTTGGCGGTGTAATGTGAACCCATTAATCTGAATCGCTGAGTCTGGAACGGAAGGGGTTAACCAAGATTCCGCGAAACAAAAGACACAAGGCATAACGCCAATGTAGCTCTCTGGGTTATTGAGGTACACAAGCCTCCAAACCACAACACGGTTGTGGCCCTCTTGGAGGTAAAAGAAGTTTACAGCTACAGAATAACCCTTGTGTTCGTGATAGTCATATTCAATCTGTCTAATCTTCAGATTCTAATCTATAAAACCATAAGACTAGAAGACATAGGAGCAGAATTAGGCTAATTACCCTATCAAGTCTGCTCCACCATTCAAACATGGCTGATCCTATTTTCCCCTCCTCAGGCCCACTCCCCAGCCTTCTCCCCGTAATCTTTGATGCCATGTCCAATCAAGAACCTATTAATCTCTGCCTTAAATACACCCAATGACCTAACCTCCACAGCTGCCTGTGGTAACAAATTCCACAAATTCACCACCATGTGGCTAAAGAATTATCTCCGCATCTCTGTTTTAAATAGATGACCTTCTATCCTGAGGCTGTGACCTCTTGTCCAAGACTCCCCCATCATGGGAAACATCCTTTCCACATGTAACCGTCTAGACCTTTCAACATTCAAAAGGTTTCAATGAGATCCCTCCTCATCCTTCTAAATACTAGTGAGTACAGGGCCAGAGTCATCAAACGTTCCTTATATGAACCTTTTACATACTTCCTTCAGGACACTACTAGTCTACCATGGAAGTCCAGCAGTTACCATGCATTAGTTGGTGTCAGATGCTTCCACTTGCACAGATGTATCATTTCCTCCATGATGAACACATTCGTGCTTCCCCATTCCTGTTCCAGCTAAAACCAAAATTAATCACATGAATTACTCATATTAACTGAGCTGAGATGCACAGTTCCAAATTAATCTTTTTGAAGGCTTTGAATATAAGTTGCAGATATACAAAACATTGATTAGACTGCACTGACAGTATTATATACAGTTCTAGTCACCACACTACAGGAAGGATGTGATAGTAATAGAGAGAATGCAGAGAAATTCACCAGGATGTTGCCTGGAATAGGGAAGGGTGGGTTTGTAATTTTAAGCAGAGATTGGATGAGTTGTTTTTTCCCCCTCTCTCTGAGGGGGCTGAGAGGCAACTTTAAAGCTCAAAGTAAGTTTATTATCAAAGTACATATATGTCACCATACACAACCTCTGAGATTCATTTTTTTGCAGGCATACTCAATAAATCCATAGAAAAATAACCATATTAGAATCAAAGAAAGACCGCATCAACAGGGCAGACTAGTGTGCAAGAAAACAAACTGTGCAAATACAAAAATAAATACGTAATAATAATAATAAAATAAGAAATAAATATTGAGAACATGAGATGAAGAGTCCTTGAAAGTGAGTTCATCGGAACCATAGGAAGAGTTCAGTGATGGGGCAAGTGAAGTTGAGTGAAGTTATCCCCATTGGCTTCAGAGCCTGATGGTTAAGGGATAATAACTGTTCCTGAACCAAGTGGTGTGGGTCCTGAGGCTTCTGTACCTTCTTCCTGATGACAGCAGAAGAGATGAGAGTGTGGCCTGAGTGGTGGGAATCCCTGATGATGAATGCTGTTTTTCCTGCGACAGCGCTCCATGTAGATGTGTTCTACGGAGGAGAGGGCTTTACCCATGATGGACTGGGCTATATCCACTACCTTTTGTCGAATTTTGCACTCAAGGGCATTGGTATTTCCATACCTGGCTGTGATGCAACCAGCCAATATACTCTCCACCACACATCTATAGAAGTTTGTCCAAGTTTTAGGTGCCATTCCAAATCGTCGCAAACTTCTAAGGAAGTAGAGGTGCTGCCATACTTCCTTTGTTATTGTACTTATGTGCTGGGTCCAGGATAGATGCTCTGAAATTATAACGCTGAAGAATTTAAAGTGTTATAATTTCAGAGTGTTATAATTTCTCCTCCTCTGATCTCCTAATAAGGAGTGCCTCATGGACCTCTGGTTTCCTCCTCCTGAAATCAATCATCACCTCCTTGGTCTTGCTGACATTGAGTGAGAGGTTGTTGTTGTAGCACCACTCAGCCAGATTTTCAATCTCCCTCCTATACACTGACTTGTCACCACCTTTGATAAGGCCCACGACAGTGGTGTCTTCATCAAACTTGAATATGGCATTGGAGCTGTCGCAAGTATAAAGCATGTCGAAGAAATCAAGGATCTAATTGCACAAGGAGGCATTGAGGCCAAGATCTTGAAGCCTGTTGGTTAGTTTTGAGGGGATGATGGCATTGAATGTTGAGCTGTATTTGATAAAGAGCATCCTGATGTATACATCTTTGCTGTCCAGATGTTCCAGGGTTGAGTGAAAAGCCAATTGAATGGCATGTGCTGTTGACCTGTTGTGCTGGTGAACAAATTGGAGCAGATCCAAGTCACATCTCAGGAAGGAGGTAATATGTTTCATCACTTTATAAAAGTTTATAAAATTATGTGGGGCAGAGATTTTAAAAAATGTCAGAATCTCAGGGCAGGGAGTTCTAGAAAGTGCAAATTTAAAATGAGCAGCAAGATAATTGCTCACACAGAGGATTGTGAATATCAGGAAAAAAACTGCCAAGGGAAGTGTTGGAGGTAGATGCAATTATGTTTAAAGAAAGTGTGGACAGGTATTTGGAAAGGGAAATCATTAACGGATACAGACCTAATGTGGGGAAATGGGATTTGTATAAACAGGCAGCATTGTCATCATTGAACTGGTCCTGTGTCTGTTCTGTATGTTTCGATTATTCCATGAAAACATCTTTCTTGCTGTATAGTTTTCCTGTCTATAGTGAAACCTACTCTGTAACAACTTAATTTCAAGTAGGCAGTATGGATTTAGACCTGATCGCAGTACAGCCGATCTCCTCACCCCCTTATCTCAAACGTGGAACACCTTCTTAGACAAAGGTGGAGAAGTGTATGCCATAGCCCTTGATATCAAAGGAGCATTTGACAAGGTCTGGCATAATGGACTCTGTGTTAAGCTGAGATCCAAAGGAATATCTGGAAAGCAGCTTAGATGGCTGCAGAGCTACCTTCATGGACGGACCATCAAAGTTGTTACCTCAGGTCAGGCTTCTGATTCTTCAACCATCAATGCATCTGTACCACAGGGTTCAATACTTGGGCCACTTCTGTTTTCCATCTTCATCGATGACTTGGTTGATGCATGCAGTAACGAGCTATACCTGTACGCTGACGGCTCCACACTATCTGCACCAATTAGAGCAGGAGAGAATAATACAGTGGCAGCAGGCCTGAATAGGGATCTTGACAGGATGAAAGCCTGGGCAGACGACTGGAATGTCACCTTTGAGCCTACTAAGTGCAAGGGGATGGTGATGTCTAGGAAGAGGAATCCATCTAACCCCTATCTGTATCTTCAGAACTGCAAGCTGGATTTAAAGAAGGAGCTAGTAATATTGTTAATATTGACAGCAAGTTGGTGTGGGATAAACATATTCCCACTATTTCAAACAAGGCTCAACAAAGGCTTAGAGCACTGCGGAAAGTAGCATCCAAACTAGACAAAGAGGGCAGAGCCACGGTTTACAAAGCCCGGGTACGAAGCATCATGGAGCATGCCTGCTTATCACGGATGAATGCCTCACAGAGTGTCCTCAGCCAGCTTGACTCCAATCGAAGAAAGGCTCTCAGGATTATAGGTGTCGATGAAGCCACAGCTCGTGAGAAGCTAGCCATCAGTAGCTCACACCACAGATGACAGGTTGCTGCAGCTACTGTGCTATATAAGGTGCACGCCAGCCACAGCCCTGCAGACCTTCGCGCCATGCTGCCTTCATCTTATGAGAGACGGTGCACCACACGATCAAGTTTATCAATTCCTGCTCATGCTGTTTCGATGCCTGATGCGAGAACCTACACACTGGATAGGAGCTTCCTTCACTGTGCTATCAGAATTTGGAACAGCCTTCCAGATGCTGTGGTTGGAAACATCTGCGACGATGGGGTCCAAGCCTTCAAGAGCCAAGTGCACAAACACCTATCATCTCTGGGAGGGAAGTCACATGCTTCTTCATAGCCTATTATGAAGGGGACCAGGATGACAGTGCTTGGTTGTTGGCAGGTAGGGTTAATACCTGACTTTCACAAGCACTTGTGAGTTATCCTCTGGCTGGACTTAGTCCTTAAACTGCTGGAGAACAGCACAGAAAGAACAGATGCTGTTTTCTCCCTGTAGGGATTAGTTTTTAGTTCCAAGTGCTCCTGCCACATTTTGTCACCCTGCAACCTTATCCTTCAATCTCTTTGAATTACGGAGGACAGCATGTGTATAAATGTCTCTCTCCAGCAGACCTCATCATGATCATCATGACTCCAGTATTTCTACTATTCTTTAATATTTCTTAATCGTACACATGATTTTTTTAATGTTCTATCGCTGAGCAGCAGTGAACCATCTAATTGGCCTATCAGAGTTCTCTTTGAGAACTAGTTGACTTGATCAGCATTTCTGATCTGGCTATTGTTCACGATTGCACTTAATAATAAAAAAAAACACTGTTATGCATGCCAGAGGTAGAAGTTTAAAACTGAAGGCTCCTAATCTATTTAGATCAGCCATAGCAAAGTCTCAGGAAAATCCGACGCTAGAGCAGTGGTTCCTTTTATGCCATGGACCACGATTGTTAGCCGAGGGGTCTGTGGACCCCAGATTGGGAACCCACCGCCTGCTCTCGAGTAAGATTGTGTGGAGGCGTTTGTAATTTCATATTAACTCTGGCATCGATAGTCCCAAGTCTGGCTGTGAAAGGAGGAGGGTTGGGCATGGGGCTCGCAACCCTATCCTGTAAAAACCCAGAGCTACAGAATCTCCAAAGACCTCATCCCTGGGAGAGAAAGGATACACCAAGAAGATGGGTTACACCTGGAGACAAATCGAAAGACTGGCCCAGGACAGAGGACTCCTACGAGCTGCTTTTGGCAGCCTATGCCCCAGAGGTGATGGGCTTCAGAAGAAGAAAAAGTTGCACATTAACCTCCAATAAAGATCTTTGTGCTGTGTTTTCATTCAATATTAGGGACTATTGCAAGCCTTTGGCTCTATGATTAGATTCCAATATTTGTATGACAGTAATGAAGGAATAAAGATACAACTTCTGAGTATCTTTTGTACGGTAAGTGTTACCAGGTCCACAAGTTTCAGTCACAAAGTCCATACAATATAAAGTACTGCAAGTGCATGAAAATTTCAAAGCATGATGTTGCTCAAATAGCATGATAAATAAAATTCATCAGTCATGATCCCTGAGATGATATGATCAAATAAATTGCCTGCCAAATATAAATGATACACTGTACCACCTTTATCAAAATGAAGCTAAATGGACAGCAATTAGGGATTTTTACTTTAGTACAAGCAACGATCAGAACAATTAGATTCCAAGTTAATCTGTTCAATAGGATGCATAATTTGGTCTTTAGAATAATACGTGTGGTAATGCCCTGGTTCATGTTTTTACTGTTTTGCTGTATATATTTCATTTTGTGCTGTTCTGTGTGAGCTGCTTGTTTTCAGCTCATGTTTGGGTTACTGTTGAAGATAAGAGATGAGGAGAAATGTGTGCCATCCAATTAGGGTGGTCAAATTGAAGGGGAGGTTTCTCTGGTGAGGGACACTAAGGCTGGGCTTGAGTTTCTAATTGTTCAAGAGGAGATGAAGAGAGAAGACGCTGGGGAGAACCGGTCGTAGCATATAATCTGGTGGGAGACCTGTTTGTTGAAGATGGATTGCAAGCGACATTCGGAAGGTGGTGTGTGTTTTCACGTTGACCGAGGGCCCAGTGCGTGAGTGACAGAGAAGTTCAAGATGAACTCCAACTTGTGCACATTTGACTGTTCAATTAGAATGGGCATTTCTTTTTTGTTATTCTTTACTAACCCTTTAGTTAAGATTCATAAATGTAATTCCTTTAATTGTATACAGTGTACTGTTTGTTAATTCGTGGCATTAATTTGTAACAGGGTAGCAAATGACACAGCATGCACACAAACCGGGGTTTGGGGTGGGATCGAGCGAGCCTCAGTCTCAGGAGTTTGGCAGGGCTGGATGTTGTCTTCCGAGACTTACGCAACCAAGGAAAGCAGGGTGCTTCACACGTCATTTAGCAGAGCAGATTTTGCAAGTACTTTGTAACTGAATCTTTGACATTTTCACTTTTTTTTTCCTGTGCATCACTTGCATTTTAACTAAAGCCACAATGAGCTCTGAAAAAAATCTCAACATACAGTCAGGAGAATTGAATTTTCACTATGGCTGTTTTAACAATTATAAAGAACTGAAGCAGTAACAGTTGTAAGTCCTTATTAAAGTCAATGCAAAGCTAGCACTGAAAGGACATTAGAAATCACTCACATTTAACTGTTGCCTTTTGACCTTTGCAAACACTGGAAGATTTAACTGGGAGACAATCATTTAAATCTTGAGAGGCCACCTAGCTTAGTCACAGTTGGGGAATAAAGACACAAATAATACGATAAAAACTAATAACTTGTAATCTGGAGTCCATTATAAATATGAGAGTGAAACCTTTCACAGAATTTTACTAGATGATACATGGAAGTAGACAATTCAGCAGTAACAAATTCAGAAAGGAAATTATATACCTCTGTGGTTAACATTCCCTGCAATAATTATCATATTTTGTTTTACTTTTACAATCACCAGAACAAATGGGCTAAAACAACGCAATACCATTTCACAATTGATTGAATTCTACAAAAGTAAACCTTTTAGTCACCAAATAACCTTATGGTCTGATGCTAGTGTACAAGATAATCAATTGCAAAACTAATCTAAAATTTAACAATTTAGCTTTGAAGCATTTCCTTTAGGATATGTTATTCTCCTTCAAAACTACTGTGTTAAGGCCTATGAAGCTATTACTAACCCCCATACTCCTATAAGTTAGCGCTCTGATACATCCCTCATACATACTTCATTAGTGCAATAAGATAGACTCTTGACCTCATGATCCACCTCATTATGATCTTGCACCTTATTGTCTGACTGCACTGCACTTCCTGGTAGCTGTTACACTTTATTCTGCATTCTGTTATTGATTCACCTCATACTACCTCGATGAATTGATCTGTATGAACAATATGCAAGACAAGCTTTTCACTGTGCCACAGTACAGGTGACAATAACAAACCAATATTAATTTCAATTCCAATATGAATGCTGAAACGTTTATGCTCAGTATACCTCGTTATCATTATATCATCTGTAACTTGCTGCCAGAGGGAGTGATGAAGTCGGAGACAAGCACTAGATTTAAGAGACATTTAGAGAAGAATGTACAGTAAATAGGTAGGGCATAGAAAGAGACAGATCTAACACGGGCAAGTGGGATTAGTGTGGATGGATAAAAAGGCAAGTAACACTTCAAATGAAACTGAGGCTGAGATTTTTGCAAGAGTCTTTGACCAGCATGGAGCACACTGTAATACTTTAGAATGAGAAAAAAAGAAATTGCTTGAAATATTTGGCAGCATCTATGGTGACAGAAAGAAAGTTAAGCTTTCAGATCAATGACTTTTTGTCAAAACTAGAAATGTTTACATCCTCTGCGTTTTACAGAAGTGATGAAATGGAAAGGAAAAGAAGAATGTCAGTGACAGGGTGGAGATGAACTGAAAATGGATGACAGATTGCTGTGAACTAAAAAAGAATAATGAAGCCTTGGTAATGGTGCTACATTATTGAAGATGAGGTGAAAATATAACATGCTGGAACTGTGAGATTTAAAACAAAGTCTTCACAGATGATATCTATCTTCTTGAATATTTCCAACATTGTTTATTTTTATTTGCTAATTTCTTTTCTAGGATAAGAGATATAAGTGATGTCTTTGTTGAATGACTTTCGGGATTTAGCCACAATTTGTTCTGTATTCCATGTACTATGAGCCACAGGTCCCTTTGAATGACAGTGTTCTGTATGTTTACTCAATTTAAATATTAATTGACATCTTCATAATTCCTTCCATAAAGGATAACCTTAAATCTTCCCATGCTCAACTCCATCTGCCAATATTCTTCCCACTCACTAAACACTTCAAACTTCCTTTGTCGGCTCTCTGTGTCTTGCTTGCAACTTGCTGAAACACATATCTCTGTATAATTAGCTATTCTATCCCTTCATCCAAGTCATTAATAGACACTGCAAATAGTTGAGATCTCAGCATTGATTCCTATGGCACCCACTAGCTATTAGCTGTCAATCTGGAAATGGTACATTTATACCAACCCTCTGATTTCTGCTAGTTAGTCGCTCTCAATAATGCCAATATTTTATCAACGACAGCATGCATCCTTATCTTGTACAGCAGCATTTTATATATTAAGCGCCTTCCGGAATTCCAAATGCACCACATTTGCTGCTCCACTTTATCCATCCTGTTTGTTACATTTTCAAAGAACTCCAATTTCCATTTGTGAAGTCATGTTGATTTCACTTGACTACCCAGCACTTTTTAAACAGCTTGCTTTTACCTCCATAATAATAGACTCTAGCAGTTTCCAAGTGACAGGTGTCTGTCTGACGGACACACATACAGTTTTATTTTGCATTCTGGCACCCTCCTTTCTGGAATACTATGTTAGATTTGTGATTTTTCAGTCCTTTGGGATCTCATCAGAATTCAGGGAATTTTAGTAGAGTACAGCAAAGGTACTACTACTACTACTAATAATAAATGTTTTATTAAACCCCGGTGGGAAATTCCTTAATCTCTTAATCTCCTTTGATTATGGTTGATATAATTTTGGTCAATAAGAAATATTATGGATAATTATAGAATTTATAAATAGAAAGGTGTCAAGAATGAGAGACTAGCAATAGTTTAAAATTAAAGATAGCATGGTTGGGGGATGATTTCTGAAAGATACTCATCATTCCAAGGAGTTTGGAAGTTATTGAAAATTATCAAAATGAGAGTGAGAAATATTCTTCAGACAAGTTACAGAGCCAATGTGGGTTAACAAAGTGAATATATAGAGCAGACAGACAGCTAATGTCCTTTGTTTTTCCATTCAGATCTTCCTTAGAATATGAGCTTCAGGAATACTTTCATGCTTTATATACCCATTGTCAAAGCATATAATATCATTAGAAGCCCAGAATTATGCAAATGACTGTTGGACTTACAACAGTTTTGACTTTTGATAGGACACAGTGAGTGGCTGTATAAATCAGAATCAGAATCATGTTTAATATCACTGGCATTTGTCATGAAGCTTGTTCTTTTGCAACAATAGTACAGTGCAATTCATAATTGAAAAAAACTATAAATTTCAACAGGAAATATATGTATATAATCCTTTTTCAATATTTTTATTGATTTCTTACATAAAAGAATACAGAGTACAGTAAGACATATATCGATTACAATTTATTGGAAACACAAATATAGTTTCATTACCCCTTATCCATATACATTAAATTTAAAAATAATATTGAAAAGACGTACTTTTATTGTACAAAAAATATCTAGATCCACTACCAGAAAAAAACAGCTGTTTGGTTAAAAAAAAGAAAAGGAAAAAATCCTTATCATATAATAAAACATATTGTTAGCCGACATCTGTGCTTATTAGCAAATCAAAGATTTTGAAAATAATTCAAAAAAGGTCCCCACAATGTTAAAAAAGTCTTGTCTAGGTTCAGAAATTGAACAGTGAATCTTCTCTAAATTTAAGCAAGACATAACATTATGTAACCAATGAGTATGAGTAGGCAGAGTGACATCCTTCCACTTAAGCAACAATGCCCTCCTGGTTATAAGAGAAACAAAGGCCAAATATGCCAATCATGTGACTCCAAAATAATATCATTTCCTCCAACAATACCAAATAAGGTAGTCAAAGGATTAGGTTTAAAATCTACTTTAAAAAACACTGAAATAGTTTGGAACACTTCCTTCCAATATTTTTCAAGTCTGGACAACTCCAAAACATATGAATTAGTGAAGCTTCTTTATTGTTACATCTATCACAATAGTGAGGTATATCAGAATAAAATCGAGAGAGCTTATCTTTAGTCACTTGGGCCCTATGGAACCACTTTAAATTGTAGAAGGGAATGACAGGCTCATAACGATGAGGTATTAACCAATTTAAAAATTTCACTCCAAGTATCCTCAGAAATTGGAATCTGTAAATCTTGTTCCCAGAGATTTTTAATTTTGTCTAAAGGAATATTTCTCATTCCCAACAACATACCATAAATTTTAGATGTAGATCCATTATGGAAGGGTTTCAAATTAAAAATTGTATCAAGTAAATTCTTATTTTAGGAAATGTATGTACTTGAGAACGCAAGAAGTCTCTAACTTGTTAATATCGAAGGAAGTGGGTTTTGGGTAGGCTATACCTAGCTGGCAATTGTTCAAATGAAGAGAGACTATCTCCAACAAACAAAAACTCAATAAAATTAAGTAGTGCAAAAATAGAGCAAAAAATACAGTGAGGTAGTGTACATGGATTCATTGTCCATTCAGAAACCTGATGGTGGAGGGGAAAAACCTGTTCCTAAAATGTTGAGTGTGGTTCTTCAGGCTCCTCTACCTCCTCCTCAATGGTAGCAATGAGAAGAGGGTAAGTCCTGGGTGATGGGGTTCTTAATGATGGATGCCGCCTTTCTGAGGCATTGTCTTTTGAAGGTGTCCTCAATGCTGGGGAGGCTACTGCCCTTGATGAAGCAGGCTCAGTTTAGAACTTCCTGCAGCTTTTCTGATCCTGTGCAGTGGCCCTTCCATACCAAATGGTGATGCAACCAATTTGAATGCTCTCCATGGTACAACTGCAGAAAATTGTTTGAGTATTTTGTGACATACTAATTCTCCTCAAACTCCTAATGAAATACAGCCGCTGCCATGCCTTCTTTATAATTGAATTAATATGTTGGGCCCAGGATAGATCCTCGGAGATCTTGACACACAGGAACTTGAAATTGCTCACCCTTTCCATTGCTGATCCCTCAATGAGGACTGGTGTGTGTTCCCTCAACTATCCCCTCCTGAAACCCACAATCAATTCCTTTGTCTTACTGATGTTGAGTGTAAGGTTGTTGCTGCGACTCCAGTCAAGCATCGGATCTATCTCACTACTTTACACCTCCTCATCACCATCTGAAGTTCTGCCAACAATAGTTATGTCATTGGCAAATTTCAAATGGCATTTGAGCTGTGTCTAGCCATGTAGTCATGGGTGTAGAGAGGTAAAGCAATGGACGAAGCACACACCCTTGAGGTGCGCCAGTGTTGGTTGTCAATAAGGAAAAGATGTTATTTCCAATCTGCACTGACTGTGATCGCCCGATGAGGAAATCAAGGATCCAGCTGCAGAGGGAGGTATAGAGGCCAAGGTCCTGGAGCATGTTGATTAGTACTAAGGGTATGATGGTGTTGAGCCCTGAGCTGTAATTAATAAACAGCAGCCTGCAGCAGGTTTTGCTATTGCCCAGGTGATCCAAGTCCAAGTGGACAGCCAGTGAGATTGCATCCGCTGTAGACCTATTATGGTGATAGGCAAAAATGCAGCAGGTCCAGGTCCTTGCTTAGGCAGGAGATGATTCTAGCCATGACCAGCCTCTCAAAGCACTTCATCACAATAGATGTGAGTGCAATTGGGTAATAGTCATTGAGGCAGCTCACCCAGCTCTTCTTGGGCAATAGCATCTTCTTGTCGCTCCTTTGAAATTGGTGGAAGCACCAACTGCAGCAGTGAGATGTTGAAGATATTCTTGAACAATCCTGCCATTTGGCTGGCATGGGTTTTCAGGGCACTACCAGCTGCACCATCAGGGCCTGACACCTTGCGAGGGCTCACCTTCTTGAAAGATGTTCTGACATTGGCCTCTGAGACAGAGATAATCACTAGACACTGCAGGGATTCACACAGGTGTAGTTTTATTTTCTCTTTCAAAGTGTGCACAAAATGTGTTGAGCTCATCTGAGAGTGAAGCTTTGCAGCCATTAATGATGTTAGTTTTTGCTTTGTAGGAAGTAATGGCCTGCAAACCCTGTCAGAACCAATGTGCATTGAATTCTGTCTCTAACCTCAATCAGAATTGTTTTATTACTCTTAACATAGACTTCAATAGGTCATACCTGGACCTCTTGTATAGTTCTGGATTACTGATCTTGGCTGCCACAGATCTAACCCTCAGAAGACTACAAATTTCCTAGTTCATCCACGGCTTTTGGTTTGGGTATGTCCATTATGTTCTCAAAGGCACACACACATCCACATAGGTCTTGATGAAGTCGGTGACTACTGTGGTGTATTCATTCAAATTCGAAAATAAATCCCTGAATATTGTTCGGTCCAGTGACTAGCAGTTACTTAAACACCCCTCTGCCTCACTTGACCATACCTTTGCGGCGTTGCAGTCCCCAGTCTCTGACTGTATGCTGAGAGTAGCCACGTGATCGGACTTGCCAATGCTTGGGCATGGAATGGCATAATAAGTGTCCTTGATGGTGGTGTAACAGTGGTCAAGTGGGTTGACCCCTTTCATTGCACAGGTGATATATTGGTGGTACTTATTCAAAGACTTCTTCAATTTGGCCTAGTTGAAATCCCCCACAACGATCAGGAAAGCATCAAGATGCATTGCTTCATGACTGATGATCACAGTGCTCAGCTCCTCCAGTGCCTACCTGATGTTGGCTAAAGGTGGAATGTACACCTTTATGATAGTGTACACCAGGATGACAGTGGAAAACTCCCTCAGTGGATAAAATGGACTACACTTGAACGCTAGATGCTCCAGGTCGGGGGAGCAGAGCTGAGTCAGAACCACTATAACTGTACACCACGATAAGTTAATCATGAAACACAGTCCCCCTTATTTACCTTTTAAAAATTCTGCTGTTCTTTCTTTGTGGTGGATGGTAAAGCCCTCAGCTGCAGTGTTGCTTCCGAAATAATGAAGGTGAGCCGTGTTTCCGTGAAGCAAAGTACACAGCAGTCCCTGATGTCCCTCTGGGATGCAATCTTGTTGTGCAGTCTTCAGTTTTATTTTCCAGAGACTTTACATTCACCAGCAAGATAGTTGGGAGTGGGAGCCTAGGGGCTCTGCATTTCAATCTTATTTCCAGTGTGACACGCTTTCCACCTTTTCTTAAAGGGGAACTTCTCTCATGACCCGAGTCTGTAGACTGGGTCCACCAATTTTGAGGATCAATAGACTTTTCAAATACCTAAAAGCGATGTTGCTCATTGAAGTACCCATGACTGTGACTGTGGATTTCAGCTGTAATAGCCTTAAATGGGAATAATTGATGATTCCCTTCAGAGCTGCACAAAACAGTTACCACTTTCTGGAGCCATCTTGGTATAAACCAACAAAATAAAAAAATGTCCAGTTTTTGTTCTAATGTCCCCAAGTTTTTAAATTATCCAAGCCTAGTTAGGAAGTACTGAGCAAGCCGAAACAAATCTCTAAGTAAAGGAAAACAGAAAGATACAATGGTTTCTTAGTTTTGATATCTAGCAATTATAGTGAGAAGTAGTGAATTCCACACATTCAGGATAAGTAGGGAAGGAAGGTTTTGTGTGGAGGTACCTTTGAGCAAAAGGTAGTGAACATCATAATGATGATATAATATATCAGAGACAGTAAATTTGGACCAGTGATGAGACTAAAAATGCTATATCACAAAGCTCTTTTTCCAGTTGAGAGAAATTCCAATACTGTTGCATTTCCACTCATTGCTGCCATCAGTGTTACAATTTTATATTAATTAAATTTTGTTTAGAAATGTCACTATTCTCTGCTTTATCAATTATATGCCTTTCAAAATGCAGACCACTGGAGTCTCGTTAATATGGAAATGAACTCCATTCAAGAGATATTGAAGAGATAATTGTTTTTCATCCGTCATATAATTAGGGCAAAATAAATAGTACAAAGAATAATAGCTCATTGTGTCAAGCAATTAAATCATCATAAAAGGTGTTGTAGTTCAACGATATGCAAATAGGTTTCTTTACCAGGGTCAGAAGCCACCAATTGAAACAATGGACATTGTGGGCATCTCACTGTAAATGCTTTTTGTCTGCATATCCTTGTGCCACCCATCACAAAGGAGTCTAGGCAAAGGAAAGAGCTCTATTGACTGCAAAGTTAATCATCAATTTTGAATACCTTTATCATGTGGGACCCAACATATGTCTGCTAGATATCACATATGAATGCTGACTGCCATTGATTTCAAAGTGTATTTCATAGTGCTTGTGAATCCAGAAATTCAATCTAAGGATAATTTAATGGGAGGAACAATTCACTGCTACCTGTAGGTGCATACAGTGGCCTCATCAGCCACTACAGAATCCACAAAACAAGAGTGTAACTAGGTCATCTTCAAACCAGCATGACTGCCTGATAAATATGTCTTGTATTCTTGGAAGTTAGCATTAATATTCTATGGAATGGATTCTATTATATTATATTCTAATATGGATTCTATTTATTAATTGAATTACATCCTTTCCAAAGGGGTTACCTTCCTCGTTAGAACTGTTCAATTGGGCTCTTTGCTTTCTATTTGAATTATAGTCATAGAAAGGTACAGTACAGAGACTACACTGACCCCCAACCACCCACTTACACTAATCATACATTAATACCTCATTGTTTTATTTTCCCCAAATTCTACCACATGTGTGCACTAGGGGCCCTGTACAGTGGCCAATTAATCCATCAGCAAGTCTTTAGGATGGAGCAAGGAGAAATGGAGCATTCAAAGGAACCCTAGATTCTCGTAGGGAAAATGTGTAAACTCATTGCCGACTGCATCCGAGGTGAGGATTGAACCGAGCTTTCTGGTGCTATGAGACAATGGCTCTATTAACTGCAACTCACTCACAGCAGTGTGTTCTGTTTCCAGCTTCTTCCTTGCCTGTATTTACCTCTTCTTCCCAACAAGAGACTTAACTGCAGCATTGACAATGAAAAAAACACTTGTGTGTCAAATTTATTCAACAGACAGAGCACTAATATATCAAATCACAAGCATCTGTTATCAAAATCAGAATGTTCTTTGTCACTTAGCAAGATTAGGATGTCTTGCAGCAACAGAACAATTATATTATCAACACAGTAAAATATCAGAGGCACAGGGTGTTGCAACAGATGAGCACTCATAGAAATTTCACAAGTATGGGGTATTATGTTTTATTAAGAATTAAGGAAGGATAATGCAAGTTAGATGATACAATTTTAAATGGGACATGAAATAGGAAGATATGCTGGTCCAAACATTTTGAGGGAAGCAGGTTAATTTAACAGAGGAAATATTAAAACATCTAGGATCCTGTGTTTTATAGGTGAAGGCACTAAATATTGTAAAAGCCCAAAAGTTATGGTAAACCCAAAGGAAACTTTAGCTTCAGGAACATGGAAACAGTTAAACAGGAGTAGATCAATTAGCGTCTGACCTGCTGTGTCATCAGTAAGATCATGTCTAATCAGACTAACTCCAAACAGCTGCTTTTGTTAATATGGTTAATAAATATGGATAATAAAATCTATCCATCTCAGATACAAATTTTTAAAAACATTACAAACTTCTACTGCTATTTGCATTTTGGAATATTTCCTAATTTCAACATGAAAGGCTGATTTAATATTCAGGCAATGATTCCCACACAGAGACCAACTACCTGAAATAGTTTACCGATGCTAACAGTTTTGCATGGTGAAAAATTCAGCTCAGATCATTTTGTCGGTTCCAAGCACTAGAATAGCTCCTTTTGTAATTTCTCCATAATTAAATTTTCATCCAAGTAGCTTTCTGATAGATCTGTGAAGCATTCCCTCTAGATCCTTAAGTTTAGTCCTCAGAGCCTCACAAAATAATCTTTTGTAGATGAATCAAGTCATTTTGGCATGATTGCTATTCGCTGGATGGATTCTTGTAGGAAGTAAAATTCTGGGGACTTTGCGATTATGTCTGACTGGTCTGCTCTTTAAAAGATTTAGCACAAACTCAATGGACCAAATGATGTGTTGGATTATTCTCTGATTCCTGATGGGAATAGAAAAGGAATATTTCTGCTGAGATGATCCAGCTTTGTCTGTATATTGCACTTTGCCAAACAATATTTCCTGCATCAATAAACTACATGATTTTTCATTTCCAAAAGTGATGAGAATCTTTTCTCAATGTGCCCAGAGCATTATCAAATATGCACTTCAAGACACAAACAGAGAAAAACAGAGCACAGTGAATTTTGAAGTGTAGCACCATGAAAATGATTTGCTCTCAAGCTTATCCATTTCCCCTGTGGAGTCCTTAAATGATGGTTTCCACCACACTTGAGGAGAGTGATTTCCAGGTCATAATCATTCATTCCCCGTGTTCCCTTTTGCCCATCACTTTAAGTAAATGTCTTCTAGTCCTTCAAACATCTATTAATAGGAACAGCTTCTACTCACTCTGATTAAATCTTTCGTACCCTTGTGCTCCGTTATCAAATCTCCTCTCAACCTCTGTGCTCTGAGGAGAACATCTCCAGCTTTCACAGACTAATTATTGAGCTGTAATCCCTTATTCCTGGGATATTTGAGTAAATATTCTCTGTACATTAAAAAGAAATTCTACTAATATGAATGTTAATGGAAATTTAGTGAGCTGCAAAGTATCCATATACAGATAGGTGTTTATGATATTTGTCAATTCTGAAATGAAATTGAATCAATTTAACAAATTGTTTCACAAATGCAATAGATAATTGGTCAAATGATGTAATCAGAGTAATTTTGACAAGTAATATGAATACTGTATACTAAGACAGAAAAATGTGTCTAAGACAAGTCTGCAAAATAGGTAAGTCTTGAATTTATATTTAAGAAACTGCTTGACAGTGTGCTCTCATATGATACCCGTAGGTATAAAATGAAATGTTAAAATAACCACAAGCTTGTGGCGAACAAGAAAATACAGGAGCTTGAGAGCATGTGCATCACCAGCCTTAAGAATAGCTTCTATCCCATTGTTTCAGACTCCTGAATGAATGAACGCCTTGTACAATAAGATCAACTCGACCTCACAATCTACGACACTATGATCTTACACTTTATCGTTTACCTGCACAGCACTTTTTTCCAGTAGCTTTTACACTTAATTCTGCATTTTTGTTGTTTTACCTATTCTAGCTCAATGCACTAGGTAATGTAGGAAGGAGCTCCTAACCTGGGGTCCAAGGATCCCTTGCTTAGTGATATTGGTCTATGGCATAAATAAAAGGTTGGAAACCCCTGGTGTAATGACAAGCTGTTCACTGTAACTTGGTACATGTGACAATAATAAACCAATACCAATACCAAGTAATGACAGATCATTTCATCTCTGATGATATAACTGCTGCATGATACGTGGATTATCTTAACCCTCATTCATGCATTAGGAAAGCCAGTGGGTACGATACAAATTCTATTTCACTTCCAATCACTGGATTTCAAAAATGGTTGATCACTTGAAGCTCCTGAAGCTCATCTAACTGCATTTTTCGTTACCAAACAAAATGGTCATAATCGGCAAATAGTACATAATATCCCCTCATTACATTAAGAGGTAATGTGGAGGCACAGCTGGTGAGACTTAAGCACATCAACAAAGTTTATTTTCAACTGCACTGCTCAAATGAAGTAGGAACAACTCTGTAGCAAAACAGAGACATTCAGTGTGAATTCATAAATGTGTGCATTCATAGGTTAATCAAGGTAATGTGAAAAGGATAACAGTGAATATCTCATATTGCAGTTTTGTGCACACCCATTATCAGGACACACCTGGACTGCCACAACAACTGAGCACAGGGCCCAACATGCTATCTTGTATAAGGGCAGTGCAATCATTATTGGCAACTTAACAACTCAAACAGTTTCATTCCTTTTATAATCTCAATTAATATTTAAGATTGGACCATTCATTTGAGGCATTGATTGGGATATTATGAAGACACAAGAGACTGCAGACACTGGAAACAGGAGCAACAAACAATCTGTTGAAGGAACTCAGCAGGCCAAGCAGCATTCTTTTAATTTATTCATTGATGGGATGTGGATGCCACCAGCTAAGCCGGCACTCATTGCCCTTTTGAAGACAGTGATGAGCTGACTTCTTGAACCGCGGCAGTCCCTGAGGTGTAGGTACACCCACAGTGCTGTTAGGGAGGAAATTCCATGATTTTGACCCAGCGACAAAGAAGGCATGGCGATATGTATCCAAGTCAGGATGATGAGTGTCTTGGAGGGAGATTTCCAAGTGGATGTGTTCCCAGGTATCTGCTATTCTTGTCCTTCTAGATGGTAGTGGTCATGGGTCTGGAAGGTGCTGCTATTTGTGGGGAAAGGAAAGGAATTGCCGATGTTTTGGGTCAAAATCCTGCATCAGGGCATTGGTCAGCATAATTAGTTCCTAACTTTTGAGCACACATCATTTATTTTATATGTGCAGTATCTGATAGTCAAAAGATTTTGTTTAGATGAAAATTATAAAGGAATTTGATACATAGTAGTGAAATGGTAGACTGAAGTGGTGCTTGATAAGTAGACATCAATTCTAACCTATCCTCTACAACATACATGTAGGGAAAATAGATACCCTATGCTTTACAAAAAAAAAACTCACACCTTTTCCCTTAATTACACAAAATCTTATGCAACACACACAAAATGCTGGAGGAACTCAGCAGGTCAGGCAGCATCTATGAAAATGAATAAACAGTCAATGTTTTGGGCCAAGCCTCTCAAAGTCCAACACTACGTCCCCCTCATGAGAGGTGGAACCAGGTATAGTGAAGTTGTATAGTACAGTGGATACAATGGATTACAGAAACATTGATGAACTCCAACTGTACCATCCACTTTTGACGATGGAGACAGGAGGTCATCAATGGCTTCTGCTCCATTGGGAGCCAAGGACCCAAGAAGAAGATGTTTTTGACCAAGATCCTTCTTCAGGACTGAAATGGAAGGGGAAGATGCTAACGTCTTGTAGATTCTTGTATGAAATGATTGGAGCAATGTTATGACTCTTTTGAGGATTATTGTAAACAAGGCAAAATTAGTAATGATAAAAGGCACAGTTGATTAGAAATTGTATTGAATAATTCAAAAGCTGGTGCAGAGATTTAAACCAGCAGCTAATGAACCTTATGATAATGCCTCTTTTAAATTCAAAGATAATTTATGATAAAAGGGCGTTGGGACAATCGTGTCCATCTTGGTCAGGATCTCCTAGTTGGAGCATTGGTGTAAAAAATGACTCAAGAATGTGGATCTTTCATGGAATAAAGTATGAGGTGCAAGTCTTGCTTTGAAGCCTTAAGGATGATGCCAATTTCATAATGGATTGCAACGTGACCATTCGACTGTATCTTCCATAACACAGGGTAATCTGTCATTTTCAGTACCTTGGAGAACAAGGGCACTCATTTCACTTCAGGCTTTATGAGAAAGATGGTGTACAATCTCACATGGGTCATGATAAGTTTTATAGCAAGAGGTATAATGTATGGTCGCAACATTCATTATGAATTCTCTAATGCTTCATATTACTGCACAGTTGTTTTGACTGAAGTGACTGAGACAAATTGAACAGTACTGTTTAATTACCTGACACAAAGGTAATTAAATCCTTTGATGGATACTCCCAGGTAACCAAAGGGCATAGTGTTTATGAACAAACTAAACTATAACAATGATAAAGGAGTGAGGCCATTCAAACCATCTAGCTTATCTTTTCAATAGAACCCTTCAGACTCCCTATTTCAACATCTAATTTTGCCAGAGTTTCGTCCTAGCTTCATCAACAAGGCGTTTCCAGATACTAACAACCATTTGTATAAAATGCTTCTTAACATCAGCTCTGTATGTAACTTTTGTCTCTGTACCATATTTGACATATTTTAATATTTTTTATTGTATATCGTTTCTTGATTTCTTCAATTTGATTATTTCTTGTTTGTTTCTTTTCCAGACTGCATCATTCAAATCAATTTAACATCTCCTTTTAATTCAATCCTCAGACTAAGTTCTCAATCTCATAGCTACATGCTGCACTGTGCCTAATGCCATATATTTCTTTTGTGCCTGGTTGCCTGTCACCAAGTTTATTAAATCAACCAACCCAGATCTACAGCATGACAGCTTTAGACTATAGGAGCTAACGTATTACCAGATTTTGCTGGAAATTCTGTATAAACTTGGTGTTATGTCTACTTTCTGGATAATTTTAAAGAGTAAGAAGTTGGGGCAGAGGAAGTCAGCACTGTGCACTGGAATGTTTGTTTAATAAAATTAGACTGTAGAATTTGACATACATTTTCTAATACTGCATCTGTTGACATTTATATTTTTAAATAAATTTGAAGCATTTAAATTATAAAACAAGACACAGTGTAGTATTCATAGAATAAATAGAATTTTTAAACTATATTTTTAAGTTATTGGCCTTATGCTTATAGAGGGAAAACAAAATGTATTTTAAACCTAAGAAATATGTTCTCCTAATATTGAAGTCCCTATAAAGCAGAGTGCAATTTGGATGAATTATACACTGAATTTCAGGGCACTCTTAATGCAAAACAGGTAGAAAGCAATGGCCTGTGGTAACAGATCATTATCTTCATTAAAGTCTAACACTCATATTTGAAAAAGGAGAATATGAATGATCTGTGAACTATCATCACATCTGTAATGCTTCCTGTTTACAAATATGTATTTGATGAGGTGGAGTCACCATTTCTCACTGTAAATTTTGTTCTATTTTTCCTTCAGAAAATGGGCCTTCATCCCTTAACTATAAGCATAATGCTGGAAGGACACAATGGGTAAAGCAGAATCTATGGAAGTAAATGGGTTAAACTGACAATTCGTGTTGAGACCCTGCATCAGGACGTTTGTGGCTTCCCACCACCTGTGATTAAGGCTTCAGAGCAAATTCAAACACAAAGCCGATCAGAAAAAAAGATAAATAGATTGCTTTTAAATAACAGTTGGTGCAACAGTGTAGCTGCTACCCAAAAGTGCTGGTAGCCCAGATCCGATCCTGGCCTAGGGTGCTGCCTGTGTAGAGTCTGTGCATCTCCCTGTGTATACATGAGTATTCTTTGTGTTCCAGCTTCCTACATAAGCCAATGATCTGTTGGCTGGTAGTTTAACCAGACACCTTAAATTGCCTCCAGTGTAGCTGAGCAGAAGAATCGGGCAGGATTTGTTGGAAGTGTAAAGATTAATGCAGGGTTTTTTTAAATGGGTGGTTGATTATATAACCATATAACAAGTACAGCATGGAAACAGGCCATCTCGGCCCTTCTAGCCCATACCAAACTCTTACTCTCACCTAGTCCCACCGATCTGCACTCAGCCCATAACCCTCCATTCCTTTCCCGTCCATATAGCTATCCAATTTAACTTTAAATGACAGCATCGAACCTGCCTCAACCACTTCTGCTGGAAGCTCGTTCCACACAGCTACCACTCTCTGAGTAAAGAAGTTCCCCCTCATGTTACTCCTAAACTTTTGCCCTTTAACTCTCAACTCATGTCCTCTTGTTTGAATCTCCCCTACACTCAATGGAAAAGCCGATCCACATCAACTCTATCTATCCCCCTCATAATTTTAAATACCTCTATCAAGTCCCCCCTCAACCTTCTACGTTCCAAAGAATGAAGACCCAACTTGTTCAACCTTTCTCTGTAACTTAGGTGATGAAACCCAGGTAACATTCTAGTAAATCTTCTCTATACTCTCTCTATTTTGTTGATATCTTTCCTATAATTCGGTGACCAAAACTGTACACAATACTCCAAATTTGGTCTTACCAATGCCTTGGTACAATTTCAACATTACATCCCAACTCCTATACTCAATGCTCTGATTTATAAAGGCCAGCATACCAAAAGCTTTCTTCACCACCCTATCCACATGAGATTATCTGCATGGTCTCAATGGGTCGAAGTCTTTCTTTCTGAGCTGCCCCCTCTTTAACTAGCAGGATAAGGAGTATGGGTGAAAATACTTAAAGACAGTTCCAAAGTGGTGGCCATTATCTCCACTGCTTCACAAGTTTCTACAGGAAGCTCCTCTTAAAATAGGATAGCTCTAAGCTGGGGTGGGCAGAGGAAAGTGAGGAAGAAGCATGAATTAGTGAAAATAATGTGACTCTAAAACTGAAAGGTCATCAAGCTAAAACATTCATCTTACTTCACTCACCACAAACACTGCCATACTGTTGAGTGTCTTCAGACTTTACTGTTTTTATTTCAAATCTTCAGGATCTGCGGTTGTTTTTTTTCCTCCCTTTTCAGCCCATCTCCCCTGGAACTGACTGAACTTCAGGGAAACTTCATCTGTCTTAGACTCAAACGTTGAAAGCTCTCCATTCTACAAACTGAACCCTTTACCCCAAAAGTCAATCAGCAATCTCATTTTAAGAAATATCATCTTGACAGACAAAATATGGTTTGCCAGGAAATGGATTACATGGCATCATTTTATGCACTGTACAATTCAATTTCAATTTCAATGAAAAAAATAAGACAATTGCCAATGTAAATGCTGAAATTTTGCAAGCTTTTCTTCTGAGTCTACAGGGGTCCAAATATGCCCATGGCTGTCCAATGACATGCCTGCTCCATTTATATTTTGATATCCTATATGTATTGTGCACAGGAGCTGTTTGAGAGGCTTGTTTTCTGCACCCCTTTTAATGGTGGAATCCACACATAAGACCATGCAAGTCACACAACAGCTCAGGCCTTGTGCTTAGTTGTCGCACTGTGGCAACCATCTCAACAAATGTTCCATTTAGCCACCATGTACCCTCTCTCTTGTGGGCTTGCCAGTTTTTCAAAATTAGGGTGTGTGTTGGTCTTCATTAGTCAAGGGATTAAATTCAAAAGGTATGAAGTAATGTTACAGCTTTATCAATCTTTGGTTAGACCACACGTGGAGTATTGTGCTCATTTCTGGTCATCTCATTATAGGAAGGATGAGGAAGCTTTAGAGAAGGTGCAGAGGAACTTTACCAGGAACAAGGGTGGAGGATGTCACTGGCTTGAGCTGGGAAACCTGGAAAACTGAGTGAATCTTTATTGATGATGGTAGGCACAATCTATAGGAGGCTTTGTTGATAGCCTTCACAAGTAGCATGGGGCCAACTTGTAGCTCTCAACTTTCAAAGATAGATCATTAGACACCAACCAGACTATCTCCCCTGGCTTAAGGGGCCTTACCTGTCAGCGGAGCCCATCAGCATGCCAGGCAAATTGTTTCTGAGTCTGCAGCAGAGAAGCCCTGGCCCGTTTCTAAG
The DNA here is from genome assembly GCF_963921235.1 of Mobula hypostoma. NCBI lineage: Eukaryota > Metazoa > Chordata > Chondrichthyes > Myliobatiformes > Myliobatidae > Mobula > Mobula hypostoma. The sequence goes on along the minus strand of NC_086129.1, from coordinate 31,469,520 downwards.
TGTGCTTATCACGTTGAACCAACTGTTAGGCAGGAGGGACTCCCACAGCAATCTCATGGTCGGGGAAGTAGAGCTACTAGGACTTGATGTTTCAATCCCTATGGTAAGTCGGGATTGTGATCTGTTGATAAGCCCACGACATTTCCAGAGGGCTCAACGGTGCTACCTGGCATCCCAGATACACCCCCCTCAGTTCCGTACCCTCCTCTCTTCATCTTGCAGCCAGTTGTTGTCTTTCCTTTTAATCCAAATCCAATTGCTGCTTTCTTCTGCTGCATTTGACAAGGACTTGATTGCTTGTTGGAGGGAGTGACCCCTCACCCCCATCTTCTTCAATTGACTGGTCGTAGATGTAGCAATGAATCCCCTGCACCCCACTTCTACAGGGAAAATCTTGGTCTTCCAGCCATTCTGGGCAGCTTCAGTTGCCAGTTCAGAGTACTTGGTCTTTTTCCTCTCATAAGCTTCTTCGACACCATCTTCCCATGGTACTGTCAATTCCACAACATATGCCAGCTTGGCTGTTGTGGACCACAGGACCATGTCTAGCCGGAGTGTTGTAGCCGCAATGTCTGGGGGAAACACAAGCTTTTTTCCCAAGTCCACGTCCATTTTCCAATCCCGAGAAACCTGCAGAATGCTTACAAGATTGGTAACTAGAACCGCTTTTACGTTCAAAGGGGAAGTAACTGGCATGTCCCTCTTTGATTCCAGTAAGATGATACCATTAAGTAGCAACTCTTTGCGGGCACCTCCGATGGAAATCCTCAAATAGTTCCGATTATAACTACAACAGCTGAAATGCATGGGCACAGGCATGGGTACTTCAGTAAGCTACATCGTTTTAAGATGGCTCAAGAATATATCGATACTCAAAAGCGACAAACCTCAGATGGCAGACTTGGGTCACGAGTGCAGTTCCCCTTTAAGAAAATAGAAGCGGGGACGTTGCGCCAGTCTGCAGGTATGATTGAAATGCAGAGGCCGAGACTTTCACTCCCAACTATCCTGCAGGTGGATGTACAGTCTCTGGAAAATAAAATCGAACACCTCAGAGCAAGATTGCAGTGCCAGACGGACAATGGGACTGCCGTGACCTTTGCTTCGCAGTAAGATGGTAAGTTCAGACACAGCGCTGCAGTGCAATAGCTTCACCATTCTCTGTAAAGACAGGACAACTCAGTCGTTTAAAGGTAGAGGAGCTGGAGTATGTTTTAATGTTAACTCATCGTGGTGCACAAACATAGTGGTTCTGACTCAGTCCTGCTCACCTGACCTGGAACATGTCGTGGTCAAATGTCGTCCTTTTATCTGCCAAGGGAGATTTCTGCCATCACCCAGGTAGTGGTGTACATTCTGCCTCAGACCAATGTCAGGCAAGCACTGTAATCAGTAGGCACAAAACTGCGCACCATGATGCTTCCCAATCATTGTGAGGGATTTCAACCAGGCCAACTTGAAGAAGTCTCTGAACAACTACCACGAACGTTTCACCTGTGGAACCGGAGGAGCCAACACACTTGACCACTGTTCTACCACCATTAGGAATGCTTACTGTGCCATCCGACACATACACTTTGGAAAGTCTGATCACCAGGCTGTACTTCTACTCCCAGCGTCTAGGCAGAGTCTAAAGACCACAGAAGTGGTGAGGACCAAGAAGGTATGGTATGAGGAGGTAGAGAACTGCTTCCAAGACTGCTTTGAGTTAGTGGACTGGGCAATATTCAGGAATTCACCTTCAAGTCTGAAAAAATATGCCACAGTTGTCACCGACTTCATCAAGACCTGTGTGAATGAGGGTGTGCCTTTGAGACCATACTGAACATGCCCAAACCAAAAGCTGAGTGTGAACCAGGATACTGATAGTCTGCTGAGTGTTAGATCTGTGGCATTCAAGATCAGTGATCCAGAACTATATAAGATGTCCAGGTATGACCTATGGAAGGCTATTTTAAGAGCGAATAAACAATTCCAATTAAGGTTAGAGATGGAATCAGATGCACATCAGTTCTGGCATGGTTTGCAGACAATTACTTCCTACAAAGCAAAACCTAACATCATGAATAACTGTGATGTTTCACTCCCAGATGAGCTCAATGTCTTTTATGCATGCATTTGTAACCCCCCTGGCCAACCTTAGGGTCGCTCGGCTCGCTGTCGTCTAGGGAAACAGCCCTCGGCCCCGCCAAACTGGGTAATTAGTTTGTGTGGATGCTGTGTGATGTACCCCACCCCGCCCAAATAACAGACAATACACCAGATACGATTAAATGATTTACTGTTTATAGATATTACTGGAACTATATAATTAATAGAGAATAAAATATAAAAGGAAAATAAAAGGCGCCACATTTATCAAAGTTCAATCTTTTCGTGCACAAACAGTTGGAGCTCAGGACCCTTCTTCTTCACCCTGCGACCCCTCGGACCACCTCGACCGGCGCCTGGGACCAACAACGGTGGTCGACCAGACGCTCCACACGAGTCCGTCTCCATCTCCTCGCCGAACGCCCTCATCGGGGTCCGACCCCGTTAGCGGACATCACAGCACCTGGTCCATCCTCTGTCTCTCTCTCTCCCGCCTTCTGCCCCCAAAACCCCGTGCATACAATCTCTTGCAGACACCCCACAGGCATAACAACTAACCCAATTGGTACATTTGTCCTCTTATCAGTAGATAATCCAAAACAAACACCCAGTGCAAGAACTTTCTCAGCGATAACAAAGAAGCATTCCCAAGTATAACATAACAAAGAAGCCATTTTAATTAGCCTACACAATAACATAAAAGACAAAACCCCCTTACACATTGAAAGGGCGAATAAAACTACATCTGTGCAAATCCCTACAGCATCTGGTGACCCTGTGAACTCTATATTGGAGGTCGACGTCAGAACGTCTTTCAAGAGAGTGAACCTTCACAAGGTGTCAGACCCTGATGGTGTACCTGGTAGGGTTCTGAAAACCTCTGCCTAGCAAATGGCAGGAGTGTTCAAGGACATCCTCAATCTCTCATTGCTGCAGTCACAGTTTCCCACCTGCTTCAAAAGGGTGACCCATCACACTGGTGCTCAAGAAGAGGAGGATGAGCCATCTCAATGACTATCGCCCGGTTGCAGTTGGACTCACATCTATTGTGATGAAGTACCTTGAGAGTTTGTCATGGTTAGAATCAATTCCTGCCTAAGCAAGGACCTGGATCCACTGCAATTTGCCCATCACCACAATATGTCTACAGCAGATGCGATTTCACGAGCTCTCTACTCTTTGTAAATTCCACAGTCCACTGAATTTCTGAACGGCCAGCAGGATGGGAAGAGCGACCCCACTTCAACACGCTGGGGCATACAGTGGGCGGGACAAGTAGCTAGTTGGAAGGTCCCCACCTGGATGTGGATCCGATTGTTGGCCAGCCGTCACATTTGGTTTAACTCACCAAATCATAGGGGAAGCTATGCACAAGTGAGAAAGAATGGGCTCTGGATTAGCATTGTCCTCAGAGATGTCAAACTGGTGGAAGAGAGCATCAGCCTTAGAATTCTTGCTGCCAGGAGGTTAGGCGAGGGTGTAATTAAACTGGATGAAGAAAGAGAGCTGAACAGTTCCGACGGGAGTTGAGTTTCTTGGGGTTCTGAATGTAGGAGAGGTTCTAGTGTTATGACCAGAAGGAGTTTCTCTGCCCCCTTCATCCAGTGTCATCATGACTCCAGGGCCTTCTTGATAGCCAGAAGTTCTCAGTTTCTGACATCATAGTTACACTCTGCAGGAGACAGGCAGCGGGAAAGAAAAGCACAGAGGTGCAGCCGATTATCTATAGAAGAGCTCTGGGAGAGTACAGCTCCAATACCGACCTGATGCATCCACCTTGAAAATGAATGGACGGAACAGGTCTCGATGTTGCAGCACCGGGGCAGTGGTGAAGCGTCACTTTAGTTCTGAGAATGGTTGATCTGGTTCACTTGTCCAAGGAATCCTGCAGAGGTCTTCTTGCTGAGTGCATTTACAGGGGCCACGATGGAACGGAAGAGTCTGATAAGCGGCACTAAAAGTTTGCAGACCCACTGAAGCACTGCACCTGTTTGACCATGGATGGTTTGAGCCACTCTGTGGCTGCCTGAACCTTACATGCGTCCATTTGAACACTGGAAGGTGTGAGGATATAACCCAAGAACGACACCTGCTCTTTGTGGAACTCACACTTCTCCGGTTTGGCATAAAGTTTGTTCTCAAGGATCCATCTGAGTATCCTTCAGACATGCTGGATGCGTACCTAGCAAGAGTAGGAATAGATATGAACGTCGTCCAAAAACAACAAAAACAAACTGATTCAACATGTCACTGAGCACATCATTGACCAGGGCCTGAAAAACAGCAGGGGCATTGGCCAGACTAAATGGCATCGCTAGGTACTCATAGGAGCCAGTGAAGATGTTGAATGCTGTCTTCCACTCATCCCATTCTTGGATACGAACCAGGTTATAAGCATTGCACAGATCTATATTGGAGAATATGGTTGCTTCCTGGAAATGCTCGAATGCAGAGGCAAGCAGGGGAAGAGGGTAATGCTTCTTCACCATGATGTTGGTGAGGAGCTGATAATCCATTCAGAGACAGAGCTTTCCATCCCTCTTGCTCACAAAAAAGAAGCCTGCTTCTTTTGGTGAGGCTGATGGACGAATACCTTTGAAGGCCAATGCCTCCTTGATGTATTCTTCAATGGCCACTGTTTCAGGATGAGAGAGGGAAAAGAGCCGGCCCTGGGGAGGACTAGAACAGGTAAGAGGTCAATGGCACAGCCGTATGGCTAGTGTAGAGGCTGGGAGATGACCTTCCTCTTGCTGAAGACCTCAAGAAAGTCAGCATGTTCAGCTGGAACACTAGATAGCTGCACATTAGCAGTTGATACAGGAAGGGATTCACGATCAGGAGCCTGAGCTGGACCCAGACAGGTAGACAGACATGCTGGTCCCCACTCTTGGAGCGTCTTTAGGGATCAATCAACCCATGGATTGTGTCGGACTAGCCTGGGAAGGCCAAGCACCAGCAGCAGTTCAGGCAAATCAATAGGATATATGGAGAGCTGTACTCTATTGTTGCATTCTAGCACAAGTTAGAGAGGTACTGAGTTTGAAAGGTGGACCTTGCTGGTGCCCAGAGGCTGACCATCCAGAGCCTTGACATCAATATTCTCTCACAATTGTTGAGTCAGAACTCTCCATCTTTGCGCCAGATATATATAAATATGAGGTTCACAGCTGCCTTGGAGTCAATAATTGCCTGAAGCTGGGAGCATTAGGTGATCTGGGGAAGGTGCTTGCAGGGAGAATCAACCTGTCAGAATTCTCCCTCTTTTACCAGATGCTTGGGACATGATGCCCGGAAGTGCCCTGGAGTTCCACAGTGGAGGCAGGAACCTGTTCTCCTGCGTTAATCTCGTTCCATTCATTTTATCAGGTCATCCAGGCTGACCTCTTTGTCGTGCACTGTGCTCTCATGCCGCACCCCTGTGCTGAGCCCATGTTGGAAAGTAGTGAAGAGGGATCTCTCGTCCCATCCCATGTCGACCATAAGCAGGCAGAACTTTTACTGCATTGTCCCTCAGCACAGGTCCAGGAGTTACACACATCAAAGTTGCTGGTGAACGCAGCAGGCCAAGCAACATCTGTAGGAAGAGGTGCAGTCGACGTTTCAGGCCGAGACCAGGAGTTGATGGGCAGCCTCCTGACCCTGTACTGGAAGATCAAACAATCTCTTGAACTCAACTTTGAATTGTTGTTGGAAAGACTGGGCTACGGGGAAACCTTGTTCTCATAGGGTGTTGGACAGCCTGAGTGGGGAGTCTATCGAAGAGATTCACCATGTAACACAGTTTATGTGCATCATCACTGAACCGACCTGAATGGACTTGGAAAGTCAGCTCAGACTGGGTAATAAAGTTCTTGCAGCTGTCCGGGACACCAGAGTATTTGCCTGGTGCGGGAATACTCGGTCCTGATCCAGAAAGTACTAAGGGAGTCGGGGCATTAGTGGTTGAGGTTGACGGGACTGTTAAAGAGGAGGATGTGGGAGATGCAAGGAGTGGAACTGTCCTGGCTGAAGGCTGCTGAATTATGGCAGCAAGCGTGGTGATTCTGGCCGTCGGCAGTGAGCTGCTGTACTGCAGTAGTGAGAGCAGTATTGCATGCCACCTGATTCTGGCTCTTTGGGGTGAGTTGCTGAACCGTTGCTGCAAGTACTGATGCCTGCCCTTCCTGCTCGGACTGGACTTGCCACTCTAAGAGTAGTCGTCACGCTGCGTGAGACACTTCCGCCAACCCAGCCGCCACTGAGTTTTACTTGACTTCCTTCTGACCAACGAACTTCGGTTTGGGCTGGGCTTGCCATTTTGCGAGTAGTTGCCGAATTGCATGAGCTACTTCTGTCAACCCAGTCTCCACTGACTTTAACTTCTCTCCTACCTGAACAATGAAATTCAGGGCTGACGTCAGCTGTCCTTTCTCTGCTGGGTTCATTTTAATGGTCAAGTCTTGCTGACAAGGTGTTCAGTGCTGACCCAAGTCTAGAGGGAGAGAGCAGCTGAATGAACAGTTAATTTAGTTTTATTCAGAAATCTATGGAACAAAAGGAAAAAAATAATCAACTCTGGGCCAACAGGGCCGCTAACTGAAACTCTCAAACTAAAGCAAATGCTGTCACTGAGGCTCGGAAGAAGTAACTTAATACTAAACTAATACCACTCCTTTGTAGTGTCAATCTAAATTGTAATCTACTTCCCCGGAACCTGAACTGAGATAAGCGGGGAGCATTGCCTCCGCAATGCTTCGGTGAAGACGTAACAGGACTGAAACGAAAGTAAGAAAGTTAAATACAACCTCAATTAAACCATAATTGGCTGGAAAATGCTTACACTCATGAGCGTGATTGCCGACCACATTCAGTTGCCCGCCTGTGAGGGTGCCCAGACTCCACAGCAGAATCCGTGGTTGTGACAGCCTCATATTGAGAAGTGTGAATTCAGAAAACAGCATGCAGACTGCCTAACCTCTCAAACTCACCAATTCTCCTGTTTTTGAGCCATTTTTATACACTTAACCTGAAAAAATGGGTCCTAATTACTATGTTTGTATGAAAAGGAGATTAACAATGAGCTGTAAGACCATAAGACATAGGAGCAGAACTAGGCCATTCGGCTGATTAACTGTCCCTTTCAACCCCATTCTCCTGCCTTGTTTCCATAACCATTGACGCCATTACTAATTAAAAAATCTATCAATCTCTGCTTTAAATATACCTAATTACTTGGCCTCCACAATGAATTGCACAGATTCAGCACCCTCTGCCAAAAGAAATTCCTTCTCACCTTGTTCTAAATGAAATCCTTCTATTCTGAGGCAGTGCCCTCTGGTCCTAGATTCCCCCACTACAGGAAACATCCTCTCCACATCCACTCTATCTAGGCCTTTCAATATTCGATAGGTTTCAATGAAATCCCCCTCTCAGAGGGCACAAGTCCAGAGCCATCAAATGCTCTTCATACTTTAATCCTTTGATTTCCAAGATAATTCTGATGAACCTCCTCTGGACCCTCTCCAATGCCAATACATCCTTTCTTTGATAAGGGGCACAAAGCTGCCCTCAATTCACCAAGTGTAGTCTGACCAATGCCTTATAAAGCCCCAGCATTTGTCCTTGCTCTTACATTTTAGTCCCCTCAAACTAAATGCTAACATTGCATTTGCCTTCCTTCGCACTGACTCAACCCGCAAATTAGCCTTTAGGGAACTCTGCATGAAGATTGCCAAGTCCCTTTCTATCCTTAGGTCAGAAGGTACGGGCTCAAACTAGATGAGAGTTTAAACAGCTGGTAAATTTAGAAACTTCCAATCCCTGTGAAGAAAACCTACATTTGGAATCATTACCTTCATCATGAGAAAATTATTCTGTTAAATGTATTACCATCCTTTCATAACACTCTCTTGTAGCGTTCTTCATATTGACGACCCTGACTTCCCATTAAACTAAATATCAAAGATTACAATGTCAACAGCAATATTTTCATTGTGTTTCAACTTTAAAGAAAGATATAATAATACCTGTTCATTACCAATCTGTTTATTCCTCAGCTGTGTTTGTCAACACTACTGGGAATTGACTGAATCTCTATCTTCCTAGTTGAAATGGAAATGCAGGTCTCTGGAGTAATGAATAACACAAGCAATATGCTTAATACACAGGTGTTTGGTGGAGTGCATCTGCAAAATGATTAATTAAACATTCCAAACTCTGAATATCATTACATCTAACCAGAAATAAATAAGATACCTTAGGACGTGCCCAATCCTTGAACAGACAGACTTTACAATGGGAGGGGAATCAAAAATAATGGACAGACATAATTTTCATTAAACTGAAATACATCCACAGCATCTTCAACCATGGGAGTCCTATCCAGTTGCAAACCAGTTCAGAATGGCTTTCTCCCTCCATACTTTCGCCATTGTTTTACTTCTGTCAGCCCAGCTACTAACTACTTTGTATATTCTATATTTATATACTGAGAATTCTGCCATTAATGATGTGTATGGTATTCAACTGAACTGAAACTTGTTCAGACTATTAGTAACTGGACTCAGGAGAGGAACAAGAGGGAATTACTTGACACATCCATTGACTTAACCCAGTACATACCAACTCCTAATATAAGTCAAATGATAGCAAAACTTCCTTGCATATTGATGGTGGATCCGCAAAAATCTGACCATCGGCATTAAATGCCAGTGGTTGGAATGCATGAAGTCAAGGGGTTGTGGATTAATTACCAGGTTGAAACTGTACAAACTAGGCTGATACTTCAATGTAGCTCTTGAGGATTAAACATAAACATAGAAACACAGAAAATAGGTGCAGGAGTAGGCCATTCGGCCCTTCGAGCCTGCACCGTCATTCAGTATGATCATGTTATCAGTCAGGCTGTTATGGTGCAGGTGAGGTGTTTGTGGGTTTTGAAGATGGGAGGTCTATATACATTCTCATCACTGCACTCCAGAATTTAGACTAAATTTCGTTTTCCATCACAGTAACCCATTAATTCTACAGACACAAAAGGCTGCACTCCTGTTGCTGGGATCTGATCCAAAACCTTCTTTGTCACTACAGTTGATCCACTGCATTCCTCAGCAGTTTTTTAAATATATTCTTCCCATTACCTCTAGGATATATTTGTAAATCTAAATGTTAATGTGGGATCATTCTGTGTATAAAATAGCTAGGATGGTTGGTATACGCTTAAACACTGGACCTTAATCTGTTGTCAGGGAATCATCGGGTTTTAGAGACACTTCAGCCCATTGAGTCGACACTGACCATTAAGCATCCATTCACACTAATCCGGCACTAATCCCATTCTGTTCACCAGACATTTCCACTAAAATTGCTGTGTTATCTGTACATAAAGAGCTTTGAGGTAATTCTAAGCAGACAAATAAAAATGTGTATACATTTAAGACCTACAAAGATAGATTTATCATGAAAATATTCCAATTTAATAAAAATTTGGAGAAAGTTTTACCTTTGATGACAAAAGTAATAATTGTTCCTGTATGTCTTTTCTGATCTGGATTGTTATTTTATTTCTAATTACTAGATCTCACTGCTTACCTGTGGGTTCACAAATGTTGTTGACTGCTCATTATCATGTTGTTTGGCAATTAGCTTTCGTCATCATGTCAGCCATTTTATATCTTTGAACATTTCATTTATTAGTACTCAAAGGAACTTCAATCAAAATTTGAATCTGCCTTTCATTAGAATGCCAAGTACTGTCTTTTTACACCGGTTACTTGCGTACCGTAACATATTGGTCAATAATAAAACTGTCTTCAACTACAACAATGCCAGGACTGGAGTTATCTATCAGTCTCGATTATGAAAATGGGGAAAATTCTTGAGCGAGAGCAGAATAGTTTCTTTTTGTCCTTGTAGGTCCCTTCAGTTATTAATGACCCTTTATAAATGGGCAGGATGTCTGCAGACTGCACAGCATTCATCCACCCTTCAACAATTTTAGTCCAAGTCTGAATACTTTGAGATAGCCATCTCTGCCAAATGTCCTTCTGCATCATTCAATGAGCCTTTATTGAACTGTATGCCAGCTAACCATCAAACTTTGATGCAAAGAATATTGTCTCATCAGATTGAATACCCACAGATGAGTGTCAATGCAGAAGTATGTCTGTAAATAACCGTACACAATGTGGAACATGCTTAATAATTCACAGAGGGAGGAAGAATAATAATCCCCCAAAATCAATAATGCTGCATATATGTTGGTTGAGTACTTGTTTACTTTTTCAGTTCGACCCAAGTCGAGAGATGGTGTTATGCTTGTTCTCAGGAGAATACACTTTCTGCAAATTATAGTAATTCTTTGATTGGCTCAGTCTGTAACACTAACGTCTCTGAGCCAATACTTGCAGGCTCAATATCTGCTCAAGGATCTAACGGAACATTCAATTGCTCATATAGTTGTAAAATTCCGCAAGGGACTTTAAAGAGAATTCCCCAGGATTCCCAGCCAACAATTTTTTCTGCAATATGAACCAGTTTGTCAGTTAATTAATTTGCAATTTGTCCAATCTTGTGAACAAATTTGCAGCTTTGTTCACACATGATAGGACTCATTATAAAATAGAGTGTACCAGAAATACTCAGCAGGTCAGGCAGCATCATTAAAGAGAGAAACAGATTTGGTGACATGTTATCAAAAGCAGAAAACAGATTTTAGGCAAGTATGAAGGCAGGTGAAACTGTGAGTGCAGGAAAGAACAAAAGGGAGGATGGTGATGAAATGGAACACAGGAAAGAAGTGATGATAATGAGACAAAAAGAACCTCTCAGAACACACTACATTTCACAACTCATAAGGCCCCTAACTCTCCATTTATGAATGGTTTCCACAGTGACCTGCTTTTAATGCTGATTTAGTCAGGCCCCTGGTTCAAACTAAAGTTGCTGATCAATATGCGGTGAAAAGGCTACTGTAAAATTGAACTGTCTCTTAGTTAAATTTTATTGATATGTTGCGGGACAAAACAAAGTCCTGGTGCTGCTCACCAAACTTCAGCTATCAGAACACATATTCTGCAATTCACACTGGCCAACATTTAGCATAATGTTATTAGTGAACTGTAACATTTCATAATATTGAACTCCCAATATAATAAAGATTTTGTTATATAGGGAGATTTTATTGTATTTTGTTATATACAGTCCTGCTGAAGGGTTTGGCCCAAAACATCGACAGTACGCTTTTCCATAGGTGCTACCTGGCCTGCTGAGTTTCTCCAGCATTTTAGACCATAAGACCATAAGATATAGGAGCAGAAGTAGGCCATTCAGCCTATCGAGTCTGCTCTGCCATTCAATTGTGGGCTGATCCAATTCTTCCAGTCATCCCCACTCCCCTGTCTTCTCCCCTTACCCTTTGATACTCTGGCTAATCAGGAACTTATCTACCTCTGCCTTAAATATACACAATGACTTAGCCTCCACAGCCACTTGTGGCAACAAATTCCACAGATTTACCACCCTCTGACTAAAGTAATTTCTCTGCATCTCTGTTCTAAATGGACGTGCTTCAATCCTGAAGTCGTGCCCTCTTGTTCTAGATTCCCCTACCATGGGAAATAACTTTGCCATATCTAATCTGTTCAGGCCTTTTAATATTTGGAATGTTTCTATGAGATCCCCCCTCATTCTCCTGAACTCCAAGGAACACAGCCCAAGAGCTGCCAGATGTTCCTCATATGGTAAACCTTTCATTCCTGGAATCATTTTCATGAATCTTCTCTGAACCCTCTCCAATGTCAGTATATCCTTTCTAAAATAAGGAGCCCAAAACTGCACACAATACTCTGTATGGTCTCACGAGTGCCTTATAGGGCCTCAACATCACATCCCTGCTCTTATATTCTATGCCTCTGGAAATGAATACCAACATTGCATTCACCTTCCTCACCACCTACTCAGCCTGGAGGTTAACCTTTAGGGTATCTTGCACAAGGACTCCCAAGTCCCTTTGCATGTCTGTGTTTTGAATCCTCTCTCCACCTAGTCTGTCCCTTTATTTCTTCCACCAAAGTGCAGAACCAGACCACTTTCCAACATTGTATTGCATTTGCCACTTCTTGCCCATTCCCCTAAACTATCTAAGTCTCTCTGCAGGCTCTCAATTTCCTCAACACTACCCGCTCCTCCACCTATCTTTGTATCATTGGCAAATTTAGCCACAAATCCATTAATGCCACAGTCCAAATCATTGACATACATCATAAAAAGCAGCGGTCTCAACACTGACCCTTGTGGAACTCCACTGGTAACCGGCAGGCAGCCGGAATAGGATCCCTTTATTCCCACTCTCTGTTTTCTGCCGACCAGCCAATGCTCCGCCCATGTAATTCCATGGGCTCTTATCTTGCTAAGCAGCCTCATGTGCAGCATCTTGTCAAAGGCCTTCTGAAAATCCAAGTACACCACATCTACTGCATCTCCTTTGTCTACCCTGCTTGTAATTTCCTCAAAAAATTGTAGTAGGTTAGTCAGGCAGGATTTTCCTTTCAGGAAACCATGCTGTCTTTGGCCTATCTTGTCATGTGCCTCCAGGTATTCAGTAATCTCATCCCTAACTATCGATTCCAACAACTTCCCAACTACTGATGTCAGACAAACAGGTCTATAGTTTCCTTTCTGCTGCCTCCCACCCTTCTTAAATAGCAGAGTAACATTTGCAATTTTCCAGTCATCTGGTACAATGCCAGAATCTATCGATATTTTAAAGATCATTGTTAATGCCTCCACAATCTCTCCAGCTACTTACTTCAGAACCCAAGGGTACATTCCATCAGGTCCAGGAGAATTATCTACCCGCAAGACCATTAAGCTTCCTGAGCACCTTCTCAATCATAATTTTCACTGCACATACTTCACTTCCCTTATATTCTTGAATGTCTGCTATACTGCAGATGTCTTCCACTGTGAAGATTGATGCAAAATACACATTCAGTTCCTCTGCCATCTCTGCATCTCTCATTACAATATCTCCAGTGTCATTTTCTATTGGTCCTATATCTACCCTCAACTCTCTTTTACCCTTTATGTACTCAAAAAACGCTTTTAGTATCTTCTTTGATATTCCTCATCAGCTTCATTTCATAATTCATCTTCTCCTTCGAAATGACCTCCTTAGTTTGCTTCTGCAAGTTTTTAATAACTTCCCAATCCTCTATCTTCCCACTAGCTTTGGCTTCCTTGTATGCCCTCTGTTTTGCTTTTACTTTGGCTCTGACTTCACTTGTCAGCCACTGTAGTGTCCTTCTTCCATTCGAAAATTTCTTCTTAGTTGGAATATATCTGTCTTGCACTTCCCTCATTTTTTGCAGAAACTCCAGTCATTGCTGCTCTGCTGTCCTTCCTGTTAGTGTCCCTTTCCAGTCAACTTTGGCCAGTTCCCATTTTGTGTGTGTTGCAAAGATCTTAGCACATCCAGTTTATGCTTCTGAGTGATGAGGTCTAAAATAGCTACAAGGTTTGAATAAGCAGTTCAACTGGGATTTGATCCTAGTAATTACCTCAACTGGACAGTGTAAAGGATTATCAAAGACTACAATGGGATCTACATTAGATCAATTACAGATATAAGCAGGGAACTGAGAGGTTGAATGTAACCTGGGCAAGTGTGACTTTTTGTTGCACTTTGGGAGGTCAAACCATCAGATATAAGATATAGCAGCAGAATTAGGCCATTTGGCCAAGCATGGCTGATTTATTTCCCTCTCAGTCCCAATTTCCTGCCTTCTCCCCATACCCCTTCATGCTCAGACTCAACAAGAACCTATCAACCTCTACCTTAAATATACAGTGGCATGCAAAAGTTTAGGCACCCCTGGTTAAAATTTCTGTTACTGTGAATAGCTAAGCGAGTGAAAGATGACTTGATTTCTAGAATTTCATGAAAAGAGCACCTCTCCAACTGTTAATCATGGGGGTGGATCGACAATGCTTTGGGCTTGTGTTGCAGCCAGGGGCACGGGGAACATTTCACTGGTAGAGGGAAGAATGAATTCAATTAAATACCAACAAATTCTGGAAGCAAAGCCAAAGATGAAAAGAGGATGGCTTCTACGACAGGATAATGAACCTAAATACACCTCAAAATCCACAATGGACTACCTCAAGAGGCGCAAGCTGAAGGTTTTGCCATGGCCCTCACAGTCTCCCGACCCAAACATCATCAAAAGTCTGTGGATAGACCTCAAAAGAGCAGTGCATGCAAGACGGTCCAAGAATTTCACAGAACTAGAAGCCTTTTGTAAGGAAGAATGGGCGAAAATCCTCCAAACAAGAATTGAAAGACTCCTAGCTGGCTACAAAAAGCGTTTACAAGCTGTGATACTTGCCAAAGGGGGTGTTATGAAGTACTGACCATGCAGGGTGCCCAAACTTTTGCTTCGGGCCCTTTTCCTTTTTTGTTATTTTGAAACTGTAAAAGATAGAAATTAAAAAGTAATCTTGCTTAAAATATTAAAGAAATGTGTCATCTTTAACTTCATGCCTTTTGGAAATCAGTTCAACTTTTACTCGCTTAGCTATTCACAGTAACAGAAATTTTGACCGGGGTGCCCAAGCTTTTGTATGCCACTGTACCCAATGACTTGACCTCCACAGCCATCTATGGCATTGAATTCCTCAGATTCACCACAATCTGGCTAAAAAAGTTCCTCCTCATCTCCATTCTAAATGGACATCCCTCTATCCTAAGGCTGTGCCCTCTGTTCTTTGATTCCCCCTCCATAGGAAACATCCTCTCCACATTCACTCTGTTGAGGCCCTCAACGTTCGATAGCTTTCAATGAGATTCTCCCCCCCACCTCTTTCTTCTAAATTCCAGTGAGTACAGGCACAGAGCCATTATATACTCTTCATCTGATAAACCTTTCAATCCCGGAATAATTTTTGTGAAACTCCTGTGAACCCTCTCCAATATCAGCACATTCCTTCTTCGATAAGGGGCCAAGAACTGCTCACAATACTCCAAGTGAGGCCTCACCAGTGTATGAAATCCTTGTTTTTATATTCTAGTTCTCTTGAAATAAATCCTAACATCACATTTGTCATCCTCATCACCAACTCAACCTGCGAATTAACATTTAGGGAATCCCGCACAAGAAAACCCAAGTCCCTTTGCACCTCACATTTTTGAATTTTCTCTCCATTTAGAATATAATCTATGCTTCTACTTCTTCTACCAAAGTGCATGACCATACACTTCCCAACACTGTATTACATCTGCTACTTCCTTGCTCATTCTGATAATCTCTCTAAGCCCTTCTGTAGCCTCTTTGCTTCTTCACACTGCCTGCCCCTCCACTGTTCAGAAACGTGGCCACAAAACCATCAATTCCGTCATCCGAATCTGTGGAACACCACTAGTCATCAGCAGCCAACCAGTAAAGGTTCCTTTTATTCTCACTCTTTGCCCCCTGTCAGAATCAGAATCAGGTTTAATATGACTGACTTATGTCGTGAAATACAATAAGTAGTGCAAAAAGATAAAAAAAAGTAGTGAGATAGTATTCATGGGTTCAATGTCCATTCAGAAATCTAATGGCAGAGAGGAAGAATCTTGTCCTGAATCATTGAGTGTATACCTTGAGGTTTCTGTACCTCCCTCCTGATGGTTTCAATGAGAAGGGGGCACGTCCTTAATGATGGATGCCACCTTTTTGAGGCATTGCTTCTTGAAGCTGTCCTGGATGCTGGGGAGGCTGGTGCCCATGATGGAGCTGACTGAGTTTACAACTCTCTGCAGCTTATTCTGATCCTGTGCAGTAGCGCCCCCACATAACAGACAGTGATGCGGCCAGTTCAAATGCTCTCCACGGTACACCTATAGAGATTTGCGAATGTCTTTGGTGACAGACATCACTGACATATGATATGAAACTTCTTGTGTTGCGGCAGCAGTGCAAAGATATTAAAATTTATTAAGTCAGTGATATTAAACCTGATTTTGATTCTGACAGGAGGCAAAGAGTGGGGCCCCTTAACTGCATCAAAATACAGAGGGATCTTGGGCCTATGTCCATCATTCATTGGAAGTGGCTACGTAAGTAGATAAGATGGTAAAAACAGGTATCTGATATGCTTGCCTTCATTGGTATGTGTATTGAGTATAAACGTAAGAAAGCCTTATTGCAGTTATATAAAATTTAGTCAGACTGTGTGCAGTTCCAGTCACCCTATTATGGGAAGGATGTGGACACTGTGCAGAAAAGGTTTACCAGGCTATTGCCTGGATTAGAGAGTAAGGAAAGGTTATATAGATTTCAATCCCAGAAAATGATTCATGGATTGAAAGTCTTATCATATGAGGAGCATATGATGGCTCTGGGCCACTACTCATTGGAATTCAGAAGAATGAGGGGTGACCTCATTGAAACTTATCGAATGTTGAAAGGCCTTGATAGTGTGTTTGTGGAGGGGATGTCTCTAAGACCAGAGGCCACAGCCTCAGAATAGAGGGACGTCCATTTAGAACAGAGATATGGAGTGGGTCTGTGGAATTTATTGCCACGGGTGGCTGAGGAGGCCACGTCATCGGCTCTATTTAAGGCAGAGGCTGGTAGGTTCTTGATTGGTCAGGGCATGAAGGGGTGTGGGGAAAAGGCAGGAGATTGGGGCTGAGGGGGGAAATGGACTTACTTTGAAGTTTAGAGGGGATAAATTTAAAAGTGACATGAGGGGCAAGTCTTTTTTCAGCAGAGAGTGGTGGGTGGCTGGAGTAGGTTACTAGGTGTAGTAGTGGAAACAGGCAGTTTGGTGGAGTTTAAGAGACTTTTAGATAGACACATGAATATGAGGGGAATAGATGACACACAGGAAGAGGATGTTCAGTATGTATTGGCATCAAGACCAGCACAATGTTGTGGGCTGAATGGCCTTTCCAATGCTTTACTGTTCTGTGCTTTATGATGTTCCTAGTTCTCCAAATGTAAATGATTAGTGAAGTGTTAAGCATTTAAAGAAAAGTATGAATGCAAAAAAAATGAATGTGTCAAATACTATTTCTTGTTTCTAATAACTAACCAGTAATCCCAAATTCTAAAACACCTGTCCAAGTTTTAAAAAGCATGTTCAATGTGTAAGTTATGCATTGGAAACAAATGAACCATCAAAAATCCATAATCTATGCCAATATACCAATTTCACAATTCATGCCTTTGTGATAATAAGCACACAAATCAAACAAAAGTATTCAATATAAAACAACCAGAAAACACTTCAACTGTCAAAAACGTACTTGAAACATGCTGCTTTTTGATAGAAGATCTAAAATTTGCATTCATAAACATCTTTAACACAAAGAAAGCTTTAAACAAGATTGATTCTGAACCATTATGCAGTTAATAGGAAGAGTGATCTGAAACTTATCCTTCAAGGGAATCGGAAATTTTTGATAACTGGAAGTATAAGGATTGTCATCAAAGGGTAGAAGAAAGGCAGGTATTGCAAGATTTATAGTGCACAGATCCTGGTCAGCTGAAGGCTTTGCCACCAGTGGTGGAGCGGTGAAAACAGAACAAATAAAAGGGGAAATTGTAGAAATTCTAATAAGAAGGATATTGTCACTTTGGAGAAGGAACATCTTGAGTAAACTGGAATGATGTTGGGACATGCAGCATTGCTTTGAGTTCGAAGATATACGTGATATAATCAAAGTGTTAAAATATACATAAGATTGTGTAATGGTCAAGTTTTGACTCTCCTTCCCTGTGGTAGAAGAATCAAGAATAAAAGAGAACAAGGTCTTAAAATTTGACACAGTATCAACAAAAGCAATAAGCTCCCTATCATATTTATGGTATAAGAAATTGTGCATTTTCTCCCTAATAACTATGGATGCCAAGAAACTGGAGCTTTAAGATGAAGAACAGCTCTACACCCAAGTAAACTGCTTTTGTTCCTAGTAATTCCATAAATGCTACAAGAGTTAAACAATCACAAATTCTTAAATTACACCCCAGCACAGGTTCCAGTACAGCTCAATATCTTCAAATGTGGCAGCATGTTTAATATTGGTTGGAAACAATATTTGTGCTTTTAAGACTGCCACGTCTTTAAAGTTTCATGTGACTAGCTGCTCCTTGAGCTGCACTAAGTATCTGTAGAAAGTTACAGTGGCAGTCTGCAAAAAGTCGTGATTAAACAAAGGTTCATAGGTTCATTTATTATCAAAGCATGTATCCATATGTATCTCTGAAATTTGTATTTCTCCAGGTAGCCACAGAACAAAGAAAGAACATGAAAGTTGTTCAGAGGGAGAAACATCAAATCCACTCCCCCCAGTAAAAAAGGGATGGTATCCCGATCACCAAACCCCCCCACCCCCCCCAAACTACCCCTCCAGCACAAAATGGAACAGGAACGTTGACCCCAAAAAACAAACCCTCCCCCACACAAAAAACTAACAGAACATCAACCCCCCAAACCCCCTCCCCTCACACAACAAAACAGAAAAGGAACAGGCGATTAAAAAAACACGGAATATAAAATCCATAAGTCTGAAGAAGTCCACAGTCCATAAATGCTATAGTCCAATCCATAAACACAGAACCATGATACCATCCTGCAATATCACCAAAATTCAATGAAAGAGGGGGAAACCTCATGAGGCAGAGAGGCCTACCCACCAGCCATAGCATGCCACACTATGATAGGCCGCTTACAGAATCCTTCTCCGGCAGCGATCAAAAGGCTGGCAGTTGGCGCTGAAAATCCTGCTTGCCCTCCTCATTCTCAGTGCACATTATGAAAAAGAATCCCAAAATATTGTGGTATATACCAAGACAAAACAACTAAAAATGTAGATATTTGTGAATCACTCAGTGAGGTAGGGAAAGCATCTGTGTAGAATAGATGTTTTATGTGGTTACCTTTATCAGATCTGGGATGGGATTCAGTGAGTAAGAAGGTTTTAAGCAGACAAGAGGGGAAGAGAGCTATAGAGAATAGTTTAAGTTTCTCCACTTAGTACAAACATTTTTGGGTCTGGAGAATTAAGTGAGGGAAATTATCTACCCCTCTAATAAGAATTCACTCACAAAGGGTCAAATATTAGACATTTGAATAAATAGCAGACTTGAGGAAAGGCAGTAAGATCTTCACGCCTATAAGATTGGGAGGAACAGGATACCTGAGAACAGCTTGCTGAACGTTTTGATTTGAATCAGGAGTTGGCAATGGCCCAACATTAATGAAGTCATCAGATTCCCTGTCTGGTCAGTATGTTCTTAATCTCTAACAATAATCTTTGCAGCATATATGGACCCACAAACACATGCAGAAATTAAACAAAATGTATTTATTCAAATGTTCTTCTCAAACTGCCTCTTTGGGACTTTCTTCAGAAAATTATTACAATGCAGGTGACAATAATCACATATAAGATTCAAGGTTCAAGATTCAAGATTCGAAAACTTTATTGTCATTCTAACTGTACATCAGCTCTGCAGGGCAGAATGAGACAGCGTTTCCCAGGAGCAGTTCATCATAACATAACAAACGCAACACTAAATAATAAATATAACAATAAATAGTAAAACACAACAGCCACATGTCAGTTAAAATCAAGCTATAAGTGTCCAGTGCAAGTTAAAAGTGTCCAAAGCAGAGTCAGGTAGAGCAGTTATTTAGCAGTCTGACTGCCTGTGGGAGGAAGCTGTTTAGTAGCCTTGTGGTTTTAGTTTTGATGCTCCTGTGACGTTTGCCTGATGGCAGAAGAACAAACAGTTCATGGAGAGGGTGGGAGGGGTCAGTTTTTCTATTCTCCCAGGTATTAGGATTAGGTAACTAACTTGGATCTCACAGAGTGTTTCCCCCCACCTCTCCTTCACCATTTCTCATTCCTATTTCCCTCTCTCACCTTATCTCCTTACCTGCCTATCACTTCCCTCTTCTGCTCCTCCCCCTTTTCTATGTTCCATGGCCTTCTGACCTTTCCTATCAGATTTCCCCTTCTCCAGCCCTTTATCTCTTCCACTCGTCAACTTTCCAGCTCTTTACTTCACCCCTCCCTGACACCCGGTTTCACCTGTCACTTTGGGGCTCTTCCTCCGCTACCCCCACCTTCTTACTCTGACTCCTCATCTTTCTTTCCTGTCCTGACGAAGGGTCTTGGCCCGAAACATCGACTGTACTCTTTTCCATCGATGCTACCAGGCCTGCTGAGTTCTAGCATATTGTGCATGTTGCTCACAGAAACTTTGTCTGATTTTCAGAACCTGATTTGGAGACCTGTACCCGTCTAGTATTTCCTCATTCCCCATCTCCTCATCTCTGACTTGCAGGGGGATTTCAGCACACAAAGACTGTCATGTAGGTTGAACATCTAAGTAGATTATTTCATAAAATGTCCCTGTTTTAATTGCCTCACTTCCACTTTTACATCAAAATTGGGTAGCAAATCATTCTGGGTCTCTACTCGTTAAGATTTCAGCAACAGTACATCCCGTCGTTGAGTGTGGTTTCCTGTATCTTGAGTGAGATGGTGCAAGCCACTGGTTCATTGTGACAGTTGATCCATCTCAATGCTGTGTTTCTTCATCATGAGCTTTATTGTGCTAACTGATGTCTATTTCCCCATTTGAAGCTCGATAGTAAGGAGAAATGAGGCAGTATATCATTCCATTATTATTTTTGAGTAGTTCAGAATGAAATGATCTAAACTGTGGGCCATTATTTCTTCACTATATACATGTGTGACAAAGATTGATCTTAACTCCTCTATCATGCTTTCGAGGTTCGTACATGACTCCACATTCTTTACTTCCGGCCACTTTGAATGGTTGGCAATTAATAATATGAAGTTTTCTTTTCCTTTTTCTAAAATAGACAATGTTAAATGATCTTGTAAACTAAATCCATCCCTGAAGTACTATTCATCAAAGGCAGTTCTTCATACTTGATGTCAGGACAATAGATAAATCTCCCAGATACACGCTTTCTATTTCTTGTACAAAGTTATGAACAGAGTACTTTGAATCAGAATCAATTTAATATTACTGGCATAAATACATACATATATATATTAAATAGTTAAATTAAAAATAGAGCAAAAACAGAAATTAAAATAAAGTCAGCTAGTGATCATGGTTTCAAATTCCATTGAGCAATCGTAGGCAGAGGGGAAGAAGCTATTCCTGAATCGCTGAGGCTTCTCTACCTCCTTTATGACGGTACGCCATAATCTTCCCCTCTAATTACTTTGGTATCATTAACTTTGAGAATATTCCTTGTTGGTGAACCAGTAACAGAATTTCCTGCCTTCACTTAAATCCATGTATGAACTTTTGTATCTCCTTTTCATAGAAAAATCTGTGTATTGCCACACAACGCTGGCTTTTTCTACTGATCAGTATGAAAGTAATCCTTTGTTAATTGTTGAGTTGAAATTTTGCTTTCTAAATTCATTATGACTTCTTTAAAGGATAGCCCTGATAAAGCAGACATGTTAGCATTTGCTCATGTCATGTATTTCTGAGGATTGTCCACCTTTGCATCTTTTAATTACAAACAGTGGAAATAACAACCTTTGGTCCCAAAATAAGCAATTTAAATTTATGATCAGTACCATTTGTGAATCACCTTCCCAGAATATGTTGAAATCTTACATTACCAAAAATAATATCTCCTCTCAAAATGCTGAAGGAACTCAGCAGGCCAGACGGCATCTATGGAAAAGAATACAGTTGACATTTCAGGGCAAAATCCTTGGGCAGGATTTTGTTTGTTGGTCAGATTTCCAGCATCTGCAGATTTTGTCCTGTTTGAGACATAGCTACTTCTCTTTCTGAAGGTCACCCTTTTTTTCCCTCTGTTGGTTAGTGTACAGAATGTGTGAACAATAGATTTCTTATGCCAATGGCTAATCACTATGCCCTTAAGTATTAGAGGCAGATTTTTGCACTTTGCTTAGATTATACGCATTTTACTGGTTCTCACTCTACCAGAATAACTCATCCTTTTTAACAGTAGTAAAGTGATTCAACACTGTGATAAGGTTTGATAGAAATCTGATATAGCGTTCGGTCAAACCTTGAAATGACTGGAGCTCAATTAAGCTTCTGCATTTGGTTGCTTTGATAGTAACCTCAAATTTCCCTTTAACTGGCTGCAACTTGTTCTCATCTATGTGCAAATCTAAGTAAGTACATCCTTTTGAAGGAATGCAGAATTACATTGTCTAACCTTCACATTATAATAATGTTTCCTAAGTGTTGTCATCCCTCATAACTGTCGCAGTTAGAATGTAATCCTAATTGCACAATCAGTGATTGTCCCCTTGTAGATCTTTATCCATTACTGATTGCAAAGTTTAAGGTGATGATTTTAGCCCATCATTGTTTATGAGTACATTTCTTGGTATGTGTTGATTTCTTGCTGACGTTCAGGCAGAATCATAAGTATCTTAGCCTATGTGGCCTCCTTCAGATAAATTCTTACCCAATTAACTTCTTCCTTAAAAATAGATTTCCTGTTCTGCGCCTTGTAAGGCATGAAAATGCCCAACGCGGGCCTCTCATGGTCTGACTCAACGTTTCCTCCCTCCTCTCCCCCCCACCTCCCCCTCTGCATTCCTGTTCACTTTGCTGGTTATCCAGTCAAAGGAAAATTCTTCCAATGAACCCATATCTGGGTTCAACTGATTTAAGCAGAAGCTTGACTCCCCCCAAAAAATGGGTCTTCAACAGCTCCCATACCAACAGTTGCTAATCTGTCAAGCCTGTTCTGCCATTCTTCAAGATCATGGCTGATCTCTTACCTCAGGACCATTTATTATACAGAAATCTATTAATCTCCCTTTGGGATGAATGGAAGCACTAAATCGCTAGAATGCACTGGGATAGAGAATTTCAAAGGTTCACCACCTTCTCACTTCAGCCTGAATCATTCTGTTCTTGTTCTCAACTTGTCCCTGACATTTCTCAGCCAGGGGAGACATCCTGCATCACCCAGCCTAAAGGATAAGAATTTTGTGAATTTTAATGAGATCTTCTCCCATTTTCCTAAACTCTTGGGAATAGTTTCAATGTATTCAATGCCTCCTCAAAGAGTGATCTCTGAAATAGATTTATTGTGTCTTCACTGCACTCCTTCATATTGAGATGCTTAGAAAAGACCAGGTAATGTCTCACCAAGGTGCTCTCCAATTATAAGACAGCCTTACTCCAGTCTTCATGCTATCTTGGTACAAGACTAACAATCCCACTTTCCCTTCTGCAGCCCTACATGTGGGCCTTTTGTATCTCTTGTACAACTTCACTCAGAAGCCTTTGAAGATGAACCCACACAATCTCTCACCATTTAACAAATACTGTGTTTTCTGTGTTATTCTTGAAAGTTCATGGCCTCTCAGTTTTCCATAGGAATGTGGTTAGATTGTAAGATGATGTTCTCCCTTTGTCACTCACACAGGACTTCTTTCTTCTCCAGATGCATAGCTTGTGGTTCTTAACACAACCTTATATCCTCCTTCACAGTCCCAGGATGGTTTATGTCAATCCTTAAATTTTTTCCTCTGCCTGTCTGGTATTATCTTCCCATGATAGATCTCAAAGTATAGTGCCCGTTTCAGGAGTCAGACATGTGAGTGACTTTGTCTACCCAATAGAACTAACTCATTGTACCTCAGGCTACATCCTGGGAGTGAACACTGACAATAGTTCACTTAACCTGCCGGTGAATTTAAAGGACATTGCACAGGTGGCATTAGTTGTATCTTCCCAGTGTCCTTAGATGCCTACCTAAGATAGTCGCAGATTATAAAGCACCTTAGGGGGCAGGGCTCACCAATGCCCAGTAGACCGCGTGTCCATACCTATGGTCTTAATCTTCAAGTAGTCTTATTTATTCAGTTGACCAAAGGCAGTTCTGGTGCATTGAAAGTGCTGGCACAAGTGGCTCCCAAGATATAAGAATTGATCCACTTTTCTAAGCGTCTCAATATGAACCTTTATTGTCAGAGGGCAGTGCTATGTAATGGAGACAGGTTGTTGAGGAAATCTCCCTTAAAAATGTGGAATGATTGAATCAACAATGGCTTGCAGCATGGTCTCTG
Organism: Mobula hypostoma; assembly: GCF_963921235.1. NCBI lineage: Eukaryota > Metazoa > Chordata > Chondrichthyes > Myliobatiformes > Myliobatidae > Mobula > Mobula hypostoma. The sequence continues at coordinate 31,445,345 of NC_086129.1, read as the reverse complement.
GGCTCAAACAAACATGGCATTGTCTGCACACTGAATCTTATCTACTGGGATTCTAACAGCCTTGGTTCTGACGTGTAGTTGGCATAAGTATAAATAGTTTCTCACGAGCTTTGAAGATTAGCTCCTCTCCCACACAAAACTTTGTTGGATGTGAAGTACAGCATTGCACAAGAGAGTTATTTTGGTGTAATAATGTAGTCTTATTTGAAAGTGGCCTTGCTCAGTAGTAGCCCATTGGTTAGGATCATGATTTACACACCAGTATGAAGCAACTGTCAGATTGTGATGAATTTGTGTGGGCAGATGAATTTGAGGAGATTGCTCCACATTCTTGAGGGATGGAGTCAAAGGGTTTAGTGAGACTGAAAAAGGATATGTATTCATAATGGTGCTGCTCCCCACTTCAAGTTGTCACATAGTAAAGATCACGTCCACTGGGGAACAGCATTTTAGCAGTTGAGGAGAACCCTGTGACAGACGGTAGAGAGTTCCCTCTGTAGTTACCACGGTCATACTTGTCTCTTGTCATGAAGATAGCCGTAGTTAAGAAGATATTCTTGATTCCCTACTATATTCTCCAGTAGAATGAGATTATGGATTGGTGATTGAACCTCTATTGCTGAATTTTAAGGCTTCCAAGGGGATCCTGAAGTGTTGTTGTTTCTTAGCTGAGAAAGGTTTCTTGTTGACAAAACTGTATAAAATAGGCAGCTGTGGGATGGAGTAAGGGGTACTTACATGGAGGACTGAGTCATGATTGAGGAGGTGATCGGAGTTAAATTCCAACGTCATCTGTAAGGAGTCTGTACGTCCTCCCCGTGAAATGTGTGGGTTTTCTCTGGGTGCTTCGGTTTCCTCCCACAGTCCAAAGATATACTGGTTAGTAGGTTAATTGGTCATTGTAAAGTATACTGTGATTATGCTAGGGTTAAATCAGGGGTTGCTTGGTGTGGGTCAAAGGCCACTAAATAAATAAATAAATATTCCTTTTTAGGTGACTTTGTTTGCTTGCATCTCATCCCTGTTCTTAGCTCTCAGTTGGCTAGATCCATAGGTAGTATGGCAATTGGACTATTGATGACCTTGACAGTACTGAAGGTTCTCAAGTTCAAGTTATCAGTGAGTTACTGAGCCTCCAGTACTCTTTCCATCCTCTGTGTGTTCTTTATGTGATGCCTTTTTGGCTTTGTTAGGGCTAGCTCAGGGTCAGACTGGAACAGAGACAAGCAGTCTGTTGGCCCAACTTGAAGGGTCAGATGTAGATCGGGAACAGATGCAGGTTAAGACTGCTTTTAAATCCCAGGGACAGCAGCACCATCCTTGGTTTATCGATGGTTCTGTGATACGGAAAAATGGTCATTGTAGCCTTAACCCTCTCACCCAACAATTTCTGAAGAAGGAAGACTCTGATGGGTCATGTCAATATGTAGAGCTTGTAGCAGTGCACACTGTCATTGTGAATGAAACTGAAGAATCCCATATTTATAATGATTCTTGAGCTGTTGCTAATGGACTTGTTGTGTGGTTGCCCCAATGGAACCAGCAGTCTTATACTGTTATGGGACATTCCTTTTGGGGAACAGAGTTATGGAATGACATTTGGGGCAGATCATTGTGTGTTACCCTTACAGTTTACCACGTTGTCACCCATTTGAAAGGTGATTCACCAATGACAAGATCTAACAACACTGCTGACAAACACACTTGTGTTGATATGGTGACATCTAGTCCTCAGACTCAAATACCATTCTTGCCACTTGCTCAGTGGACCCATGCATTTCCTGGTCATTTTGGGATACAGGGTACTGTGGAGTATTCTAGGGTGTGAGGATTAGTCAGTCCCACTGATATACCTTGTAAAGCAAGAGAGAATTGTGGGCTTTGTTTATAAATTAAGGACTGACAGTTTCTAACCCAACCCTTGGCTGCCATTCGCCATGACTGTGCCCCTGCTCAGATTTGACAAATAGATTATGTCAGTCCCCTTCCTTTACAAAAGTGATTCCAGAACCCAGATAAGTGTGAAGTGGTTCATTTTGGTAGGTCAAATATGATGGCAGAATATAGTATTAATGGTAAGACTGTTGGCAGTGTGGAGGATCAGAGGGATCTTGGGGTCCGAGTCCATAGGACACTCAAAGCAGCTGCACAGGTTGACTGTGGTTAAGAAGGCATCCAGTGTATTGGCCTTCATCAATCGTGGAATTGAATTTAGGAGCCGAGAGGTAATGTTGCAGCTATATAGGACCCTGGTCAGACCCCACTTGAAGTACTATGCTCAGTTCTGGTCGCCTCACTGCAGGAAGGATGTGAAAACCATAGAAAGGGTGCAGAGGAGATTTACAAGGATGTTGCCTGGATTGGGGAGCATGCCTTATGAGAATAGGTTGAGTGAACTCAGCCTTCTCTCCTTGGAGCGACGGAGGATGAGAGGTGACCTGATAGAGGTGTATAAGATGATGAGAGGCATTGATCGTGTGGATAGTCAGAGGCTTTTTCCCAGGGCTGAAATGGCTGCCACAAGAGGACACAGGTTTAAGGTGCTGGGAGCAGGTACAGAGGAGATGCTGGGAGTATGTTTTTTAATCAGAGAGTGGTGAGTGTGTGGAATGGGCTGTCGGCAACGGTGGTGGAGGCAGATACGATAGGGTCTTTTAAGAGACATTTAGATAGGTACATGGAGCTTAGAAAAATAGAGGGCAATAGGTAAGCCTAGTAATTTCTAAGGTAGGGACATGTTTGGCACAACTCTGTGGGCCGAAGGGCCTGTATTGTGCTGTATGTTTTCTATGTTTCTATGTAACCTGGTCACTATGGTGAACACTTACTCTGGACTTCTGATGGCAAGAGCTAATGTCACAACCACAGATTCGGCAGCACAGTAGATACGGCAATTGCACTTGTGAATATGCACGTGTCAGCTAATTATTATTTCATTGTGATGGTATTTAACTCCATACTTGTCGTTGTAGTGCTTGTCGAGACTTGGACACAGCAAAGCTTTGCTGCCTGCATTCTGCCTTGCCTGAGAAATTGGACCATCGAGTCAACTGACTCGGAAGACTAGCGGTATTCGTTTTATTCTGAGTTGTTCCTTTCAGCCGCATTGTAGGCTTCATTTTCCATTTGAGAGCTTTAATTAATGGTCCTGTTTGGCCTAGCATTTATTGTTTCTTTTTCCCTTTAACACCGTTCGCATTAAAGTCTGTGAACTAGCGACCTGCTTCAGTGACTCTCACTCCTTACTTGGGTCATATTCAAACCCGGTGACAGCAAGTCTCGACCACACAAAGATGGACCCAGCAGAGAGAGAGCAGCTGACCTTGGCCTTGAGATTCATTGGTCAGAGTGATACGTCAAGGCCGCTCAAAGATGGGGAGTTGCAACTCGGGAATTAAGGGAAAAGATCAACGTCAAGGCGGTGGATGGTCGACTTTTGGGAACCAGCCAGATCCAGCTTTCCACCTAACCCCTCCAACTAGTGCTCAGAGGCAACCACAATGAAGAAATAACTTTCTATCTGGTTAATTCACCTGTTGGCACGTGGCCAAGTGGTTAAGTGGTCTAGTGATTTGAAGGTCGCTGGTTCGAGCCTTGGCTGAGGCAGCGTGCGTGTCTTTGAGCAAGGCACTTAACCACACATTGCTCTGCGATGACACCGGTGCCAAGCTGTATGGGTCCTAATGCCCTTCCCTTAGACAACATCGGTGGCATGGAGAGGGGAGACTTGCAGCTTGGGCAACTGCTGGTCTTCCATACAACCTTGCCCAGGCCTGCGCCCTGGAAACTTCCAAGGCGCAAATCCATGGTCTCATGAGACTAACAGTTGTCTATTATTATTATTATTATTATTAATTCACCTGAACTGCCATAGTACTTGATCTCCCCGGTTATCCTGACATAACCCACGGATCGATTGGTCTCTGAAGGTACTCCAAGAGTGGGGACTGGCATGCCTGTTTACCTGTCTGGGTCCAGATCATGCTCCGTTCCATGAATCCCCTCCTGTGTCAGCTCAGGATGTGGACCTGTCTGGGATTCCAGCTGAATATGCGGATCCCCTTGAGGTTTTCAGTAAAAGAAAGGCCACCACCCTGCCCCCACACCGGCCATACGACTGTGCCATAAACCTCCTAAAAGGCACTAGTCCTCCCTGGGGCCGGTTCTTTTCCCGCTCTCGTACTGAAAGAGTGTTTGTGTATTTAAATAACATCCTCATCTATTCCCACTCTCATCAGGAGCACATCCAGCATGTCCGGAGAGTACTCAGATGGCTTCTTGAAAGTAACCTGTACGCCAAGCCTGAAAAATGTGAATTCCATAAGGACCAGGTGTCATTTTTGGGCTATATATTTACCCCATCCAGTGCTCAAATGGACCCTAGTAAAGTTCAGGCAGTTGCAGAGTGGCCCAACCATCTACTGTCAAACAGGTACGGGGCTTCATGGAGTTTGTGACCTTTTAGTGCCACTTCATCTGGAATTTTGGCTCTATCCCGCCTTTCTTTCCCATCGCTTGACTCTGGCCGAGAGGAATTATGATGTTGGGAACAGGGAGCTTCTAGCTGTCAAAAAGCCCTGGAGGAATGGTGACACTGGCTGGAGGGGGCAGAGCACCCATTCTTGGTCTGGATAGATCACAAGAACCTCTCCTGTATTCGGGATGCTAAGAGACTCAACTCTTGTCAAGCCCGGTCGGCTCTCTTCTTCACACGGTTCAATTTCATCCTCACTTATTGTCCCGGCAGCAAGAATACAAAGACCGACGCTCTCTCCCGGCAGCTCGACGGATCTGAGGACAATGCCGATCCAGAGCCAATTCTTCCTCGCTCGTGTATCACTGCTCCGGTGATCCGGGGAATAGAGGCAGAGGTGAGGGCCGCCAACAATCAGATCCAGGCCCGGATGGGGGACCTCCCAACTGGCTGTTTGTCCCTGCTGCGGTGTGTTCCAAAGTGTTGGAATGGGGTCACTCCTTCCATCTGGTTGGACATCTGGGAATTCAACGGACTCAGGAGTTTACAAGGAGACAATTTTGGTGGCCACCTGTGTCCCAGGATGCCCACGACTTTGTATCTGCCTGTCCCACCTGCGCTCAGAACAAGACATCTTGCTAGCCTCCTGTGGGTCTGTTATGTCAACTGCCTGTGCCCTACCACCCCTGGTCCCACCTCTCAGCGGATTTCATCACTGGTCTGCCCCCGTCTAATGGAAACACCACCATTTTGGTCATTGTGGATCGATTTTCCAAGGCTGCCCATCTCATTGCCCTCTCCAAGCTCCCATCATGAGACTGCCACACTCATGGTTCAACTTGTGTTCAGGCTCCATGGTTTTCCTCAAGACATAGTGTCTGATCATGGACCACAGATCACTTCCCGCTTTTGGAAGGCTTTCTGCTCACTTGTAGGAGCCACGGCCAGCCTCTTGTCTGGCTTCCACCCCCAATCTAATGACCAGACTGAGAGAGTGAACCAGGAGTTGGAGACAACTCTGCGCTGTCTTGCCTCTTCCAGCCCCACATCCTGGAGCTCCCAATTGGTTTGGGCAGAGATCGCCTACAATAACCTCCAGTTGACCTCCACTGGTATGTCTCCCTTTGAATGCCAGAAGGGATTCCAGCCCCCGCTCTTCCCTGATCAGGAGATCGACATAGGAGTTCCTGCTGCTGAACAGCGGATCCAGCGCTACAAGCACACCTGGAGACGAGCCAGGGCTTCTCTGCAGCACGCCCACAAACAGCATTCCCGGCAGGCTGATCAGCTCCGTCGACAGATAAGGCCGTTCAAGCCAGGAGAGGAGGTCTGGTTGGCATCAAGGGATCTTCCCCTGAAAGTCGAGAGCCGGAAGCTGGCACCGCGCTACTTGGGACCATGTGTAGCAGAAAAGGCTGTCAACAAGTTGTCTTATAGATTGCGTCTACCAGCATCACTAAAGATCCACCCAGTATTCCATGTTTCCCAGCTCAAGCCGGTTACTGCCTCTCCGCTGGCCCCAATCACCACACTTCCCCCTCCTCCCCGCCTGGTAGATGGTTCCCTTGTCTATACAGTGTGGCACCTCCTGGCATCTTGCTGGGTATATGATAAGATCTAGTGCCTTGTGGACTGGGTGGGGTATGGCCCAGAAGAACGTGGAGGACATCTTGGACAAGTCACTGATCTGGGACTTCTAGCGGACACGGGTCTGTGGCGCCTCAGGGGCTGCGCCTCGAGAGGGGCGCCCTGTCACAACCACGGATTCGGCAGTGCAGTAGATACGGCAATTGAGCTTGTTTATATGCACGTGTCAGCTAATTATTATTTCATTGTAATAGTATTTAACTCCATACTTGTTGTTGTAGTGCTTGTCGAGACTTGGACACGGTAACGCTTCGCTGCCTGCGTTCCGCCTTGCCTGAGAAATTGGACAGTTGAGTCAACTGACTCTGAAGACTAGCTGTATTAGTTTTATTCTTAGTTGTTCTTTTCAGCTGCAGTGTAGGCTTCCATTTCCATTTGACAGTTTTAGTTAACGGCCCTGGTTAGCTTAGTATTCCTTGTTTTCTTTTCCCTTTAACACTGTTCGCATTAAAGTCTGTGAACTATCGACCTGCTTCAGCGTCTCTCACTCTGCACTTGGGCCATATTTCAAAACCGGTGACAGCTAACCAGAATGGTACCCTTCAGGGATAAGCACATCTTGTTTCTGCATACAGTGATCCCCTTGAAATTCAATCCAATAATGGACCAGTCTTTATGGGTTTCAGGATACAAGAGTGGCCTGTCTCTAATGGTGTGCCGACTTCCATGTCCCCTATTACTCTCAGGCCAGTGGTCTAATTGAACAAACGAAACAGCAAATTCGCTTGATTACTCCTGCCCATACTTTATCTCAGTGGTTACCTGTCCTTCCCCATGCTCTGTATAATTTGAACAATTGCCCCTTGAAAGGAGGTGACAGGAAAATCTAAGCAACACACATCAAAGTTGCTGGTGAACACAGCAGGCCAGGCAGCATCTCTAGGAAGAGGTACAGTCCACGTTTCAGGCCGAGACCCTTCGTCAGGACTTGTTGTTTGTTGTTTGTCAGGAAAATCTATTCCTTTTGTTCCTAATTGCACAACTCAATGCATTGATAAAGCCAATTCAATTCTGTAAGGGAACTAAAGTGGAGGGTGATACTATAGCCAACAGACAAGGAAATACATACAGGGTGATAGTACGAGGACTGACCTATGCCGTGTGTCTGGATAAGGGTAAAATGACTAAGAGAGAATGAAAACATCTCTAATATCTTCCCCTCTTGTTTTTAAAGGTTCCTGCCGGAATGTTGCTTTGTTCTTTTTTAATGCTTGTCTTGCGTTTTGTTGGATGTTGACTTCTGTTGAGATCTGAGAAGCCAAAGGACATGGACATTATGTCGGCAGAAGTGATTAGCTCAGTTGCCCATTTGAGTGCTAATTTAATTAGTTGAACAACATTGGGCAAAAGAAAGCATTTGCATTTGGAAGGAGACACGAGGACGGAAATTCACCATTGATCACCGCTGATAAGTGTGTGAAGGAATGGTGAAGGGGTTGGGGGGGGGGTAATTACCATAAGTTCAAGAAGTTGATGTTCAGAACATTGATTCCATTTCACCATTCCTCCTTCCCTCTCTCTCTCCTATCTCCCTTTGGTGCTCCTTCCTCTTCCTTTCTTCCATAATTTTCTACCCTCTCCTATCAGATTCCCCCTCCTCCAGCCCTTTATCACGTGCACCAATCAATTTCCCAGCTCCACCCTTCCCCCACTCCCAGTTTCACCTATCACCTGCCACCTTGTGCTTCTTCTTCCCCTTCCCCCACCTTCTTGCTCTGGCTTCTTCGCTTTTTTTTTCCAGTCCCGATAAAGGGTCTCGGCCCAAAACATTGACTGTTTATTCATTTCAATAGATACTGCCTGGCCTGTTGAGTTCCTCCAGCATTTTGGGTGTTTGCCTTTGGCACAATTTGTATTTTTTTTGTTTCGTCACATTTTGTTGTGTAGTTTCAATGCTGGTGTTTAAAGGTCGGGCAGTGTTTGTTTCAACAGTTTGAAGAAGGCAGGAACTGACAAAAGATAAATAAACAAAACATGAATAATGCAAAGCTAACCAATCTCTGCTCTAATGATTCCCTGTAAATATTTTTCTCAGAATTGTGAACCATTGTATGGGTCCCACAATTGTTCACATAAAAAATCAGTTGTCAATTTATAAATACCCTTAAAATGTTGTTAATCTTTTGGATGTAGAGAGTCTCTAGAGAGAGATAGATAGAACCAATCAGATTTATGATCACCAGCATGTGTTGTGAAATTTGTTAACTTAGCAGCAGCAGTACAATGCAATACATGATAATATAGAAAGAAAAATATAAGTAAATCAGTTACAGTATATATAAAATAGATTTAAAAAGTGCAAAACAGAAATAATGTATGTATAAAGTGAAGTAGTGTTCATGGTTTCAATGTCCACTTAGAAACCGTATAGCAGAGAGGAAGAAGCTGTTCCTGAATTGCTGAGTGTGTGTCTTTAGGCTTCCTGACAGTAGCAATAAGGTAGACTAAGTGACAGGTCAAGGGTCTGACAGATGGAGTACAATGCTGCTAAATGCAATGTCATTCACTTTGGAAGAAAAGATGGATCAGATTGTTAATTAAATGGTGAAAGGATGCAGGGTGCCACTGTGTAGAGGGTTTGGGTATGCTTGTGTATGAATCACTAAAGGTTTGCAGGTTTAGCAGATTATCAAGAAGGGAAATGGAATATTGGTCTTCATTGCCAGAGGGACTGAATATAAAGAGCATAGATGTCATGCTGCTATTATATAGAGTCTGGTGAGGGAATATCTGGAGTACTGCATGCAGTTTTGGTCTCCTTACTTGAGGAAAGACATACTGGTTTTGGAGGCGGTGTAGAGGAGGTTCATGATGTTGATTCCGGAGATTAAGTTGAGGAGAGATTGAATCGCCTGCGACTAGAATCACTGGAATTCAGATAAGAGGAGATAGTATGGAAATACATAAATTATGAAAGAGATAGATAAAACAGAGGCAAAAAAATGTGTATCCACTGGTAAGTGAGACTAGAACTAGGGGATATAACCTCAAGATTTGGAGGAACCGATTCAGGACGGAGACAAGGAACTGTTTTTCCCAGAGAGTAGTGAATCTGTGAAATTCTCTGCCCAGGAAAGCAGTAGAGGCTACCTCATTAAATATATATAAGCCACAGTTAGATAGATTTTTGCATAGCAGGGGAATTAAAGGTTATGGGGGAAAGGATGAAGGTGGAGCTGAGTTCACAGCCAGATCAGTCATGATTTTATTGAACAGTGGAGCAGGTTCGACAGTCTAGATGACCTACTGCTGCTCCTATTTCTTATGAATTCTTATGAGATTCTTATGAATATCCAGTTGAAAGATAAACTTTATACATAGCTTATTGAATCAATCAAGCAAAATATCAGGTTTCAATGTAGCTACCTATATACTGAATAAAACCACTCTGGTGCCAGGGCAGGAGAGCAACAGTGAAAATCACTACCTATTGCATTCAAATTCAAGAGGAGCATTACATATTTGTATTTGGAGTAATTTTTGCAATGCAATACGGTCAAGTCTTATGCATTTTGAATCTTTTCAACAAAATAAGGAAGATTTATAATTAAAATCATTGAATTATACAGCTCAAGTGGGCCTAATACCATTGTGTCTGTTCCAACCATCAACATACCATTTACAGTAATCTGATTTTTATACCCTCCATTTAATCATCAACATTGCAAAACTCTTACTATTTCTTTACACCTGGTAGCAATTTATAGAGGCCAATTAATCTACTGACCCAGAAATATTTGGGATTTCAGACAAATCCAGAGCACTTGACAAAACCCAGGCAGTCACAGAGTGAACATGAAAAATACAAGAGACGGGTCATCAAGGGAATGGCGGCGTAAGGAAAGGTCTCTCGACAAAAAAGAAGGTAAACTGTCCCAAAGTCGAAATTAGACAAATATTTAGTATTATATAACTATATAAATAAAAGGGGCAAGGATGATGTCTAAGAACGAGAATAAAAAGTCCGCTCAGAAGACTGATAAATACAAAGAGATGCAGCAAGACAAGGGGCCTAGCTCCCCAACGGCTAGCCAGGACGGAGGCACTGAGGAAGAATCGGTGAATCTGACTTTGATTCTCAGAGAGGTTCATGAGTTCCGACAAGATAACAACAAACAGCTGGAAGATATCAAAGGAGAAATAGTAAAAACTAATTTGAGGTTAGATTAAGCCGAAGCGAGGATTGTAGGGACTGAGGAGCAGCTGCAAAATGCAGAGGAAGTGATAACAGGAATGCTAAAGCTGCAAGAGCAGCTCCAGTGGAAGCTAATAGACCAAGAAGGCAGCTCAAGAAGGAAAAATTTGAGGATCTACGGAGTTCCCTAAGGAGCTGAAGGTAAACCCGGATTGGTGATTCCCTTCGTGGAGAAGCTGCTTAGAGAGAATCTTTATATACTGGACGCAAAAGACCTACAGATAGAAAGGGCCCACCGCGCGTTGACACCACAACCCCCGGCAGATGCCCAGCCCAGATCGATTCTGGTCAGATTTCTCAGTTACAGAAAGAAGGAAGAAGTGTTTAAACGGGCATGGCAAAAGAAAGGTTTCATGTGGAGCAACTGTAAAATCGGCTTTGACCACGATTACGCACCGGGGATCCTTGCCAGATGGAAGGAATACGTGGAAGCACGGACGGTCCTGAAGGAAAACAACATCAGATTCCTGACCCTGTATCCAGCTTGGCTAAGAGTCCTTTACGACAAAGGGACAAAAACCTACGATACAGTGGACAAGGCAACGTCGGACCTGGCGGACCGGGGACTACCCATAAAAATTATCACCCAACCAGAGTCGTTACTGGAGATGATTCGACAGAAGTCATGGCAGCCAGTGCAGCGAGGACACTCCACGCGAACTAGAGTGTCAAACTACAAGGAAAAGCTGCAAATATTCAGATGCAAACGTACAGAGAGTATAGATTAATTAAGAGAAATGACTGAAAAGAGTAAATCAGACTTAAAGGTAAAATGAAAGCTGGTGACTGAAAATAAACTAGATAGAATAACTTGAATGATAGCAATATGGTCGAGACGTTAAAAGGAAAGAATTCTCTATGATTGTTCAGATTGTGGAGGGCCCTCTAACACAGGGTGAAGATAGCGGTGATCCCTCTGAACTGAGGCAGGTCGGTGCTCAGGCCTCACTGTTGGAAGTCAGGGAAAATTTTCAAATGTTATACATTCAAAAATATCTAGGGTGTGGTTTTATGTTTTGGTTTACTGTTGAGAAGGGATTGCTTACTGTTTGTTTAGAAAAGGAGAGTGTTTTTTTCTATTAGAGAAAAATGTAAATTGAACTGGTAAAAATAATTTCCTATAATGTTAATGGGGTTTTGAATCCAATTAAGAGAAATAAGTATGTCTAAATTGAAAAAAGAGAGGGCACAAATAGCTTTCCTTCAGGAAACACACATGAGCCAATCTGAACATGCAAAATTAAAAAGGATGGGCTTTAAGCATGTATTTTATTCATCATATAAATTGAGCCACAAAAGAGGGGTAGCTACTTTAATATCAAGTGCTCTTAATTATGAACATATTTCAGAGACTAAAGACAAGGATGGACAATTTGTAAAAATTACAGGAAGAATAGAAGGCACTGAAATAACATTGTTGAATGTTTATGCTCCACCAGGTTGTGAATGGTCATTTTTGACCTAATGGTCAGTTCTCAAGGGGTAGTAATCTGTGGAGGGGATTTTAATATTAGGTTAAACCCTGCATTAGATTCTTCAAGAATAGTTACTCAGAATAAACCTCTGACTAGGAAAGTGAATTCATTGATGGAGGATTTGGGAATTATAGATGTGTGCAGGGAATTACACCCCACTAGTAAAGACTATACACATTACTCTTTCCGTCATTCAGCTTATTCAAGGATAGACTTTTTTTTATATTTAACACAGATAGACTCAGGATAAAAGACTATAATATTGCAACAATTGATCTGTCGGATCATAGCCCAGTGGGTATGTCTCTAATCCTGGAAAGGAAAATGAGGAAAACACTATGGAGGTTAAATTCACATATACTCAATAACCCGAAAGTAATGGAGAGATTAAGGGGAGAAATCAAAGAATAACTAGATCTTAATGACACGGGAGAAACTTCACCAGTGATTTTATGGGATACATTGAAAACTGTACCGAGAGGAAAAATTATTTCCATTACCCCTCACATGAAAAAAATCAATGCACAAAAATTAGCAGACCTTCAAGGAAAATTAAAAGAACTTCAAGTTGTAGATAGCAACAAAAATTAATTCTAACTTAAAACAGGAAATTAAGAAACTGCAAAGTGAAATTGATGATATTTACACATTGGAAACTTAAGGAAATTTTCTTTATCTGAGACAAAAGAATTATGAAGTAGGAAGTAAATCAGCTAGATTATTAGCATATAAATTACGAAAACAACAAGCAGACAATACAATTCATAAATTAAAGAATCCAAAAACAAAGCTTGTGGAGAGAACAATAGGCAAAATTCAAGAGAGTTTTGAAACATATTATCGAGAGCTGCACTCTCAACTCCGGGCTTCCAATGAGCCCTATATAGACACTTTCCTGAATTCCTTAGATCTACCCAAGCTCACAGATTTACAAAATGAATGCCTATTAGAACCAGTAACTGCCAAAGAACTGATCGCGGCCATCTCTAGACTAAAGGCCGGAAAGTATCCAGGTTCTGATGGGTTTACCTCAGAATGGTACAAATCGCTGAAGTCACAGTTAGTCCCATTATTACTTAATACCTTTAATTGGATCTGACAGAGAGTTGAAATTCCACCTTCCTGGAGAGAAGCAATGATTTCAGTTATTCCTAAAGAGGGTAAAGATAAACTAGAATGTGGTAATTACTGGCCAGTCAGCGTTCTTAATTTGGATTACAAATTATTTACATCTATATTAGTGTGCAGACTGGAAAAGCTTCTACCTGGCCTCATCCACTTAGACCAGACTGGATTTATTCAACAAAAACAAACTCAGGACAACATAAGGAGAACTTTACACAGACTAGAACAGGTTACTAAGAATGGGACAGAGACAATGGTAGTGGGATTAGACAATGGTAGTGGGATTAGACACTGAGAAAGCATTTGATTCAGTTAGTTGGTTATTCCTATACAGAGTGTTAGGACGATTCAGCTTTCAAGAAAAGTTTATTAAAGTAATCCAGACTTTATATGGCAGCCCTGCAGCTCGAATTAAGACAAATGGGGATCTCTCTGACTCCTTTATTTTAGAGAGAGGAATGAGACAGAGATGCCCAATTTCTCCTCTCCTTTTTGCACTATACATTGAACCTCTTGCTCAACTAATAAGACAGAGTGAAATTGTAAAAGGTATCAAGGTAGCAGGGATTGAACAGAAAGTGGTGTTATTCGCAGATGATGTTTTAGTCTATCTCAGCGAACCAGAAAAATAATTTATAAGATTGTTTACACCGCTGGATGAGTTCGGGAAAATATCAGGTTATAAAATTAATGTAAAGAAAACACAGGTTATGTCCCTAAATTATACAACATCCAAAAAATGGCAGGATACATATGATCTTAAGTGGGAAGCTAAATCATTAAAATATTTAGGAATAACCCTGCCAAAAGTTCTTTCAACATTGTCACAGGTAAATTATGGGCCATTAATTTCAGAGATAAAAGCAGATATATGTAGATGGAATCTTACCCCCTTTTTAAGTTTAAATTCAATGATAAATACCATAAAAATGAATATTCTCCCTCAGTTACTTTATCTTTTCCAGACTTTATCTGTGGAGGTGAACGATAATCAATTCAGAGAATGGGACAAATGGATTTCCCGCTTTATCTGGCAAGGAAAGAAACCGAGAATCCGATTTAACACCTTACAGTTAGGAAGGAAGGAAGAAGTATGGCACTTCCTTGATTGAGAAATTATTTTTATGCTTCACAGATAACCCCTCTGTTATATTGGTGCAATAGGGAATATAAGGCTAGATGGAAGGAAATAGAATTTGGATTGATTGACAGTTTTCCTCTACAAGCTTCAATAGCGGACAAAGGATTGATGGCCCAATTGGAAAAGTTTAAAAACAGCTGGATAAATCTCACTTTAAAAGTATGGCAGAAGGTGGCTAATTCATGAGGAATCAATAACATGTTAAAACTTTTCAGATGGTGTGCATACAATACCAAATTCCTTCCCAGCAGAGGAGATAAAAGATTTCAACTATGGATAAAGAAAGGTCTTACAACCTACCTCTCATTCACACATAAAGGTGTATTACAAAGTTTTCAATCCCAGCAGGAAGAACATGGCCTAGAACACAATGACTTTTTTAGGTACCTTCAAGTACGACACTATGTTAACCAGAGTTGTAGATACACAGACTTACCAACAGTAGAATTAGAATTTTTCAAGATTCTGAATTCGGCTTACAGTTCAATACCAAGTAAATCAATTTCTCGATTATATAGTGCCCTCTTTCATGCCAAAAATGAAAACACATTGTATATTAAAGAGAAGTGGGAGAAAGAAGTGGGGTTGGTACTTTCAGAGGATGCCTGGGGGAAAATATGCAGCTTTCTGTGGTCTTAGACTAACCCTTTGATTTGGAGAGAACATTGTTGGAAAAATATTATAAGATACTTCAAGACCCATACCAGGAAAAATCTAATGACACAAACGTGATGTGTTGGAGAAGGTGTGGCTCCAAGGAGGCAAATTATTTCCATATTTTTGGGATTGTCCTAAATTAAATTTATATTGGAAAGGTATTCACAGAATGTTAGTTAAGGTATTTAAGACCCACCTACCTCTGAACTTGGAGACTCTCTATTTGGGGCATGTATTGTTTTTGGAATAGAAGAAAGATATAAAACTGCTGCAGGCCCTTTAAGTGGCAAGTAAGAAATCAATCACCAGAAAGTGGCTAAATCCAATATCACCTACATTAGAAGATTGGCATGAAATTATTTTGGAAATATTTAAAATGGAAAAGATGACTTACTCTCTGAGAATTAAAAAGAAAAATGTTATCAAATTTGGAATAAATGGATTGAATTCATAACCCCAAAGTGAGCAGACTTTAAATGACTCTCTGACTGGTTTATACCGCTTTCCTCATCAACAGAGTAATAGTGTTAACGTAAGCACACTTGGTTTGAATGTTTCCTGTTTTTTTTTTGGAAAAGGGGGAATTAACAATAGTAAAGGAAAAGATTTGGGAAAGAAAAAAAAATGGTAAAATGAAGTAAATAAGTACACAGGAATTGGATAAGTATGTTTGTGGGTAGGAACAAACATGAACGAGTTAAGATATAAACACCTATGATGGAAGCTACATAGGGTTACATACAATATTTTGGACCAGAAAGAAATGGTCCAGAAGAGATCCATGGAAATTATCATTAATCCACTATTACTACTATTTTTTTACAACCATTATCAATACTTAGTCTAATAGAGTGGAATTACAACTGCACATAATTACTGTATCTATTTAAGTGCCTAATTACTTTTTATATCTTCTCAATGTGTACTTGTGAATATATAAATAATTATAGATCTATACATATATAAAAAATGGAAAAGGTTATACATGTAAAAAGAGTTTGTATAGTACTTGTGAATACCTTATCCAAATAAAAATAAAATTAAAAAGAAAAATACAAGAGGACAACATCTAAGATTGGGATTGAACCAAGACCTCTGGCACTATGAGACAGTATTTCTACTAAATGAGCCTCTGTGGCATCTATGCCAACCAGAGTGCTGGAAACATTCAACAGGTCAGGCCATATCAGCAGAAAGAGAATTAGTTAGTGTTTTTGGTCAGATTCCCTTTGTCAGTACTGTTCTAGCAATGTGTCTTGAGCTGAAATGCTAACTCTGTTTCTCTTTTCACAGATGCCACCTGACCTGCTGAGTGTTTCCAGCATTTACCATTTTTAAATCAGACTTTCAACATTGGCAGCTCTCTTCTATTCAATAAACTTCTTTTGATTAATGTTTATACTGATATTTTTCCATTCATGAATTTAGAAGTTTAGTGGATTTAATATTACAGTAATGTTTGAGTAATATTGTAAATATATTGTTGGATTAATATTCTTTGTTGTTTTCATAATTCCCAATGGGTTATATGTAAGAAGTATGTGAATGGCATACGTCATTATACCATCACTTCATATGAGATTGCCTCACTAAAGAAAAAGTCAGTACACAAGCATTCTATGCTCCTGTGTTTTTCTTTTGATTAGTTTCTGGAATTATAAAACATAACAGTGGTGGTGAGGAAGTTTTAAATAGACCCAACATGACTTCCTAAGTATTAAAGTGCAGCATGGTTTTCTTCAGAAGGGGAAAGAGTTTTAAAAAAAAGGCAGAAAATAGTCAAAATTATTAAGCAACATGCACAGTCATGGATTCATAAACTGTAAATACCAGATGATAATAACATTAATTTTTTTAAAAAGCAGAAGTGAACGCCTAGCTTAGGAAAGATAGATATGTTTGATTGCACAACAGATAACAGGATTATGTGTACTGAATTAATTGAACCGTATTTTAAAGCAAACAGGATAGCCAAAAAGAAATGAGTGCTAGTTTTGCTGAGTGCAATAGGTGGAAAAGCAAACAGTTTGCTGAGAAGTTTAATTGTTCTAACCAAACCAAACCAGTCGAAATGACTGCAAGACTGCCCAGGCATTCAGTGTTATGTGGATGACATCATTGCTGCTAGTGAGGATGACAAGGAAAATCTCCAAAATAACCATATAACCATATAACAATTACAGCACGGAAACAGGCCATCTCGGCCCTTCTAACCTGTGCTAAACTCTTACGCTCACCTAGTCCCACCGACCTGCACTCACCCCATAACCCTCCATTCCTTTCCTGTCCATATAATCTTGAAGATAAGAAAATTATAGGCTGAAAGCATGATGCAATGTGTGAATTCTTTAAACCAAGCAGTTCAGATTGGCAAGAATATCTCCTCCATGATCTCCATCAGCACAGTTGCACCACAAATTTGGATGCTTAGCCCCTTGCTCAACTTGCTTTACACTTAGGACTCTGTGGCTAAGCACAGCTTCAATGCCATATTGAAGTTTGTTGATGACACCACTGTCATAGGCCGAACCAAAGATGGTGACAAATCAGCATACAGGAGGGAGATGGAAAATCTCTCTGAGTGGTATCACAACAACAACCTCTTACTCAATGTCAGCAAGACCAAGGAGCTGATTATTGATTTCAGGAGAAGGAAACCAGAGGTCCATGAGCCAATCCTCATTGGAGGAT
Organism: Mobula hypostoma; assembly: GCF_963921235.1. Lineage (NCBI taxonomy): Eukaryota > Metazoa > Chordata > Chondrichthyes > Myliobatiformes > Myliobatidae > Mobula > Mobula hypostoma. The sequence goes on along the minus strand of NC_086129.1, from coordinate 31,427,940 downwards.
CAGAGGTGGAGAAGGTCACCAACTTTAAATTCCTCAGTGTTATTATTTTGGAGGGCCACTCCTGGGCCCAGCACATAAATCCAATTATGAAGAAAGCATGGCAGTGCCTCTATTTCCTTAGGAGATTCTGAAGATTCAACACGACATCAAAACTTTGACAAACCTCTATAGATGTGTAGTGGAGAGTAAATTGAGTGGCTGCATCACAGCCTGGTATGGAAATACTAATGCCCTTGAATGGAAAATGCAGCAAAATTCGTTGATGTGGGCCCTCCCCATTATTGAACACATCTACATGAAACACGTCACAGGAAAGCAGCATCCATTAACAGGGACCCCACCACCCCGGACGTGCTCTCTTCTCACTGTTGTCATCAGGAAGAAGGTAGAGGAGCCTCAGGACTCACACCATCAAGCTCTCGAACCAAAGGGGATAACCTCACTCAACTTCACTGATCCCTTCATTGCTATGTTCCCACAAACTATAGACTCGCTTTCAAGGACTCTTCATCTCATGTTCTCGATATTTATCACTTATTTATTATTATTACTTTCTTTTTGTATTTGCACAGTTTGTTGTCTTTTGAACACTGGGTGAATGGCCAAGTTGGTGAGGCCTTTCATTGATTCTGTTATGGTTATTATTGTATTATGGATTGATTGAGTATGCCCACAAGAAAATGAATCTCAGGGTTGTATACGGTGACATACATGTTCTTTGATAATAAATTTACTTAGAACCTTGAGTATACTGTGATCACACCATTGATGCACAAAGATCACACAAGTGTGCTGAGAAAATTCAAGCAGTGGTGGATGCCCAAGGCTAAAGGGTGTGTCACAGTTGTGATCCTTTTTAGGATTTGTCAACCTGCCAAACTTGGCTACTGTACTCCACCCCTTGAACTTATGACTACAGATCAGGAAGAAATGACAATGGACAAAGCAGTGTGACGTGGTTTTTTTTCTAAAAAAGGGACGGGAAACTTCAGACACTGTGCCCACACACTATGATCCACATTATCCCGTGAAGCTTGCCTGTGATGCCTCACCTTATGGTATAGGTGCAGTCATGTCTAAGTGATAGAAGTGAACACCTCATAGTTTTTGCATGACATTCCCTTACTGCTGCAGAGAAAAATTACACACAGATTGACAGAGAGGCCTTGAGTCTCTTTTGGGGTGTAAACCTTTTCAACCAGTTTCAACCTGTATGGGAGAGAGTTCACCCTCATTACCAACCTTCAATCGCTAGTGTCCATTTTCAATCCACAGAAGGGTGTTTCACTAACAGCAGCAGCACAACTGCAGAGATGGACTCTGTTTCTTGGAGGACACAATTACAAGGTCGAATTCAGGAGGACAACTAATCATGGAAATGCTAATGGATTGTCCCATTTACCCTTGGAAAAGGAAATATCTGAAAAATTTACAAAAAGGGCCCTCCTCTTGATGTATTCTCCTGAAGGCAAATTAAAAGTCTCCCCATTACAACAGAGATAATCCAAAGGGAAACCAGAAAGGGCTCCACACTGTCTCAGGTCTACATGGCAACCCAAAATGGTTGGAATGTGCAGCATACATTCCAGTAACCCCATTTTTACCAGCACCGGGATGAACTTGCCCTTAATGGGGGTTGCCTTATGTGGGGATTGAGAGTTGTTGTACCATCCAAGCTGAGAGCTGAGGTATTGGAGGAGCTACATGCCTGTTATCTAGGTGCAGTCAAAATGAAAGCATTGGCTCGAAGCTTTGTGTGGTGGCCTGGGATAGATCAGCAGATCGAGCAGCTTGCCATGCACTGCTTGGTATGCCAACACGTACAGACGATACCAAGAGCAGCGCCCTTCCATCTCTAGGAATGGCCTGCATTGCCCTGGCAGAAGATTCATGTGGATTTTGCCAGACCATTCATGGGCACAAATTTCTTGGTAGTAATAGATCTAGCTACAAAGCGGCCAAAAGTTTTCCCAATAGCCTTCACTACAGCCTCACACACTGTTGATATGTTGAGAAGCCTCTTCTCAAAGACTGGTGTTCCAGGACACTCAGTCAGTGACAATGGACCACAGTTTATTGCTAAACAGTTTCAGTCATTCCCGAAAATGAATAGAAAAGACGTATTACATCTGCACCTTACCAGCTACAAATGGCTTGGAGGTAAGGTTCGTCCAGAGTCTAAAGAAAGCATGGCAAGCAAAGTCAGCAGAGCACACTACATTGACACTGAATCAGAAGCTCGCCAATTTCCTCCTTGCATATTGCAGTGCAGCACACACCGACCAATAACTCACCAGCTTTGTTGTTCCTGGGTCATCACTTTTTCACTCACGCTTGGATCTCCTCAAAACCAATCTCTAAGTGAGTATGCAGGACAAGCAGCTGAGACAAATAGCGGGCTCCTCAAAAAAAAAGGATGTTTGATGTTTCACTCCTGGACAAGCAGTCCTGGTGTGGGACTACAAAGGTGATCAAAAGTGGGTACTTGGAAAGTTCAAGGACAGAACTGGACCACTTCCCTGCACAGTGGAGATTGCGTCTGATGTCATCTGGAGAAGACACAGCGATCAGTTGAGGAGAGCAGTCAATTGGTAGAGAAGAAAGATGTCCAGAGCTGGCAGAACGACTTCCTGCCGTTCCAGAGTCAACTCCTACAACCACCATGGAGGAGGTCCCAGAACCTGAGATTGTTTCACAGCCACAAGTCTCACCTGTCAAGCAGAGTGACCTTCCTTGTCAAGAAAGAAATTATCCCACAAGAGTAAGAAGTCTTCCAATTAAATCTTCAGGCATGAATGGGACCATTTCAATTTTACTTTATAGTAGTTGTATTATATAGTATTCTGTGCATAATTTTTTCTCAACCCCTTGTGGGTGGTGTGTATGTGCATTTTTCCCTTAATCTCGGGTCCTCTACAGACGTCAGGGAGTTGAGAGTTTGGTGCAGTATTTGTGCTGTTCCTAGTAGTGTGCTTTTCTGGACTAAGATCTCAGATATTGTTCCCGGGATTTGTTGGAACTTTTCTTCCAGTCCAGGTGTCACAGCTCCAAGTGCTCCTATCAACACCGGGATTACTCTGGCTTTTAACCTTCCACATCCTTTCTATCAACCTTTTCAAGCCCTGGTATTTCTCCAGCTTGTCATATTCATTCTTCCTGATGTTACTGTAATTTAGGATTGCCACATCCACTACTATTGCATTCTTCTGTTCTTAGTCCATTAATACTACATCTGGCCAGTTGGCTAGTACCTGCTTATCAGTCTGTATTACGAAATCCCCCAGGATCTTAGCTCTGTCGTTCTCCACTACTTTCTCTGGTGTTTCCCATTTGGACTTGGGTGGCAGTGCAGACATTCCTGTACACAATTCCTGCATCTTGGTTGTACTGTTCAGTGCATGTTGTCCCTGCCTGCATCTTGCACCCTGCTACTACGTGCTGGATGGTTTCAGCAGATTCCTTACACAGTCTACACCTTGAGTCTTGTCTGGTGTGATAGACCCTGCTTCAATTGCTGTTGTGCTCAGCGGCTGTTCTTGTGTAGACATGAGCAACGCCTCTGTGCTGTCCCTCAGCCCTGCCATTTCCAGCCATTGGTAGGACATTCATATGTCAGCCACCTCTGATATCTGGTGATGGTACATCCCGTGCAGTGACCTGTCCTGCCATGGCCTCTGGTCCTCTGGTTTTGCCCTACCCACTTCCATATCCCCTGCTTACTGTCTGAGGTATTCTCCAGCAGTCCGTCTTTAGGGGCCATCCTCCTGACATACTCATGGACATTTTGCATTTCTTCCAGGACTGTGGCCTTGACACTTCCAAGTCCCTGTCCTCTTTTACTCCAGCAAGTATACAGTCGCTCAATGTTGGACTTTGGATATAATCTTCAATGTATTGTTTGTAGTTTCCAGGTCTTTATGTCCGCAGCTTCTAGTTCGTTCCTTGGCCAGCACACTGTTGCGGCTGGGTATCTGATGACTAGTAGAGTGAATGTGTTGACGGTTCTGATCTTGTTCTTCCCATTCAGCTGGCTTTTTAGGACCTGTCTCATTCTTTGGAGGTACTTGGATGTTGCAGCCTTCCTTGTGTCCTCATCGTGGCTTGCAATGCACCTGCAGGATCCCCAGGTATTTGTTCCTGTCCTGTCCATCTGGTGTGTGGCCTTCAAGTAACTTTATTCCTTCAGTCTTGATGGGTTTGCATCTTTTCACTGCTGTCCAGCTGCACTTTCCCAGTCCAAATGACACCCCGATGTCTCTGATGTACAGCCTTGCAGGTGGATTAGTGAGTCAATGTCTCTTTCATTTCTGGCATACAGCTTGTTGGCATCCATGTACAGGAGGTGGCTAATAGTCACTCAACTCTTGAACATGTACTCGTACCCACTCTTTGAGATGATCTGGCTGAGGGGGTTCAAACCTGGTTGAAGGCCACATACCAGATGTACATTGTACATACCAGCAGTGGGGATAGTGCATCACACTGGTATATCCCACATCTGATGGACACTTGTGCTATTGGCTTTGAGTTAACTTCTAGCATTGTCCTCCAGTGGCCTACTGAGTTCTTGATGAAAGTCCTTTGTGTCTTGTTGACCTTGTACAGAGACAGGCATTCCAGGATACTAGTGTGGAGCATTAAGTCGAATGTGTTCTGGTCGTCGAGCCAGGTTGTGCTTAGGTTGCTTTGCCTGGTCTTGGAGTCTCGCATGACTGCTTTGTCTACCAGCAGTTGGAGCTTGGAGTCTCTGGTTCCATTACTAATCCCCCTCTGAGCAGGCTCAGGAATTTACACACGTTCCTTCACCTTGGTGGCTATGATGCCTGATAGGAGCTTGCATGTTGTTGACAGACAGGTTATCGGCTGGTACTTTGATGGTGTTGTTCCTTTGTGACGATCCTTCATTATCAGTACTGTCCTTCCTTGAGTTAGCCAGTCAAAATAAGAGCCTACTTCAAGCAGCTGGTTCATTTGAGCTCCCAGCCGTGTAGGTAATGCTGATAGTTTCTTCAGCCAATAGGCATGGATCATGTCACACCCTGGTGATGTCCAGTTCTTCATACTTGCTACCTGTTGCTGGACATCTACTGATGTGATGGTGATTGGTTCTTCCTCTGGGAGGTTGCAGAGGCTTGCCTGTAGGTCTTTCAGCCCTTGGGCACTGGTGTCGTGCGATGCTTCTTTCTCCCATATACTCTTCCAGTACTCCTCAGTTGCCGCTGTGACGAGAATACACATAAAATTAAGATGTTTGCTGGCCTGGGTTAGCATCAGTGACATCAGCAAGTGGTCTGCCACCTGTCCCCAGGGGAAGGAGAGATAAGGAACAATGGAGCAGCGTCTGGAGATGTGTAATGAAGGGACGGGGGAGAGAGAGCTGTCTGGAGCGGCTCCCCCCTTTGAACCTTGAACTGTTTGAAGTGATGGACAGGCGATACCCCAGCAGGGGGATAAAAAGGGACCGGTTCGCTAAGGCAGGACACACACCACCTGAGGTAACGAGACCCTGGAAGCGGTACGCTTCTCACGAGTCGGTGGGAAGTACCAGACAACGGCCAGGGTGGAAAGGTACGATCAGTGGGAACCCGGTGTGTGTCCGCCCTTGCCTGGGTGCCGGGTTCACTGCAGAGGATCGACCGCATCTGGAAGAGGGGTCACAGTTGGTGACCTCAGGTGACATCAGCAAGGACCCGCCCAAAAGCTGCTTGTGAGCCAGCTCGCCGGTCTGTGAGTGAAGCCGTGTCTGAATGATCAGTTGTTCCTGTTCCCTCTCTCTCTCCCCCCATGTTGTCCATCGCCATGGCAACGATTACTGCGAACTGAACTACTAAACTGGACTGAACTTTGGGTCACTTTGAAATTTGGTCATTTACCCCTAGACAACGATAGAGCTTGATTGATGCTGTTATCTTAATTCTGTGCACATGTGTGTTTATAATCGCTGAACTGTTGCATTTATTATCCTTTCGATTACTGTGTTGCTTGTTTCTTTAATAAAACTTTCTTAGTTCTAGTACTCCAGACTCCAACTGAGTGATCCATTTCTGCTGGTTTGGCAACCCAGTTACGGGGTACTTTGGTTGGTTCAGGTACTGGCATGTTGTGACTCTGGAACTCTGCAAATACTTTTCCTGGTTCTTTGGAGAAGAGCGCATTTATTCACTTAGCCTCTGTGTCCTTCGTGTCCTTCTGTATTCTTGTAGCCAGAGCTGTAAACCGTTGCTTGACAGCTTTCAGGGCTTTGGCTATGGACTTCCTTAGTCGCCAAGATGCGTCTTTGATCTGCACACCTTTCTGCAGCTCAGTTAGTCTGCTGAGTTCCACCCTTGTGGTTTTCATCTTGGCTTGCAATAATCCAAACTCCTGGAGCAGTTGGGGGGGGGGGGTGCAGTTTACGACAGTACTCTCCAATGTATTTCATTTTGTAGCTCAGCTTTTCTTGGATTGTTGCTCCCAATGCATATATCAGGTTATTGATCTCAGTTATGTTAGCGGTTGCAATTGTGAGTAGTACTTCATTGGCTGTTTTTAGCATGCTGTCTAATGGAATTTTTTTCACCAAGCCTGGGGAGCCTAGTTTGTTCACTGGAGAGCAATATGTGATATATTTGTACTGAGATGCATTCTATATTGGGTTGGAGTTTATATCTAAGCAGGGAGCAGTGTCATGTATTTAATATTTCAGTAATATTTGAGTAATATTGTAAATATATTGTGGATTAAGCATTCTCTGTTGTTTTCATCATTCGCTATGGGTTGTATGTAAGAGGTATGTGAATGGCATACGTCATTATGCCATCACGTCATACGTGATTGCTTCACTAAAGAAAAACTAAAATACAAGCATTCTGGGCTCCTTTGTTTTTCTTTCAATTCTATTCTGGAGTTACAAAACATACCAAGGAGGTTTATCACTGTCAATTAGTGATTTTAACATGCACAAATCTAGGAAGCACAGTAAGAAATTTGTATTTATCAAAGATTTACGGGCAGCAATGTGATAATGGACAGGGAATTCATTTCTTTCACAATGTTTGGATTATCAAAGAGTCTTAGACAACATGGAAACAGGACCACCAAGTACATGCTGATCATCGCACACTCATTTATGCAATCCCACACTACTGCCGGGTAACTATTAACCACAACATAAGGGGAAAAAGCCCTTGTGCTTCAAAATAGTGTCATGTGATTGTTTTTCCATCCTAAGAGATGGGAAAGGACTCAGTTTATTGATTCTCTCACTTTGGCAGCACAAATTTGCTTTTGATGTGATATAAGCCGGCACATAACCCAAACATTATATTCTTTTTTTTTGTCACGAAATAGTTCCAGCATTTCTAGTGGCTTCTGATAAAATCCCTAATTTCCAGCACTTCCAGAGACAACTGGCCCAGTTCCCTCATCATGAGTCACTTTGCAACAAGGAGAATTTTCATGCAATTGGAGGTTGGAGAACAATATTGAGATCCACAGTAAAGGAATCAGAGTGGCATGCAACCCATATTTCAGCCAGACACATTCTGCTTCAATCATCTTTTGCACTGCACATTAAGATATAAAGTAGGAATTTCTGATGTAAAATGAATATGTATTTTTTTCATGGCACATTCATGCTTCATGTCTGTGCAAGCAGAGAATTCCATAGTTATACTTTTGATTTGCAGGCATGGTTTCCATTCATCATCACACAAATTCTTTAACTGCTATTCATGTGAACCTTGATGTACTTTATGACAGATGAAGGTAGCATGCACTTCTGTGACTAATAAAGAGCAAAGAGAGCAGAGAAGATAAGCACCTGTATCAACAGAGTGAATAATGATCTAGGTAGATTGCAACTAGCTGGAATATTATTGTATCATAATGTAATGGACTGGATTAATCAGACGCAACATTTCAAATGTCTAGAAGATGTGGTAGTAAGTGTACAAGCACAACAGAGAAACTTAAGCCTAAATTATTATCATAAAATAGAAAGCACAAATAAATCACACAAAATACTATGTAGCAAGTCACAAAGATTTCAGGTCTCATGCTCCTCAGTCCCCACTTGATCGTTGCTGTTGTTGGGGGAGCTCCAAATTTGGACTTGCTTGTGAAACCACACCATGGTTAAAGGTACCGATCATGATCCAACCCCACTTGAAGTCCAAGGAAACAGGGAAAGGCACTCCAATAAATATGAGTTTCAAAAGCACAGAGCAAACACGAGACAAACTCTTTTATCTATTGTCTCAACATAGCCTGTCTTTTTAAAAACACATCTCATGTCCATTATTGGAGTATTCAATCTAACCTCATAGATCAATTAAACATCACAATGGTCACTCCTCATTATCTTGTAAAACACAGCATTCCTTAGGACTTACAAAAGAACATTAATATTGCATATAATCAATAAGCACAAATGCAGATGCACACTTAGAAAGAATCCATCAACCTATCTCTCAAAATAACCAATAGACATTGATAGACCTACAGTTTTTACCTTGCACAGACACTTCATAAACATTGCAGGGTTTAACAGACCCTACATGCTTCTGGATTACAAAGAGCTAAATTGATATTTTACCCTCCAGACATTCATCGAAATGTTTTACAAAATTTAATATAACACACATAATGTACAATATAAACAAATCACAAACATGTTAAAAATGAATGTTTCCAGCAAATGCATTCATTATTCTTCAAATTTAGTTCAAACAGTTTCTTCCATTTTTCATTCAAAATTCTGAAATTTATTTTCATTAATCAAGCTCAAGCAGTGAAAATCCCACATTTGCTAAACTGGAAGTAAAATTGAAATCCTTAACTCAAAACCAAACTGTGGTAAACAGTTGATCTCAGCAGCACTTGGCATGAATTGATTACGTACAGGATCTCCCTGGGATGACTGCACTCAATTTCAAAGTAAAGTTTTACGCGTTTGTACACTGCCTCCGGCCCAGGGGAAGAGTATGGGTGGTCCGTGGGTAAGCCCCATGAGCAACTTTAACATCCTGTCTGGATTTCACCCAACAGTTAAGGTTAAAAACATAAGACCATAAGATGCAGGAGCAGAATTAGACCATTTGGCCCAGAGAGTCTGCTCTGCCGTTTCATCATGGCTGCTCCATCTTTCCCCTCAGCCCCAATCTCCTGCCTTTTTCTCGTATCCTTTCATGCTCTGACTAATCAAGAATCTATCAACCTCTGCCTTAAATACACATACATACTTGGCCTCCACACCCACATATGGCAACAATTCCACAGATTCACCACCCTCTGGCAAATGAATTCCTTCTCATCTCCATTCTAAAAGGATGCCCCTCTATTCTGAGGCTGTGTCCTCTGGTCTTAGATTCCCCCACCATAGGAAACATCCTCTGCACACCCACTCTATCGAGGCCTTTCAATATTCGATAGGTTTCAATGAGGTCTAGTCACAATTCTTCTGAATTCCAGTGAGTATAGGCCCAGAGCCATTAAACGCTCCTCATGCGACAAGACTTTCAATCCCAGAATCATTTTTATGAAACACACATCAAAGTTTCTGGTGAACGCAGCAGGCCAGGCAGCATCTCTAGGAAGAGGTACCTCTTCCTAGAGATGCTGCCTGGCCTGCTGCGTTCATCAGCAACTTTGATGTGTGTTGCTTGAATTTCCAGCATCTGCAGAATTCCTGTTTGCATCATTTTTATGAACCTTCTTTGAACCTCTAGCACATCCTTTCTTAGATAAGAGGACCTAAACTGCTCACATTACTCCAAGTGAGGCCTCACCAGTGCTTTATAAAGCCTCATCATTACATCCCTGCTTTGATATTCTCATCCACTTATAAATGAACACAAACATCATATTTGCCTTCCCCATCACCAACTCAACCTGCAAATTAACCTTCAAGGAAACTTGCACAAGGACTCCCAAGTCCCTTTGCACCTTAGACTTCAGAATTTTCTCTCCATATAGAAAATATTCTATCCTTTTATTTCTTCTTCCAAGGTACATGACCATACAGTTCCTGAACACTCTATTCCATCTGCCATTTCTTTGCCCATTTTCCTAATCTGTCTAAGTCCTTCTGTAGCCTCTCTGCTTCCTCAAAGCTACCTGCCTCTTCACCTCTCTTGGTATTGTCCTCAAACTTGACCACAAAGCCATCGATTCCATCCTCCAAATCATTGACATATAACATAAAAAGAACCGGTTCCAACAAAGACCTCCGTGGAACACCACTAGTCACTGGCAGCCAACCAGAAATGGCTCCCTTTATTTCCACTCTTTGCCTTCTGCTTATCAGCCAATGTTTTATCCATGCTAGTATCTTTCCTGTAATACCATGGCCTCTTAACTTGTTAAGCAGCGTCATGTGTGGCACCTTGTCAAATTCCTTCTGAAACTCCAAGTACACAGACATTGTCAAAGGCCTTCTGAAAATCCTTTCCAAAATGTTCATGAAAGGAGAAGGCCGCACAGATTTGAGATTGTTTGCAGCTGGACTATTGCCAGCACTAATTGAAAGGATTCTACTGTCAGTGTGACTTGATGACATGGACTAAAAATTGAAAATGATATAAGAACCTGCTGATCCTAAAAATCTGGAAAATAAATGGAAAGTGCTGAAAACACTCAACAGATCAGGCACTATCTGGGGAGTTGAAAAAGAAAATAATATTTCAGGAGTGAAAAGTAGCTATCAGCTAGAAAACAAAGAGTTTGGCAGAACTGGACCTCATCCTCAATGATTTTAACTTTGGCCCCTCCCACTTTCTTGAGACTGGAGGGGTAACCATGGCAACCGCATGGGCTCCAGCTATGCTTGCCTCTTCATTGGCTCTGTAGAACAGCCCATGTTCCAAGCTTTCCCTTGCACTGCTTCCCAACTCTTCCTCTGCTGCATTAATGATTGCATTGGTGCTGCTTCGTGCACCCATGTCAATTTTATCAACTTTGCTTCTAACTTCCACTCTGCCCTTAAGTACACTTGGACCATCTGACACCTCCCTCCCCTTTTTTGATCTCTCTGTCTCCATCCTGAGAGACAAACTGTCAATCAACTACTTTTATAAACCTACCGATTCACACGGTTATCTTGACGATAACTCTTCCCACTCTATCTCATGTAAAAAAATGCTATTCCATTTTCTCAGGTCTTTCACCTCCACTGCATCTGTTCCCAGGATTGGCTTTCATTTCCAGGACATCAGTGTTGTTCGCATTCATCAAAGAATGGGGTTTCCCTTCCTCCACTATTGATGCTGCCATCACTCACATCTCTTCCATTTGCTGGACATTTGTGGGTTGTCTATTTTGTCTGGTGCTCTCAATGCAGCCTCCTCTACATTGGTGAGACCCATCGTAAATTGAGGGACCGCTTCATCAAGCACCTCCATTCCATCCATCAAAAGCTGAACTTGCCGGTGGCCAAACATTTTAACTCTCACTTCCACTCCCATTCTGACATGCAGTCCATGGCCTCCTCTTGTGCCAAATTGAGGCCACCCTCAGAGTTGAGGTGCAACACCTTATATTCAACCTGATAGGAGATAAAAGTAGGCCATAGAGAAAGGGAAGGAGGAGGTGACCCGGGGGGGGGGGGAGGGAGTAATAGGCAGGTGAGAAGAGGTAAAAGGTCAGAGTGTGGAATGGGGTGGGAAAGTTTTTTTAACTAGAAGGGGAAATCGATATTCATGCTATCAGGTTGGAGGCTACCCATACGGAATAGAAGGTGTTGCTCCCCCACCCTGAGGGTGGCCTCATCATGGCATAAGAGGAGGCCGTGAACTGCAGAGAGGTGCTTGACAAAGTGGTCCCCCAATTTATGACAAGTCTTACCAATGTAGCGGAGGCCGCATCGGGAGCACCGGACACAAAAGACTAGCCCAGCAGCTTCACAGTTGAAGTTTTGCCTCACCTGGAAGGACTGGGTGGTGGTGGGGGAGGAGGTGTATGGGCAGGTGTAGCATTTAGGCCGTTTGCAGGAATAAGTGCTGGGAGGGAAACAAGGGAATCACAGAGGGAGTGGTCCCTGTGGAAATTAGAGGGGGGCAGGGAGGCAAAAGTATGTTTGGTGGTAGGATCCCTTTGGAGATACCGGAAAGTTGCAGAGGATAACGTGTTGGATTGCAGAGGCACATGGGGTGTTGGGTAAGGACAAGAGGAACCCTATCAATGTTAACTATCACTGGTCTGAGTGCGGATGTACGGGAAATGGAGCAGATGCGGGTGAGGGCATCACCAATAGTAGAGTGAGGGAAACCCCATTCTTTAAAGACATAGGATATCTCTGATATTTTGGAATGGAAAGCCATGTCCTGGGAACAGATGTGGGGGAGGCAAAGAAACTGAGAAAAGAGAATAGCATTTTTACAGGAGATACGGTTGGAAGAGATAAAGTTGAGATAACGCTCACAACATGCTGGAGGAATTCAGCAGGTCGGGCAGCATCCGTGGAAACGATCAGTCGACGTTTCGGGCCGGAACCCTTCGTCAGGACTGAAGAGGGAAGGGGCAGAGGCCCTATAAAGAAAGTGGGGGGAGGGTGGGAAGGAGAAGGCTGGTAGGTTCCAGGTGAAAAACCAGTAAGGGGAAAGATAAAGTGGTGGGGGAGGGGAAGCAGGGAGGTGATAGGCAGGAAAGGTGAAGAAGGAATAGGGGAAAACACAATGGGTAGTAGAAGGAGGCGGAACCATGAGGGAGGTGATAGGCAGCTGGGGGAGGGGGCAGAGTGAAATAGGGAGAGGGGAAGGGAGGGGGAGGGAATTACCGGAAGTTGGAAAATTCTATGTTCATACAAAGGGGCTGGAGACTACCTAGACGGTATATGAGGTGTATTTTGTGTTTAAGTTGAGATAACCATGGGAATCAGTAGGTTTATAAAAGATGACGGTTGATAGTTTTTCTCCAGAGATCGAAACAGAGGGATTGAGAAAGAGGAGGGAATGGTCAGAAATGCCCTAAGTGAATTTCAAGGCAGGGACAAAGTTAGGGGCAAAATTGATGGAATTGATGAGCTCAGTATGGTTGCATGAAGCAGCCCCAATCCAGTCATCAATGTAGCGGAACAAGAGCTGCGGAGAATTGCCAGGAAAGGCTTTGAACATGGACTGTTCCACAAAGCCAATGAAGAGGCAGGCATTGCTGGGGCCCACGTGGGTGCCAACGGCTACCTCTTGAGTCTGAAGAAAGAGAGAAGAGTCGAAGGAAAAATTGTTTAGGATGAAGACCAGCTTCTGCCAAACTTAGGAGGAGGATGCTGGTGGAGGGGAATTGGTTGGTTATTTTGTCAAGAAGGAAGTGGAGAGTTTTGAGGCCTTCTTGTTAGAGGATAGAAGTATATAGGTATTGAACGTCCATGGTGAAGGTGAGGCAGTCAGGGCCAGAGAATAGTAAGACTGAGGAGATCAAGGGCATGAGAAATGTTGCAGATGTAGGTGGGAAGGGACCGAACCAAGGGGGATGGAATGGAATCGAGATATGAGGACACAAGTTCAGTGGGGACGGAGCAGTCAGAGGCAATAAGCCTACCCGGACTGTCCGGTTTGTGGATCTTGGGTAGGAGGTAGGAGCAAGCAGTGTAGGGTAAGGGAACTATGAGCTTGGTGGCAGTGGATGGGAGTTCTCCATAATGGATGAGGTCAGTGATGGTGTTGGGGACAGTTTTCTGATGGTCTGGAGTGGGGCCTTTTTTGAGGGGTAGGTAGGTATTTGAGAGCTGCTGCCTGGCCTCAGCAAAGTAGAGGTCAATGTGCCACACTACAACAGAACCCCCTTTGTCTGCAGGCTTAATGGTAAGGTTGGTACTGGTGTGGAGAAAGTGGAGGGTAGTGCATTCAGAGAATACGGAAGATGTCTTACCACAATTGTGTAAGGGCTTGGTGAAACCACACCTGGAGTAGTGTGCACATTTCTGATCTTATCTATAAAGGATATATTTGTCATCGGAGGAGTGGAACAAAGATTCACTAAGCTCGTTTCAGATGATAGATATGCCAGAAGGATAGAGGCTAGGTAGGTATTCTCCAGAGTTACAAAATTTCTAAATGGCTCCACAGACTGGATGTAAGAATAATGTTTATCACCAGCCCAACTCTACCCTCCCCAGTTGAGAAGACCAGAACCACAGCTCATAGTCTCAGAATAAGCTCTGGTTGTTTACAATAGACAGCAAGATACATTTTTGCATGCAGGGGGTGAATCTTTGAATTCTCTCCCCAGGAAGCAAGGCGAGCTGTGTTGTTAAATTCATTGAAACACAGATTAACAGATTACCGAATATCAAAAAATTTGCAGGGGATATGTGGATAGGGCAGGAATATATTCTGAAAGTTGAAGATTAACCATGAACCGAATGAATGGTGGAGCAGAATACTTGTGTTTTATGTTTTATACCCGTATAATTTTCAGTTAAGTACTATATTCAAATATGAGTCATTCTTTCTTTCAGAGAAGATCAAGGATGAAATGTGAAATTCTGCAGTATACAGAAGGGAATGTTTTAAGTATCTCTGATATACATTTTATTCCAGGACCATTGATATTCTGAGAAAATGTACTTAACTTTTTAACTTCTGTTGTGAAGAAAGGCAGGAAGAAACAAGTAATATACAGATCATATGACTGCCAGCACAAATAATTAACTTAAATAGAAGATGGGAACCAACCAGTTAGCATTAGTTAGGCAATATTCAAGCATTTTAATTCATATATTTGATTATCAGTCTTGATTACTTTGTGAATGAGAAGAATATTAAGAGCACAGAAACAAGTATTTACATTTGTACCAAAACATCAAAGCAGAAAAAGACCAAAATACGCTTCAGAGACCAAATCAAACATAATATGATCCACTTCACCAAATGGGATACTGGTAGGGATGAGGAAAACTTATTTAAAATGTGAATACACAGGTTGTCTTGACAAAGAAACTGTTAAGCCAACTGTGCTCATGAGAGAATCATAGAAAGTGAGATCTTAGTAGCTGTACACATAGGCAGTCAGAGTGGGACAAAGAGCGGAAATCTACAAGAGGCTACTGAAGGAGAGTAAAAACTCTAAATACCACTAAGTCAGAAGAAGTCACCAAGAGAGGTAGGTGCAACACCGCAAAATACAAAACAGGAGAATTATAATTTTAAGCTTGGCATTCCTGTCAGCTGGGACATGATCTGGTTACAGAACTTGCTGTGGGATAGGTACTGGGTGACAAGCTTCTTCACAGGCTAAGGTTACAGAATAGAGGTTAATTGCAGAAGCCAAGGATTCAGATGTTTTAAAACGTTGCAGTCATTCCCAGGGTGCCAGTTTCAATAAAACAGGCTCCACAGAAGCTGCACTATTTAAATAATATCAAGCCAGGATGCTCATGGCACAGTTGAGGGCAATTTGATTGAAATACCTGTAATCCTGTCTCACCTAGGACTGAGATTAGTCTAATAATGTCAGGCAAGGAAAATGAGCAACAGCAATAAAATGAAATGAGGAAAGCAGAGAGTATAGTATTAGGAACATAGTGAACAAGTTCAAGCAGAGAAGATCTGCAGGATCTTTTTTTTCCAAGCCTAACAGTATTTAAAACATTAAACTGGTAAAGATTTGTTTGTAGGGTTGTTCGCTGAGCCTGGAGGTTAGGTCGCAAACGTTTCATCACCAGTTGAGGTGACATTATTGGTACACAATTGAGTGATTATGTCTATATTGGTCGAACTCATTCTGATTGGTTGGCTGTAGCGCTGGATGCAAGTCTCCGCTGGGTCCCGGCCAACCGAATAGCTGAGAGCTCTCCGCTGGCCCATATCCCCAGTTCTTGGTTGTTGTGACAAAGGGTTAGCAACAATCAAGGCTTGAAAACTTGCAAACAAATTTAAAAGCAACACAATTGCTTCTTCCTCAACCAACACCCCAACAAGTAAAAGAGGCAGTTACCCATATCCGAGGCAGACAATTCTGTGTACGCAGTCATCCTGAAGCACCAAAGAAGTATTATCCCATTCCTTCCTCTTAAAGCTTTAATGAATTGTTTTAGATCAACAACACTTTTCAATTTGATAGTAAATCTGCCTGTGTATTAAAAGGGAAAGTTTGCAAAACCCATCAAAGCCAAACAAATCAATGCTCATGAGGTTCAACGTATAACAACAGTAAAGTAAAAATAAAATCTTCCACTTCAATACAACAGTGCTATAAGTGTCTTACAAGCAAATGAAAGAGAAACATTGGATAGACCTTCCTTTTTGAATGAAAAATTTAAAATGGCTGTTTATCAGATAAATCCTCAGGGAATATTTAACAAATTTTAGCTATTGAGAACACCTTCCTCAATGAAGCAAAGAACAAATTTTTGATATATCTATGAAAATAATATTCTAACATTTTCCAACATATCCATAAAGGTCACAATTGTATTATAACAGTCTTAAAGAGCAATAGTAAACTATCCTGAAACATAATACAGACATGTTATCAAATAACACAAAATTCTATTCTCATCAATATCTTGAAGGATCTGGTCAAAGAATAGGTAGTAGTCAAGGGCACTGTAAATAAGGAAAGAAAGGGGGAGAGGCAAAAAGGATCCTAAAGAAAATTCCATTTTAAGCCTCAGTCAAAGAATCCAACAATAGGATGATCGAATAAGGATGGACAAGTGACACAAATCAGAAGAGTACAGATAAACAACAGGAATTCTGCAGATGCTGGAAATTCAAGCAACACACATAAAAGTTGCTGGTGAACGCAGCAGGCCAGGCAGCATCTCTAGGCCTGGCCTGCTGCGTTCACCAGCAACTTTTAAGAGTACAGATATCTCAGTTCATTGTGAGTCTGGAAGAGCATACATGAGAACAAGTATGAGGGGTTTGAAAACAACAACAGCAATTTTACAACCAAGTTTCACATTAAATGAGAGCTTACACAGGTCAGCAAAAATTATACACCACAAATGAGGACATGGACTTCAGGTTCATCAGGGAGCAAGCAAGGAAGTCAGAACACATTACTCATCTTAGGTGCCCATTATACAAATTCAAGCCAACAACGGGGATCCTGGCAATAATTCCAATACATTATTTTTGGTTTAGCTCATGTTGTGCTGCACCAAGTTCATATTCTCATCCCAAGTGCAATCTGTGTTGCGTTTTCACCTTCTTCCTTTCTCAAACGTTCTCCCACATCACAAAAGCATCACAGAAGGTTAATAGGCAACTGTAAATTGTTTCCAATGTACTTTGGAAATAAGCAGTTGATGTTTTGGGCTGAGACACTTCATCAGGACTGGAAAGGAAGGGGTCAAAAGCCAGTATAAGAAGGTGGGAAGATGGGAGAGAGTACTTGACTGTTCATGTCCCTTCATAGATGCTGCCAGACCTGCTGAGTTCCTCCAATACTTTGAGTGCATTGCTTTAAAAAGGGGTTATATCTTGTGATAATACTTTCATGATGTACAGTAAAAAGTATTAATAATTCAAAATTAACCCAAATAGATGATGCCATTACATCCACTAGGAATCCTAGGATAAGTGTGTGATAACAAAGTTGAAGCCCTCAGTGAGCTGTGCTGCAGATTGAAAAATATTTCAGTTAAATGTTGCTATGATATTATGAACCAAGTAACTTCACAAGTAACAGATTTATACACTGCTCCTAAAACATTTTGAAGAACTCAGAAGAAATTGAGAACATAAAACATGGAGAAGTACGGCTCAAAAACAAACCTTCTAACTCTCTATGTCTGCACTGAACATGATGCCAAATTAAAATAATCCTATATGCTTGATAATATTCGGTATTCATCTGTTCCCTGCCTGGTTTTGTCTCTGTTTAAATGTATTGTGAACATTGCTACTGTATCTGTTCTTAGCACCTCCTTGGGCAGTGCAATCCAAGCACCCTACCACTCAAACATCTCAAAAATTTCCTTTAAACTTTCAAACCTCTCCCCTTAAACCTTTACCCTTTAGTATTTGATTGTTCTGCCCTGGGAAATAGATTCTGACTATCTGCCCTATTTAACTCCTTCAAAATTTTATATACTTTTATCAGGTCACCCCTTAGCCTCCAACAGTCCAGATAAAGCAATCAAAGTTTGTCTGATCTCTCCTTATGGCTCATACACGGCAATCCAGGAAACATGCTGGTGAACCATTTCTGCACCATCTCTACAGCCTCCACATCCTTCCTAGAGTGTGGCAATAGGAATTGCACACAATACTCCAAATGTTGATCTCATTTTAGTTCTATACAATTGCATTATGACTTCTTGACTTTTATACCCAATGCCTGGATCAATAAAGGAAAGCATACAATATGCCTTCTTTACTCTATCTGCTTCTGTAGCCACTTTCAGGGAACTATTTATCTTGCATCCCCCTGAACATCAATGCTCCAGAGAGTCCTGCTATTTACTGTTTATTTTTCTCTTCATTCTACCTCCAAAATGCACATCTCACAGTTGTCTGAACTAAACTCTGTCTCCCTCTCCTCTCCCCAAATTTGATCTATATCCTATTGTATCTTTTGACAAGTTTCCTCACTATCCACAACACTACTCATTTTGATGTCATTTGAAAATGTACTCAACAGATCAACCACATTTTCATCCAAAGCAGTATTATATATTACAAACAAGACCAGCCCCAGCAATGATCCTCGTGGAAAGCTATTGGTCACAGACCTCCAGTCAGAAAAACCACTCTCCACTACTACCATCTGTCTTCTATTGCCAAACCAATTTTGGATCCTATTCAGTAACATACTGTGGGCCCATGTTCTGGACCAGCCTACCATGACCAACCTTGACAAATGCTTTACTAAAGTCTATGTAAACAACACCTACTGCCCTAATCTCTCTATTCATCTTTGTCAATTCCTCAGAATTCTTAATCAAATTTGTGAGACAGGACTTACCCTGCACAAAGCCATGCTGACTATCCCTCATAAGATCGTGTTTTGCTAAATGGAAGTAAATCCTATCCTTAAAAACTTCCTCTAATATTTTGTGTACCAGTGAGATAAGGATTGCCCTCCCTAAACAAAAGAAATGTATTGGCTATTCTCCAGCATTATATTACTGGCCCCTGGCAAAAGAGGATACAAGGATCTCTGTCAAGGCCCCAGATATCTCCTCCATTATTTTCCTCAGAAGCGTGGGATAGATCTCATGAATTGAGGATCTTAATGTTTATCAACACACCAAATACTTCCTCCTTCTTAATATCAACACACCCTGGAATATTAAAATACCTATCTCTAATCTCACTTTCATCTGATCTTTCTCCTAGCTGAATACCGCTGCAATGTACTCTTTAAGAATCTCATCCACTTCCTCTGACTCCCTGCACAAACTTCTACCTTTGTCCTTGAGTGGATCTATCCTTTCCCTTGTTACTCTCTAGCTCCTAGAATATGTATAAATTGCCTTGGTATTCTCTTTAATCTTACCTACCAAGGTAATATCTGCAAATTTCAGATTTCCACAAGCATTCTTGCACACATATACACATACAAACATGAACAGTGATAGGTATTTGCACGTAATAGGTATGCTTCAGGAATTAGCATCAGTCAGACGGACTGAACAGCTTCCTCCTTTTTGTAAGGAAGTGCTAAGGTACCAGCAGTCGTGTGTTACTCGTACAGTACATTGGAGTGAAAGTCCAGCAACAGAGCTCGCAGTTATATCGTTTCTCCAGCACTCACATTGGGGAATCCACACAAAAACATGCAGTAGATTAAATTAAATGCAGAGGGCCCTTTCATAAATGGAGGCACAAGAGGTTCTGCAGATGCTGGAAATCTTGAGCAAAACACACACGATGCTGGAGGAACTCAGCTGGTCAGCCAGCATCTGTGGAGAGAAATAAACAGTCGACATTTTGGGACGTGACCCCTCGTCAGGACTGGAAAGGAAGGTGTAGAAGCCAGAATAAGGTGGAGGGAGGAGGGAGAAGAGTACAAACTGGCAGATGATAGGTGAGGCCAGGTGAGGGGGAAGATGGGAAATATTACGAGTTACTATAACGTTTTCAAATGACATGTTTTAATTCTTTCTTCATCTTTCTAATTCATTTCAAGGGTGGCTTGGTAGCGTAGCAGTTCATTTAATGCTATTATTTCACCAGCAATCTGGGTTCAATTCCACCATTGTCTGTAAGGAGTTTGTATGTCCTCCTTGTAATCTAATGGGTTTTCTCCTGGTGTTCCAGTTTCCTCACACATTCCAAGGACATATGGGGTTTGTAGGTTAATTGGACACCCGGATGTAATGAATCTTTGTGGGCTTGTTGGTTTGGAATGAAAAAAAAAGGTTTGAAAATGTCATTAATATTTAAAGGTATGTCATGTTTTTTGAAAATATTTGAATGGCAAAGACATTCACAATGTTGTTACTTCTGACAAGCAGCTATGTTAAAAGTGCAGCATTTTTAGCTGCCACTTCAATCTCAGTAGATTTATGGGCAAATCTGTGCTGGTTTGCACCAGCGCACCTATTACCCGCTCCACCCGTCTGCAAGCATCCACTCATTCTCATACGATGGTAGTTTTGCACAGAAGGTCCTGCCATGTTGTGTGTGAAGAAAATAAAAATTGAATTTCAGGATCTGTGAAGAATGTGGGAAATATGCCACCAAATTCAAGTACACAGCTGCCGTGTTCTCCACCGACCACAGGCCAGCAAAATTGCAATGCAGGCTGCAAACATATTCTCTGATCAACTCACCCTGTTGACAATTGGACTGTAGGTTACTGTAGTGATTTATTCAATATTCACTAAATTCATTCTGATGGGAAATGAAATAATGTGATTACAATTAGGATGAACATGTTCAAGATTAGTGTTCTCTAAAGGGTGGAAAATAGGAATAAAAACAGCTTCTTAAGCCAGTTGAGAGTTTTGCTTAGAAATTGAACTTCTTTGCTGATGCCTTTAGTTTTAACACCCAATGGGAAGAGTACCAACAAGTATTAAATTGGTAAACTTTACAGTTATATGTGGTTGGATACTTCTATTCTGACTGAAGTGTGATAGATATTCACTTCTTGGCCAGTGGGCCCCTTGGTTGTTTGCTAATCTCAACTTTTTATACACAGTATCAGCCACTTGCAAGATCAAACACAAGCAAACTTCCAACTGACAGTTTCTTTAGTTTCTGTTTGTAAAAGGACATGTCTTCAGTTCTTAAAATGTCAATGGAAAGCAGTAATCAGCTTGAAGTTAAAAAACTGCTTTGAAAACAAGCTCTGATTATAGCACAGGTGCTCTATCTGTGAG
Organism: Mobula hypostoma; assembly: GCF_963921235.1. Taxonomy (NCBI): domain Eukaryota; kingdom Metazoa; phylum Chordata; class Chondrichthyes; order Myliobatiformes; family Myliobatidae; genus Mobula; species Mobula hypostoma. The sequence goes on along the minus strand of NC_086129.1, from coordinate 31,406,687 downwards.
AAGTAAGATGCGAGCTCACTGCACCTGCTCTATTATTGCTTAAGAGTGCAGTATAAGATAATGGATTGCTTCATTTGGGCTGTTTCAAACAGACAAGCTGACCCTTAGGTTGTTTAGTTTAAGGAAGCTTGCAAAACAGATGGATAATATAATTTTATATATTAAATAACTAATGTTTTTATAGTTATAAGGTTTTGTGTACTCAATGAAGTTAGTTACACAACATTTACATAATTAAATTGTGAACTGTGAACATTAAGCTGAGGTCTATGTCTCCAAAGATGTTTTTAAAGCACTTGCTTTAAAAGGATATCTAAGGAAATATCACATGTGTGTGAAATAAAGTGTATAAATGTAGAGAGAATTTCAGGCTCATTATGAATAGCGTAAGGAATATCAAGAAGAAACATAGAAGAATGTGGGGTGAACTAAAATCTATTCCTCTAGCTTTATTTTCTATGACAGATGGACAACACATTTGTCTGCATCATTGGTATGTTGTTTTTGTTTATAGGAATTGTACCAGTGTTTTGGAAAATGATTTGTGATTCATGTTTTAGAACTGCTTTGTGTGTTAGAAATGCTTTGTTTTTGAAAATTGGTTTGTAATTTGGAAATGTTTAAGATAGAAATCTTCTATAAATGTGTTCTAGGAGTGTTGTGTAGATTTAAATGTGTATCACTAAAAATAAATGAACTCTGTTTTAAATTACTTTGTTAGCCGGAAGTATCTTCACTTTGGTAGGGAGAGGTGATCCACCACTTGAATAGTGGTATTGGCAGCTAAACTTCCTGTGGAGAATAAAGAGGGATGTGAACTAGTCTTTGAAAATTGAATACTTACAGTATAATTTACCTTTAGTGAGAGTACTTGTGGCTATTTATATCCAAAAGGGCTTAAGGTCTTTCTTTGAGTTTAGAACTTTGTGATCAGCAAACCCAATGCCATCACAGAAGCATTAAAACAGATGTCAGTCTTTGCCAAGAGAAAGAGTCGGGAGTGAGTAATTGTCTTAAAGAACTTTCCTCACAGTTTACGAGGATGCCATTTATGGAGAGGAAATTGGGAGGGTGCAATAGAGTGCAGTCACCACCCGGACCCCACACAAACTGAGTACCATTTCACATTCTCTGTGTGGCAGAGACTGTTACACATGATTCTGGAAGTTTGCAACAAGGACCAGGAATGATGCAGCAAATAGACGGAACACTGAAAACTCAAATCTACAAGCAGGCAATTAAAGAACGGTGTTCTGGCTGAGGCCCTTTAATTGAAAGCAGGACTCTGGACTAGCCTCTATTTTTTATCAATCAAACAGAGATCAGCATTTTACACATTGTCATCATATTTGTGTCAAGTGCTGGAAAACATTAGTTATACACAAGTGATTCATGCCCAGAGTTCTCAGTCCAATTTTGCTATAGATAGGACCTCCGCTGGAAATGGCTCCTATCTTACTAAAACATGCGGAGAACAATTTTTAGACCATAACATATAGGAGCAGAATTAGGCCATCTGCCCCATCGAGTCTGCTCCGCCATTCAGTCATGGCTGATCCTTTTTTGCTATCTCTTCCTCAACCCCATTTCCCAGTCTTCTCCCCATAACCTTTAATGCCATGTCGATTCAAGAACCTATCAGTCTCTGCCTTAAATACGCCCAATGACCTGGCCTTCACAACCGCATGTGGCAACAAATTCCACAAATTCTCCACCCTTTGGCTAAAGAAATTTCTCCACATCTCTGTTTTGAAAGGGTGCCTCTCTATCTTGAGGCTGTGCCTTCTTGTCCTGGACTCTCCCACCATGGGAAACATCCTTTCCACGTCTACTCTGCTAGGCCTTTCAACATTCAAAAGGTTTCAATGAGATTCCCCCTTCATCCTTCTGAACTCCAGTGAGTAAAGACCCAGAGCCATCAAACGTTCCTCGTATGATAAACTTTTCATTCCTGGCATCATCCTTGTGAACCTCCTCTGGACCCTCTCCAATGCCAATACATCTTTTCTAAGATGAGGGGACAAAAATGTTCACAATACTCAAGGTAGGGCCTCACCAATGCCTTATAAAGCCTCAGCATCACACCCTTGCTCTTGTATTCTCAACCTCTTGAAATGAATGCTAACATGGCAATTGCCTTCCGCACCACCAACTCAATCTGCAAGTTAACCTTCAGGGTGTTCTATACAAGGACTCCCAAGTCCCTCTCCATCTCAGATTCCTGGATTTTCTCCCCACTTAGAAAATAGTCCGCACACTTATTTCTACTACCAAAGTGCATGACCATGTATTTGCCAACATTGTATTTCATTTGCCACTTTCCTGCCCATTTTCCTAATCTGTCTAAGTCCTTCTGCATCCTACCTGTTTCCTTAAAACTACCTGCCCCTCCATCAATCTTCATATCATCTGCAAACTTGGCAACAAAGCCATCTATTCCATCATCTAAATCATTGATATACAGCATAAAAAGAAGCGGTCCCAACACTGACCCCTGCGGAACACCACTAGTCACTGGCAGCCAACCAGAAAAGGATCCTTTTATTCCCATTCACTGCCTCCTGCCAATCAGCCAATGCTCTAACCATGTTTGTAACCTTCCGGTAATACCATGGGTAAGCAGCCTCCTGTGTGGCACCTTGTCAAAGGCCTTCTGAAAGTCCAAACATACAACATCTACGGCATCCCCTTTATCTATCCTACTTGTATTCTCCTCAAAGAATTCCAACAGGGTCGTCAGGCAGGATTTTCCCTTAAGGAAACCATGCTGACTTTGTACTATCTTGTACTGTGTCACCAAGTACTCCAATTGACTCTGACATCTCCAGTACTTAACAATTGACTCTAACATCTTCCCAACTACTGAGGTCAGGCTAACTGGTTTATAATTTCCTTTCTGCTGCCTTCTTCCTTTCTTAAAGAGTGGAGTAACATCTGCAATTTTCCAGTCCTCTAGCACCATGCCAGAGTCCAATGATTTTTGAAAGATCATTTCTAATGCCACCACAATCTCTAATGCTACCTCTTTCAGAACCCTGGGGTGACTTATGTACCTTGAGGTCTTTCAGCTTTTTGAGCACCTTCTCTCTTGTAACAGTAACTGCACCCACTTCTCTTTCTTCACACACTACAATATCAGGCATACTGCTCGTGTCTTCCACAGTGAAGACTGACACAAAATACTCATTTAGTTCATCAGCCATCTTCTTGTCCCCCATTATTATTTTTCCTGCCTCATTTTCTAGCGGTCCAATATCCACTCTCATTTCTTTTTAATTTTTGTGTGCAATTTGTCTATACAAAGGGACTCTTATACATTCAGCCCATCAAATAAGTAAGAAATTCAATTTCTAGGCAATGTAGTGAAACCCCACTCGCTTCTTTGGCTGCGTAAGTCGAGGGAAGACACTCTCAAGTCCCGCCAAACCCGTGAGATTGAGACAGCTTGTCCCACCCCAAACCCCGGTTTGTGTGGATGCTGTGTAATTTGCTACCCTGTTACCACTCAGTGCCAAGAAATAACAGACAGTACACTGCATACATTTAAAGGAATTATATTTATAATTGGTTTCTAAGGTTGTCATAGCCCAGGGTGGGGCGTGGGACTCTAACAGCCTCTGACAACCAAGTCCAACTCTTGGCCTTCACGTGTGGCTTAGCTACTAGGCCCGGCAGAACTGTTTCTACTGACAAGAGAAGGGGCAAAGGCAGACCACTGGCGCCTCAAAACCAGTTGCTTTGGGCAGGTGGGGCTCGAGCACCTGGATGGCAGCCCACCTAGGAGAAGGAAAACTCTGATTTTAAACCTCCGCTGCCTTGCCGCCATACCCGCCCATAGGAAAGGCTTCGGGAGTAAACCCCGAGGAAGAAATCCAGAGCTGGGATCCCTAAGGCAGTTTGATGTTGTTTACAAGTTCACTCTGGCAACCTCTGCGACGACATGGGTGTCAAGCTGTATCGGCAATTGCCCTTCCCTTGGGCTACATCAGTGATGTGGACAGGGAAAACCCACTGCATGGGCAACAGCTGGTTCTTCAAACCTTCCCGTCCTGGCTTGCACCCTGGAAAGGACACAGTCTACCAGAGGTGCAAACCCATGATCCCCTGGGATCCATGGCTGCCAGCTGCTAGTATTTATGAATCTTAACTTAGCTAAAGGGTTACTAAAGAAATGAAAAAAAACAGAAAAAGCCCATTATAATTAAATGGTCAAATGTGCACAAGTTAGAGTTCAACTCTTCCAGAAGTTACACCTATTTAGTGACCCTCAGTGGACCCCAGCACCTTGCTCCATTGAATCACAGTCCCCCACCGGGTTGAATCCTACGATTCGTTTTCTCCAGCATCTTCTGTCTTCTCTCTTCATCTCCTACCAAACAAAAAAAAAACACCAAGACCAACATTAGTGTCCCTCACAAAACTTCCCAGTTCCACCATCCTAATTAGATGACACAATTTCCTCAGGATCGCTTATCTTCAACAATAACTCAAACAGACTGAAAGCAGAACAGACTGCTCCTACAGAGCTGCTAAAATGAAATACCTACAACATAGCAGTAAAAATATGAACTGGGTGTTACAGAAGTTTTTTTGGTTATTTTTCAAGTGTAATTATGACCCATATGCTTCTTGAAATAATGTACATTAAAATGTACTTAGATTCAGTTATCTTCCATGCAATAAGTTATCACTGGTATTCGAGATATTGATTAGTATAGTGATAAATGATCAGCAATTTTAGAAATTTCCAAAACAAGATGGTTACATGAAAAGAAAGGTTTGGTAACACTTGAGAAACTGAACCTCTATTGTTATTGTCTGGCAATAGTTCAGAACTCTTTTTCCCTATATTCCCTGAACATTTAAACTGTTCAACAGCTGGCTTCCATGTGTTTCAAACTCTGAAAATTAATCTCTAACAAATCCCTGTGGGTGACAGCATCCTCTTAGCCCCTAGCTACCATTTATTAGTCAGATTCAGTGTTGTGGTGGGTGTAAAATGAACTTCCAATGTTAGTAACTTCTTGAATTATCAAATCCTGTTCCTTTCCTCTCTAAGAAGGCATCCAGTCCAAACCATTGAAACATTGATGGTTTATCAATCTGGATGTAACAGTGAAAGGTGTCACACAAGAAAATAGAAACAGGCTTAGGCTAGCTGGCTCCTCAAACCTACTGTGTCTTCCTAGGCTGATTATGGCCGATCTGTCCCAGGCCTTAACCCCTGTTCTGTTCTCTAGGGTAGAGAATTTCAGAGTTTCACCACTCTTTTGTATTCCTATAAACCTCAGTTTTATATGACTGCTCTTTATATTGTAACTATGTGCCTTCATTCAACATAGTGGAAACTTCTCAACAAGTATCTCCTCAGGTTCTTTTTTAAGCCTGAGTAAGATCGCTCTTCGTTCTTATAAACTCCAGGTCTAACTACTTTAGCCATTCATGTCAGGATAACTTTTTCATCCTAGGAATTATCCAGTTGGATCTTTTTGAGACTGCTTTAATTGCAAGTATAAGTGGACCAGAACATACTCCAGGCATGCCTTCACCAACATCCTGTACAATTACATCAATACCTATTTACTTTAAATCCACAATCCCCTCACGATAAAGGACAAAATGCCTTTTGACTTCTTCTTTTATTGCTGCATCTTCATGCTAAAATTCTGTTTTAGTTCCCTCTGCATTTCCTTTATTTGCATTTTCTTTCCATTGTCAGGCTTTTAATTCTTCCTCTCAAAAGTGCTTGATCCCAAATTTTCTAGACTTAAACTCCATTTGTCAAATTTTTACTCACTCACTCCATTCATTGATATCCTGTTGCAGATTGCTGGCATCAGTATTTTTGGATACTTACACCTATCCACCTTCTCCTAGGGCACCACTGTAGCATAGTGGTTAGCATATCACTATTACAGTTTGGGCATTCCAGAGTTTGAAGTTCAATGCTGGTGCTGTCTGTAAGGAGTTTGTATGTCCTTCCTGTGAGTGTGTGGGTTTCCTTCGGGTGCTCCAGTTTTCTCCCACAGTCCAAAGAAGTACCATTTAGCAGGTTAATTGGTCATTGTAAGTTGTCCTGTGATAAGGCTAGGGTTAAATAGGTGGTTTGCTGGAGGTTGCAATTTGTTGGGCCACAAGAGCCTGTTCTGCGCTGGATCTCTAAATAAATATATAAATACCATTAATTAATTAATTAATCCTCCAAATCATTCATATATATAGTAAATGTCTGAGAGCTAAGGGCTGATCATTATGGTACTCCACTAGTTACATCATTTCAGTCTGAAAAACAGATTAATTCTATGCATCTTCTAGGTAAAGTAAAAAAAATCATTCCATGTTAACACATTTGCCACAATACCAAGAACTCTTACCTTGTGCACCAGCCTTTTACGTATCACTTTATAAAATATCAGATATCAAAATCCAAATACACTGTATCTCCAGCTTCCCTTATATTGATTTTTGTTACAACTTCAAAGAACTACTGCAAATTTGTTATATGTAGTTTATCTTACATAAAATTATGCTGACTTCACGTGATTGCACTTAGTATTTTAAAAGACTATCTATTTTTTTCTTGATTGTAAGCTTTCCAACAATAGAAGTTAAGCTTATTGGGTTGGTATCTCACTTTTTGGCTTCCTTCCCTTTTTAACAAAGGCATTTCCAATCTGCTGGTATATCTGAAACTTAGTGAGATTTGAAAAACTTCAACCAATGGTTCTGTGATTTCTACAGAGATGTCTTTGGATATAGCCCTTCAGGTCCTGGTGAATTGTACTTCCAGTACCTCATCCCTCGTGAATGTTACAACTTCTTCCCTCTTACTTGAAACAAGCCCTTTCTGTACTTGCTGCTTACTATTTGTTTTGATATTACTTGCCAGTTGATTTTTCTACTCAATTTTCTCTCCCCTTATTAGCACTTTCGTACTGGTTTCTGAACAATTCACTGAGCTTTCATCATTTTCTATGCTCTAGTTTATTTTTCCCTTGACCTCCTTTGTTAACCATGGATGGTTGACGTTCTCACTAAATACCTCTTCTTGACCAGGATAAATTTCTTATCAGCATTATGAAATAACTGCTTAAATATTGCTTAAAAAGAAGCTTATTGCTTAGAACTGCTTAAATCTAATGCCATTTCCTTTAGCTTATTTTCCCAACCCATTCAAGACAACTTTTCCTGTATTCTTCACCCTTGTTTATCTTGAGGCGACTGGGATGTTCATTACCAATCTATATCTGAAATGCTACCTTGCTGGGATTATTATTCCCTTGAGGATCCTTAACTACTGGATCTTTTATTAATCCTACCTCATTACATATGACCTAATATAACATAGCCTTTACTTGGGTGATTCTGTAATGTGTTATTCTAGAAAAAGATCCTGGTGCACTCCATTAATTCTTATTTCAAACTTTACATATTTGATTAAGTTTAATGAAAATGTAGATTAGAATTACCTATGGTAATTGCAGTTCCCTTCTTCCAAGTCTTTGATATTTTCCCATTTTGCTTTGTCATATTAACAAACAACAATTTGGTGCCTGTAGTCCCTTCCCTCCATGTCTTCATTACTCTGCTATTCCTTATTTTCATTCAAAACAATATGACAGCACAATCCCCTGCACCTAAGACACTATTCCCCACTACACCGAAGCATTCTTTGACTAAGAAGGTTTCGCTATCATTCCCTTTTCTTCTGAAATTTAAAATCATGAACAGGGACATTACCAAAATCATAGAATGAGCAAAGTCTTGAATAAAGCCTTTGATTTACTGTAGCATTGTATGCAGATTTCACTTTGATATTAATTCCCAACTTTCTAGCATTTCTAAATTATAATGCTTATATTTGTTTACCATAAAACTTATTGCTGACAGCATGCATTAAGACATTATAAAGTATATGCCTGTTAAATATATGGCTCTTGTCTTCAATGATGCCAGAGTGGATATATTAAAAAAAATTTAATCAAAATTATGCATGCATTATTGGGTAGGATTAATTACACTGTGAGATAGAGAAAAGAAGACTAAAAATAAGCCTGCGTTTGCGATCTTCATCATTATTTAGTGGCCCATCATGAAAGAATGGATGTGTGCACAATTAGACAACTGTGATCCTTGTCTGAAGCTGTCCCATTCAGCACAATGATGGTCAATGAAGGTTGGCAGTTTGAGATTGCCAGCAGTTCAACACCACCTCTCTCTAATATCTTATTCATTTCTGAGTTCAATGTCTCCAAAAACGTTGTGTCCTGGACAATCTTGATCTTCACCCTATCATATCCATTCCCTTTGATCTTTCCACACATCCCCCTCTCTGCAACTTAAAACAGTTTTTATTTTAATTTTTTTTCCAATTTTGATGAAATATCATTGACTTGAATCATCTGCACTCCCTCTCTCCAGAATGCTGCCTGATTTGCTGAATATTTCCTGTATTTTCTGTTTTTATTTCTGATTTTCAACCTCTGCAGATTTTTAAAATTTTTATTTATTTTTGTAAACTTTGAAAACAATTATGCATCAACATCTTTCTTAAAAAGGGAGACCAATGCTGTGCATGGCAGTCCAGAGGATGGTACAGAGGGGATGTCAGGGGTAAGTTTTCCACACAGAGAATGGCGGGTGCATGGAATGCACTGCTGGCGACGGTGTTAGTGGTGGATACAATAGGGTCTTTTAAGAGACTCTTAGATAGGTACATGGAGTTTAGAAAAATAGACAGCCATGTGTCAGGGTAACTCTAAGCAGTTTCTAGAGTAGATTACATGGTCGGCACAATACCGTAGGCTGAAGGGCCTGTAATTGTGCTGTAGATTTCCATGTTCTATGTAGATGGGAACTCATCAATACCCTTAATAAGTAAGGCATAACCTCCCAACTTTGATATTCACTTCCTTACCAATAAATGATAACTCTCTGTCAGCTTTCCTAGTTACTTGTTTTACTTGAACATAAAATATAGTTTTTTTAAAAACTAATTTTCTGGCAACATTGGCATAGCCAGATTTACAGACCAATTCGCATTGCTTATAAGAATATAGATAGATAGTTACTTTCTTGATCCTAAAGGAAATTACAGTGTCACAGTAGCATTACAAGTGCACAGATAAATAAATATACAAATATTAGAAGAGAAGTAAGAAAAAAAAGTGTTACCTCAAACAGTCGAAGGAGGGGAGGTCATCACTTCCCCAGCTATAGGTAGACCCAATATAGACACATTATATGGCAGTAAGCCAATGTCTTGAGCTGTTGTAGTCCTTGTGGTGAAGATGCATGCTGTTGGGTATAGAGCTTCTGGATTCAGATTGATGATAATGAAAGAACTGTGATATGCGCAGAGTGGCCACTTTATTAGGTATGCCTGTACACCTGCACAATAATGCAAATATATAATCAGCCAATCATGTGGCAGTAACTCAATGCATAAGAGCATGCAGACATGGTCAAGAGGTTCAGTTGCTGTTCAGACGAAACATCAAAATGGGGAAGGAATGTGGTCTAAGTGACTTTGACTGTGGAGTGATTAATTGGTGCCAGACAGTGAAGTTTGAGTATCCCAGAAACTGCTGATCTCCTGGGATTTTCATGCACAACAGTCTCGAGAGTTTACAGAGAATGGTGCAAAAACAAAAAAGCATCCAGTAAGTGGCATTTCTGTGGGTGAAAGTGCTTTGTTGATGAGAGAGGTCAGAAGAGAATGGCCAGACTGGTTCAAGCTGACAGAAAGGCAACAGCAACTCAAATAACCACGCGTTAGAACAGTGATGTGCAGAACAGCATCTCTGAATGCATATCATGTCAAACCTTGAAGTGGATGGGCTGCAGCTGCAGAAGACCACAAACATACACTCAGTGGCCACTTTCTTAGGTACAGGAGGTTTGTAGTTAAAGTGAAAGCTGAGTGTACTTCTGAACCAGATTACTATGCAAGCTGGAGGGGAACCTGTAATTGCTGGAGCTTCCATTTGCCCACTGCCTTTGTCTTTCTTGGTGGCAAAGATCACATGTTTGGCAGGTGTTGAGAATGGCCAAGATGAGTAACTAAAATGCGTTTTATAGATGGTACGCATTGGACTCTTTGTGGAAGGAAGGAATGTTTAGGGTGTTTGATGAAGTGACAGTTGAATGTGTATCTTCACTTTGAACATTGTCAAACTCCTTGAGAGTAGTTGGTACTGAACTCATCCAGGCAAGTGGAAAGTCTTCCATCATGGTTCTGACCTGTAGATAGTGGCAAGGCTTTGGGGCATCTATAGAATTGATTACTGCAGGATATACAGTTAGTGACTTGCTTTTGTAGCCATAGTATTAATATGGCTGGTTCAGCTGAATTTCAGGTCAATGGCAACCCTCAGGGTGTTGAGAGTACGGGACTCAGCAATGGCAACGCTATTAAACATCAAGTATGATATTTAGATTCGCTGTTGTTGTTGATAGACATTGCCTGGCACATTTATGGCGTAAACAGCCCACTGATCAGCTCATACCTGAATGTTGTCTAGGTCTTATTGCATGAGCTTCCTCATTTACTGAAGAGTTGTAACTTGAATTAAATATCGTACAAACGTTTGTACAATTATCTGCAAACATCCCCACTTCTGGCCTTCTGATGGAAGAAGTCATTGATGAAATAGCTGAAGATGTTGGGCCTTGGCACAATCCTGAAGAAGACCTGTAGTGATACCTTGAGGCTGGGGTGATTGAACTCTGAGAGTGAGATATGAACTACTGAAAGATATTCCTCATGGTATTATAGTCAGTAAAACGTTAACTTGATCTCCAAGGCAGGCACTCGCATCTTACCTCAGGAATTTACTCTTTAGTCCATGTTTGAATCAAGGTTGTAATCACATCTAGAGCTGGGAGGTCCTGGAGAAATGCAAAATGGGTATTGGTGAGCAGGTTATTTGTGAATAGTTAGTGATAATGCTGTTAATGACAGCTACCAACGTGCTGCTGACATTTGGGAAGAAACTGATTGGGTGGTAATTAACCAGAGCTGATTTATTCTGCTTTAGTTGAACGGACATACCTGGAAAGTTCCCACACTGTCAAGTTGATACCAGAGTTACAATTAGTTAGACGCACAGCTAACTCTGGAGCACAGGTCTTCAGCACTGCTGACATAAATGTTATCTGGCCCTATAGACTTCGTGCTCTCGCCATCTCTGTCAGGAAATGCAGAGGAAGCTTGACCCAAAAGCAGAGCAGTGGAGACGATTTAGCAATGAGCAATAACTTTAATAATAAACTACAAATTAACAAGTCATGAGAGGCCACAAAACAAGACAGAACAGGCGCTAAACACCACAGGTAACATAGTAAGTGAAGGCTAGGAGCAACTGGGTGAGGTTGGTTGGTTCGATGAGTGAACAAGGACTGTGGATAAAAGCTAGGTTTAAATAGGCTGCAGGTGATGAGGAGTTGGAAACAAGTGTCAGGTGACTTCTGTTAGCTGGTGCCTGCCTGTGCAAGCCTGACAATTTCTCAGTATTCTCAGATGGAATGAATTGAACTGACTGAAGACTAAACCTCTCCAAATGTATGGATCTCAGGGAGGCGCGAAGGTGCTTCAGCCTTGTCTCTCATACTTATGTGCTGAGCGCTGCCATTGTTGAGGATGAGGACATTCTTGGAGCCTCTTTCTTCTCTTTGGTGTTTAATTTGCCTCCAAAAATCATGACTACCTGCTCTTACAAATAAACCGTGCACTAAGATATCCATCTGCATCTCTGATCTCTACAATCTCTCCCAATTTAGATAAGGATTTTAAAAAATACATCCTGCCAAAATGTACAAATTCACATTTTCCTACATTATACTTCATTTTCCAGATCTTTGTCAATTCATTTTATATATATAGTCTTTGTAGTTTCCTTATCTTCTCTTCACAACTTGCATTCCCACCTATTTTTCTATCATCAGAAAACTTAGCAATCATACATTTGGTGTCTTCATCCGAGTCATTCATATAAGCTGCAAAAGCTTGAGATCCCCAGATCAATCTATATAGTACATTACTCATTACAACAAGCCAACTGGAAATATACGCATTTATTCTTACTCTCTGTTTCCTAATCACCAGACATTCTTCTGCTTGACTATGTTACCACCTTCATCGCAAACTTTGATATTCTACAATAACCTTTGATGTAGCACTTTATCAAATGTTATCTGGAGCCCTAAGTGTAGTATATCCAACAGCACACATCAAAGTTGCTGGTGAACGCAGCAGGCCAGGCAGCGTCTCTAGGAAGAGGTACAGTCGACGTTTCGGGCCGAGACCCTTCGTCAGGACTAACTGAAGGAAGAGTTAGTAAGAGATTTGAAAGTGCGAGGGGGAGGGGGAGATCCAAAATGATAGAAGAAGACAGGAGGGGGAGGGATGGAGCTAAGAACTGGACAGGTGATGGGCAGAGGGGATATGAGAGGATCATGGGACAGGAGGCCCGGGGAGAAAGACAAGGGCGGGGGAACCCAGAGGATGGGCAAGGGGTATAGTCAGAGGGACAGAGGGAGAAAAAGGAGAGTGAGAGAACGAATGTGTGTATAAAAATAAATAACGGATGGGGTACGAGGGAGAGGTGGGGCATTAGCGGAAGTTAGAGAAGTCAATGTTCATGCCATCAGGTTGGAGGCTACCCAGACGGAATATAAGGTGTTGTTCCTCCAACCTGAGTGTGGCTTCATCTTTACAGTAGAGGAGGCCGTGGATAGACATGTCAGAATGGGAATGGGATGTGGAATTAAAATGTGTGGCCACTGGGAGATCCTGCTTTCTCTGGCGGACAGAGCGTAGGTGTTCAGCAAAGTGGTCTCCCGGTCTGCGTCGGGTCTCACCAATATATAGAAGGCCACATCGGGAGCACCGGATGCAGTATATCACCCCAGCCGATTCATAGGTGAAGTGTCGCCTCACAGCACCTTATATTCCATTTGGGTAGCCTCCAACCTGATGGCATGAACATCGATTTCTCTAACTTCCGCTAATACCCCACCTCCCCCTCGTACCCCATCCATTATTTATTTTTATACACACATTCTTTCTCTCACTCTCCTTTTTCTCCCTCTGTCCCTCTGACTATACCCCTTGCCTATCCTCTGGGTTCCCCCCCCCATCTTTCTCCCTGGGCCTCCTCTCCCATGATCCTCACATATCCCCTTTGCCCATCACCTGTCCAGCTCTTGGCTCCATCCCTCCCCCTCCTGTCTTCTCCTATCATTTTCGATCTCCCCCTCCCATTTTCAAATCTCTTACTAACTGTTCCTTCAGTTAGTCCTGACGAAGGGTCTCGGCCTGAAACGTCAACTGTACCTCTTCCTAGAGATGCTGCCTGGCCTGCTGCGTTCACCAGCAACTTTGATGTGTGTTGCTTGAATTTCCAGCATCTGCAGAATTCCTGTTGTTTAGTATATCTAACACTTTCTTTTTATCCACAGCACATCCTACTTCTTCAAAGAACTCCAGCAAATGTCTCAGCATGATTTCCCTTCATAAAACCATGTTGACTTTGCCTTGAATTATTCTCAGTGCTCTGCTAAATCAACAATAATCATAGCTTCTAAACTTCCCTATGGTAGATGTTTGACTAACTGTCCTGTAGATTCCAGTTTTCTGTCTCCCTCAAGTTTAAGAGTTGCATTTGCTATTTTTGTAATCTGATCAAACCACCCTCATATCTATGGAATTGAAACCCACACATCAGCTATTTCACAAGTCAGTTCTTTAAGACCTTTGGATGAAGTCCATCAGGACCCAATCACTAATGAACTCACACCTCCAAACAATTTGTTCATTACTGTTTCCTCAGTGCTTGTAATTTTTTCAAGACTCTTCCTTCATTACAGCTGCTAATTTGCAGCTTTTATTGGCAAAGTAAACTAAAAAAAAAACCCTAGAATAAAACCAGGAACCGACTAAAGGTGATGAACCATAAGGTTGACTCTGGCAATTCCTCTACAGATAACTGAGAAAAGTACAGTCCAAAGCAATGCAAATTAATCACTTGGATCTAACAGAATAAAAGTGTAAATTATTCTTGGTTATCATGTTTGTTGGTACAGCAGCTGTTATTTGACATCAATCTGTTAGGTGCAAAATAGAACAGAATAGTACTGAAACAGTATCTGTCATACTTTGAGGGGTTTGATTTGAATTTTGCTTTAGAACACTTGACAAATCTAAAGCCATGACTGAAAATTCAGCTCTGTTTAGTTGTAGTGAACATATATTCTGTGAAAACTGATCCTGTTCAGAATCTGTGTTAACAGTTCCCATGAGGCATATTCATCCCTTCCTTTTTAATTTACTTCAGCTGCCTCCCAAACACATTACTAAACTGCATTGCTCCTTTAGCAGTAAAGGGAATTTTGCTTTCCAATAACAATGATTCTGGGTTCAACTGCACATGAGGAGATTCATCAGCTTTGCCAAAGCCATTCTTTCCACCAAATACCATTTATGAAAGAGGCTCATCTGATCACTATTTTCCTTTATTAAGTGAATTTAAAATAATCTTAATAAGAGATAGAATCTCAAAGTCCAAGCATAGTATTACATACATCATGAGTAATGTTATTGCATAAGCTCCAAATAATTTTCTTGGACATCGTGTTCTTTTGAGGAGCCTGTGTTATCCCAGCTGTTCAGAAAAAAGAATCACACATGATGAAAACATTTTAATCCTTCAATTTACTGTTGATGAAACTTTTTATTTAAAGTAAATACTGTGAGTATGGAAAGGTAAGGCCTACTGGTTGTTTCTGGTGCATGTTTAGTATTAGACACTCCAAGATTACATTTAATTAGGTTGATGGATAGAGCTCCCAACTGTTCTTCAAGTTATCGCAGACATACTTACAGCAGGATGGAAACTTGTAACCAATTTCTACAATATACGAGCCATTACAGGACAGAAATTATAGTTCCTAAAGTAGTTTGAAATGAAGTGTTACATGGGAGGTTCCAACATGTTTTGTACAGGGCACCAGACAACAAAACTCTCTCGTACACACGATCCAAGACAAGACACAGAGGCCCTGTGAACACTGTGCTCTCTCAGCTGCTCCCACTGCAGAGCAAGAAATCAACTGAGTTCTGAATGGTGGCTACTGGATTGATAGTTTGTGTGTGGATGGGTATTTTGGCCAAGAAAGAAGGACTGGGGCCTGATCAGTTGGAGATAAGCTGTGAGTCACATTAAACGGCAATTCCTGGCCAGAGTGAAGAGTTAAGTGCAGGCTACAGCTGCAGCTGGGGTTCAGGAGGGGAGGTGATTGGTGAAAGCTGGAATGGGGTGAGTACAGAATTAGGTGGAGAACCATTGTGGCAATTGGAAAATTGAGCACTGCCAGTGAGGAGGATAAGAACAAACACTCAGATAAACAAAGAAAAGATGTCCTACCTGGAAGACAGCAATTGCTTTGGAGTCCATGATAGCGAATCAACTAAGGCCAGGTCTTCTATAACCACTGCTGAGGAAGTCTTCAGCCCTTAAATAAAGGCTTGCTTACTCTGGGAAGACTTGTATCATTGTCAGGACTTGTATATGAATATGAATGTTGTGCAAGTGATACTTGTGAAAGACAACCCTCCTCCTCTTTCTGGACACACCGCTCTGGACTTTTGTCTGCTCTGGATCTTTTCATCACCAACTGCCAGCGAGACATCAACCATCTCGACTTTAATACTCCTCTCTCCAATTCTAAATTCACTCCCTCCGAACACACTGCTCTCCACTCTCTCCTCCTTAATCCCAAACTCACGCTGACCTCTTCTTCTGTCGCCTCTGTTTCTGTTTCTGTGCCTACTTCTTTGGCCAGGGCTCTCCAACCCATGCCGATGACCCATTCTTCCATCTTCAACCTGCCTCTCTTCCTGACACCCTGCTCCGGTCGTCTGCCTGCTCTGCATCTTTTTATCACTAACTACCAATGAGACATCAATCGTCTCAACTTTAACACTCTTCTCTCCAATTCTAACTTCACTCCTTCCAAACACACTGCTCTCCACTCTCTCCGCACTAATCCCAACCTCATTCGAGAAATACCTAAACATGTATTGCATGCTGCCTCTGCGTGGACTAGCTTGACTCCATTACTTATAATGTGTCACTCATGCACTAAATACACAATCAATGAACTACATTGGGTTTTAGCTGAGTTACAACTGCACAGGGTCCTTTAGCATATTCATTTTGTGTGCAACTGTGACCGAGGCAACTAGAAATACAGTTAGAGACTTTGATATCTGACTGCCTATAAATAATCTTATCAAAATTCATGGCATTTAATTTTGTAGTTTCAATATTGAAAGGCTTGAACTATACCTGCACTTAATTCTACTCTCTGTGTTTGCTTTCTTATGGCTGAGTGCAGAGTCAAGTATCAGGTAGACATGAATTACTTGGGTCCATTATATTTCTTCCACAGCCTTACCCTTTATGGATAGAAACCTTGCATGAAATTGTTAATTAAGTGTCAAATTCAGAACATTTTATTCGGCAGCCCACATTTGTCAGAACTTGATAGACGCTGGGCATGGAAATTCCATATCGGTATCAAGAGACGCTGACAATCTCCAGTGAATGAAGAATGGTCACTTGGACCAGCAAACAGAGATGTGTCTGCACCCGTGTAATTAAAATCTACCTTGCCGAATGCAGCCTCGTGATTCTGTTTGTCAGCCAAAAGGCTAAGTTCAAATCGCACCATAATAAATCGTGAAGTAGAATTTAATTAATATCTTTTGGACAAGGAAAATGTGAATGATAGATCCCAATTCATAATGAAATCACAATGTTTTTAGCCAAAGGAACCTGCTGCTTCAATCGGTCTTGTCCTACTCAATTCTACGACATTATATTCTTTCCCATTGATAAGAGATGATAAATGACCATGCGGGGCCTGGGCACAAGAGCGAAGAGCGAGCCAATGTTTACCAATTTAAGTGGTGGGCCAGATTGGAAAGGTCGTATACAAGCCAAATCGAGGTGGCATGTCCCGGGTTCGAGGGCATATTGAAGCAGCAGAGCTTGGGTCTGAGAGCGAGGAATGACCTGCTGTCTGGCTGATTTAAATGCTAGGCCAGATTGAAAAAGTTAGGGTGTCAGAGCTGGAGGCAAGGGACGGGCCGGTGTTCAGCTCACTGCTTGTGAGCTTTTCTTGTCTCTGCGCTGAACTGAGGCTGTGGCCTGCAGCTAACGGTCTCCTGGATCGAGTGTGACTGGCTTCCTGGCTGTGGACTCACTTCTGTAAACTTCAGTGCTGCATGTTACTGGCTTACTTTTATTGATTGCACGATTTGTATTGTTTTCTGCGCATTGGATGTTTGACGGTCTTTTTTTTTTAAAATTAGATTTCTTTGTTTTGTGACTGCCTGTAAGGTGAGGATCTCAAGGTTGTATGTAGTATACATACTTTGATAATAAATGTACTTTGAACTTTGATTTAAATGAAATAGAAGTCCAAAAAGGAGAGAATTTTTTCAGTGGAGAAAAGGATACATTGAAATGCTGTTTCACGAAGAAATCTATTGTATCAATATTCCCTCATGTACGAGACCCAATACACCATTACAGAGTTCGCAGATGTTGTTAAATAACCTCGGGATTTTGGTAGGGGAGGGTGGGATGCTGTACTGTTGGTGGGGATTAGACTTAGACCTGGAGATGATATGGGAAGGTATGGAGCAGAGAGACATTGTTAACATCACCTTAAATCATTAGGATTTTCAATCTTCCAAGTAATAATTTAGATAAGAACACATTTCAGTCACTTTTTGGGTAATATGATTGATACAACAATTTTAACAGAATTTGAGTTAACTTGCAAATACTTACATATTCAATTGTTAATTTATTCATGGCATAAAAAATTCCTCCACAAAATTTAAATCTACTAAAAATCTGTTTATTCACTGGTGTCATTATTTTCAATAAGTCAGCCAATTGTTGCAATAGATTATTTATATTTGATGCATATCCAGGTTGTTGGTTCTTTCCATGTAACGACTTATGATTCATATTGCAAATAAGTAATTGAGACCACTTAACTCTTCTGAAATATTTTTATCCAAGCACTGAAAATTTCAGTGTTGCCTTTCGTAGACTCCTCACCAATAGTAGGGATTAAAGGTTAAGTGAAGTTCATAAAGAATCTTAATAAAGGTTAAGTGAAATTATGAAGAGGGAGAGAGAGTTTAAAGGAAGCGAGCGGGGGCAGTCGACACATTTTGTGCAGCACAGTTCCTGAGGAGACACTGAGTTACGTAAAGGGAGAGAGAATTTAAAAGAAGCAGGTGGAGGCAGTCGGCACATTTTGTGCGCCAGTCTCAAGAGAACACTGAGTTACGCAGAGGGAGAGAGAGCTTAAAAGAAGCAAGCAGAGGCGGTTGGCACATTTTGTGCGTCACAGTCTGAAGGAGACATCGAGGTGTGCAGACAGAGAGAGAGAGTTTAGAAGGAACGAGCAGAGGCAGGCAACACATTTTGCACACCACGGTTCCTGAGGAGACATTTGGCTTTCCTAGGGGGAAAGAGAGTTCTTAAGAAATGAGCGGAAGCTGTCGGTACATTTTGTGCTTCACAGTCTCAAGGAGACACCAAGTTGCAAAGAGGGAGGGAGAGTTTAAAACAAATGAATGAAGGCAGTTGGCACATTTTGCGCATCACAGTTCCTGAGGAGACACCGAATTGAGTAGAGGGAGAGAGGGAGTTTAAAAGAAACGAGGAGAGGTATCTGGCACATTTTGTATATCACATTGCCCGAAGAGATGTTGCATTGTATAGAGGTAGGGAGAGTTTAAAAGCAGACAGAGTCAGTTGGCACATTTTGTGCGCCACAGTTCCTGAAAAGACAATGGATCGCATAGAGGGCAAATGAGTTTAAAAGAAGCGAGCGGAGGCAGTTGGCACATTTTGTGTGCCACAGTTTTGAGGAAGCACTGAATTGGGTAGAGGTAGAGAGAGTTTAAAAGAAGTGAGCGGGGACAATTGTCACAGTTTGCACACCACAGTCCCAGGGGGAGACTGGATTGCATAGAGGGAAGGAGAGTATAAAACAAGCGAGCCAGGGCAGTCGTCAAATTTTGTGTGCCACAGTCTCAAGGAGACACTGAATTGCATAAAGGGAGATGGAGTTTAAAACAAGCTAGTGGAAGCAGTTGGCATATTTTGTGTGCCACTGTTCCCAAGAAGGCATCGGATTGCGCAGAGGGAGAAAGAGTTTAAAAGAAGTGAGCAGAGGCAGTCGGCATTTTTTTGCAGGGCCACAGTTCTCAAGGACACATTAGGTTGTACGGAGGTAAAAAGAGTTCAAAAGAAGCTAGCGGAGGCAGCTGGTACATTTTGTGCACCACAATCCCAAGGCGACACTGAATTTCATAGAGGGAGAGAGAGTTTAAAAGAAGTGAGCGGAGGTTGTTGGAACATTTTGTGCACTACAGTCTCAAGGGGTCACCAAATTGCTAGAGGGAGAGGGAGTTTAAAAGAAGCCAGGAGGGGCAGTTGGCACATTTTGCATACCAGAGTTCCTGAAGAGACATTGGATTGCATAGAGGTAGGGAGAGTTTAAAAGAAGCGAGCGGAGGCAGTTGACACATTTTGCACGCTACATTATCTGATGAGGCATTGGATTGCATAAGGGAGAGTTTAAAAAAATGAGAGCGGGGTTCATTAGCACATTTTGCATGCCACATTTCCTGAAGAGAGTGAAGACAATGAAGAGACAGAGTTTAAAAACAGCAAGCATAGGCAGTCAACACATTTTGCACACCACAGTTCTCCAGAAGACATTGGATTACGCAGAGGCAGAGAAGGTTTAAAAGAAGCAAGTGGAGGCAGTCAGCAATTTTGCACTCCAGGGTTCCTGAGGAGACATTGGGTTGTATAGAGAGTTCCAAAGAAGCGAGCGGAAGCTGTGGGTACATTTTGTGCTCCACAGTCTCAAGGAGTCACTGAGATGCGAAGAGGGAGAGAGAGTTGAAATGAAGTGAGCAGAGACAGTCGGCACATTTGTGTATCACAGTCTTGAGAAAACATTGGATTGCATAGAGGGAGAGAGAGTTTAAAAGAAGCGAGCAGGGGCAATTGGCATTTTTTGCATACTATAGTCCCGAGGAAACATTAGATTCTGTATAATTAGGTACTTGGCAAGGGTCAATAAAAAGATATTAGGTTTAAGTGGAACGGCCATTGTGTGAGTGAGCCAGTATTAGAATAGGGATTTGAAGCTTTGCATAGGCTGTAGGTAGAGTTTATTTATGGTTCTTATTACACATTGAGTGCAGTGGGGATGCCAAATGGGATTGTGGAATGCTCCTCTTGCAGGATGTTGGAGGGCATGGAGACCTCCAGTGTCCCGAACGGCAACACCAGCAAAAAGTGCATCCAGCTGCAGTTTCTAACAGACCACCTTAAGGAGTTAGAGCTGGAACTGGATGCTGGATCATTTTGGAGGCTGAGGTGTTGAGAGACAGGGCAGACAGGGAGTCGTCGGTACCAATCACATGGGCAGGATGGGTGATGTGTGTTAGCTCAGCGTGTTAGCTTAGGTGCTAAGTTAAAGGACAGGAACTCCAGGGTTGTGATCGCAGGGTTGCTACCGGTTCTACATGCTAGTGAGGCAGAAAACAGGAAGATTATCCAGTTTAACCCAAGAAAATGGTGCAGGTGGGAGTTCTTCAGATTTTTGAATTATTAAGCTCTCTGCCAGGAAAGGCGAGACCTGTACAGAAGGTGCAGGACTGACAGCTCAATGTTCTGGAGTTTTGTTGTTTTAGACATGATAGAGACAGACACAGAGTCTATAGGAGTGAGGCAAAGCATCAGCAAGGTCATGGACCATATACAAATTACAGAGGAGGAGGTGTTTGCTGTCTTGAGGCAAATTAGAGTGGATAAATCCCCAGAGCATGACAATAAGTTCCCACCAACCCTGTGGGAAGCTAGTGCAGAAATTGCAGGGGCCCTAGCAGAGATATTTGAAACATTCTTAGGTATGGGTGGGGTGCCAGATGATTAGAGAATAGCTAGTCTTGCTCTGTTGTTCAAGAAAGGCTCTAAGAATAAGTCAGGAAACTATAAGCCAGTGAGCCTGACATCAGCAGTGGGAAAGTTATTGGAAGGTATTCCAAGGGACCGGATATAAATGTATTTGGTAGACAGGAATTGATTAGGGTTAGACAACACGGCTTTGTGTGTGGTAGGTCATGTCCAACTAATCTCAGAGTTTTTTGAGGGAGCTACCAGGAAAGTTGCTGAAGGCAAAGCAGTGGATGTTGTCTACATGGATTTTAGCAAGATCTTTGGCAACATCTTGCATGGGAGGTAGTAAATTGGATTAGATATTGGCTTCGCGGAAAAAGCCAGAAAGTAGTTGCAAATGGTTGCCTTGCTGACTGGAGGCCTGTGACTAGTGGAGTGCTCCAGGCGTAAGTGCTGGGTCCATTGTTGTTTGTCACCTTTATTAATAAACAGGATGATAACGTGGTAAACTAGATCAGCAAATTTGTGGATGGTGCCAAGCTTGGGAGTGAAGTGAACAGCAAGGAAAATTATCAAAGCTTACTGCAGGATCTGAACCAGCTGGTTGGGACAGATTCTGCTAAGACATTGGTGAAGACTAATTTGAAGTATTGATTCCAGTTTTGGTCACCTATCTACAGGAATGATAGAAATAAGATTGAAGGAACGCAGAGAAAATTTTCAAGGATGTTGCCAGGACTTGAGGACCTGAGTTATGAAATTATCAATAGGTTAGGAACGTAGAAGTTTGAGGATAGACTTGAGAGAGGTATACAAAATTATGACGGGTATAGATAGGGTAAATGTTCTCAGGCTTTTTCCACTGAGGTTGGGTGAGACTACAACTAGAGGTCATGGGTTAAGGACGAAAAGTGAAAAGTTTATGGGGAACATGAGGGGGAATTTCTTCACTCCAAGGGTTGTGAGGGGGTGGAATGAGCTGCCAGTACAAATGTTGGATGTGGGATCAATTTCAGCGTTTAAGAGAAATTTGGATGAGTACATAGATGGGAGGGGTATGGAGGGCTATGGTCCAGGTTGAGGGGACCAGGCAGATTAATGGTTTGGCACAGAATGGATGGGCCAAAGGGCCTATTTCTGTGCTGTAGTGCTCTATGACTCTATGACACCTACTGTTAATCAGAAATTTCAGAAATGGTAATTTTTTTTCTGTAGTTAGCGCTGTAAATTTATTTTATATTTGTGCAATTGTCTTAACAATAATGATTAAAAGTCTGAATATGTCAAAAGAAGTCACACACCTACCATGATATCATCAATAAATACACTCTCCAAACTTTGTAAATGTCATGAAGAAACTTTCCATTTTATTCCGTACAGTTTTCAAAATTTATACACACTTAATTTCATACATTAGCAGTAACTATAATATAGCAGTCACAAGGGGAGAAAAAAAGATACATATATGTGATTTTTTTCTTAGCTAACCTTAGCAGTAAGTGAGATGCAGTAAATCGTCTTAAAAGATTGTACTAGATCAAAGACGGTCGCTTATGTGAAAGTATGCAACATCCATTTCTAGACATGTTGCACAGGATTCTCATAACACACCCAGTTTTTACTTCTCCATAGAAAGAACGACACAGCCACCAATCACGATCCACTTAACACAGATTTGCCTAAGCGGTACGATGCACAGAAGCAGCCACTGAAAATTGTCGCAGTCACATTCCCGAAACTGAGTGCATTATTAAAAAAAGTAACTCGTGCAACATTACAGGAGCTAGCGCACCTCAGTAAAGAGCTACCTGTGCCACAGTTTTTACATCGAGAAAGCCCTTCCCTTTCAGAATAGTGCTCCCCCTACTAGAGTGGTTAGTCTTACATGAGCATCCTGAGTTTTACAAAAAAAAGCAATTAAGATAAAGGAAAGAACTCCATCATAAAATGACATATTTATTAAATGGTTGATTATTGTCTGGCAATTACACTGCATCCTTATTAAAACATACACTAACACGACTACAGTAATATTAACAGCAGTACATCTGTCACACAGGAAACAATTAAGCATTATTTTACAGAGGAGAGGTTTTGTATAGCATACTTCAGCAATCAGAAAACATTAGACTCTTTTTTTTTAGATACATTACAAGAAGACTGCCTCAAATCTCAGTAAAAATTCCACTGTATAACACAGGATTGCTTTATTATTTTGTGCCCAATACAGAACTGCAATGACATTAATATAATATATAAAATATAACCACAATAGCAAATTTGGACAGTTATATTGTGACACAATGGAATTTCTTTCAAAGACAGTATCATAAAACACATCAGGTCTGAGCTAGTTTAGCTAGTGACAATAGTGAATTAATTTTGAAAAACTTAGCTTCCTGATTATGAAATTTGATATACCGGTGACATATCCATTGGCATATACACGGCAGACAACTGAAAACCAAGTAGAAACAGCTGACATTATTGTAGATAGGACTTCTACTTTTGTTGCAACATATTGCAATAATCCAACTACACTTCTCAAGAGTTAAAAATATCACCTTGACTATCTTCTGAACCCAGTCCTTGCAGTTAAGTGTTTCAGAAACATTGTAACTAGAGAACTCCTCAACGTAAATAATTAAATATTGTTCCTTTACAACTCTGCATCCTTTTTAACTGGAACAAAATTTGCACTGAACCCATTTAAACTTGGTCTGACTTTTATTTTAATTTGCACAATTTAAAATTTAAATAATCAGTGCTTAAGCAAGCTAACATATTCTATTATATATATATATATATAACTTTAAAAATATCTATATTGTAATTGGCATGCAATTAAAATGTGTTAACTTTATTTAGATTACTAGTTATTTGTGATATGCTGCTTCTTTCAATCTCCTTGGAAATTCATAAAATACATAGTATACCCTGCAAGTGATCCTTCTCTCTATCTACAATGTAATTAAGTAGATGGAGAACAATCCTCCACGATAATACATGGAGAGCCAAGTGCTGGAATGTGGACAGTAATTCTGCACTAGTATGTTGGTGTTATTGCTTTTAAATTCTACATGATCAGAAGGGATTTTGCAGTTCGTTAATGCTCTTTGCAGAATGATTAGTAGTAACTGATGGATGCATCATTCAACTTCCAAGTATGTGGACTTTTAAGAGAGAAGGCAGGTCAGGAGATTACACGGTGGCAGATGAATGGCCCCTATTGCAGGTTGTAACCTAGGCTTGTGTCAGCAGTGATCGTAAACAAAAAAACTCATATCTGCCCCTACTGTCACGATTGATCTGACCTCCACTAATAGTCATGGTCTGAATCAATCCATACTCCCAGGACAGTGTCCTGTATCTTGTCCCATTTCCAGTCTCTGTACGTCAATTGCAACTTTCCCTGACCTCCGCCAAACATTGACTGGAAAGGGTGGATGCAAGGAAAAATGTCATCTTTAGTGATAAACAAGGTGTAATAATATCAGTTACAAATTACATTTTCTTTTATATTCACTTTCTCACTGGAACAAAATCTATAGGGAGTTGAGTGTAACTAGTGTTTGATATTTTCACACGTGTTTAGCACAAATTCTTCCTAATTGGTGTTTTAAGTAGAAGACTAGTCCATTCTAACTGGGGAATCACACAGCCAACAGAACAATTTGAACACAGGCAATACAGAGAGCCATCAAGGCTATGGATGTCTTTGTTTTCCACATTTCAGTTGCTGATGCAACATGACTGTGAGTTTTGTGGGATTTAATTTATTTTAAAAGCAAGGGATACTATTTAAATCTTTTGCCATGCATTTTTAAATTTGAAGGTATTATTGTAGCGGGAATTATGAAATGAAGCTTATTATCTGTGCCAAAACTCATAAAAAAAATGAAGGATCTTCTTAACTGAGATTTCTACTTCTCTAAAATTGGATATTATCCAAAACACACCAGAAGAGCCACAGGCAGAAGTGAAAATAAAAAGGATTCTCTAGGACACGTCTGATTTATACTTAATTTATACCTAAAAATGGGGGCAGAGGAACCAAATCTTATGGAGGATTGACCCATGTAGATCATCAATTGTTCCATTTCCAGGTCACAATTTGAATTGTCATGCAAAAACATTAATCTATGCAAAATGTTTATCAGTTGATTTAGTTAACAACCTAATGTCATTTATACCTCTTCCAGAATTTTAAGGTAGACAATTGGGTGAGATTTAAAGAAGCTGTTCGCCATGGGAGAGGTAAACTGCAGACTCTGTCATTCATTTCAAACGTGCTGATTGCATTTCTTGTGTCTCTAATCAGGGAGTTCCCTGAATTACATACGGGTTCTATTCCCAAGAATTTTCCATAAATCAGAAATAAACAATTATTCCAAAAAAAAACCAATGAAAAATCTTTAACCTCACCAGCCCTTGGGGACTGATTTGCAAAGAATAGACTGGGGTCAGCGAGGGTGATAGGAGTTGTTACCAGAAAGTGAACAGTGACAAACATTTGCCTGAATGAGTGGAATTTATCTTCTATTCAGCAAGCAATCGATTGGCAGTTGAATAAACTGTGTCCTAATGAAAGGTGACTCAGGGTTTGTAACGTCTGATCTCACCTTGAGGAGAATTCAGAGATGAGCTATGTACCTAACAGCAGAGTCTGGAAGAAGGCTGTAAAGTCAGATTTCTGTAAGTTGGATCTTCCATACTTTGGGGCCCCTCTCTTTCTGATGTTCTTGCCTTTATACATTGTGCTTCTTTATTTTTAATACACTTACTGCTTCTGCTAACAGGCCCTTCAAGCTTAGAGGCCTTACTGGATTTGCTGTCCCACTCTGGTGGTGAATTGCTCACGTGACCAAGATAAATGCTGGCATTTCAATGCTTTAATATTCCCAAGATTTAATTATGAGAACTAAATGTGCCGTGTGGGTAGAGTGGATGTGTTGCTTTGCCCTGCACTCAGGATAAACTAAGACAAAAAAAAAATCCCTTACTTCATGAGTTCACTATTCTGTTTTAATATTTCAGTTCATCCAAGGTACAAATCACTTCATGATATAATAGTTGGAATATCACTAAAATGATCACTGATTTTAAAAATTCCCAACCCAAATGAGAATATTTTAAGCTTCTCATTTTTGTCTCTAATATCTTTGTTCCCCATCACAGCCATCCCTAATTCACCTTTCTGCTATTGCCACTCTCTCAACAATGAATACAATCTGTTGTTCTATTTGTGTTACTACCTTCCAAAATGGGATGGCATAGTGGAGACATTGCAATAGACAGATTAATAAATCTTTCAAGGAGCACACACAAAATTCTGGAGGAACTCAGCAGGTCAAACAGCATCTATGGAAATGAATAGACAGTCAACGTGTTGGATTGAGACCCTTCCGGACTCTTCCCTTTCCTCAGGCTAAAACATCGATGGTTTATTCATTTACATAGATGCTGCCACCTGCTGGGAACCTCCATCATTTTGTGTGGGTTGCTTTGGATTTCCAGCATCTACAGATTTTCTCATGTTACTAAATCTCTCCCTTCTTCCTTAACAATTAGCTACATTACTATCCAATAATGCAACTAAACACAGTAACATACTCTACTGGCATTACTGCTATGGAGGCGATATGTATCAACAGATAGATGAATGTCTCCTTACAGTTGGATACTTGAAACATAGAAGTTACAAATGCATCTACAATTCGAGCTATGCACTTAGCTGTCTGAGAGGAGTTTATGAATGTTTCCCTGGAACAGTGAACAGATGTCTTCAGGAACTATTTCTCTTCTTGACTTATTGCATTTAAGATCTTTGATATGTAAATTTAAATGCACACAACACTTCCGTACCTCAGAGATGGAGTTCCTTTCTCTATAGTGTGTAACAAATTAGTAAATATGCTGTTTCATAATCGGATTTTATCTTTTTATGCTGTTCTTTGGGTTAATCCACAATGGCATCTCTCACATAAAACAATATTTATCAACATAAAAGTGTTAGAGAAAAATTAAGAGAGTGCCTAAAACATTACCTGTCTGTTTCCCTTTGGGCGCTGTTTGGTTAGCACTGACTGATGAACTATCACCATGCTGGTCACTGGAGGAGTGTCAGTACAGAACAGGAACAGGCTCGTTGACCTATCTAGTCTACACTAACCATATCACCAATCTAACTCATCCCATCTGTGTGCACATGGTCCATACCCTTATAGAACTTAGTTGCTGAAGTGTTTGTCTTAATACCTCTTGAATGTTGCCACTATATCTACTTCTACCGCCTCCCTGGCCACTCTCTGTGTTAATAACTTGCTTTGCAAATCTCCTTTAAACTCTCCCCTCTCACCTTAAATCTGTGCCCTCTAGCATTTGACATTTTGACCTGGGGGGGGGGGAACTATCTACGCCTTTCATAATTTTACATATTTCTGTGAGATTGGCCCTCAGCCTCTGAGACACCAGGGAAAATAATCCAAGTTTGGCCAGCCTCTCATTATAGCTAATCCTCCGTAGACCTTAACCAGATCTTAAAAGAAATCTCCTTCAGCAGTCACAGAACAGCTGTGTAAATGGCTACCATAGAAACATGGGAGAACACAGTAGACAATGGGAACATGGTGATCTTCAATTTAAATGGGCACCCACGATCCTTACAAAATGATCAGTCCTGATGGAGCCCCATCTTGTAAGTGGATTGCGAGGTACATAATCACCACCAGCCAGAGATGGGCTCTGATGTATACAGTAAACCAATGAGAAAGTAAGCACTAATAAAGTCTGAGATATCCCAAGCACAGAATATTGAAGTTAGCAGAAGTTGTGTGAAGTATAGCAATGTTGGAATGGATGTGCTTAACCCATGCCCAGTAAATTCAGTTATCTTCTGAATGTTTGATAATAGTCATCAGTTGCAGTCAAAAGCATCAATTTATGCTGACACTGTAGGTTATGTGTGACTTGTAATGTTATATGGTGTGTGACTGGCACCAGAAAAATGTCAGACACGCTAAGGTGAGTAGCATGCTGAAGTCCTCAGGCCATTTTCCTGACAGGCTTGATTTCACCTGAAATGATAGCCTACGCAAACTAACCTGGGTTATGCATGATTTTATAGACAGCTTGTTCATGAAAAACAGGCATGAGGGATCCTATTCTACTATCTAAACTGGTTTATGGCATCAGCACAGAGAGAAAGCTCCTCCAATGTATCAATTCTGTCACACCTATTGATTAAATAAAAACTACAATATGAAAAATGAATTCCAAACTAAAAATAGACTTTCAAAGTATGTCTTTGCAATATGTGTTAATTAGTTATATTGGAATTACATTGGTGTAAATTATATGAAATTCAATAATCAGCATATCCTTCTCTGTTCGCTTGGTTTGGCATATTAAATCTAGAACACAAATATTCCAAGGTGGCACAATGCCAAGTGTAGATAACTCAAAATTGCAGAATTGTATCCTGCAGTCATTGTCAAAGTGACCCGATGAGAATTTGTTCCAACACCAATTGGACACTTTTCATTTAAAGCATTGTTAAAGTGATTAACAACCAAAGCCTCTATTCAGCCACTTGCAGAAAGTAAGTACTAAAGTGCAAAATCAACCCTTTATTATTAATACTGAATGAATAGCTGTCCACAGTTCCACCACACTCCTTTCACTCCCACTCATCATCTGCAGAGCTTGCATTAAAGAGAAATAAATGTTTGCAAGCAACCAAATTTGTTGCAAATATGAAGTGAAATCGGTATTGTGCGTTGAGAGCAACTTCAAAGGAGTGCAATTCATTATTAGTTAAAAGTCCATAAACAGAAAGTGCTGGGAATACAGGACTTTTGATTTTCAAGAACTATGAAAAAGCTCCGTTTAAACATCTTCAGCAAGCTTGATATTCCAGTAACATAATGCAGGGCATCTCCAATTCCTAACTTATTGTTTATATTACGACAGGTTGAACAAAGTAATACTGAGGTTGTTGGTAAATTCAGTAAATGTTGACCCCAACTTATTCTACTTATTCATGATGTGATGTGACATCAGTCAAGGATTATCAACTCTGTAGCTGCTAATATGCCCTTGGAAATTAACACAATCAAGGAATTTGATGTAGTAACAGGCTAATTGGGATAAAGTATTTTCCTATACTTTTAGCTTAGCATAATGTCCCGGTTTCTTATAACATCCATGGCAGAGAAAAGCATCCTCATTATTGATGTCAACAGGGAAAAGGGACTGAATTAATAAGGGTGAAGCAAATGAGACCCTCTTGAGCAAGGAACATGCAAACATTTGGGAATGCAGTGGAGGGATTAATTGAAAGAGAAAACAATCCCGACAGTTTATACAAATTGCTCAGTTTATGGTGGCATTAGTGTAACATTGTCTTGAAATTTCTTTCAGAATATTACACAGCATGTGTAACATAACCCATCCACACTATCCACTACTTCCTTCTGCCAACACAACACAATATTCATTATCTAATAATTTGCATGCAATACTTCCTAGATTATTACATCACATTCCCCCACTCCATGTAACATCCACTACACTAATTATAATCTTGTACATGCCAATAAAATATGTTTTATCTTCTCTGTCTCCTGTATAGGACAACATTACGTTAAAATGCTTTAAGCAAAGACCTAGTTGGAAACTTCAGTTTTAACTTCTACTACAAATAATCCATTCTTTGACTAATATACATTATATTGTCAGGCATCTATTTTTATTGGGAATTTGAATATTGTACACAAGATAGAACCATAGAAACTACAGCACAGAAACAGGCCCTTTGGCCCTTCTTGGCTGTGCCGAACCATTTTCTGCCTAGTCCCACTGACCTGCACACGGACCATATCCCTCCATATACCTCCCATCCATGTATCTGTCCAATTTATTCTTAAATGTTAAAAAAGAACCCGCACTTACCACCTCGTCTGGCAGCTCATTCCATACTCCCACCACTCTCTGTGTGAAGAAGCCCCCCCCTAATGTTCCCTTTAAACTTTTAGTGATGGTGAGCAATCATAATTTCTTATGGATACATGACAGTACACACCAATCAATGAAGTGATGGAGTGTCTTTGAGGGGATAAAAATCTCGAATAGTAAAGTTAAAGATGGTAATATTTGACTTTGAAAGTGCAAAGCAGAAATAATTCTAGCACTTGCTGTACAACACTGCCACATTTCCTGATCACTTATTAATTATGACATGTTGTATCACAACCAGTAGTACCGCAATGATATTATCAACTCTGTAGCTGCTAATATGCCCTTGGAAATTAACACAATGTTTTTGGTCTAACTACACACAATTGACCACTTCTTTGGATCAATTCCCACGATCTCTCCTGATACCTCTTTCTATAATTTGCAGGGGTAGGATTCAATGATTGCCCCAATTGTCATGAACAGGATCTACAATTAGTTGAAATTAAAAGCAATAAGGGTCAAAATGTCTTCACCCACATGACGGTGACGCCAGGTCTTTAGTCCGTACAAAATGTGGAAAATTAGTTAATGTTGTAGTTCGCATTTATTATATGTCACTGTTCAGGTTTTAAGTGGCGCAGTTGGATATCCAGATTAAAGAGGGAAGGACAGCTTCTTTTTTTTTTATCTTTTATTAACCACCATCAGATGCCTGCAGTGGATTTGACCTTTTCTGCTGAAATATGCTTCCAGCTCTTTGTAGGTTTGTTTTATGTACAACTGAATTAGCCTTATGAAGGAAGCTTAAATTTTAAAAACATGAGCCGATAAGACTGTCACTTCAGCATGTATATGTAGTTCTTTGGATCCTTACTGTTTTGCGATTCACTTGAACTGCCCACTTTTCATGGCAAGGGCATCTGAATGAGATCACATACATGACCAAATTTAACAAATGAACTGGCGATGATGTACCTGTCCTACAAACTAACAAGACTAAGGCTGAATACCTGGAATTCTTTTGGTTTACCTAATTAATAAATGGAATACTTGTATAGTGGAGACAGTCTTCTTGCAAAGGGATATAAACATAGTTAAGAAAAAAGTGACTACACCTTAGAGCATACCTTCACATAAAAAAAATCAGCCTCACTGGTACAATATCTACAGCTTGATATGATTTCATCAAGTTTGTTTTCATGGAAAGTTGGAAGTAATACCTGGAGGTAGTCAGAATCAACCCCATGGAGGGGTCTGAGAGCAGCTTCATTTGGGTGATGGTGCAAGTCTTTATGACAATCAGGATGGATCAAAAGAGAGAGCAAGTACATAACCTTCCAAAGTTCACTGACTGACACAATGTCTGACTGTATATCTACTACTGAAGCAGACAGATGAACAATCACGTTGTGTTGATAGGATGAGAAGTGTACTGGTGGTATTTAATTATTTTTTATTTATTTTCTATTTAATGATACAGTGTGGAACAGGCCCTTCTGGCCCACCGAACTGCGCCAACCAGTAACCCACGGATTTAACACAAGCCTAATCACAGGACAATTTACAATGACCAACTAATCTACTAAGCAGTATGTCTTTGGACTGTGGGAGGAAACCCCTGCACACATGAGAAGGAACACACAAACTTGCTTACAAGAACAGCGGAATTGAACTCCAAACTCCGGTGCGCTGAGCTGTAATAGCATGGCATCGCAATCGCCCTAGCAACAGCACACTTTTTTCTGCAAAAGCAGATAATACAGCATGCTCTGTTCTATTTTAGACGGTAAAGAACTAAAGTTCATTGGAAGTCTGAGAAAAGAAGTTGTTTTTTTTTCCTCAGTGCATTCAATGTCAGTAAGGTTTTTACTGTACTGAGTCTGCTTGATGATCATTTGCTTCCTGAGGCACTGAAGTACTAGACCTGACATCCCAGGTGACATCCTACACAAGTTCAAATCAGGTCTGCAGTTAGGGATGAATTTTTAAAACATTTTCTTCACCTGCCTGCTGGAATTTCAGCAGAAACACTCGGAAACTCCAAGGGAATTCATCTTCATTATTTTTACACACCATTCCCTGCACTATTAAACATCAAAAAGGCTGTTCAAGGTGAAGAGGATGGATCCAGCTTGTAAATGAATACAAGAATACAATATAAATTGATCTGTACCCCAGATAGTGAAATCGGAATGGGAAGAATTTGAATGGTTCACTTTCAACTACACACCAGCAGATATTCCTAATATTGACAATACTTCCAATGAATCTATTTTGTTTAAAGTGATAAGTGACCAACATAAATTTTCCCAGACTGGCACAGAATTCAAATGTACCTAGTTTACTTTTAGTGTTGGGATTCTCCCCACTCGTGTATTTCTATGGACTGTGGATATGTAGCAATGCTCATATAAACTGCTAATTTATGTCATTTTCTTTCTTTCTCAACCATGCTTTTCTATGAAATAATGGCCAGAAGAGCATACTGTAAATGGGACTATCTTGATTTTATCTGGAGCCGTCAATTTTAAAGGATGTTTATGAGTCCAATGCATTCTGAAAGCAAACCTGATGATAAACAACAGTTCTGGATGTCTTGATCAAGTTTGGAAATTATTTTGAAAATATTGTTTAATTCATCTGGAGAAAAATAAAACTGCAATGCTGAATGAGAGGGAGTAAAACTGTAGAAATGTATTACAATTAATTATCTGAATTTGGCTGATATCCTTGTCCTTTTTTGATTCCTTGCACATCATGGACAGTGAACCTCTCAAGAATGCAAAAGAAGCTTCTCAAAAACTTGAGTTGACGCACTGAGAAAGACTGGCCTAAGCTGGCTCTCACCTTCCTTTTGTTGGAAAGCACCAGGCCCTATCCCTCCGTTACAACTGGACGCTCCACTGGGAATAGACAATACATATTAGACATGAAGTCTGTAGTCAAGATAGGTGGGTGAGCTAAAACTCAACCACTGTTCCAGAAATATGATTTAGGATTTGTTTTAATCTCAAGTACCTGATTTAACTTCCAGTAGCTGAGTTCTTACACATTCTAGGCAGGAATTTACTTAAGATTTTATTGAGATACACAATGGAAAGTTTTGTTGCCAAGGAATTTGTGTGTAATTAGAAGGGGGGTGAGTCTGTGTTGCTTAATTTTTCTTTATGCAATTTGTAGGAAACATATTTGATCCTCCTGGATCCACAAGGAAAAGAAAATGGCAGAAGTACTCATCCCTTTGGGACCGATGTACTTCACTGTTGGTTTGGCAATAAAGTCACTACCTCTTTGTGTGCCTCATTAAAACCTGATAATAATAATGTTACTAAAGCCCACACGATATGCTAGGAACAACACACCAACCATAGGTACTTGATCAGTTTGCCTGGCATTTTCAAGACTGGCAAATAATTTGTTTCACACACAAACTAAAGTGAGAAACTGGGGCTGCAAATCAGCAGTCCATTCATCAAGGAACTGCCCGAAAAAACCCTTCAATTACATTTTCAGAAATAACACTGAAGCTTCCAAAGACAATTTCAAGCTCTGATGTACTCATAAACAATAAAGACAAAATTAATCATTGCTGGAAGTATCTCAGAAATTATTTGGCCATTATTTGATGAAAAGGACCAAAATTTACACTATCCAGCTGAAGATTGCTTTTGAAGAGCTTTCATTCACTCACACACCCTCTTCTACACTTTCATCAGTTTTCACTCCTCCTCTGCTGAAGGGTCATGACTTTAAGTGCAGATTTCCACCAGCACCTGCCTCTATTCCTTATCTGCGCTCAGGTAATTTTTAAGAACTCTAATCTATCACTGAGCTTCAAATATGCCCATTCCTATTGTCACAATGTGCATATATGGTACAGAAGTCATTGAATAACAACAATTCAGAATATTTGCTATTTACATTTCCGTCTTAATTGCATTGAATCACATTGCTATCCCAGTTAAGATTAGATGAAAACCCAGAGAGTGAGAATTACATGCTGGACCTTTTGGTCTGGATCACTCAGTATGTTATAGTAAGGTAACCAAGAAGCAATGCATTTACAGAAGTTTAAAATGAAAAACTTGGAGGCAGAATGTTGTGCGAGGAGAATAAGAGACTTCAGTGAAAATAGTAGAAAAATGGATCAAGAACAGAGAGAACTGGGGGCATATCTTCATTTTTCATTGAGTGTAACTGGACAGATTGAGAAAGAGCTTGAAAAGCAAAGGGAATCGTGGCCTTTATAGACAAGGCAACATAGTGTAAGAGTAACAAAATCAGGTGTTACTTTGGATCTTTATAAAACACTGCTCAAGTATTCACTGGAAATGGCCACCACAATTCAGAAAACTGTAAAAAGCTTCAGAGAACATGCAGAGGTGATTTATTAATATGATAGATTGGGGCTGTTCCACTTGGAACAATGATCCATGGAGATCTGTTGAAAGTGTTTAAAATCATAAGGGGTACAGACAGGTCAAGTGGGGAGGAACAGAGAAGTCAAGAACTAGAATGAAAGTGATTGGGTCTGGGATGCACTGCACCACTTATAGTGTAGAAAACTCTAACATTCATGAAGCTGGATATGCAGCCAAGTGGAAGAGCTTGCAGGGCTATGGGGAGAGGGTGGATCTATACTATCTGCCTGATTTCCTTTTGCATAGAAACGATCCAGACCAACTGGCTGAGTGGCTTCCTTCTGTGCTTTACGCACTCTCTAATTCTGTGAGAATCTTCAGTCATAGAGTCATAGAGCACTACAGCACAGAAACAGGTTGTTCAGCCCATCTAGTCCATACCAGCCAGGTCTTCTGCCATGTCCCATGTATCTGCACCTGGATTACAGTCCTCCAAAGCTCTCTCATCGATGTACCTATTCAATTTTCTCTTAAGCATTACAATTGCACTTGCACCACCCTCTTGAGTGTGGTCACATTTTCTATATGACTTATTTATGACTAAAGTTTCAGATTAGCTATTAGCAGCCAGTCATTGAAAAGAAAAAAATAATTAAAATTTTCAAAATATAAAGTACTTTCAATGTACACATTCATTGATTATGGATCCCAACAATCTCATGGATTTATTGGCTTGGGATTGTCAGGCCTAATGATATCTCCACAGCAGAGGTAGAGATAAATCAGGTGGATTTAAGAATGTTTAGCTTTCTTCTCTGTAAGATCTTGCTAGCTTTTCCAAATATAACCAAGGATAAACCTTAACCAAATCAGAACACATCAGCTGGAAAGAACCCAACAGCCTTCCAACTAAATCAAACAGTTAAAGCCTGTTCTATTGTTCATAAAAGACTTGGCATTTTTTAGACCTACAGTCTGTGTTCTTGTTCTTGCACGCAAACTTAAAAGACGGCTGATGAAAATAGTTTTGAACATGATCAATAATAACACTGATTCGCTACCGGACCAACAAGCTTTGTGCAATTTTGAAGCTTCAAAACTACAGCTTATAAGTATGCATTTCAATGTGTGTCATATTTGAAAAAAAAGATAAAGAACATCACTTCAAAGAACATTGTACAAAAGTGAGAGGAATTTATGGATACTAAACTCAGGCCATCAATAAGAGAAAAGTAAGTCCAATAAAAGCATTTGTATTCTGGTATAAAGGCAGTTACTTCTTGCATGCACCCTAACACCTTATCATTTCACAACAGTGAGTGTACAAGGGATTTTTGCTTCCTTTTAGTAAAATGTATACAATTGTGCTACAACAGATATTGTGGAGGCAGAAAAAGAATATCATGCTTAAGCATCTGAAAACTGATCTGCACCTATTCCTTTGGGTAATCAACAAACTAACTGTTCAGTAAAAGTGGATGACAGTGTTGAAATTTGCCAGAAGTTAAATATTATGATGACAGTAAATGTATCATAGGGTGTGATATATCTGCAAATATATCCTTTAAAGTTGTGAGGTCTGAATCCCTTACATGCTGCTGTAAGGCAATTTTGGGAGGTATAACTTTTGATTAAACAGTGTCTGGTTAACTAACAACTCTCTCAGTGTTCAGTGTACAAATCTCATTCATTGCAAAGTCACTCGATATCTGTACAGCTGGCATTTAGCTTGCAGTCTTTGCTAGGGCAGGTAGGCTAAGTTTAGGGTGACTTTGAAAACAGGAAGAGCAGAAGGTTAACTTACCACCAAAGGAAATTCTGCTCTGTTTATTTATGCCTCCTCTTACTCCACCTTGCAGGCACAATTTGCCTCATGTACTTTGATCCGATTGTATTTCACAGAATTCAGCACCGTGCCCTGCTCGGTTGCTGCAAAAAGCCATTTAATATGTGACAGAAATATGACAGTGGTCAGAAAGTCAAAGAAAATCCTTCATCCTGAAAGAATTGAAACAAGTGATATCATAGAACAATAGAGGTTATATGTTGGATTATTCAAGGTATTTTCATGGCACTGAAATAACAATATTAGCCAAACCTACATAGTTATTTTAAATAGTAATTTTTAATATACTTCATCATTCCTGTGCAGAGTCTGTAATTTTGCTCTTACCGCCTCAAGATAATTTAAGCTTTAAGCACAGCAAAGGTTGATTGTGTGAGACCATGCATTCAATCCGCTCACCTACGAGCTCAGAAAAGGTGTGTGAGGGATTAAAATCTGGTTCATAAAATTTAAATTTATCCTTTATATTACTTTCATTATTAAGTTTAGAATATATTGATATAATTTCCAACATATATTGGTTTTTGACTTCTGAAGCAAGCTCCCCACTTCACAGCTAACATTTTAAAATTGGGAAGATTTGCAGTGCAGTGCAAAGCAGTCATAATTGGTTCATAATGAGTCAACAGTTCCAGGAAGAAACTTCTGTGACATCACCTGGACCTGATGTAATTCAGCGACTAGTTCTCAGCCAATGCATCAATTACTATCTCTGTAAACTGCTTCCTACTTGGAAGGCTGCAGGGGGCTACTGCGTTCTTTTCAAGTACATATTTGAATATTTTGACGTTTAATTCCAACACAATCAACAGTTTCGTATTATTCAACTGGAAAGTATGTAACGCTAAAGTAAATACTGGATTACATCAGTACACCCTTTATTTCTGTGTTACCTACCATCTCCCACTACTGCCATACCTCCCACTTGTGGGAAAAATATATTTTCCCCTGGTCTACAATATGCCAAGTGGCTCAATTGCATAATAACACTTCAAAGGAACAAAATTTCAGCGTTTTATGTTCTACTCGGCCCAGAATTGTAGTCATATTTTGAGAAAAATTATTGCCTAAAATATTATCATCACAGTAGTACTAAACATGCTACATAGCAAAAAATGCATCTTGTACTCTGCTTTCAGAATTTGGATTTGTTGACTGAAATAGAACTGAATTTCCTATGCAGAGTAGAGGTGCAAAGTGGTGTGTTTAGTGCTAATGATAGGATCAATTTTTAGGTATGTGTTTACTATGTGATCCAAACACACAATCATCTTCTGCCTGAGGCTAGCTGAGTGCAGCAATTGATCGTACTTGTCAACTCTACAAACTGAGATCTCTCAATTTGAATTAAATGAAACGTGAACATTCATATCTTGAAATTAAAATAACTGCAAACATCTGAAGTGCAAAGTCTAACATTACCTCCAAGATTATTCCAACTATCATCTGCAACAAAGAAATTAGAACAAAATCTCACGTAGCCAGAAAGTTTTTAAACGGGTACCATTGTTTACATTTAATTTCTCATTGAAATGCATCATGCCAACAAAATAAAAGGGATACTGCAGCTTTAAGCAATCACATGGCTTCCCTTTTCATAAACTAGTAACACAGAAACTTGGAAACACCAATAGTACAGAATGCTGGAAAGGCCTTCCCTGGATGATTTTCAAATGGCATCATTCTCGTGACTGGTTAACAATTCTGGCCAAGTTCCACTACAGCACAGGAAAAGCCTTCACCAGGTTTTGTAAGTATATTGGACTCAGTGCAGAAATATAGTTATGTGCACACATAATACACAATCAAATGGAAAGTGAGGAATTATATATTTACTTGAACGTACATGACAGATACAATTGTATTAGTTTCCACAATTAATATATTATGGTGATAGTCAACATGGGCCTAAACGTTAGTGAGATATATTTCTGAAATAGAATTGTTCTAAGATAAAGATCCTTAAACTTTAATGTAAAACTGCCCCTTTTATTATAAGTTTGCAGCTTATTTGCTAAATGTTTGCTCAGCTAGCCAATGGGCTACAGTCCACCTGTTAATTAGCCAATGGTCTACAGGCATATTACATTATTTACTGGTAGTCTACAAATAGTATACAGGTAATTTATATTATCCACCCAGTAAAACCACAGACAGCTTTACATACGTGAGGGAAAGGTACCTGCATAAATAAACATCATTAAAAGCATAACATATGTAAACACTACATCAGCTAAACATGGAGGGTTAAAAATTGGAAAATCAACAGTAACCGAACTAACAGTTCTGACAGCAAATATGCACCAGCGCCCTGCAGCCAACAGAGGGGAAATATCAGTATGGACTCACAAAAAACAAATACTTGTCAGCACAGAACCTATACGCGATGTTTTATAGCCTGTGCACAACCTGTGCAGGGCAAAGTTTATTTGTTCTGTTCTGGTTAGAGGCAGTGCGCTGTTTAATGGTGGCATGCCACGTCAAAATTTGAAGAGGAAGTGGACGAAGAGTATCACCAGTAGCCATAGTGATGGAGTCATCCCTGCAGGTGCACGGTTATTCCCATCAAGCACTGCTCCAGGACCTGTGGGTTGACAAGCACATATTACCAGCTTAGTGACATGCACCAGCTTTTGAATCTCACAGTGATGTAGACTGTTGCTCACTCTGACCTGAAATACCTCTGAAAGGTGCTTGAAACCTTTAAAGTCACTGCATGCTAAGGAACAGTGGGACAGAAATTCATCCTTAGTCACAAGTCTAAACTCACGCTGCAATGGCAGGTGTTGAATCTGCTTCAAAACAGCAAGCTTAACAAATGCTTTTGGAAATGTAGTTGTATCTCAGTACTGCCCAGATGGTCTGTCAGTTGTATTTCCTTTAACTTCTGGAAAAATAATTGACGTTCTACATTTCTCTGTGTATTTAATTTTTACTATATTTTGGAGTTTAGTTTTGCTGGCAAATTTCAGATCAAAATATTTCAAAGGAGGAGGAGATAGCTTGTGGTATGGTTTACGTTGTGGCGTGCTCCAGTTCTATTGGATCCCATCTGTTCTCTTTCAATAATCCCACAGCTTCATTTACTTACTGCAACACACATGCAATGACCTGTCCTGAGGCCTTCTATCATGAAACAGAGTGGACCTCTAGGTCAGATTCGTCCTGAGATGGTATAACCTGAAACCCTGCCCTGTTGGCTTTCGATACCTTGTAGCTGTCAAAAGCTGATTTCACTGTATTGTGATAATCAGTGACATCAAGAACATGGATTAAATAATACAAACAACAGGAATTCTGCAGATGCTGGAAATTCAAGCAACACACATCAAAGTTGCTGGTGAACGCAGCAGGCCAGGCAGCATCTCTAGGAAGAGGTACAGTCTGGTGAAAATAAAGCGGTGGGGGCTAGGGAACTTAAAATCATCGAAAAGTTTAAGAGCGTGAGAAGTGTCACGAACATAGGTAGGAAGGGATTGAACAAGGGGGGATAAAACCGTGTCGAGGTATGCAGAAATGAGTTCGGTGGGGCAGGAGCAAGCTGAGACAATAGGTCTGCCAGGACAGGCAGGTTTGTGTATCTTGGGTAGGAGGTAGAAACGGGAAGTGCGAGGTGTGGGAACTATAAGGTTGGTAGCAGTGGATGGGAGATCCCCTGAGCGGATAAAATCGGTGATGGTGTGGGAGACAACGGCCTGGTGCTCCTTAGTGGGGTCACGATCGAGGGGTAAATAAGAGGAGGTATCTGCGAGTTGTTGCTGTGCCTCGGCAAGGTAGAGGTCAGTGCGCCAGACTACAACAGCACCCCCCTTATCGGCGGGTTTAATAATAAGGTTAGGATTAGTGTGGAGGGAGTGGAGAGCAGAGCGTTCCGAAGGAGTGAGGTTGGAATGGGGACAAGGTGCGGTGAAGTCGAGACGGTTGATGTCCCATCACCAGGTGCAGTGAAGTCGAGACGGTTGATGTCCCGTCACCAGGTGCAGTGAAGTCGAGACGGTTGATGTCCCGTCGGCAGTTAGCGATAAAGAGATCCAGAGCAGGCAGAAGACCAGAGCGGGGTGTCCATGAAGAAGAGGAGGGATGAAGACGGGAGAAGGGGTCATCGGTGGGGGTGGAAGAGTCCTTGCCGAAGAAGTAGGCTCGGAGACGGAGACGACGGAAGAAGAATTCCGCATCATGGCGACCACGAAACTCGCTGAGGTGTGGGTGAGGGGGGACAAAGGTGAGGCCCTTACTGAGGACGGAGCGTTCTGCCTCCGACAGTTGAAGGTCGGAGGGAATGGTAAAGACCTGGCACGGATGAGAGCTGGGATCAGAGGGGGGAGGGGGGAGGCTGGGGGTGTCAATGGAGAGGGGAAGGTTGGGGTGAGAGGAAGATGGAGCCTTTGAGGACCCAGGAGCTGACGATGGGATCTGAAGGAGACGGGATTGTACCTCTTCCTAGAGATGCTGCCTGGCCTGCTGCATTCACCAGCAACTTTGATGTGTGTTGATTAAATAATACATTTGGGTTATGATATCTCTTAATTAACTATGGCATCACCCACAATTTTAGTTACTATTTATTTGTTTTTTTCCAATTTGTCTGCTTATATTCTTGTTTTTATTTTACCATTAATTAACATATATAAATTATATTTCATCAATATTGTTCATGCTCCATTAATGTTAATGTTAATTTATTAATATTTCAAATGAATGGGGCCACACTGAGTACCATCAACGGCTGAAGTAATGTTGAAGGGGCGAATGAGAAGCACATCCAGCTGCTCAGCTCATTACCTTCCCGAGCAGTCACTCAGCACTGCAGTGCTGCAGGAGGTCGGACGTGCCAGCACTTGACCTTCAACAATCCCATACTCTGCAGTGTGCAGATGCAGAAGTTCAAGGCATGCAGAACAACGGAAGATGGATAGGTGATGGCTCCACCAGAATGCTGCCAATAATGAAACACAATTTATTCCATTTTGTATTTAAATACAAAATGAAAACTTAATACTTTGTGGAGGATTATGGGTGGGACAGTTCTCCAAACTGATTGGAACAGTATCCAATGAACAAGTAACTGCTTGATCTAAAAAAGATAATTGAGTTAGCTGTCTGGAAATTCATTCCTGGTTATTAGGACTAAATGCAGCAGATCTTCAAGTTATCTCCATTGAAATCAATGGAATGGATGTTGGATGCAGAGACTAAGTTAATGTGACTACATGGCGCACTTAGCACTAGACAAGGGAATTCTAAGTAAGGACCCTGAAGAATAAAATGATTGCTTTGCTACAAGCTGGATAATGCAATCATTCTGTATTCTCTGCTGAAATTATCTCCAAAAATAACCTTCTTCAGAAACCAGACACCGATCTCAGAAGGCCTCCTCATACTTTTATATCGGATGTTTACTAATTAATTGGTGGTAAATCATTTTCAATCAACAGTATATTCCCTTTTCCAGTAACAAGTAGTGACAGCTAATTAGCAATCAATGATATTAAATACTATTCTTAAAGCAGACTCTATTTGATAGTACTTCCCCCTCATTGTGAACTCCTACCAATTATTGTAGGACACAACAATTGTAGGCCGTATCTCGGGTAATGATGAGTTTGAGTACAGAGAGGAAATTAAGAACTTGGTGGCATGGTGCGAAGACAATAACCTATCCCTCAACGTCAGCAAGACAAAGGAATTGGTTGTTGACTTCAGAAGGAGTAGCGGACCGCACAACCCAATTTACATCGGCGGTGCGCAAGTGGAACAGGTCAAAAGCTTTAATTTCCTCAGGGTCAATATGACAAATGATCCGACTTGGTCCAACCAAGCAGAGTTCACTGCCAAGAAGGCCCACCAGCGCCTTTACTTCCTGAGAAAACTAAAGAAATTTGGCCCATCCCCTAAAACCCTCACTAATTTTTATAGATGCACCGTAGAAAGCATTCTTCTAGGGTGCATCACAACCTGGTATGGAAGTTGTCCTGTCCAAGACTGAAAGAAGCTGCAGAAGATCGTGAACACGGCGCAGCACATCGCACAAACCAATCTACCGTCCGTGGACTCACTTTACACCGCACGCTGTCGGAGCAGTGCTGCCAGGATAATCAAGGACACGACCCACCCAGCCAACACACTTTTTGTCCCTCTTCCCTTCGGGAGAAGGTTCAGGAGCTTGAAGACTCATATGGCCAGATTTGGGAACAGCTTCTTTCCAACTATGATAAGACTGCTGAACGGATCCTGACCCGGATCTGGGCTGTACCCTCCAAATAGCCGGACCTTCCTCTCGGTTTTTTTGCACTACCTTACTTCCCATTTTTCTATTTTCTATTTATGATTTATAATTTAAATTTTTAATATTTACTAATTTTAACTATTTTTAATATTTAATATTTGTAATCCAGGGAGTGTGAAGCACAGAATCAAATATTGCTGTGATGATTGTACGTTCTAGTACCAATTGTTTGGCGACAATAAAGTATAAAGTATTAGGTCATGTGTTGAGAGTTGTTTAAGAGAAGGTTTTTAAAGGAAAACTGTGACTTTTATATGATCTGGCAGCTAAAAGAATGAAGGGCCAGTTTAATTAATTAAGTGTCACCCATGCAAAATCTTTAATGCACCCTCAGAAGTCTTTCAGTGACGACATTTTCATCTTTACTGTCAATACTGAGAGACTATGAAAATTCTGTCATTGTGTAAAACGTATTTTTACCGTACCATCAGAATGATAGCTTAACATATTGATAAAATGCATAGCACTTCCAGCCACCATGTTACCTTCACATACTACCCTTAAAACACAGAATTTCTATTTTATTGATAGGATATGAAGGGAAAAAGTATGAGTTACCTCATGTCATAAGACTGTCAAGATCTGCCAATGTCAAGGTTATTTAACTTTAAGTGATAATCACAAGGATATGTTTACACTGTGGTAACAATGGGTACAAATGCATATGGCGTTCATGTAAAATTCCCTTCTCTGCTGTTAGAGCAGCAATATCCATACATTCAAATGAAAACAGTAAATAAATTTTCAATATCTGTTTTTTTGCTATAATTGTAGAAGGAGAATCAATTAAGCATTTGAGCCTATTACCCCACAGTTAAATTTTAAAAGCCAACATCTGTTATTCCACAATGGCGTAGCAATTGCTGGAGCAGTTCAACTTGTGGCAAACACAGTGAATAGGAATTTTGGCCTTGGCCTTAAAGTCGTTGCACGTTTTCAACACAAGCTGCTAGAAATGCAAACTGATAACATTGCAACAAGTCAAAGGACTGCTCAGTAGCACTTGAGCTTTGGCTTCAATGGACTATCATCTTATTCAATACAATCTGAGGGCAAAAACAGAAGAGAAGCCACAGA
Organism: Mobula hypostoma; assembly: GCF_963921235.1. Taxonomy (NCBI): domain Eukaryota; kingdom Metazoa; phylum Chordata; class Chondrichthyes; order Myliobatiformes; family Myliobatidae; genus Mobula; species Mobula hypostoma. The sequence goes on along the minus strand of NC_086129.1, from coordinate 31,363,154 downwards.
AAATGATGGGAGAGGAACTAAATGGAGTGTTAAAAGCAAATAAAATTAGATTAGAATATGAGGACATGCAGTCCTCTTTTATTGTCATTTAGTAATGTGTGCATTAAGAAATGAAGGTAATGAAAGAAAATCTGTTAAAAAGGAGGATAAAAGAAACAATAAAGTAAAAATATATAATAAATACTGCAAATTTCCTTCACACTCAGTATAAGTTTACTGAGGATTTTGTGCAGCAAATGATGGAGTAAGGCAAATTATTCAGCAGCTTGTGATGATTCACAACTTATGACATCACTCAGTCAAAACAGGTTGCTTGGGATATGATGGTGGGCGGGTCAGTCATGCATTAATAATGAACAAGCCATTACTTTTCCAGCAATTTCTCAACCATAAACTCTATAACATGGTCTTATATATCAAATAAACTTTAAATTAAATTATCCTCTCACATAACATCTGAAAAAAAATCATTTTGACTAACCAAATCATGCCTGGCAAGATCAGTCCTCTCCAAAATCATTAGAAAATCTTGATTGATCTTACCAGGAATTTGGCCATAATTCTTTTCTATGAAGAATGTTCTAAAACACAATTTCAAAAAGCTCTATATCACAATGATTATTTTAAGTATTTTAGAGCAAAGTCTGAAATGGTCCAATGCTACTGATGAAAACTTTAAACACATACAATACATGCACAAGTTTACAATGCATTCAAATACAGCAAACTAAATGACTAAACCAGGTCACTACAACTCTGCTAATTGGACTAGATGAATGGAAACACTACAAAGCAACAGACATTTTAAAGGGATTTCCATATTGGGAATTAATTAATGGAGCAAATTTACTTAGAAGCTTTCAAGAGGCAACAACTGTAGACCAATTTATTTTGTTAATGCGTTAATTTATTTGCTAGAACACTAGCATCTAGTTTAGTATTCTTAGATCTCACAGACTGTTAAGTTGTAGTGCAGTTATAATTTGGTTCATGCATTTTTAACTTCTTTCATTTTACAAACCTTTCCAATTTGCAAGAATTGTGGAAGTTTTCTCTTCTAAAAAAAATTGAAGAAAGCAAAAAGCTTATGATAAACAATTAAAATGTAAACTAAGTTGCAACAAGAGTGTGGGGGTAACTTCAATACAAGATTTCAGTATTAGTCATATGACACTGGATGAGATATCCAGAGCTAAATACATGCATTCAAAAATCGAAGGTCCAGTGCTATGAAAAGTGCTTTTGGAGGTACCCAAGTGAATAATTTAATGTGTTATAGACAAAACAAGAGCAATCAATCCCATTTTCCTTACAGTAATGGCAACCCAAAATGAAACAAGAGTAGATATCCGACCATCAACTCAACTGGATGGTTGACAATGATGAATTTATTGCTGGGTGACCATACCAAGCAATTGCAGGCAACTTAGTTGTAGCCTTTATCTAAGGAACAGTGCATGGAATGTCCAGTCCTACATGTTTAACTGGCAATACACTGCATGGTCATTATAGGATTCAGTTGAATTCACAAGTTAGCAAGGTAATTGATTGTGGGGATAATTGGTTTACAAATATTGAACACCAGAGAAAGTTCTCTCCACCCTTTTTGAAGTGCCTAGTTAAGACTGTTTCCCATGCCTTTCGCAGAAGAGGTGCTGACAAAACTCACAGCAGTATCTGCAAATCTTATTATTTCACTTAAGAATAGGGAGATATTTTACAAGGTAACAAGTTTAGAAACAACTCTGTTAACCATTCAGCCTATGGGCTTCCCTTTCTCACGCATGAGCTATTCCACCAAATGTGCTATCAAAGTGAATGGCTGTTTACTATTGCTTGAAAATAAATTTCCGCTGGAAGCAGGTCTGAAAGTCTTGTGCCACACTGTGAGTTCTGACTGCTCAGGACTGATATAATGATGTCTAAAGAACTGGATATTCAATTCAAGAAGCATGTATCACTTCAGGCTGCAGACAGAATGAATAGTTGTCAACAGAAAAAGTTGATTGCAAATTGTTCAAAATAGTTAAAAATGTTAATGATTAGTTCACAAAAAGATTATTCATATTGAAGTATACGTTTTTAAACAACAACAAATCATAAAAAAGGATGTTTGCAACAATATCAATGTAAAAGATGAAAAAAGCAATGCTTGAATTAATGTAGATGGCTTTGCAAGAACTGTTACTTAAAATGTCTGATTCTTTATTTATTATATCTTTCCCTCTCTAGATAGCATGTAGTTAAACTCCCAACTATCATGACTGACAGTTTCAAACTTTCATCAGCAAAATTCTTTATCTAACTTTGAACAAACTGCACTGCAGGTGCTATTCATCTCCTTCTGAGTTTGCACCAACTTCATTTTCTTTAATGGAAAAAAACACAGATGAATGATTAAATGAAATACTTACCTAAAACAACATGAATTTCGTCATAAATAAAATTGAATTGAATGTTTGCCATACATAAAAACACAACTTTTTCTTGCATCGTGCACCCATTCCATCCTAAATCAATGTAACCTCCATTTTTCCATGGACTCCTGCAGTGTGAACCGCTATTATGCTTAAAATATTAGACTGGTTATGTTGGATACCTGCTGCTAACTGGATGTAACGACAGTAGACTTCTGGAGTTCCAGTACAAGTCTTTACCAAGCCCAGAACGATTGATAGCTGTTAGATTTTACGGGTTCCTTTGCTCAAAATGATTTAGGTATGTTATTATTTTTTAAGGTCTGCCTTTTAGTTTTCAGAATTGCATTAGTGCCATGTGGTATTAAGGGTAATGGTTCCTTTCACCATTAGAACCTATGGTCTAAGCTTATGCAAAGGCTTTCATCGGAATGAACGGTATAGTGGACTACATGAATTTGAGCCAGTTTCAATTAACTTCATGGTGTCGCTAGAACACAAAACCCCACTGAAAATTTAACTCAGAGATACTGTATTAGGGAATTAAGAAAAAAAAATCATCGACCTGTAACTGCTTACACCTTTTAGTGAAAGAGTATGGTATTAGAGGTGAACACAAATCAACATTCATGCTGGGATGTGATTTTAAAAACTGTATTGAAAGACAGATCTCCTCATCGTGAACAAGCACATAGAATCCTAACCTACTGCAAGTAACGTAAGGATTTGTCTCAGGTTTTAGGAGTTCTGGGTTATCCTAGTAAAACAGACAATGAAATGCAGCACTGTCATTTTAAACCAAAACATTTCTCAGGCAACAATAATTATCAGCAAATATGCTTGATTTTAGGAAGTGCTGACTTTGAGATAAAGGCATTCTTTTATCCAAGGATTACATTTACTTTTTATTTGAGGGAATCACTTAAGGACATTATGTTATATGACTGTCTCAGATCTAATAAGGGATATTCATATAAATGTCCTTTTGCTGCCATATAGACTGTAATGAATGAAGTGGATGCAATTGAAGAAAATTTTTAGCAAATGTAAATAAAATTATATAGCAATTTAATGATAAAATTCAACATTCAAAGATAATATTACAAGAACTTAAATGTACAATGCCCTGAGAAAAGTTCATAACATGAACTTGTCAGTGAAAGGTAAAACACAAAATTTTCTTTTAAATCAAGTCAAATTTAGAATCATTCTGCAACACAAAGTTTTAAATTGCATTAAATAGCATTATTAAAACTACATTAAACATTAGATTTTGGTCAAAGAATTGTTTCTTTAGGTAGCTGACTTTAATTCAGTAGGCAAAGTTTCACCTCATCAACTAATTGTGTGATATTTTTGATATGTTGTAAAGCTGCTTTATATATTGTCCCCACTTTCCTGATGATATGGAAATACAGGGAGTAGGGGAGAAGACTTAACTGACTTGGAAGAATGAAAAATGGAAAATGATATCTTATGAGCCACAGAGTCCTACATCACAGAAACAGGCTTTTTGGCCCTCAATGTCTATGCTGACGATTAGTATTAATCTATACTAATCCAATTAACCAATACTTTGGTCCATATCCTTTTATACCTTGGCAAATGAGGTTCTTGTCTGGATATACTTTAACTGCTGGGAGACTACCTGCTTGCACCACCTTCTCACATAGATTGCAACCACCCTACGAGTGAACCATCCTCAGATCCCTTGAAAGCCACTTATTCTTGCCAATGTCTCAGTCATAGGAAACATCTACACTATTTATGTTCTTAACAATTTTGCATTCCTTTGTTTGGTCCTCTCCTATTCCAACAAAAGCACTCGGCCTATCCAATTGCTCCTCATAATGAAATATTCCATACCAAGCAGCACCTTGGAGAATCTCCTCTGCACCTACTCCAGTGTATTCACATCTTTCCTATAGTGTAGCAACCAGAGCTGCACACAATACTCCAGCTGTGGTTAAACCAAAGTTTCTTAAAGTTGTACCACAATTTCCATACTCTTATATTTTATACCCTGGCCAATGAAGGCCAACATCCAGGATGCATGCTTTACCTGTGCTGTCACCTTTAGGAATCCACGGACATACACCAAGGTCCCTCTGTTCCTTAATACTTCTTAAGGGCCATGCCATTTAACAGTACATGTCCTACTCTTATTACTCAAAATGCATAACCTTGCATTTATCAGGATTGAAATCCATCTGCCATTGTTCTACTCAACTTGTCAACTGATCTTTATAATTCTGTAACCTAAGTCTAACCTCCTCACTGCCAATAGCACCAATAGTTTTTGTGAAATCTGGAAATTTACTCACATTCCTCCTATATTCATATTCAAATTGTTAATGTACAGGTATATGGGATGGAGTAAGGGTCTGCAACTGACTAATGCTAGAAACTCATTCTACGATTTATGATCTGAAATAATGGCTTATGTTGGGAAAAATCAACCTCTTTTTCAATTCACTACATTAAAGTCGATATATCTGAATTACACAGGTGGAGTTAAATCTCCATCTTTGCTTCATACAGGTTTCGCCCAAGAAACAGGAGACAGATCTGTCACCCAACTAAATGAAAAAAGTGGCAACGACCAACTTTATTCAGTTGAGTTTCAACTGGACAAATAGAATTACTGGAGTGAATTACTGGGCACTTAGAGGAGCCTTGGGGTTTTGGAAATGTATTGCTCTCAGATCTATATCAAACTGATTCCAAATGATGTTAATTCAGTTCCTGAATATTTTCTTGACAATTTTTCTTTAGATACCCAAAGATGCAGATAAGTAATAAAAAGGAGAAAAAGTAGAGTACGTTTTTTTCTGAACATTTTATGATCATTTGCAGGATCTATGCCTCAGTGAGTTTTCCAGATATTCCCCAGGAACAAGGGCGATATAGCTTGAAAGATATTCTGCAGTCTTTAATTGGGAATGAAAACCCAACGGGCAACTTTGGAATCAGACAAAATAAACACATAACGCATGGGTAATCCCCCGAAAATGTACTTTCTATTAGCCAACTGAAATGGTTGCTTTTTCTTGCTCCTGAAATGCATAATTTCCATTGATATGGGAACATGACACACTCAAGTACTGAAAATGATATTTAGTTATAATTTTTTCTTAATTTTAGCTCAGGGCAGAATAAAAAGAAACAACCTTTTTGATAATGACTGTTAGCAAGAATCTAAATGGAAGATGTGTATAGAGCTCAAAACAGATTAGTAAAGGGCAGAATGAGCAGAGGGTCACTTTCTTTGAAATGTCAAAGATCAAATGATTTGGAACCAGAATGATTATTTCAATGGTTGGTTCTGTCGTAGTACAATATATAAAAAAAAACAGGGAATGCAAAGAAAGTACCAAGCTGAAAGGAAATGAACTAAAGCAGCTACAAAATATGTATTTCTTAAATGCTGTGGCTCATATTTTCTAAATGTTATTGAAGTATTTTCTGAAATTACTGTTAAACGAGATTCTGAAGCATATTAAAAGCGTACTCCAACTAACTGAAGAGCTGTGTTATCAATAATCCTTGACATCATACACCTGGACTATTCTTTATTGCAAAATATCCAATAGAACAATCAACGACTGCCCAAAGTCAAGTTAGGAAATATTGAATCGGTGCTATACATGTCATTATATGTAGGTTCCTACTTACTTGTTTCATTATGAAATTATTTGTATTTCCATAAATGTGTTTATAATAAACATTAGGCTGGACTGTGTCAACACTGTTTGATTTTGTTTTTCTCTTTCTAGTCGGTGTTTTCTCCACACACAATGTATCTGAGCCATTCGCTGAATGGGCATTGAATATTAGTATAACTGTGGCCATGAAAATGTTATTATAATTCTGTATTTGTAATGTACAGACCCTACCTAACAATTATTCAACCATGTCAGCTCTAAATGGAACTTGAACAATCAACCTGATTACAGGTTGTCAAGCATTTTTCTCGAAGTGTCAGCCATTTCCTTTCATCTCTCAGCAGTACAAAATTTGTTATTTTTAAGAGGAGCGAGAAGAAACGCAGGGTTAAGCACACAACATTAAATTCACTGGATAGAACATTCAGGAGCCAATTCATGTCAACACACTGCCATGGAAACTGAACGTAAAGAGACAGTGCTCCTTTCATTGCGATACTTCCACTTTAATACGATGTCAGTCGGCTAAATATAATTTCAGAAAAAATATACTTATAATTCACATAAAATGCAGTTATTTTAATCTTTAGCTAAATAATGGCAATCTAAATTATGTAATTTTAACCCAATGGATAAGTTAATGATAGTTATTTGCATTTTCATATTTAGAAATACTACATCTCGGAAATCTAATGTATTAAATACAGAATTTGATATCCTGTGGATTTATGAAAAGGCAGACCTGTCTCTTTATTGGTAAACTAAAAGAAGAACTTCAGTACCTTTCATCAAAGAAAGTAATCCTATTGTCAAAAGATTTGCAAGATTAAAAGCTTGTGTTCATAGATCAGGTAATAACTTATTCTTTTATCCACCTAATTAACCATTGATATAAGCTAAAGGTATAAAAAATGGAATACAATTATTCTTTAACAAATCAAAGGTTTTGTACTTGCAATTTATCCTTTTTAGGGTCCAGGGAATGGGATGGAGAAACAAAAGGATAAAAATGGTTATATGATTACTCACATGATGAAAATGAAAGAAGATAAAAAGCAGAATGCGCCCAGGCCCCATGAGGTTGACACGATAGACAGAAATGGAACAAAATAACAGGTTAGTTGAACAGCAAAAAAGACACCACCTGAGGTACCACTTTCTGCACTGACAGGGTATCACTACTGCAATTTCTAAGCAAATACTTTTGGCACTATAAATAGCTATAATATAGCTGAAGTAGTTTGATTATTTCAGTTCATTTTATTTTGATCTGAAGCCAATTGATTCTTTTATCAAGCAAAGTTTCCCTGTACAATGGGATGATCTGGTATAAATCTGTACCAGTATACAATGCAATTAGAATCTGAGTTGCAGACATAAGCTGATGGCAAATATGTCTCTCAGTGAGGAAAAATCATGGGTGCAAGTAAAATCATAATGTTATAATCTATTTCTCTGCAACTAGATCAATTTTGTCTTTGTCAAAGACTTAAAAATGCTCCAGTCGGATTATGGTGCATCATAAAAACTCAAAAAAAAAGAGCTGAAACAGTGGAATTGTGTGTAATCTATTAATGCATGAAAACCTGATACACTCATGAATTACTTTGTCTCTTACTTACTATTGTCTCTGCTAACACAGCAGATAAATGTAGTTGGCATGAACAGAAAATATTTAATTGTCGTATTGCAGCATCTTCTCTCTTCTGAAATATTACCACCTTGAAATACATCCTTTATTGACAATATTAAATGCACTATCTAGTTATTACTTTGTGTCACACTCTGTCTCTGAAATTCACTCGATCAACTTCAGTAGAATGAACTTGGAGAAGGAATGTCCAGTGTGTTGGCATAACAATATCGTGCACTTATGAGAATGAGAATGAGAATAACCAATGAGAATGAATTTTGAGTCCACATCAGTCCAACCAGCTGCCTCTGTTTCCACAAAGGAAAGCTGTTGATTTGGATGTATTTTTCATAACTCAATTGTATGAAAAATTGAAAACTTCTTCAAAGAAAGCTAACCTTTCACTTCTGAATCTAATGGAACATCTGCATAAAAATTGGAATTTTGATTAAAGTTGGGAAAAAAAATCACCTCCATCACAGAATCAACAATCTCTTTTGGCAGAAAAGATGATGAAAATGTTAAAATTCTTTATGGTAGTGTTCTGTCTGATTCCTGAAGAATTTTACTTCTTAATAAAATAAAACTTATTATTCTTAATATATTTTCCAGTTTCCCTATTGCACAGGAACAAGATGACAATGCATATCTTTGAAGCTTGTCACTTAATATGGGTTACTTTCTCCACATTTTTCATTTTTTTTCTCTGTAAAGCTATAAATATGAATCCTAAATGAAAAAAGTCTGGTCATGGCATGCAGTATAATTGAAATGTAATCACCAAGGGTCAGGCAGTGTACTTGCAAGTCATCTTAATTTATGTGGTTAGCTATTTAACTAATTGTTCATCTGATAAAATCATTTTTTTAAAAAATAACTTATTTCATGTTATTCCAAAGAACTTTGGTTAGAATATGGGATAATCTTTGAAGGCATGAAGTACTGGAATGTAGTTGACATGGAGAATGAAACCTTATTGATTTTCTTTTGAACAACTAAAAATGACAACAAAAACCTAATTCCTTTCCTTCAGAGCCAAATTCTCAAGATGAACAAGGCATTAAGTGAATGGAAATGTACTTAATGGAAATGGATATAGGCAATGCAGTTCCAGCAACATAATCTTCCAGTGCAGTGTGCCATTTTTTATATTATCCAGAATAGTATGTTGAATTCATTTCGTCTCATTTACAACACGATTAAAATATTGTCAATAGCTTCATTGGTCTGGGGGAGTCAAAATTAAGTAAAATGATTCGGATTCCTGCTCCTGAAAAATATGTGAGCAGGAAGTGATGATGCGTCCGACACTCATGCCTGCACCACTCCCTGTTATGTGTGGGACTTTAGACTTGGGCGAAGTGCAGCACAGCCATTGGTGCCGAGGGGATAACAAACTTACTGATAACTTGTTTATTTCAAAAGGTTGTTTCATTATTGGAATAGTTACATGAAAAGACTAATTATCTAATAATTGAAGTTGCTCTCACAGAATGACGTAATTGTGCTGGGGAGAATGTAGATGAGATTTACTAGGGTGCTTCCGGGAGTGGAGTATTTCTGACATAAAGAAAGACTAGATAGGCTGAGTTTGTCTTCACTGGGTTGGAGGAGGCTCAGGGGTGACCTGTTGGAGATACATAAAATAGGAGGGGTAAAGATAAGTTAGATCACAGGAATTATTTCCTGAATGTGGGTGTATTTAATATAAAGGACATAGGTTTAACATGAGAGTAACAAGGTGTAAGGGAGATCTGAGGGGAAACCTTTTCACCTGGAGGGTGGATGGAGTCTGGAATGAACAGCCTAAGGCATGTATAACTACAAGAATAAAACTATTCATGCTAGACACACGATAAATCTACACATGACACATGCTCTGCCTGCTCATGCAAACTGATTAAGCACTTGCAGCAGTGTTGTGGGTGTCACTGAGTTGGACTGTCTAAACCCAAATGGATGTTTTCTAAGTTGCATGCAGGTGTGATAGTAAGGAAAGCAAAAGCATTTGAAGTTTATTTAAAGGAAAAGGTTGTGGAGTTTTTCTGCATGTGTCCTGCTTTGGACTATGAATAGTTTTGTTCTAGAGCTTTTTCCCAATTCAATTGAGTTGGGTAGAATGAATGATAAAGTTGATTGCACCTGGTCCATGGAGGGAATTGATCAAGGAGTATCATTTCGTTTCAATAGGTTATCCTTAAACTGTAAGATGTTCCTGTCTAGGACTAGGGTGGAAGCTTGTCCTTGGTCACATGCACAAAACAAGTGATACAGCAGCAGATTTGCAAATTACTTTGTTCAAAACATGATTCCAATAAAATCAATGGGATTGAGTTTCAGAAAGGAAATGCACGTATGATGCACACCCACTAAGAAGAAATTTCTTCTGTAAGATCTTTTAAACTTAACTAATTCCTTCAGAAGCTTGGACTAATAGGTTCAGTTTAAGAAACGTGGCAAGAGCTACGTTTGCTCTGATTGGTATCCTAGAATGTTTGTTGCTATGACAACAAAATGGAAATCCACAAGAGAAAGTGGATCCATGCACACAATTACACAATCAAAGCAGCTCTTCTCATAGATAATCACAGTAGTGATCACACTTGGGTGAAATTAAACTCAATAGGAAATTAGCGCACAACTAACATTAGCATGGCTGAAGTTTCCCTAGCAATAGTCACAGTTCTACTGAAGTCAAGAATTTCTAAGTGCTCATGTTTTGCACAGTTGGAAGAACTTAGAGCTTTTGGAAGCAAACTGCAACTGTTAATGTTTCCTCACAAAATAACCAGGAGCTTGCTATGCAGGAATGGACAAGAAGACACCATCTAAACCCTGTCACTGACATTTTTTGCACACAGCAGTGCTCAAGATAGTGGAATCTGCCTTAGAGTAATGTTTGAGCAGTTATCACTATCCAACCATCAACCTGCAACTCACAGTGACCTGGAGTCGTTCCTGACAGAGGAGTTCTGAGGACCACAACATGGGGGAAGCAAGGAGTATGTCACGATTCAGAGGAATCCACTGTTCCCCCCTCTACCCTCCCTCTGTATTTTCCCAGGATAGTCATTTCAGCTGCAGCGGAAGTATGGAAAGTGTTCTTTAATTCTTTTGTCACTTCCTAGTGGGCAACGATGTATCAGGTGGCAACCTTGTTTGCAGCTTCCACCGACAGTCACTCGAGTGCTATTGCAACCATAATCTCGGTGCAAAGTACCACTGGCTTGCTTTAAAAGTATTTTTGCCCAATTGTACAGGAGATCCAAGTGCGCTTTGGTACTTTAGGCAGCACAAGACAGTCAATTCCAATTTCTCAGCAACTGTGCAACTCAGGCCAGCTTAGCATAAATCCCTGGCTCAATTTCTTTTCCCTCCCCATTTCTCATGAAGGAATAAATGAAGTCCCAATAAATTTCAATTAATCATAAGTAGCATTTCTAAAATCATTTGTGAAAATAGAGGTTTCGTTCAAGCAACCAGATTAAAGTTTTAAAACAGCCAGTGGAGAAACACTTCACCTAGAAGGCCTCCATGCTTACTTAATGCAATCTAACTGGGATCACTAGCGATCACAGATTGGGGTTCAATTCTCGTCACTGTCCATAAGGAGTTTTACGTTCGCCCCATTACTGCATGGGTTTCCTCCCACATTCCAAAGACATAAGGTTAGGGTTAGTGAGTTGGTGGCATGCTATATTAGCACCAGGAGTGTGGCAACATCTGCGGGCTGCCCACAGCACATCCTTGGACTATGTTGGTCATTGACACAGAATGACACACTTTACTGTATGTTTCAATATATATGTGATAACTAGGGCTAATCTTTTCTTTAATCTTTCCTATCAACTATAGAGTTTTCATTCCTGGTACAATATGAAAATATTTTGATGTTTCATACTGTTTAAAGGAGGACATGAATACAGTACATTGCATACACTCTCAGTTGCAGAACAGTTAAATCTGGAACCTATTTGCAGCTATAACACATGGATATGACTTTTATGTGTTAAAGTATCATTATTCCACTCCTCTTGTTGCAAGTAGTAAGGAAAATATTCTTAAGGAAAACTCTCAGTCAAATTATGAGTTGTTGTTGATTCTTTGCTTCTAAACAGCATTAACTTTGCTTGCCAATTAAGTAAAACCCCTGACAGTGCTGAAAGAGGACCCCTTCCCTCATGCAATAGAGAAAAGCTGAGAAGATGCAGCCACAGAAATGACAGTGCTCTATACTGACCTTGAATCTGGGTCGAGCTCGTAGGCTCACTTACTTCTACAACCGGAGAAAATGGTAGGGTGGATTGGAAGAGGGGGAGGGGGAGGTAGGGAGAGAATTGAAGGAAGGAAGGAAAAGAAATCCAAAAAATACAGTTTACATATCCTCACAGTAATGGAATTTAGCAGCAAAGTGAAGCTAGTGACAACACACATGCAATAAAATGAACCTGAAACATAATGAAGATTGTTCATAATGATACATCATGGAATTGAACTGAGAAAAAAGTCATTATTCTAATATGCAGCAAATAGTTAACACCTTTAAACACCAATTATTACTATGTCATTCATATCACACCATTTCACTGACAGGCACTTCTCCCTTGGATGAATACATCTGAATGAGCTCCTGTCCATTCATCTTTATGATTACTATCTTAAAACTGGGTAGGACAATAAAATATTGAACAGAAAAGACCTGAAGTTTAACCAGTAGTGCCTTCTTTGCATTCCTCGCAGGGTGCCATTGACACACACACATACTGCTTGTGAGTGGAGGCAGCATTATTTGCTGACTATGGCCACAGTATGGAGACATACAAGATTAGTTCTGGTGGAAGTGTTTGCAGTACCACCGGTTGACACTACATATTTCCATGGATGGTACTTTTGCAAGGTAAAAATCCATCAGCATACACAAATAGTTTTCTGCATATTCTATCTGAAAGAGAACAAGGTATCTGCAAAGAATTCCAACAGCCCCTTTATCAGTCCTCACCCAAAAAGCTGCAAGACTTAGAGAATTCTTCTGCGCATCAGTAAAAGATAACTGAACAAAGATAATGTTATGAAAAGCACCATAGAATCTGCCAGAGTTCTGCTTACTGGTTAATTTTTAATTTCCTGGTGAAGAATAAATGTTAAAACCTTTCTTAGCTTTAATCTCATCAGTACCTAAAGCATTAGCAGTCGGCAAACAAACAGCCTTGTTCCCCATTCATATTTTTCTTGTGTACCCCTGCAGTTTCCGCACTAGTAATGTGCAGAATGTGAAAATTATTTGCAATATCTCAAGGCTTAATCTCACATCAGGATGAAGTTTATAATCTGTTAAATATACCTAAAGGATATTTACTTGTTTATTGTGCTAATCTAAGTCAGCCTAACTTTGTTTTAGTCTTAAATTGTGTTACAATTTATATTTAATTTATGTTTTTCTTGCTGCTTATATGATGCTTTGTGCCTGTGATGCTCCTGCAAGTAAGTTCTTCATTACACCAGTGCATACATGTATTTGTGCTTATGAGAATAAACTTGAATTTGACTTTGGTTTTGAAATAGATTTTCACTAAATTCTTCCATTATCATTTTCTCTTTGTCTTTGTTTCAGAGACATGATGTTCCAGCTTTGAAGGGTGGGAAATAAATTTGTGGTTTAATTTTTGTGCAAGAGCCCATCTATGACTTGCATCTCAACAATGCACTATACCATAAGTCACTGTACCGTGATGGGCTGAAGCCTAGAAGCCTGAAGAAATGTCTAGGAGTTGGAGGACTGTCTGTGTGTGTGAGTGGGATGGAGGGTGGGAGACAGTAAACAGGCTTGTTCTATTATTTGTTGTATTTGCTTCTGTTGTGTTCTGTGTTGTTCTGCCAGGCATTGTGGGCACGTAATGTTGGCACTGGAATGTGGCCTCAGTACATCCGTACTTGCGTTGGTTGTTAAAGCAAATGACGTATTTCATTGTATGCTTCGATGTACACATAGTAAATAAATCTGGGTCTGAATAAGGCCAGCTGATTAAATCTGTTTCCATTTTTAATCAGTCATTATTTAAGGGCAAAGAAATGAATGCAAAAGAAACAGGCACCTTTAAGAAGAAAATGAAGTGGTGCAAACACTGCAAACACTTGCTCACAATGAACAGGCACAGAGGTATTTGTTTTAAAAGGGCTTTGCTGTCAGCATGAGATATTCAAAAATCTTAAGGGAGATTTTCATAAGCATGACAAAGAGTTTCTCAAGTACCTGTACTGCCTTGCCTTAACAGTGAGACTTATATGTTTAAAAAGATGGTGAATTTGGCATTGGCAAAATGGTATAGGCTTGGTTTCCATCTGAAGAAAAATGGCACTCATTCAGGGAAGGGAGGACGTATCTGGTAGTTTAAAAATTGGGCTGTGACTGTACAAGTCTCCTGCAATAGGTGTATTTAAAAAGACCAGCTGAAGACCATAGGTTGGGTTGTTTCCAACTTGTCTTTCTCCTAGAATGAGAAAAGGAAACTGTAGGGTGGGAGGTAAAGGGGACGGAGGGGTGTTGAAGTGGTAGCTAGTAACAGTACATGAATTTAACATGGGGTAAGAATAACATAGAAACATAGAAACATAGAAAATAGGTGCAGGAGTAGGCCATTCGGCCCTTCGAGCCTGCACCGCCATTTATTATGATCATGGCTGATCATCCAACTCAGAACCCAGCCTTCCCTCCATACCCCCTGACCCCTGTAGCCACAAGGGCCATATCTAACTTCCTTTTAAACATAGCTAATGAACTGGCCTCAACAGTTTGCTGTGGCAGAGAATTCCACAGATTCACCACTCTCTGTGTGAAGAAGTTTTTCCTAACCTCGGTCCTAAAAGGCTTCCCCTCTATCCTCAAACTGTGACCCCTCGTTCTAGACCTCCCCAACATCGGGAACAATCTTCCCGCATCTAGCCTGTCCAATCCCTTTAGGATCTTATACGTTTCAATCAGATCCCCCCTCAATCTTCTAAATTCCAACGAGTACAAGTCCAGTTCATCCAGTCTTTCTTCATATGAAAGACCTGCCATCCCAGGAATCAATCTGGTGAACCTTCTTTGTACTCCCTCTATGGCAAAGATGTCTTTCCTCAGATTAGGGGACCAAAACTGCACACAATACTCCAGGTGTGGTCTCACCAAGGCCTTGTACAACTGCAGTAGTACCTCCCTGCTCCTGTACTCGAATCCTCTCGCTATAAATGCCAGCATACCATTCGCCTTTTTCACCGCCTGCTGTACCTGCATGCCCACTTTCAATGACTGGTGTATAATGACACCCAGGTCTCGTTGCACCTCCCCTTTTCCTAATCGGCCACCATTCAGATAATAATCTGTTTTCCTATTTTTGCCACCAAAGTGGATAACTTCACATTTATCCACATTAAATTGCATCTGCCATGAGTTTGCCCACTCACCCAACCTATCCAAGTCACCCTGCATCCTCTTAACATGTCACATCTTCCAGTAGAGACAGCATTATCCCAGGCCATGCTTCCACCCTGCTGCCACCTTGATGATACACCTCTTGCTCCTCAAAGACTACGGCTTACTAAGTATTGGCTTTGACTTCATATGCTATAATGGACAAATATGCAATTTGAATGTCAGCAGCTAACCTGTATTATCAAAATGAGGACAAGCCCAATTTGAGCCTATTCAATTGGGGCAAAAGTAAAAAGAAATGCAGGTACTCAAGATGTGAGTTTAAAAAGAAATAGAAAGTGTGGGAATGTAGTCAGCAGCTCAGGCAGCATCTATGGAGAAGGGAAAACAGTCAATATTACAGATCTAGGACTCCGTTTCTCTTTTGACACCTGCTGCCTGATATGTGAAGTGTCTGCGGCATTTTCTGCTTCCTTTAGCTGAGCTGCTGCAGCTGTGCTGATTATTTGAATCTCCAGCCCCAGATGTTTTAAATATCCTCACTGCCATGCACTGCAAAATTTCAATTACAAAGTTATGTTTCCTTCAAACCAAGGTCAACAGAAGATGATGAGGTAGATTTTTTTTTGATTGAGAGCAGCAATCTTTATGAAAAAGCCTTGGTGATTGTATTTTTCTTTTTAAGAATGAGAATGCTAGATGATCCCTGTATCATTTCATCACATTGCCCTTGGATCTAAATAACATATGTTGCAATGCAATTTGTGTATGGAAACAAATGAAAGGTTTGCAATCATTTTTTCATGAAGACATTACCCTTCAAAATTTCTGTGTCAGATGTACAATGAAATGCAATTCAGCATTACATTTATTGTACATTGTAATCATTAATTCATGGTTTTGACTTGCATTGGTCTCTAAGAATCCCTTGACAAATTCTTTCAGGATGCTGGAAATAACAATTTTGATTAGGATTATTCCTCAGGGTGCCTCAGTAGTTCAAGCTTTCAGCAGTTAGCACTCCCATATAGAGGGTAGCTCACACTATAACAGGCCAGTTTGACATTCAGACTTACTTACCTCAGCTGTGGAATCTAGGACATTGGATAAAAAGACAGTTAAAAGCAAAATGTTAACTTGGGAGTGGGAATGAGAATAACTGAAGTTCTGGAGATCATTAAGAATAACTTGCTTTTTATTCATATAATAAAAAAATTACAAATATAAACCATACAAAATATTTTCATTCTTATATTTGTAAACAAGGCATCTAATGTTACATTACATTGCTTAAGCACAATTGTCACTCATGTTGCCTCCCCCCCCCCCCCAGAGTGGTACACTGATACAATAATTGAGGAGCTTCCTCACCTACATTCGTCACTCCCTCTCCATCAGAGGAAGAACCCAATACTGTGGTTCTTCCACTGGGAGTCCTTGTGGTTGGTGTACCAACCTTCAGTGTGTCCCTCAGCACATACTCCTGCAGCCTGGCGTGTGCCAGTCAGCGGAGTTCCTCTACGGATATCTCAAAGTGCTGGCAGACCAACAAGTTCTGAGCAGACCAAAGGGCATAATTCACCAAGATGATGATCTTCCAGCAGCATTTGATATCTGTCTCTGCGTGTGACCTTAAGAACAGCCCTTAGAGAGTCCTCTGTCATATGACTGCTCAGGATGAACCATGTCACAAGCCCTTGCATCCTTCCCCACACCCTCTTCGCAAACCCACAGTCCACAAGGATGTAAGTGACTGTCTCGATCCCTCTACAGTCATCGTGGGGGCAGCGTGCCGTGGGAGTGATGTTCTGAGCCTGCGGGAAGGATCTGACCTGGAGGGTCCCCCTCAACACCAGCCAAGCAAGAACTTAGTGCCTGCTGTTGAGATCTGGTAATGAGACATTCTGCCAAATGGCCTGGGCAGTCTGCTCAGGGAACCACCCCACTGCGGCCATTGAGTCCTTCTCTTGCAGTGTCTGCAGAGCGAAACCGGTGACCAATCCTTGATGGACTGGCGGTCAAATCTGTTGGTCTGTCACAACAATTCCGATGAAGGACAGGTCGTGTAGCAAAGTTCAGTCAACACTTGTGACAGATGGAACCTCAGCACGTAGTGGTATGTGATGTCCATGTATTTAAGTTCCACACGCAGCCTGCTGCAGCTACACACGAATGCGGTCATCAGGAAGAGGGCAACACTGGGTACGTTTCTGCCCCTGTTGACCAGGGACTTGTGCATCATGACCCATCTGACTCAATCCGTCTTGGATCCCCAGATGAACCAAAAGACAGCCTGGGTGACTGCCAAGCTGGAGGAGCAGGAGGCAGGCCGCACCTATGCCAAGTACACCAGCACAAAGTGGACTCCGCACCCGAAGACCAGGTCCTTCTCCATTATTGAGAGGGAACATCCTCCCAACAGTCTTAATTTCTGTTTTGCCCTTCCAGTCTGCTCCAGCCAATTCTTGTTTGAGACCTTGGTCCCTCTGAACCAGATCCCCAGCAATTTCAGGTAATAAGACCTGAACGGAGCAGTTGTCGAACAGCATGGCCTCCCGCTTTGTGTGGTTAAATTTGGTCCCTGATAATAACTCAAACTGCTCGCAGATGCTGATCAATCTGTGAACCGACCTCATGTCCGAACTGAAGACTCTGCCATCATCTGTGTACAGGGGGCTTTTCACTTGGCCTCCTCCACTGCTTGGCCGTGTCACCTATCCTTCTGGATGGCTTCAGCAAAGGGCTCTACAGAGCACACAAGTGAGACAGGGAACAGTGTGCAACCCTGCCTGACTTCAGACTTAATGGGGCTGCACTACAGATGTCTGTGTAGAGATTCTTTCCCCTCATCCTGTTTTGGAGGCATTGTTGAAGGCCTTTTCCTGGTCCTTGCTCACCAGGCAGCCATCCACCCCTCCTGTCCTGCATGTAGACAATGGTGTCCCTGAGCAGCATGAGGCTGTCAAAGATCTTCCAGTCTGGTACAGCACATGACCCTGTTGGTGATGGCCTTGGACAGGATCTTATGGTCCACATTCAACAACCAGATGGAACTCCAATTCCTGATGTTATCCCTGTTCCCTTCCGCTTGTAGATGAGGATAACACTGCTGTAATTCTCATAGAGACCGACACGCTGCCAGTCAGAAGCATAACATCAAGTACTGCAGGTCTGCTCCACCAGCGAGTTGCTCAATAGCCATGGAGTTGGACCTGTTTTGTGTCAATTTGCAACCAGCTACGGACATCCAAGGAGGAAAGCATCAGAGGCGATGCGTGATCCAACAAATGGCGCAAATGATTGTCTTGGACATGCTCCTCATGATCCCAAGACCTTGTTGGACATTGGAAAAATGAAGAAGATTGCTAATCTGGTTCACTGCTTTATTGATGAGACCGATGGTGGGGAAGCTGCGTGGCCTCGGTTGTTTCGCAGACCGGGCCCTTATGCCACGGCGTCACCTGTTGCAGCGGCCCAGGTGAAGAGACACTGGAGGCAGTGTGGGAGAGAGCAGAGGTGTCACTGGAGTCAGTGCTGGACTGGAGGCTGGCTCCTCCCGTTGGTGCTGCCCTCCATTGTTCACTTGGTTGAAGACAACCTGGATTGTATTTATCTGTGATGACTGCTTGTTCTTGCAGAAACATGGCTCCAGCATAACATCACATGCCCCTTCCAATCTACAGCCCATGACACTCATGGGCTATATTATTTTGTGGTTATGTTTTTATGCTACCATAATTATATGGAATACATATGCTGTGTGCGAGTATTGGTATCGTGGCTCCAGAGGAATGCTGTTTTGTTCGTCTGTATTCATATGTATGGTTGAATAAAAAGTAAACTTGAACTCAGATTCATGGAGCTGGGGGGGAGGGTGGGGAGGGTGACATCCTCTGTACAACTCTGGTCTCCCAGAGCTGATGTATATTAGATGTGCTGTTCCAAGTTTCCTAGAACTGGGGGAGGCCGATAGCATCTGTACGGCCCCCTCACACACCCCCCTCACCTAGGGCTGGAGGGTGGCTGGCAGAAATTATTCCTCATCATTATTTGCCTGTTGGCCCCCTTCTACTTTTTCCTCTCTAGTTTAGCAATTCTTCTGCCTACCTCACCATCTTCCCGCACATGCTTCATCCTCTGACGAGGAGGAGTTGCTAGTGTCTGTCTACTGCCCTGCCCACTTCTTCCCATTTCAGTTACTCTCAGTAGCCCATTGTCTCTTGGATAGTGTCTTCTAGGACTTCATCCTTTTCACCCACCACTATTCTTCTTTGAGCTGACTAAGCTTGAATATTGATTCTTGGGCAGCCATTCCTGGCCTTGTGACAACCAAGTCTCCATCAAAACAGACCATAACATCATAGTTCCATGGACTGACCTACACTCCAACATCATCACCTTTGTTCCTGATACTTGCCACATTCAAATAGACACATTTCAACCCATCCAACTGACTGCAATTATGCCCTTTCCACTGCCTATCCTTCCCTATTGTCTCACTAAGGGCTGCATCTACCTTTACACTAACTGCTCCAATCTCTGACCTATCACTCTGGTTCCTATACCCCGTCAAACTAGTTTAACACCTCCAAAAGCTCTAGTAAACCTGCTTGCAAGAATGTTGGTCACCCTCAAGTTCAGGTGTAATCCATTCTTTTGTTCAGGTCATACATTCCCCAGAAGAGATCCCAATGATCTACAAACCTGAAACCCTGCCCCTACACCAATTCCTCAGCCATATGTTCATCTGCCAAATCATCCTCATTGGCAAATGGGACAGACAGCAATCTAGAGATTACCACCTTTGAGGATCAGCTTTTCAACTTTCTATGAAGCTCCCTATATTCTCTCTTCAGGACCTCATCCCTTTTCCTACATATGTCATTGGTACCAATATGTACCAAAACTTCTGGCTGTTTATCCTCCCTCTTAGTGATGCTGTGAACCCAATCTAAAACATCCCTAACCTCCGCTCCTGGGAGGCAACATCCCATCCAGGAGTCTCTTTCATGCCTACAAAATCCCCTGTCTGTTCTCCTAACTATTGAATGCCCTATCAGCAGCGCTTTCCTCTTCTCCTGTTCTCTACTGAGCCACAGAGCCAGACTCAGACCAGAGACCCAATCACTGCTGCTTTTCCCCACTCAACAGTATCCAAGGTGTTACACTTGTTATTGAGTGAATTGGTCACAGGGATACGCCTTTTCCCTCTCCTGAATTTACCCAGCTACTTGTCTCCTGCAACTTAGGGGTAACTACCTCCCAGAAGCTCCTATCTATCAACCACTCATTCACCCAAATGAGCCGAAAGTCATCAAGCTCCGACTCCACTTTTTGCAGACGTAGCAATCAGGGAGACTAGACGTCTTCCATATCTTCTACTTCTTGCATGAGGAGTACACATTGATCTAGTATCCATTCTCTCTAATCTAACTTGGCAGTAATAGACAAGGAAAGAGAAACTTGACATAAACCTCAGCCTAGCTTCTACCTTTTCTTGCCTAAGTCTCTGTTCGCCACTCTATCCCTGTCCCATTCCAGCAATGGCCACTCCGCTTAAAACTAAATTCTCTTTTTTTGGCCTTTGCCAAGTACACATTAACTCAAACAATCTCAATCTCCACACAAAGTTTCAACAGGCCCTGTTCGCTTTTTAAATCTAGCATTTAAATTCCTCAAACATCTGTCTCCGCAATCTCAAAGTCTGCAGAGTGTTCCAACAGGCTCCTCTCACTTTTTAAAATCTGGCTGGCGCTAGTTGCAACAGGAAAACAAGCTAAGACCTGGAAGAGGGCAGAGCATTCATCCTCACAGTAAGATGCCAGGGGAAGATGGGAACCTCAAATAATGA
Source organism: Mobula hypostoma (assembly GCF_963921235.1). Taxonomy (NCBI): domain Eukaryota; kingdom Metazoa; phylum Chordata; class Chondrichthyes; order Myliobatiformes; family Myliobatidae; genus Mobula; species Mobula hypostoma. The sequence goes on along the minus strand of NC_086129.1, from coordinate 31,342,177 downwards.
CAAAACTTCTAAATTAAAATGAATGGTTCTCATTAGGACTCATTAAGCATCCCTTCATAAGCTAAACAAAGCAAACATTATAAAGAGGCACTAATTGGTTGAGTGAATGGGGAAAATAAATTTTATGATTGGCAAATGTGAGGCTATCAGAACTGCTATCCTAGACTTACCAAAGACGGAGACAAGAGGTTCCGAAATGCTGTAAAGGGAAAAATTAATGGGAACTTGAGGAGAACATGGATCATGAATGCCTACAAACAATAACCAAATAGGTCGAAGGAATGCTGTGAACCCAATCTAAAATTATATCAGGAGTCTTGAAACAGAAACGTGAGAAATTATATTTGGGCGACGTAATGCCTGGTGAGGTCATACCTGGAAAACTTAGAGTGTGACACTTTTGGAAGGACATATTGGCCTTGACTGAATTTCAATCAAGAAGTTGCAGTCAAGATATATCTGGATTTCAGGGGCGAACTTACTGCGAGGACAAGGGTGTCTTCTGGCCTATGAAATTAAACCCAGAGTTGGTGATGTTCCCATTTAACAGCTCAGTGGGGATTAAAATGGTGGGCTACTTTTGCCTCAATAATTCCTGACATTCTAAACAGAGGATTGAGGAGGCAGTGATGCATTCCCAGAAACAGAAGCAGTATCTGTTTATGAGGATGCTTAAAAGCTGACTGTAAAACTTTAAAGAGGATGACAAGGCTCTATGTCCTCCTACTTAATGGGATGTTGGGTCAGGGTGTCAGATCTATCTCTTCAAATGAGCCCTATTCCCAATTGTAGAGAAGGGGAAGGGAGTTAATTCTAACATATACAGTTGATTTTGCTTTAAATCAGCAGATATAAGGAAGAAATTACAGTTAAACTCAAAACAATGCTTCAGAAAAAATATGAACAGCTATCATTAAAGGTGATCTGTTTTGTTAACCTGGGCTTGTGTAAAATGGGATTAGTGTAGGTTTAATGTAATGGATGATTGACTGTTAGCATGGACTCAGTGCTCTAAAGACCCCGTTTCTGTGCCGTGTGGCTCTATGACACTAATTTACCATGTGTAAGTTGAAACAAGTGATCTTGGAAGAAAACAGATGTTAGATTCAAAGTTCTGTCCTCCTGGGGTGAAGAGCAATTAAAAACAACAACTTCCAAGCAGCTACTAGAAGTGTCAGTGAAACACTTACTGTGCACAGCATCTTGCTATGACCTTAACAACAGAGCTAGTTCTAAAGAGTGATAGACAGATACAGTCTGACAATAACAGTGATTTAAGCACTTGTGACTATGTTGAATATCTCCAAGCCGGGAAACCTTGCCTGCATGTGTTGGAAATGTGTCAATCTGATTATACTAAGCAATTCTGTGTACATATTCAGAAAAGAAATTGTATTTTAATTGATCAACAATATCACTGTTGTCAGCTAACAAAATTAATTCTCAGAACTGAGCTTTGTTTCCTCGATCACCACAGGCACTGGAGTAAGATTCTGTTCCTAATGCAGATGAAGTCTATAGTATACCTCATCAATTTTCCCACCTGCTCAGAACATGACACATATTTCATCGCTCACACTGTTACCTACAGTGTTAAGGATTAAATGTAAATCAGAAGCATTCTGAATGTTTGTATTTCAATCCTCCTTTACCAGGTTTTTACCTTCTGCCATCACATGCTATATTTTTTGCACGGAAGTGCACACCAAAGCAATTTGAAATCTGAATAATCACGGCCTCTGGTTGATCTTCAAATTTCCTGTGCAGAATTCAATGCAGCAGAGGGTCCGTTTATATTTCATTGTTTAAGCCAATAGCACCAAGCTGTGCCCTCATCTCAGCATTACTCTCCACTCAGAATTCTTACAAATATAGTTAACATTGAAACATAATGATTTGTGGGGTCAATTTGGATCATCTATAACATTATATTTAAATTATTTTTTTAAATGTTGGCTCCATGCCCGCAGTATGCATTTGCAGCGGGGTGAATTTCACATACTGAGAAACCAGACTGAAATTCAGAACAAAAAGTCCCACTGCTGTATGACCCCTGATCAATTGTTCCAGAAAAATATCAGTTATTCTGTGATCTAAAAGCCCACTGTGTTAATTAGCATGGTGCAAATTAATTCCTGTGTGTGATAGCATTAAATCACTGATTTACTTTCCAACAAAACTCCCAATCCTAGCAACATCAAATTCTATCCAATAGATTCTTCCTACTAATCTAATTTCTCTGATTCAAAAGAAAGCATTTTATATCTGTCAGTGATTGAGTCAAAATTAGACATCCACTTGGTATTCAGTCTTTTGATAATCAGAATATCAAAACTGAACACCATGTGTGTTACTCAAGTTCTTCTTGGCCCTGTCCCATACCTTGCCTTTGGATATTCAAACTCTCCTTGGCATTACCCTATCACTGGGCTTCACTTTGCTCTCACCACCCCTCTAACTCCATAAGTTAAAACTCGTTTGAATTCTAACTTTTCTCATGTCAGATAAAAATTCATTCTGAACTGTTAACTCTCTCCCTCCGTAGATGTTGCCTGACCCACTGAGTAATTCACTGATTTTCTATGTTTTTTTGTTATCTTTGAACATTAATGGGAAAAAACTATTAAAATCAACACAATCAGGGCAATGTAAAACTTCAAGTATAATATCTATGCAAATATTCAAAGAAAATATCATGAAAATATAAACAGCTGATAATTTAGCTGAGCAGTGGATGGTAATGAAAGGCAGATGCTAAAGTCTGGAGCAACAATCTGCTTGAGGAACTATCACTGTGTTCGACCAAAACTCTGATCCCAATCTTTGGTCTTGAGGCAGGGTTCCACCCCAAAACAGTAGCAATTCTTTTCCTCCCTCGGGAAATATTGTAATTTGTTCAGAATGATTAAAATTGACCTTAAATTAAGGACATAATAAGGGTAAAATAATTACTGACTGTAAGTGGTTTTAATCTCAAGATTTGTTCTTTATTTTTGATTGTCCATTTATATTTGGCCATAATTCCCAAACCAAAAAATTACCCTACATAAAACTATTGATGCACTGACATCCAGCCATGATTGTCTAATCCATTCTGGGACCTACTACCCTTTGTTGACACTTGGGCATAGGATCCAGATCAGTTCACTGACATGGGACTTGTTTTCAACAAAGCAGGACAAAATACTAGCAATGTAACATTTTTAATGTAAAATATTCTCTATTGCCCCATTTTCTTCATTATTTTCAATCTTTATTTCATTAAATAGTCATCTTTGTGTGGTATTGGTCTAATTCAACTGCCATCTCTACCCTAAGGCACAATTATTTATGTATGAGACTCAACAAGTAGTTAATGTTGCTCCATTATTCAATAAGGAAACCAGGGATAATCGGAATCCAAATCCAAATCAGAATCTGTTTTAGTATCACTGGCATATTTGTTGTTTTGTGGCAGCAGTACATTGCAATACATAATAATAAAAGCTATAAGTAAATAATACGTATATATCAAAAGAAAAGCACGTAACTTAAATAAGTAGTGCAAAAAGTGAGGAAAAATACTGAGGTAGTCTTCATGGATTTATTGTCCATTCAGAAATCTGATGGCGGAGGGAAAGAAGCTGTTCCTGAAACATTGAATGTGTGTCTTCAAGTTCCTGTACCTCCTCCTTGCTGGCAGCAATGAGAAGAGAGCATATTCTACAGTGTTAGGGAAGTTATTGGACAGAATCCTTAGGGATAGGATTTATGAGCATTTGGAAAACCATGGCCGAATTAGGGACAGCCAGCATAGCATGGATTTGTGTGGGGCAAGTTGTATCTTACTAACTTAATCGAGCCTTTTGCTGAGGTGATGAGGGTGATTGATGAAGTTACAGCTGGAGATGATGTTTACATGGGAAGTTCAAATGCAAGGAGACAATACACTGTTAAGGATGAGATCCTTAACAGCGTTGATGAGCAGAGGGATCTTGGGGTACAAGTTTATAGCTCATTGTAAGTGGCTACACAGGTTGGCAGAGTGGTTAAGAAGACATATGGCATGCTTGCCTTTATTAGCGGAGGCATTGAGTTCAAATGTCAGGAAGTTATCTTGCAGCCTTATAAAACTCCAGCTAGGCCACATCTTGAGAATTGTTCACAGTTTTGGTCACTCTATTATAGGAAAAGCGTTGAGGCTTTGGAGAGGGTGCAGAAGAAATTTACCAGGATGCTGCCTGGATTAGAGGGCATGTGCTATAAAAAGAGGTTGCACAAACTTAGGTTGTTTTCCACTTGAGCTATGCTCTCACCTGTCCTCTTCGCTTCACCTGTCCATCACCTCCCTCTGGTTCCCCTCCTCCTTCCCAATCTTCTATGGTCCACAGTCCTCTCCTATAACTTCTTTAGAACTTCACCTCTTCCACCTAGCCCCTTCCAGCTTCTTGCTTCATCCGCTCCTCCACTCATCCACCTTCCCCCTCACTTGGTCACACCTATCACCTGCTAGCTTGTACTATTCCTTTGCATTCTTATTCTGGCTTCTGCTTCCTTCCTTTCCAGTCCTGATAAAGGGTTTTTTCCTGAAACATGATTGCTTATTCCCCTCCATAGATGCTGTCTGGCTTCCTCTAGCATCTGGTGCATTGCTGCTATTTGTTCTCCATCTCTGGCCGGAAACTCTATTGTCTGTGAGAGATGGCAAACATTTAGTTCTTGTTATGAGAGGGACCCCATCAACCTGCTGGAAAGTAGACAATGTGGTCAGGCGATTTGGGGCAGTGGCACAGGTGGTAGAGCTGAGGAGTCACAGCTCCAGTGACCCGAGTTCAATTCTGACTTCAGGGCTGCCTGTGTGGAGTTTGCAAGCTCTCCCTGTGATGAAGGAAGTTTCCTGGGTGCTCGGGTTTCCTCTTACATTCCAAAAGACAGGCTAGTGGTTTGTAAGTTATCCAGTCAATGTAAATTGGCCTGAGAGTAGTAGAATTAGTTACAGGGAAAATCAGTGGGTGAAGGGGATTGATCTATCAGCTAACATAGACTCAATGGGCTGAAATAGCTTCCTTCGACATCATAAGGAAATAATGGAATATGAACACTTTGGAGAGTGAGCTAGTATCTGAAAATTCCAAGATGATGGTGAAATGAACTGACTAATTCCTATTTTCAAGTTTGATTTGTTCAACATAAAGAGGCAAGCGTAGGTTTCCAGAAAGATAGACTGCAGCTTCTGACACATTTGAGAATGTCAGTTCTTCTCCAGAACATTGCACAGAGTAATTATCACTTGTCACTTGGCTGTTGCTGTACAAGCAAAGCGCCTATATGTCCTACTTAAACCTTACAGGTTTTTGTGCTCCGTGCGATAAAACATGGAGCTTCTACTGTTGAGCTTCAATTAAATTGATGCACAATTTGCATGCAGGAAAAGTGATGGATCTATATATACTTAGGCAAGTTATTTCTATGAAAATACAGAAATGTAGGAGTTCACAATTATCTTGGCCTCTACTAGTCAGTAGTTAAAACCCTTCACAGCTTATGTCAACAAATGGGGAGAACATAAGTGGAGAAATATCCAGGACATATTTGAAGCTAACTGCAATTATGCATAATTTACATATCAATTGGATTGGCCAAACTGGAAAAGGTATTATAGAAGAAGAGTTTATGGAGGGATTGCTTCTTAGAGAAGTATGTTATGCAGCCTATCTGGAAATAGACTATTTCAGGTTTGGTCATGTGTATTGAAGAGATTAGTAAGAGATCTTATGGTTAAGATTCCCTTGGCAATGATGACCACAATAATATAGCATTTCAGATAAAATTTGAGAGTGAACAATACAGTGTTAAAACCACTGTTTCCAACTTAAATAAGAGCAATTATAGTGATCGGAAGACAGCATTGACTGAGGTGGACTGGGTAAGCTACAAGACAGGTCAACAGATGAATAGTGGTCAATAACACTGAGCAGGAATACATCCCAATTTAAAAGAAGGATTTTACGAAAAAAAGGTACAAGCTGTAGTTAACAAAGGAGGCAAGGATACCCGTCGAATCTCACAAAGGTTGGGAAGATTTCAGATCCAACCGCGAAAGACTAAAAAACTCATAAGAAAGGTGAAAATTGCTATTGAGAGAAAATTTACAGGTAATATCAAAACAGATAATAAGAGTTTCTATGAATATATAAATTGTAAGAAGCAGACTAAGGTAAGTGTGGAACTTTCATAAAATGTGGCTACAGTGTTAGAGAAATACTCCATAGATTCTACTGTGCGCAAAAGGGCCAGCCAGCATAGATGTGATGGGACAAAGGGCCTATTTCTGTGCTTTGCAGTTCCGTGGCTCTAAAGCAAGTGGCACTGTGGCCTTTATAACAAAGTACATGGAGTTTAAACACAGGGTGGTTTAGTTATTGATCATACATGGAATACTGTTCATATACAGTATTTGGTCCCCATGCCTAAAAAAATCTTGTGATTAGAGGTCTTCCTATCAAGAGGGGCTGGACAGTTTGGGTCTGTCTTCCTTGAAGCTTAGCAGAATGAGGGTGACCTTATTCAAACCTTTAAGCCCGCTTACATGAGGAACTCATAAGTACTACTCCAGGCTGATCCAGGGTTCGGATCTGAGGACTCAATTTTAGCTCGGAATGCTGTTGTTCACTTCAATTGTTCGCATGATTTTCATTGCTTTTTCTTTCTTTTGCGCATCGAGTGTTGGTCTTTTTATTTTTATTCTTTTTTTTTTGTTAATTTGGGTTTCTTGCTTTGTGGTTTCCCTTGAGCAAGCAGATCTCAAGACTGCATAATTTATACATTCTTTGATAATAAATGTACTTGAGTCTTGAAGCTCCTTGTGGGGCTTGACAAGATCAATGCTGAGATGATAAGAAATTTCTTCACCCACCAGATAATGAATCTTTGGAAATCTCCATGTGAAGAGCTGGAGGTTTGGTCACCAAATCTATTAAAAACAGTGGTTGATTTTCTTTTGGATATCAATTGAATTAAAAGATATGAGAATAATAGAGGAAAACGGCACAGGAAAAGACCAACCATCAGGATCTTACTGATAGGTGGGCAGACACACAGAGTCAATGACTCCCACTTCCAGTTCGTACTTTCTTATGCTCTCATAATGCTGCAAAACAACAAATTTCAGAGCATATGCCAGTGACGATAAACCAGATTCCAATTCTGACTCTGACCTGTGGCAATAAACTGGAAACTTGACAATCTTGGAATTATATAATGTGGTTTACAGAGTACATGTACCTGGCATGCCTTGCCCTGCTGCCAGGTTCTGAGGTCAGGCAGGAAAAATGAGACAATAAGAAGTTGGCAGGAAAAAGTAATGAAAAGCCTGGATAACTTACTGTAGGTATAACCAAGGCCACAACAGCGAGATTGTGATCTAGAATAAACCCTCTTAAAATAGAGAACTGTGCACAATAGATCATGGTATTACCCAAACTAACATTGTGTACAGTGCAAAAAAGCTTATTCATAAGCTACTGAGATTAAGTGAACATTATCACAACATACTGCTACTAATAATGTGGAGAACTGTGCAGATCAAGGACATCACAAGCTCTCAGAGATGACAAATAACCGGTACATGCATTTAATACAAGGAGTGGAGTAGGAAGGTCTGAAATAATGTACCAGCACAAGCAGACTATGGAACAAAATATGTCAGTTGATTTCTTGGCAAGTATCTCAAACTATGAAACAAGGAGAGAGTTTTCATCCTCTGTATTCAGTTAATTACATTTAAGTTGAAAGAATAGCTTTACACAACATAATAAAGGTATGTAAAAATAATGTACATTGTTTTTAGTAGATATATTAGTAGATATTACATAGATTTCTACTGGCAAATTTCTACAGATGTACTGTGGTGAGCATTCTAACTGGCTGCATCCCTGTCTGGTACAGGGTGGGTGGTGAGGGGCTGCCGCACAGGATCGAAACAGGCTGCAGAAAGTTGTGAGCTCAGTCATCTCCATCATGGGCACTAGCCTCTGTAGTATCCAGGACATCTTCAAGGAGCGATGCCTCATAAAGCCAGCGTCCATCATTAAGGACCCCATCACCTAGGACATGCCCTCCTCTCATTGCTACCATCAGGGAGGTGGTACAGAAGCCTGAAGACACACACTCAGTGATTCAGGAACAGTTTCTTCCCCTCTGCCATCAGATTTCTGAGTGGACATTGAACCCATGAACACTACCTCACTACATTTTTTTTGCACGACTTATTTAACATGCATATAAACTTACTGTAATTGACAGTTTTTATTATTATGTATTGCAATGTACTGCTGTCACATAACAAATTTCATGACGTATGCCAGTGGTATTAAACCAGATTCTGATTTCAACATGATATCAACAGTTATTGTTACACTGACAGATTGGGCCATTTTCACTGAGGTAAAAAGTAATCTGATAGAAGCTGTCAAGTTTATAAAGGAACATACATCAAAGTTGCTGGTGAACGCAGCAGGCCAGGCAGCATCTGTAGGAAGAGGTGCAGTCGACGTTTCAGGCCGAGACCCTTCGTCAGGACTAACTGAAGGAAGAGTGAGTAAGGGATTTGAAAGCTGGAGGGGGAGATGCAAAATGATAGGAGAAGACAGGAGGGGGAGGGATGGAGCCGAGAGCTGGACAGGTGATAGGCAGAAGGGGATACGAGAGGATCATGGGACAGGAGGTCCGGGAAGAAAGACGGGGGGGGGGGTGACCCAGAGGATGGGCAAGAGGTATATTCAGAGGGACAGAGGGAGAAAAAGGAGAGTGAGAGAAAGAATGTGTGCATTAAAAAGAGTAACAGATGGGGTACGAGGGGGAGATGGGGCCTAGCGGAAGTTAGAGAAGTCAATGTTCATGCCATCAGGTTGGAGGCTACCCAGACGGAATATAAGGTGTTGTTCTTCCAACCTGAGTGTGGCTTCATCTTTACAGTAGAGGAGGCCGTGGATAGACATGTCAGAATGGGAATGGGATGTGGAATTAAAATGTGTGGCCACTGGGAGATCCTGCTTTCTCTGGCGGGCAGAGCGTAGATGTTCAGCAAAGCGGTCTCCCAGTCTGCGTCGGGTCTCACCAATATATAAAAGGCCACATCGGGAGCACCGGACGCAGTATATCACCCCAGTCGACTCACAGGTGAAGTGATGCCTCACCTGGAAGGACTGTTTGGGGCCCTGAATGGTAGTAAGGGAGGAAGTGTAAGGGCATGTGTAGCACTTGTTCCGCTTACACGGATAAGTGCCAGGAGGGAGATCAGTGGGGAGGGATGGGGGGGACGAATGGACAAGGGAGTTGTGTAGGGAGCGATCCCTGCGGAATGCAGAGAGAGGCGGGGAGGGAAAGATATGCTTAGTGGTGGGATCCCGTTGGAGGTGGCGGAAGTTACGGAGAATGATATGTTGGACCCGGAGGCTGGTGGGGTGGTAGGTGAGGACCAGGGGAACCCTATTCCTAGTGGGGTGGTGGGAGGATGGAGTGAGAGCAGATGTACGTGAAATGGGGGAGATGCGTTTAAGAGCAGAGTTGATAGTGGAGGAAGGGAAGCCCCTTTCTTTAAAAAATGAAGACATCTCCCTCGTCCTAGAATGAAAAGCCTCATCCTGAGAGCAGATGCGGCGGAGACGGAGGAATTGCGAGAAGGGGATGGCGTTTTTGCAAGAGACAGGGTGAGAAGAGGAATAGTCCAGATAGTTGTGAGAGTCAGTAGGCTTATAGTAGACATCAGTGGATAAGCTGTCTCCAGAGACAGAGACAGAAAGATCTAGAAAGGGGAGGGAGGTGTCAGAAATGGACCAGGTAAACTTGAGGGCAGGGTGAAAGTTGGAGGCAAAGTTAATAAAGTTAACGAGTTCTGCATGCGTGCAGGAAGCAGCGCCAATGCAGTCGTCGATGTAGCGAAGGAAAAGTGGGGGACAGATACCAGAATAGGCACGGAACATAGATTGTTCCACAAACCCAACAAAAAGGCAGGCATAGCTAGGACCCATACGGGTGCCCATAGCTACACCTTTAGTTTGGAGGAAATGGGAGGAGCAAAAGGAGAAATTATTAAGAGTAAGGACTAATTCTGCTAGACGGAGCAGAGTGGTGGTAGAGGGGAACTGATTAGGTCTGGAATCCAAAAAGAAGCGTAGAGCTTTGAGACCTTCCTGATGGGGGATGGAAGTATATAGGGACTGGACATCCAAGGTGAAAATAAAGCGGTGGGGGCCAGGGAACTTAAAATCATCGAAAAGTTTAAGAGCGTGAGAAGTGTCACGAACATAGGTCGGAAGGGATTGAACAAGGGGTGATAAAACAGTGTCGAGGTATGCAGAAACGAGTTCGGTGGGGCAGGAGCAAGCTGAGACAATAGGTCGGCCAGGACAGGCAGGTTTGTGGATCTTGGGTAGGAGGTAGAAACGGGAAGTGCGGGGTGTGGGAACTATAAGGTTGGTAGCAGTGGATGGGAGATCCCCTGAGCGGATAAAGTCGTTGATAGTGTGGGAGACAATGGCCTGGTGCTCCTTAGTGGGGTCACGATCGAGGGGTAAATAAGAGGAGGTATCCGCGAGTTGTCGCTGTGCCTCGGCAAGGTAGAGGTCAGTACGCCAGACTACAACAGCACCCCCCTTATCAGCGGGTTTAATAATAATGTTAGGATTAGTGCGGAGGGAGCGGAGAGCAGAGCGTTCCGAAGGAGTGAGGTTGGAATGGGGACAAGGTGCGGTGAAGTCGAGACGGTTGATGTCCCGTCGGCAGTTATATAGGATTACTTATAGTTTATAAAGGCAGTTATATAGGATTACTTACAGTTTATAAAGGATTACTTTAAAGTGAGTATCAATAGATAGTTTTTTATTGATGAATGCAAATGTAAAGCAAAAGAATAAACTGAACAGGATTGCAGAATAAAATAAAATGAGAGGTTAGCAAAAAATTTGGAAACAGAGGAGTCAAAGATTTTCTGCCACGTTTCACTGTTGAAGCAGAATCCAGGGGTAATTTAGAAGAGAATGAGGTTGTGTGGTTCAGAGGCATAAAGTCACAACTGCAAAAGCAATGGTCTGTTTCGGTGAGTCCATATCCAATGAAGACACTGCAATCGATTTGCAAGCCTAGAACTATTATTACTGTCAAAACTCCTTGTATCCTTTATTTTGAAACAGTTCATGGAAATAACATGAGTCTCATGTAACGTCAATAAAATTCACTTTCCCACCTGGTTCTAATTTGTTTTAAAAATGCTGTGTATCTAATAGGACCAATTTAAGAATTGGTGTATGGCTTGGTGAGAGAGTCCCTGTGTCAATAGATAACAGCGTGACACTACTAGTTAAGCTACATGGGGAAGCAGAGATGCCAAAGCGTTTTTCCCAAGTTCCAGAAATTGCAGAAAATATATTTTGAGTGATAAAACTTGTGAGGTGAACTGGTAGGTATGCAGCAACTGATAGTGATGATAGATAAAGAGGCTAGCAATGGAAGGAAAGTCTTGAGTAATAGTATGTCACTATGGAATGTGGTATCTAACCGTTAAAATGGAAAACAACATTAAAAAAAAATGCATTTTCATTTTCATTTGGTCACAAAGTTGCTATTAGGCAATAAACAGTACACTATGCTCAACAATAAATTACAGAGATATATTATTGTTACATTTGTTTTAAGGATTCTCTGTTGACTGGGATTGCTAGATATTGTGACTCTTCAATCACAAGAATCATCACAATCTGGGATTACCTGATCATAATTATTTCAAGAATTTGGGAATATCATACCACATGGAATCCTCGACATGAAGGCAAACTAAATCACGAAGATTCTTAGACACAATGACTATTTGATCACAGATGGAATCTCCTACTTATCAATGAGTGCAGAGAGGGGCTATTATATAATTTTCAAGAAATAGTGAACACATAGCATTGGAAAACTTATTAATAAAAGAATACTGCAGGGATATAGCAGCTTGGGTTTCTGTGGTATTGGAATTAGGTTGTCCATTTATTTATATAATAATTCTTATTAATTAAAATGCTATCTTTTATCAACTAAATCAGTGAACCAAAAACAGCTTAGTTCATTCCTTCAATAAAATTATCCATTGTTTGGGCTTGCTGGACAAAGGACGACCAAAATCCTTGGAATCAGAATGGAATAGGGCACCTTTATGGGCCATGTGTTGGATAGTTCTTGCCAGCAGACTTGCTGTGCAGTAGATTAATGCCTATAAAATAGCACATAAAATCAATTCAGCCATCTGTTGTTGATAAACACAGGCTTAATAAGCAATAAGAACTTTATAGCCAACCATGTGCTCAACATTGAAATTGTTCATTTAAGCAATAAGATTAAAAGAAAGTTTATAAATTAAAACAGATATAATATTGGTATATTTACATGTTGGTTCTGGAGTATAGTGTCACAGAATATGCTTGATATTAATACATGTTATTGGGGGCAAATCCAGAAAAAGGGTCATAAAATAAATTTGGCCTATTCTTATTGCTGTACATGTGAACAAGCTACAGCCACACCCAGGATTATTTGTCAAGTGTCATCTGCTATGCCCAGTAGTTAGCAAACAGAATGAATGAGGAATAAAAATGAGGCTGCTGTACAAGTATCTAACTTCAGCAGAGGTCAGTACAGACAACAAAATATTACGTGAGAAGAAAGAAATGAATATGTATCAAAGAGGAAATTGCCTTGGGTGCTAATTTGAAAAATTGGATTTTGAAGGCTTAGCCACATAGTGTCAGTTTATGTGAAATTGTAATTGAAGAGTATGCACTTCTGGGTTTTGATTGTACAGAACCATGTCTCAAAGAATATAGTCATTTCAGCCTTTAACGGACAATTTATTTGAGATACAGAGTTTTAAATTAAAATAAGGTAATTATTTTCCAATTTCTTCAGCTGGGTCAAGATATTTATTGTTCTGTTTAGAGTTAATGAATAGTTCATGTTTGATGGATCAAATTAACATTCCCATTTCAAACCACTTTTGTCCATAGAGACGTGTTTTCAAGAGGCTAATTTTCCAGTTTGGGGAAGGAGAGGATAAAACATTAAAAATAATCCTAATCATCTCTTCATTGGATGCTCAGATGAATCATAATCTAAAGACACTGAAGTTTTTTTTGGCAGTCAAGCTGGCCTGTATATGATTAATGTTCCCAATTTGAAATTATGAAAATTGCTTTGACTACTTTCCAGATCTAAGGAACTAGTTGGAAAATGCCTGTGTGAAATTGATTAAAAAGATCACAACACTGAAAAATAAAACAGTAGTGAATCAATTATAAAGAACAAGAGAATTATATACAAACCCAATATTGTATAATATTTTACACTAGGTCCCCCCAAAAAATACAGTCACAGCAGCAGGCATAGCTTCTATTAATATTAAACTTCCCAAAGAAAAAAACGGATGAAGGTGAAGGAGAAATACTGATGGCTGCATTAACTTGTTATTTCAGCAATGTTTTTCCATTTAATTAAGGTTATATTCATGTACTTATTCACGCAAAACAATAGCCAAAATAATTATGAGCCACAGACATACAAAGCTTACTTACTCCATGAGAAGAATAAAAATGGCTGTAATGGTTTCAATTCAGAAAACTAATTTTTCTATAATGTAAAATGTACAGTGGTGCAGTTCTATTCATTTTATTTCAATCATTGCTTCTTTACCTCTATATGCACAGTTAAAGAGCTTCAAACTGCAAGATTCATTTGTAATGTATTCTAGACAAAATGGAATCAATAATTTATCAAGTTATCCAACCAAAAACTTAAATCAAGTTTTTAATTCTAATAAAAATCTAGGGCATATAAAATGTTCCAATAAGATGACAACACTATTTAGACGAAAAGATATCACAAATTCTGGCATGACACTGGGAGTGGAATAAGGTAGATTACTGGTCTCTCAGTTCTTTTTGCATAATGGGGCAGCGGGGAAGGGATGTAGAACTGGAGATGATGTACAATTGGGACAAATTATTAATTTTTGTTACCATCTCCAAGTAATTATTAACAACTCCTCTGTGGTATAACTCTTTGTCCTTTGAAAAAAAAAGCTCAAGGTCAAACAACTTAAGTTATTATCAATTCAGGCTTGAGCTACGTACCAAAGAGAAGAATGCTTGTATTTGAGGTGCCAAGTTTGTTCATTGCAACACAGGTGTAGTTTCCATAGTCCTCTTCCGAAACATTAAAGAAAGTAAGCACAGATATATTTCCATTTTTCTTAATTTCTATACCATTGAGTCCATTTAAAAGCCTGAGAAGAACAAAAAGAACTTTTAGTTTGACCTCTGTAATATATCTCATTATTTTTCTGCAATCTTTCCAATAAATATCTAAAATCTCACCACAAATTTAACTAATTGACTCCTGAATTGGAACACAAGATTCAAACTGCACCATTCATAGCTTTCATTTGCTATTGAAAAGGTATTATATAATTTCTTATCCACCCGTAACTTAAGCAATTTAATTTCAATTATCAATGTGTTGGGGGTTCTTCCAACTGAAAAAGCACCGCTTCTTGTTTTAAAAGTTTCAGAGGTTCATTTTCTTGGAAGATGAGCATCAGCGCCTGAATGCAAACACTAGTGAGTAATTCATGTGACATAATGTATTGTCCGTTGTTTAGCACTCTCAGACTTTTAAAGAACTACGAAGCATGAGTAAATTTCCTTGGCTCCAGGAATTCGTGCATCTATTTCCATGGAGTTATTTCTCGTCAGAATTTGTCTCTTCAGGTGAAAAGCCAATTACCAAGGAGGACCAGTCAGTAACAGGATCTCTCCATCTCTGAGAATTTATGCACAGGTGATAGACTGAGTCAGTTGGACAGACAGTTCAGCTCAAAACAGGGAAAAGTCAAAGCTAGAATCACACTGAAGATTACACATTACAATGCACTTTAAAATAGTATGTCATCTCATTCCACAGTAAATTTCCAAAACCATGGCTGAACTGACTAAAGCTTGGGAACATCTCTGTGTTCAACAGTAACTCCCCGTTCTTGAGGATTGTTTTGCAATTCATCCCTCCCCCTACACACACACACACACACCCACCCTAGAGGCCAAGAAGCACTTACTCATCTTTATCTAATGGCTTTCTGCAGAGACATGCGTCACTCCTCAAATGTGGCAAGGAATACAGTTATATTCCTCTAGTGTCAATATTTCAAAATCATTTCTGATTTGAACAAATGCTTTTGCTTACATTTCTTAATACATATTTACATATTTCATCAGACCAAATCTAGCTATTGGCATTGAAAACTCTTATCATTCAAACTGGATGTAGCAAAGTGTATTAACCAGATTGCACAGTCTGCAGAATCATAGATGAACAACTCTTTTCCTTATACTTTCCCAATCCTCTTGAGAAATCTTGGTAAAGTTAAAACAATGGAAATCTGTCTTTGCTGGCAGCATGTACTACAATATTTGATTGAGTGCTTGATGGCACTGGGCTTGTACTTGCTGGAGTTTAGAAGAATGAGGGGGGATCTCATTGAAACCTATCGAATATTGAAAGGCCTAGATAGAGACCACATAGAGAGGATGCTTCCTATAGTGGGGGAGCCTAGGACCAGAGGGGACAGCCTCAGAATAGAAGGCCATTCCTTTAAAGCAGAGATGAGAAGGAATTTATTCAGCCAGAGGGTAGTGAATCTGTGGAATTAATTGCCACAAACAGCTGTGGAAGCCAAGACATTGAGTATATTTAAAGCAGAGGTTGATAGGTTCTTGATTAGTGAGGGTGTCAAAGATTATGGGGAGAAGTCAGGAGAATGGGGCTGAGAGGGATAATAAATCAGCCATGATGGAATGGTGAAGCAGACTTGATAGGCCCAATAGCTTAATTCTGCTCCTTTGTCTTGTGGTCTAATATGCTATTTGACAGGACGATGTAAGTGCATTGCAGTCATTAGTTTTCTGTCAGGCATTAACCTAGCAGGTTTAGCAAATCTACAAATTTCTTGGCAGGTGATAGTCCACAACTGCATGACATGCTTTTGTCAAGCTGCGATAAAAGGTCATTTGTGATTTCTATTCAAAAAGTCTTGCTGTTTTCCTGAAACCCATTTACTGTAATTATGTTATTTTATAAATCTGAACAAAAGTCTGAAATGGGAATCGTGAATTTATTTGTGAAACCTGCAACTTGAGAAAAATCTATTTTATTTTAAGGTTTTGTTAAAAATTCAACCAGAAATGTGTGTGGTTATTTTCCGTATCAGAAAACACTTTTCATAATACCACGTAACCAACAGTCTTTTGAGACAGGTTGAATTTCAGAAAACAGCACACACATGCTGGCCCAATCTGCTTAAAATTTACAAAATGGTTCAGTGGTGAATTGAAGGCTGACCTGTGACTTGTGGCTGGAACTAACTACAGCAAAAGTCAATAAATTCAACAGAAAAGAGAAGGATGGGAATATTAAAGAGCTTTAATGAAGCTGCAGCTGTGTTGATAGAGATTTCTAACACCAGGGAGTGAATTAGTGTCACAAAAACAGATATGCTGGAAAGACTCAACAGGTCAGGCAGCATCTGTGCAAAGAAAAACAGAGTTAATGTTTCAGCTTGACGTCAGACAAAGGAAATGGCAGAGGAGGATGCAGTTACAATGCTTAAAAGACATTGGAGTAGGTACATGGATAGGAAAGGTCAAGAGGGACCTGGGCCAAATACAGGCAAATGGGATTGGTGCAAATAGGCAGCTTGTTCAGCATGGACGAGGTGGACTGAATGACCTGCTTCCATGCTGAATAACTCTATAGATCTCTGAAATGTGCATCCATGGCACAGAAGTGTAACTCAACTTCATCAAATCAGATTTTATAAGAAACTGCGGCAGTTATTAATCCAGCTTTAGGGGCAGCAAAGATGCATTATCAATCCATCAAAAGCATCTTGAACCATTAAATAAACACCACAGAACTACTTGAGATTTGAATCAGATTTCATTTTTTGTATTAAGGTAGTTTCAGGGTAGATGATGTGTTAAGGTGATGTCTGGACTCATTGGGCATTTCAGGGGGACAGACTCATGGCAAGAGGTTGACAGTTTCAGACTGAGGTGAGGAGGAATACCTTAGCTCAGTGGGCTGTGAATCGCTCCAATTATCTGCTTTGGAGATTTGAGGTGGTGGAGTCTTTAAATGTATTCAGTGCTTACATAAAGGGTTTAAGACTTTAGGGCTTATGGGAATTTAGCAGGAAAATGTTAAAGTGAAAGATCAGAGCAGCAATGATCCTATATATGCTATCTCATATATTTCTAATGCTATTTCCTAACATCTGTTGCAAGTTTAAAGCCATTAACCATTCTGGAAGCCCTACACTCAAATAATATCATTTCAACAACCAAAGCAACAGGTAAATGGTGAACACATTTCTCCTGCGTTTGTTTAGGTTTGTTCAGCTACGTTCAGTACATGACAGGAACAGAATTAAAGTACTTTCCATCAGTCTATGGTTCATTTGTTGGTATGCATGCAATGCAAAAATACATTTGAATGCATCAACAATTTTGCGCGCCACAGATACCAAGGAGACATTGAATTGCATTGAGGGAGAGAGAGTTTGAAAGAAGCTAGCGGGGCAGTTGGCACATTTGCGCACCACAGTTCCTAAGGACACATTGGATTGCATAGAGGGAGAGAGAATTCAAACGAAGCGAGCTCAGGCAGTCAGCACATTTTGCGCGCCACAGGTCCCAAGGACACATTGGATCGTGTGGAGGGAGAGAGAGTTTAAAAGAAGTGAGCGGAGGCAGTTGGCACATTTTGCGCGCCACAGATGCCAAGGAGACATTGGATTGCGCAGAGGGAGAGACAGTTTTAAAAAAGCGAGCAGAGGCAGCAGGCACATTTTGCGCGCCACAATTCCTGAGTAGTCATTGGATTGCATAGAGGGGAGCTCAACAGAAGCAACCGGGGCAGTCGGCACATTTTTGCGCGCCACAATTCTCGAGGAGACATTGGATTGCACAGTGGGAGAGAGAACTTAAAAGAAGCAAGCTTGGGCAGTCGGCACATTTTTGCGCGCCACAGTTCCTGAGGAGACACTGGATTGCGGTGAGGGAGACAGAGTTTAAAAGAAGCAAGTGGGGGCAGTTGGCACATTTTGCGCACTACAGTTCCCGAGGAGACACTGGATTGCACATAATTAAGTAGTTGACAAGGTCCAATAAAAAGAAGTTAAGTTTAAGCGGAGCGGCCATTGTGGGAGTGGCCACTGCATGAATGGTCCAGTGTCAGAGCGGGGAGTTGAGGCTTGGCTCATTGAGGCTTCGGCAAGGAGAGGAGCAGGCCGCAGGTAGAATTTCTTCCATTATCTATTTTTCCTTTCTTTCTTATTGCACATTTAGAGCAGTGAGGATGCCAGGAAGGATCGTGGAATGCTCCTCTTGCGGGATGTGGGAAGGCAGGGAGACTTCCAGTATCCCTGACGTCTACACCTGCAAGAAGTGCATACAGCTGCAGCTTCTAACGGGCCGTGTTAAGGAGTTGGAGTTGGAGTTGGAACTGGATGAACTCCGGGTCAGTCAGCAGGCTGAGGGGTTGATAGACAGGACATACAAGGAGGTAGTTATAACCAAGGTGCAAAACACAGGAAACTGGATGACTGTCGGGATGGGGGAAAGGGAAGAGGCTGCCAATGCAGAGTATCCCTGTGGCTGTTCTCCTCAATAACAGGCATACCGCTTTGGATACTGTTGGTGGGGAATGACCTAGCAGAGGAAAGCCACAGTGTTCAGGTCTCTGGCACTGAGTCTGGCTCTGTGGCTCAAAAGGGAGGGCAGGAGAAGAGGTGAGATGTAGTGATAGGGGATTCATTGGTTAGGGGAGTGAAAAGGAGGTTCTGTGGATGAGAAAAAGATTCCCAGATGTTGCCTCCCAGGTGCCAGGATCAGGGACATCTCGGATTGAGTCCTCAGCATTCTAAAGTGGGAGGATGAGCAGCCGGAAGTCGCGGTCCACGTTAGTACCAATGACATGGGTAGGAGGGCTGATGAGGTCCTGCAAAGTGAATTCAGGCAGTTAGGTGCTAAATTAAAGTACTAAACTTCCAAGGTTGTGATCTCAGGATAGCTACCCATGTTGCATGCAAGTGAGGCCGGAAATAGGAAGATCATACAGTTTAACACATGGCTACGGAAGTGGTGCAGGGGGGAGGGAGAGCTCATTGGGCTTTCTTCTAGGGAAGGTGGGACCTGTACAGAAGGGGCATGACTGGCAGCTCAGTGTTCCAGGGTTCTGTTGTTTTAGACGTGTAAGAGCAGGAAGGATTAAAGAGGTTAAAGGGGGAGGGGTGGCATTACTAGTCAGGGAAAATGTTACGGCATTGCTCAGTCACGACAGACTGGAGAGCTTGTCTAGTGAGGAATTATGGGTTGAACTGAGGAATAATAAAAGTATGTCCATGTCAATGATATTATATTATAGACTACCTAACAGTCTGCAGGATTTAGAGGAGCAAATTTATAGAGAGTTCACAAACTGTTGCGAGAAACATAAGGTTGTGAGAGAAGGTAATATTAACTTTCCACATATTGACTGGGACTCCCATACTGTAAAAAGGATGGATGGGAAAGAGCTTGTCAAATGTGTTCAGGAAAGTTTCCTTAATCAGTACATAGAGGTCCCCACTAGAGAGAGTGCGATATTAGATCTCCTATTAAAGAATGAGACAGGGCAGGTGACCAAAGTTTGTGAAGGGGAACACTTTGCATCTAGTGATCATAATGCCATTAGTTTCAAAGTAAATATGGAAAAGAATAGGTCTAATACTTGGGTTAAGATTCCAAATTGGACAAAAGCCAATTTTGATGGTATCAGAAAGGATCTGGCAATTGTGGATTGGCACAGCTCGTTTTCTGGCAAAGGTGTACTTGGTAAGTGAGAGGCCTTCTAAAGTGAAATTTTGAGAGTACAGTGTTTATATGTACCTGTCAGAATAAAAGGCAAGGATAACAGGTTTAGGGAACCTTGGTTTTCAAGAGATACTGAGGCCCTGGTTAAGAAAAAGAAGGAGGTGCATAGCAGGTACAGCCAGGCAGGAAGAAATAAGGTACTTGAGGAGCATAAGAAATGCAAGAGAACACTTAAGGAAATTCAGGAGGGTTAAAAGAAGGCATGAAGTTGATCTTTAGCAGACAAGGTGAAGGAGAATCCTAAGGGCTTCTACAGATATATTAAGAGAAAAAGGACAGCAGGGAACAAGATTGGTCCTCTGGAAGATCAAAGTACGTGGAGCCAAAAGAGATGGGGGAGATTTTCAATGGATTTTTTTGCATCTGTATTTATTCAGGAGATGGACACAGCGTCTACAGAAGTGAGGCAAAGCAACAGTGAGGTCATGGACCTTTTACAGATTACAAAGGAGGAGGAGTTTGCTGTCTTGAGGCAAATTAGGGTGGATAAATCCCTGGAGCCTGACAAGGTGTTCTCTCGAACTCTATGGGAGGCTGGTGCAGAAATTGCAGGGGCCCTAGAAGAGATATTTAAAACGTCCTTTGCCATGGGTGAAGTGAAGGCTAGCTAAAGCTGTTCTGTTGTTTACAAAAGGATCTAAGAATAAGCCATGAAAATATAGGCCAGTGAGTCTCACATCAGTAGAGGAGAAGTTATTGGAAGGTATTCTAAGGGATCAGATATATAAAGTAGCTGGACAGATGTGGACTGATTAGGGATAGCCAACGTGGCTTTGTGCATGGTAGGTTATACATAACCAATCTTATACAATTTCTCAAGGAAGTTACCAGGAAAGTTGATGAAGGCAAGGCAGTGAATGGAGTCTACATGGACTTTAGCAAGGCCTTTAACAAAGATCCGCTTGGGAGGTTGGTCAAGAAGGTTCAGTCGCTTGGCATTCATGATGAGGTAGTAAATTAGATTGGACATTGTCTTCACAGGAGAAGCCAGAGAGTGGTAGTAGATGATTGTCTGTACCACAGAGATTGATGCTGGGCCTGTTGTTGCTTGTCATCTATATCAATGATCTGGATATTAATATGGTAATCTGAATCAGCAAATTTGTGGATGACAGCAAGCTTGGGGGTGTAATGGACAGCAAGGAAGACTATCAAAGCTTCCAGCTAGTGAAAAAGGCTGAAAAATGGCAGATGGGACTTAATGCAGACAAGTGTGAGGTGTTGCAGTTTGGGAGGACAACAAGGGTAGTTCTTACATGGTGAATGATAGGGCAGTGAGGAGTGCGATACAGCAGAGGGATCTGGGATTACAGATCCATCATTCCTTGACAGTGGTGCCACAGTTTGATAAGATCTTAAAGAAAGCTTTTGGCACATTGGCTTTCATAAATCAATGTATTGAGTACAGGAGTTAAGATGTTAAGTTGAAATCGTGTAAGACATTGCAGAGGCCTTATTTGAAGTACTGTGCCCAATTTTGGTCACCTACGTACAGGAAAGATGTAAATAAGGTTAAAAGAGTGCAAGTAAAATTTACAAGGATTTTGCCGGCACTTGGGGACTTGAGTTATCGGGGAAGGTTGAATAGGTTAGGAATTTATTTCCTAGAATATGGAAGATTGAGGGGATATTTGAGAGAGATACACAAAATTATGAGGGGTATAGATGGGTTGAATGCAAACAGGTTTTTCCACTGAGGTTGGGTGAGACTACAACTAGAGGTCATGGGTTAAGGGTGAAAGGTGAAATGTTTAAGGGGAAAACCTCTTCACTCAGAGGGTGCTGAGAGTGTGGAACGAGCTGCCAGTGGAAGTGGTGGTTGCGGGTTCAATTTCAACACCTAAGAGAAATTTGGATAGGTGCATGGATGGGAGGGATATGGAGGGCTATGGTCCAGGACAATGGGACTAGGCAGATCAATGGTTCAGCATGGGCTAGAAGGGGCAATGGGCCCGTTTCTGTGCTGTGGTGTTCTATGACTCTAAGTCAACTGATACCATGATAATAAAATTATCGTGTCATCAGGTGACTTGTTGGTGCATTCAAATGCCATTTCCTGTGCCATTTTCAATCAATATACTAAAGGCATTATAATGGCAGGTACTACCTTCGGTCTTCCTTGTACCATTCAAAGTCTGCCGATGGAACAGCATACGCTTTACACTGGAGGATTCCCTTATGCCCTACTGCTGCGCCAACATTCATTGTTTCAAGGATCAATGGTGGATCTGTGAAGCCAAATAACAAATCAATCAATGTTTTTCTCTAACTGATCACCAATAACAAAGTTATACACAGAGTTAGCTCAATGAATGCTGAGTCACTGCAGAGAACAAGACTGATATCCAAATTATTTCAGATGTGGTCCTTAAAAATTATTGTCAACACTCATTGTCAAATAACTCAACTTAGTTATCAGTGAAATCAAAAAGCAAAATGCCAGAAATGGTCAAAAGGTCGAGCAAGATCTTTGGAGAGAGAAACAGGTAAATGTTTGAAATTGACAACTTTTTATTAGAACAAGATCCTCAACCCTGCACATTAATTCTGCTTCTCTCTTCAAGGATGTGACTGACCAGCTCACATCTTCCAACAGTTCATATCGTTCCTTCAGATATTCCAGCATCTGCAGTTTTAGTGAGGATGTTTTCATATCGTGATCTTGCAGCCGATGCACGTCTGTTGCCATCAGAACCAAGAAACATCAACACCTTGACATAGATCCTTCAGGGTATGCTCAGAACTTTTTCTTAGATGTTCTTTTACTGTTGTTCTTACTGGAAGCGGGCACTAAACTTAATGATTTCATTCTGACTCCTCATACAGCATTTATCTCAGTCTCATTCTCTCAAGATTTCTCCAAAGCCCTGAAAAATATCATTTCTCAAATGCCCAGTCAGTACCCTTTTAACTTGTTCCTACCATCCTCCAGGCAATGAGTTCAAGATGATAACTCTGCATACCTGACAGAATTTTTGCTATTTATTATTATTATTTTTTTCTTCTTGTATTTGCAGAGTTCGATGTCTTTTGCACGCTGGTTGAACACACAAATTGGTACAGTCTTTCATTGATTCTGTTGTGAATATTATATGGATTTATTGAATATGCCACAAGATAATAAATCTCAGGGTTGTATATGGTGACATATACAAACTTTGATTTGAAAAAATTATTTTGAACTTTGAAATTCAGGAGCATCAGGGAGCAGAAGGGAACATAGTTGCTATTACTAAGGAGTGGCTAAAGGATCTGAAAGGAATTTTAAAGATTAGCTTTATTTAGATACATCACTTGGACCAGATGGACGACACCACAGGGTTCTGAAAGAGGTAGCTGTAGAGATTGTGGAGGCTTTAGTAGTAACCTTTTAAGTATCACTAGATTCTGGAATGGTTCCAGAGGACTAGCAACTTGCAAATATCACTCCAGTCTCTAAGAAGGGAAGAAGGCAAAATAAGGGAAATTATAGGCCAGTTAGCCTGACTTCAGTGGTTGAGAAATAGTTAGAGTACATCGTTAAGGATGAAGTCTTGGGGTAATTGGAGGCATAGAATAAAACAGGCTGAAGTCAGCATGGTTTTCTTTAGATGAAATCTCATCTGACAAATCTGTTGGAATTCTTTGAGGAAATAACAGGCAGGACAGACAAAGGAGAGCCGGTGGATGTTGTTTACTTAGATTTTCAGGCCTCTGACAAGGTGCTGTACATGACACTGCCAAGTAAGATAACAGCCCATGGTATTACAGGAAAGGTACTGGCATGGACAGAAGATTGGCTGACTGGCAGAAGGCAAAGAGTAGGAATAAGGAGGACCTTTTCTGGTTGACTGCCAATGACTAGTGGGGGCTGATACTTTTCATGTTATATGTTAATGATCTAGATGATGGAATCGATAGCTTTGTGTCCAAGTTTATGGATGATCCAAGTTAGGTGGAGGTGCAAGCAGTGTTGAGAAAGCAAGGGGTCTGCACTTGGACTTGGACAGATTAAGAGAATAGGCAAACAAGTGTAGGAAAGTGAATGGTCATGCACTTTGGTAGAAGGAATAAAGGTGCAGACTATTTTCTAAAAGGGAAGAAAATTCAGAAATCAGATGTGCAAAGGGACTTGGACATCCTTGTGCACGATTCCCTAATGATTAACTTGCAGGTTAAGGAAGGCAAAAGCAATGTTAGCATTCATTTCAAGAGGACTAAAATATAAAAGCAAAGATGTGATGCTGAGAACTTATAAGGCATTAGTCGGACCACACTTGAAGTATTGTGAGTGGTTTTAGGCCTCATACCTGGCATTGGAGAGGATCCAGAGGAGGTTCACAAGAATGATTCCTGGAATGAAAGGGTCAACATGAGGAGCGCTTGATGACTGTAGGCCTGTACTCACTGGAGTTTAGAAGAATGATGTGGATCTCATTGAAATTGAATCATGAAAGGCCTAGATAGAGTGGACACGGAGAAGATATCTCCAATCATGGGAGACTCTTTAACCAGAGGGCACAGCCCCAGAATAGAAGGCTATACCTTTAGAACAGAGATGAGGAGGAATTTCTTTAGCCATTGGGTGGTGAGTATGTGGAAATTCATTGCCACAGATGGCTGTGGGGGCCAAGTCTTTGGGTACATTTAAACCAGAGGTTGATAAATTCTTGATCAGTAATTGTGTCAAAGTTTTTGGGAGAAGACAGAACAATAGGGTTGAGGGGGAAAATAAAGCAGCCATGATCGAATGGTGGAACAGCCTCAATGGGTCGAATGGCCTAATTCTGTTCCAATGTCTTGTATCTTTATGGTCTTTTTCATTCACATAACACTTTGAACCTCTGCTTTCTCATTGTCAAACTATCTACATATGAGAACAGCTTCTCATTATTTACCCTATTTAAATTCATTATGGCTGTATTCACCTCTGCTAAATCTTCTCACTGCTTCCTTTACACAAGAAAAATACTGACTTTGCCAGTCTAACCATAATACTCAAATCCCCCATCCCGAGAACAGTTCTCTTCTTCCTTCCCTGTCAGCTTCACTGATTTCATAACATGCGGTGAAGAGAAACGGACAAGTTATTCCAGCTGTGGCCTAATTAGTCTTCTATAAAGGTTCAGCATTAATTCAAGCAAAGGAGTTATGATAACCAGGAAGTCATGTGCTTTACTAACTGCTCTCTCAGCATGTTTTGCCACCTTTAAAGATTTACGTAGAAATATACCCACGTTCTTGGACACCCTTCAGAATCAAGCCAGTTAGTTGATAATGTCTTACCTTACTCTTTGTGTCAAAGTGCACCACTTCACTTTTTTCTGTGTTAAATTTCCAACTGTCACATCATCCATTCAGCCAGAAGCAATACTCTAACAGTTTTGCTATCAATAAGTGTTTTCACATCAGCAACACTATGGCAGTCTATCAAAGCTGCCAATGAATGGGTGCAACAAGTTTGAATTATACTGTGCGAATTTATAGAAGATTGCTTATCATGTTATCCAGTTGTGTTTTCTGGTAGAAAGGTCTAATAGTAGCAGTAGATGGACAAACTGTGAGCATAGTTGCTATAACCTGGAGAATTAAGTAAAAACACATGAAGCGTTATAAGTAGTTAATAGGTTTTCAAACACTATTGAAACCCATTTCCAGGAGATTGAAATTAGTTTTCATTCTGGAATTTGGAGTTAATTGGTTTAAGATAACTGGTAAAAAGATACAGTCATTGACAGACCTAGATCTGATATGAATATTTGAGTTAATCCTTAATCATAAAGAGACTCTAAAACACTTAGGGCAATTTGATGATAACAGTTTTTTAAATAAAACTCAATATGCTTTTAACAAATTCCAAGAAAATATCTCAACCTGTTTTAAAAACAACCCTATCATGATAAACGCACATGATAACAGTGGTGGAGATTGAGGACATCTTAAGTTTGGTTTCACAGGATAGCTTGTTGACCGATATATACAAAATGCTGGAGGAACTCAGCAAGTCAATAGGCACTAAGGAGGGGAATAAACAGTTGATGTTTTGGGCTAAAATCAGAACTGGAAAGGAAGGAGGCAGAAGCCAAAATAAGGTGGTGGGGGTAATGAGATGAAAAGTGAGGTGATTTCAATCAGTCTTGTTTGAAGAAATGCCTGCCCAATTATCACCAGCATATAACCTGCAGCACCAGAGGTCCCAACACACTGGAACACATTAAATGAAGATAAGGAATGCACACTGTTCCAAGCCCAGACTGCATTTTGGGAAACCTGATCATTTGGCTGTCCTTCCACCTGCCTATAGGCAGAGTCTGAAGAGCTGGGCTCCAGAGATTAGGACAACGAAGAGGTGGTCGCAGGAGGCAGAGGAGCAGTTACGGGATTGCTTTGAGTTGGTGGACAGGGCCATGTTCAACGACTCATCTGTGGATCTGAATGGATACAACATGGACTTTATAGAAACAGCCGTAGACGAGTGTGTCTCCGCAAGATCATTCAGAGTCTTCCCCAACCAAAAGCCTTGGATGAACCATGAGATCCACAGTCTGCTGAGGGCCAGAGGCATTCAAGTCTGGTGACCAAGAAAGTTACAAGAAGTCCAGGTATGATCTCTGGGAAGCCATCTCATGGGTAAAGTGGCAATTCTGGGCTAAACTTGAATCACTGAAGGATGCTTGACAGTTGTGGCAGAGCTTGAATGCTATCACCTCTTACAAAGTGAAATCAAGTGACATAGACGACAACAGGACTTTGCTTCCAGATGAGCTTAATGCCTTCTATGCTCATTTTAACCATCAAAACATAGAAGAACCATCACAAACACCCACAGCCCCCGAAGTCCCTGTGATTTCAGTCTCTACGGCTGACGCGAGAGCATTGTTCAGGAGGATGAAAACATGGAAAGTATCCAACCCAGATGGGATACATGGCATGTACTAAAGGCCTGTGCTGGCCAACTGGCTGGAGGTTCACTGAGATCTTTAACCTCTCGCTTCAGCAGTCTGAGGTACCCAACTGTGTCAAGCAGGCTTCAATTATACCGGTGCCTGAGCATAATGTGGTAGCCTGCCTCAGTGATCATCACCCAGTAGCACTTACATCCACAGTGATGAAGTGTTTTGAAATGTTAGTGATGAAACATATCAACTCCTGCCTGAGAAGCAACTTGGATCTGCTCCAATTTGCCTACCAGCACAACAGGTCTACCGCAGGTACCATTTCATTGGCTCTTCACTCAACCCTGGAACATCTGGACAGCAAAGATGCATACATCAGGATGTTTTTTATTGACTACAGCTCAGCATTCAATACCATCATCCTCTCAAAACTAATCAATCAGCTTCAAGACCTTGGCCACAATTCCTCCTTGTGCAATTTGATCCTCGATTTCCACACTTGCAGACCCCAGTTAATTTGAATCGACAACAACATTTCCTCTACAAATTCCATCAGCATAAGGCCGTATGCATCCCCTGGGCTACTCACTTTACACATTCAACAGTGTGGCTAAACGTAGCTCCAATGCCATACTTAAGTTTGCAGATGATACCACTGTCATAGGCCGAATCAAAAATGATGATGAACCAAATATAAGGGAAGATTGAAAATCTGGCTGACAGGTGGCACAACAATGTCAGCTATGTCAGCAAGACCAAGGAGACGATTAGTGATTTCAGGAGGAGAAAACCAGAGGTCCATGAGCCAGTCCTCATCAGGGGATCAGAGGTGGAGAGGGTCAGCATCTTTAAATTCCTAGGTATTATTATTTCCGTAGAGCTGTCCTGGCCCATCATGTAAGTGCAATTACGAAGAAAGCATCGCAGAGCCTCTGTTTCCTTAGGAATGTGCGAACATTCGGTATCTCATTTAAAATTCTGACATACTTCTATATATGTGTGGTGCTGGCTGCATCACTACCTGGTATGGAAACAGCAATGCCTTTACTGGAAACTCCAACAAAAAGTAGTGAATACTGTCTGGTCCATCACGGCAAATGCCTCACCACCATGAAGCGTTGTCGCAGGAAAGCAGCATCCATCATCAGGTACCCCCACCATCCAGGTCATGCTCTCTGCTCACTGATGCCATCAGGAAGGAGGTATAGGAGCCTCAGGACCCACACCACCAGCTTCAGGAACAGTTATTACACCTCAACCATCGGGCTCTGGAACCAAAGGGGATAACTTCACTCGCCCTATCAGTGAACTGTTCCCACAACCTATGGACTCACTTTCAAGGACTCTTCATTTCTTGTTCTCAATATTTATTGCTTATTTATTTATTTGTTTGTTTGTTTGTTTGCTTATTCTTTCTATTTGCGCAGCATGCTGTTCTTTGCACACTGGTTGTCCTCTCCGTTGGGCGCAGCGTTTCATTGAGGAGGAGGAGAAGATGGTGGTGCAACGCAGCGCGTGCGGCCATTCTGGTGAATGATATCTGTTATGTGTCAAGTAGGGTACCGTGCACAATTCTGATTTGATGGAGACAGATGTGAGACTACAGAGGAATATCTGGAGAAACTTCTGAAATGCCCGCTTCGCTGCCACTGTGTAGTCCGGAATCTCCGGAGAAGAACCCGAATCCTCAGCTTTGCTTGTTTCGGCGGCCGGGGCGAGGTCGAAGGCGCTCGGCAGAGGATGGTGCTTGGGAGGCTGTATCGGAGGGGCTGGTCGGAGACTCTAAGTTTTCAGATGGACGGACTCAGTGTCGGCTGTGTCGGATGCTTCCAATGCATCGGCAGTTGTTGGTGCCTGGAGCTTTATGGCAGGGAGGTTCTCCCTTTTGCTGCCTGCTATCGGGGACTCGGGAGTCGATCAGGACTTTGAGACTTTTTTTTACCGTGCCCATGGTCTGCTCTTCATCAAATTATGGTATTGCTTTGTACTGCTGTAACTATATGTTATAATTATGTGGTTCTGTCAGTGTTAGTCTTTGGTTTGTCCTGTTTTTCTGTGATATCACTCTGGAGGAACATTGTATCATTTCTTAATGCATGCATTTCTAAATGACAATAAATGAGGACTGAGTGTCCTCATAATCCAATTGATTCAATTGTGGTTATTGTATTTATCAAGTATGCCCATTAGAAGACAAATCTCAGGATTGTATCTGGTGACATAAATGATAATAAATGTACTTTGAACTTTGTATAAACTGGCAGGTGATAGTCAAGACCAGGAGAGGGGGCAGGTAAATAGGTATGTGGGAGAGGGGATGGTAAGAAGCTGAGAAGTATGAGATGGAAGAGGTAAAGGGCTGAAGAAGAAATAATCCAAGAGGCTAATGAACTATGGAGGTGAATCAAAGGGAGGTGTTCGGCAGGTGAGGAGAAGAAAAGGTGTGGAAGGGAAACCAGAATGGGGAATGAAGAAAGAGAGAAAGTAGGACGAGGGCATAATCACTGGACATTAGAGCACTGATTTTCATGCTATGCCGTTAGAAGGAACCAAAAAGGAATATGAGGTGTTGCTCCTCCAACCTGAGTATGGCCTCATCATGGCAGTAGAGGAGGCCACAGACAGATATGATGGTGTGAGAATGGGAAGTCAAAATGAAATGAGTAGCTATCGGGAGACCCTGCCTTTTACAGCAGAGCGAAGGTGCTCGATGAAGCAGTCCTCCAATCTACGTTGTGTCTCACTGGTGTAGAGAAGGCCACACCAAGAGCTCATTGCTGGCTTCTGGAAAGGCTCTGGCAAACTGCAGTTAAGAAATCAAGACCTATTGAGCTTCCATATACAGAACCTATGAAGCGTGTGTTCCATAACAGTGAAATGAGAGGTCGAATATTCTTTGTATCTGGCTCCACAACTTTACATATGCCACGATCAGCACATCTAACATGGTCACATTCATTTGATCTTCACAATGAAGGTTATTTGCTTGCATTTCCTTTATTTTGAATTATTTTAATTAAAAACTGTGCTTGTTAATATTCCTACATTGAATAACGGGGAAACAGGCCACAGAGCATTTTTTATGTACATGTCTAAATCTTGGAAAATTGAAAAGGCTATCAGGGCAGTCCAGAAGAAATGCTGTACCCATCATGAGCATCCTTGCCCCTCACCACCTTCCAAAATACCCAGAGTTGCAAAGCTCTTTAAGGAGCTATGTGTGACTGCAAAGTTAAGTGGAACCACTGGCGTCTCACAAATTATGAGCAGGAGGCACAGGCTAGAGTCCATGATGTCATGATACCAGTGGGGCTGAATTGAAGATGGAATTCAATGCAATCAATGCTATTTTACATGATCACATGCTTCTACACCCTGCTGGTTGAATCAAATGACCGTGAAAGAAATTTGGTGTCAATGCATTGAGATTACCAGCTATTCATAATCAGTAAGTCCGGGAAAAGATGAAATGGGTTTTCAGAGGGAAAAAAAAAATCAGCTTGAAACCAAGAGTTTCATATTCTAGAACACAAGGAACAGAATATTATCAGAATGTCAAAAAACTTCGACAGTAAAATCTACATGTGCTGCTCCCCAAAGCATTCCTGTCGCAATATTTTACAGCACAATCTATTAAAATAGGCCATCCATCCTAAACTTCCAACGCAGTGCAAATATTCTCAAAAGATTTCATACATTATCAAATTCAGTCTATATGTGGAACAAATTATGATCTTGCCTGATGATTTTCACAAAGTTCTTTTTGCACTGATTAATAATGAAGATTCTTGCAAAAAGCTTGCATGTGGGAACGTGACCAGAACGTTGTCTCTTTTCAACGCAATTCAGCTTTCATTCACTATCTACACTGTGAGGGAATAGGTTTCTTTCTCCAGCAGACTGGCACATATTGGAATGCAAAGCCCTATTTTTTTCAGGCATTGCACAATCACAGAGATTGCCTCATTAGTCCATACAGTGATGACCCATCCTCTTGTCTGGTTTTCCATTTTCTGCAGCAGTCAGTATGCTGGGACTAACATTATGGAGGTGTGGTTAGAGAGACCAAGATGAGGCCATGTGTGGGCTTTGTAAGTACCACGTCTGTTCGTATAAACGTGGTCCAATCTATTTGTTCCCCTGGTGCAGTAGTTCTCAAGCTGGGGTCCATAGACGCCTCAGTTAATGGTAGGGGTCCCTAGCATAAAAAAGGGTTTGGAACCCTGCCCCAGTGGTCATGGTGATGTGTTGGTGGAATGACAGTAAAATGTCCTGCAGGTTAACACACATTCTCAGGCAATGCATTCCAAGTAATCACCTTCCTTTGGGTGAATAAAGTTCTCCTCGTGTCTGATCAAAATATCATCATTCTTCCCCTAAAATCTATGCTCACTACATTAATCCAGCTCTAACATGGAGAATAATTTGTGCAGTCTACGCTACCTTTACTCCTCAGATTGTTAAATACCTCAGTCATATCCTCTCTCAACCTCTTCTGCTCCAGGGCAAACAGACCCAGCCTCTCCAATTACTAGGAAAGAAGTGGGGGATTGGGATTGGTGGAATTGCTCTAACAGCCAGCAAATATTCAATGGGCTGAAAAGCCTCCTTTTAAATTTTCTCTTTTCTAGTAGAATTATAAAAGAGATGGAACAGCCAATGTCTCAAATTCCTTCCATTTGATGGAGAAATGTGAAAAATGTTTTTTTTGATGATTAAACTATTAATAGGGTAGCCAACTGACTGAGAAATCTAATGGTATTTTTACTGAAATATACAGTAACTAAGAACATCTTATTTTGAGATAATAAAGGAATGTGTGCAGATACACCATTTGCTGGATAAATGTTTGAATTTTCTCTTCAGCTTTTGCTTCAAAAGTGCTCGAAGGATCAAATTGGAATATGGGATTCAATTCAACCAGCTAATTGAACCAAATATTCAAAAAATGAGAATTTTTGATAAAAATCATTTTGGCCCTCTCAAATCCTTAATTCATAGTTAAAGCTCTTCCACTATTGAAAAGATAGCAATGATTATGTGACTAAATAGTCTGCTGTAATCAAAATCAGAATCTCCTAATGAACGTGCTTCTTCAATAAATGTCTTTAAGCAATGACAGAAGGGTCATATCTGTAGAAATTTAACAGAGAAGCTGTAAATTTATAATCTGAATTACTTCATTCTGTGGCTAAATAGAGCTCCACACACAGCATTCATTTATTCTGGTCAGGAACAGAGGTTACAAATCCAGCGCAGTATCTGCAGAATACTTTATTGTATAATATTTTGAGCCAAATAATGAAACAATATTCAGCAATATGCAATGAGGTGGGCAAAGAGCCAATTAATTAATGAAGTGAAATAATTCTGGTCCAGAGGTTCCAGCCTGATCCCTTGACTAACTCTAAAATTTAGCCACATAACATTCAGTTCCTGTTGCACTCAATTCTGGCTGCCACACTATAGGAAAGATGTGGAGGCCTTGGAGAGGGTGAGATGAAGTTTCCCAGGATGCTACCCGGATTAGAGGGCATGTGCTCTATACGGAGATTGGACGAGCTTGTGTTGTTTTCTCTGCAGCTGTGGAGGCTAAGAGAAGCCCTGATAGAGGTTTATAATAGGCAGAAGCACAGCTGGTATCTATATTCTAGGATGAAGAGTATACTATTAGAGGGCAGGCACTTAAGGTGAGAGGGAGTAAGTTCAAAGGAAAAATGTGGAGCAAGAATTTTACACAGAGAATAATGGGAGGTGTAGTCAAATACAATGAGATGCTTTTAGGCACATGAATATGCAGGGAAAGGGAAAGGAAGAAGGGATTACGTGTACAGTAATTAGCTAAATTAATCTGGCACATTGTGGGCCAAAGGACTCCCTCTCATGCCCAATTGTTCTATGTTCCTTTTAGCTCTGTCTGAGGAATGCAAAAGCACCTTCTACCCTGTGCCTTGTCCAAGGCCATTGAGTATTTCCCACTTCTCAGACTAGGAAAAATGCTGAATATCCATTAGGTCAAATCTGGTGGATTAAAATGAACAGGAGAACTGGAGATACAAGTTACTCCAGATGCTGGAATATGGTGCAACAAATAATCTGCTGGAGGAAATCAGCAGTCAAGCAACATCTCCAGGGAAAAGGAAATATTGATGGTTCAGGTTGAGTGCATTGAGTGTAGAGAGGGGAGATAGCCAAAATAAAGAAGAGATGGAGATGTGAGACAGGAACCTGAGGTAATTGGGGCACTGATGAGGGGTGAAACATGACAGGCAGGTCAAGCAGATATGGAAAGAAAGGGATGGAGTTGGGAGACAGAGGTAGGTGAATGATGGATGGAGCAAGGTGGGGCAAGAGAGGGTTGAGCTGGAGACAGAGGCCCGTAGGTGATAAGCAATAACGTAAAGGGCTACCAGAATTGGAGTCTTTGAAGTAAGAAAAATGAACCATTAGAGAAGAGGTGAATGGCAGATGAAATCAGAACCAAACTGTGGGGTGGAGGTGAGGGCGAAGGGAAGCCTTTGGGTGATGTATGTGAAGGAGTGTAGCTTCTGAAGAAGAGGATCCTTTTAATTAAGTTAATTATTATGTAATTACTAATGTAATTGCATTTATTTAATGACATGTATTAGTGATTTAAATTATCCAATATTGTGGTGTTTCCAATTCAATCACAAATCAGATTAGATTTCCTTCCTTTAAGATCTTTGTGAACCAGATGTCTTTTTTTTTAACAACATTCCTGAAATAGGGAGGGTAGGTTTGTTTTACTCCAGATTAACTTTCTGAGTTTGAAGTACTCATTTGCTAAATTGGCATTCTCTATATTATTAGTCTCAGGATATTAAACTGACAATACAGCTATTTTCACAAAATTCATGCTGCAGCAATAGTCTAATCTTCAGTTGTAGAAATATAAGAAGGAATGGAAGCAAGAGAAGACAATTGAGCCCCTTGTGGCAGTTCTGCCTTCCAATAAAACCTTTCACTTCAATGTCACTTTTCTACACAAATCTCATATCTGTTCACTTTCTCAATATCCAAAAGTTAGTCAAGTTGTGCCTCAAATATAGTCAGTCACTGAGCCCCTACGCTCTGCTTCAGCAACAATTTCAAAGATTTACCAGCTCTGGTTGAAGAATTTTCTTCTCATATCTGAATTGAATGGCCAGTACCTTATCTTGAATGTCACCTCTGCTACCAGGCACCCCCACCAGAGAAACATCAACAATATCTATGTAGCCTCCGTGGTAAGCCTCAGGGTCGCTCAGCTCGCTGTTGCCTAGGGAAACAGCCCTCGGCCCCACCAAACTGGGTAATTAGTTTGTGTGGATGCTGTGTGATGTACCCTACCCCACCCAAATAACAGACAATACACCAGATATGATTAAATGAATTACAGTTTATAGATATTCCTGGAACTATATAATTTATAGAGATAAAATATGAAAGGAAAATAAAAGGCGCCACACTTATCAAAGTTCAATCTCTTCGTGCACAAACAGTTGGAGCTTGGGACCCTCCTTCTTCACCCTGCGATCCCCTCGGACCACCTCGACCTGCCGCCGGGGACCAATAACGGTGGTCGACCAGACTCTCCACACGGGCCTGTCTCCGTCTCCTCTCCTCGCCGAACACCCTGGGCCTCGGACTCCTGCTCGGGGTCCGACCCCGTTAGTGACTCACAGCACCTTGTCCATCCTCTGTCTCTCTCTCCTGCCTTCTGCCCAAAAACCCACGCATCACAATATCTTACAGACACACAGAAAGAATAACATCTATCCCAATTGGTTCGTAACATCCTCTTAGCAATAACACAATCCAAACAAACAGCTAGTGGGAGGACTTTCTCAGCGGTTAACATAACAAAGAAGCCATTTTAATTAGATTACGCAGCAACATAAAAGAAGAAACTCCTTACATCTATTTCTGCCAAACCTGTAAGATCTTTGTGCATTTTAATGAGATTATCTCTCCTTCTTCAAAAGTAGAAGAGTATAGTTTGAGTCTGCTTGATCTCCCCTCATATGATAAATTCACCAAGAATTCCAAGAGTCAAAAATATCATTCTTCCAACAGTCTCACAATTATGTCTATCCTTGTTCAGGAAGAGAGAAACAAACCTGCATTCTTATTGTGAACCCAACATAACTGAAGCAAGATGCACTCAAATCCACTTGCAATAAATTTGTTTGCCTTCCAAACTGCATTCTCAGATCCCTTTTGAACTCCAACACCTCCCATCAATTCTATTTTTATACTAACATGGATGACTTTTTCCCACATTAGATTCCACTTGCCTTGTCTGCATCCATTCACTTCACCTATCCCATCCCCCTGAAATCTCTCTGTGACCTCTTCTCTTCTGGATTCTTAGCCTGTCCACACGAGGAATTCTGCAGATGCTGGAAATTCAAGCAACACACATCAAAGTTGCTGGTGAATGCAGCAGGCCAGGCAGCATCTCTAGGAAGAGGTACAGTCGATGTTTCAGGCCGAGACCCTTTGTCAGGACTAACTGAAGGAAGAGCTAGTAAGAGATTTGAAAGTGGGAGGGGGAGGGGGAGATTCAAAATGATAGGAGAAGACAGGAGGGGGAGGGATGGAGCCAAGAGCTGGACAGGTGATTGGCAAAGGGGATATGAGAGGATCATGAGACAGGAGGCCCGGGGAGAAGAAAAAGGGGGAGAGGGGAAAACCCAGAGGATGGGCAAGGGGTATAGTGAGAGGGACAGAGGGAGAAAAAGGAGAGAGAGAGAAAGAATGTGTGTATATAAATAAATATATTAAGAGAAAGCAGGATCTCCCAGTGGCCACACATTTTAACTCCACATCCCATTCCCATTCTGATATGTCTATCCACGGCCTCCTCTACTGTAAAGATGAAGCCACACTCTGGTTGGAGGAACAACACCTTATATTCCGTCTGGGTAGCCTCCAACCTGATGGCATGAACATTGACTTCTCTAACTTCCGCTAATGCCCCACCTCCCCCTTGTACCCCATCCATTATTTATTTATATACACACATTCTTTCTCTCTCTCTCCTTTTTCTCCCTCTGTCCCTCTGACTATACCCCTTGCCCATCCTCTGGTTCCCCCCCCCCCTTGTCTTTCTTCCCGGACCTCCTGTCCCGTAATCCTCTCAAATCCCCTTTGCCCATCACCTGTCCAGCTCTTGGCTCCATCCCTCCCCCTCCTGTCTTCTCCTATCATTTTGGATCTCCCCCTCCCCTCCCACTTTCAAATCTCTTACTAGCTCTTCCTTCAGTTAGTCCTGACGAAGGGTCTTGGCCCAAAACGTCGACTGTACCTCTTAGCCTGTCCATTTTGTTTGTGCACTCTGCAGAGGTCATTTGAGAATGTAAGCTTTATTTTGTAGCTTACCTTAGTACCTTAGAAAATGTAGTACATGTTGGCTCTGTCAAGCATGCATCGACACTGAAAAGTGAATTTAAGAAGCTGGCATGTCCAGGAAGGTCACACAATTGGCAATGAGATAATGACCAGACCACATCTTTTTAGAGATGTTAGTTGAAGCCATTGACTAGAACATCAGGGAGAAGGTACTCTTCTTTCCTTCCAGATAATACATGGATGCTTCTTTCAGTCTTGATCCTCTCTATAGTGGAGAAGGGAACTTGCCTCTGACTCCAATTAATAGACAGAATCAACATTAACATTGTAGCATTTCGGCCATAATCATCACTTTGGATATCAGTTATATTTTTCTAATGAATTAATTCACAATCTTTTTTAAACCTATTGTGTCACATTAGTACTTACTGGATAAAATTCAGATTCTGTTTGAGAATTTAGACTTTGGCATCTCCAAAGAGATATTGATGATTCATACTAAAGCAATTTTTTTCAAAGTATGACAAAATAATCTTTTTTCAAAAAGCCAAACCTACACATTATTTTTGATCTTTGTGTTGAAATGACAATTTAGTCTGGGCAATAATAGAAAAGCTCTGAATCAATAATTCATTTCACAATCAGCTCGTCAAACAGCCCTCACATATCAAATGCTGTCAATGCTAAAAATGTTTAAATGTGCAGCTGAGTGTTCAAATCTGAATTAACAATGCCCTTTGTGAAAGACAAAGGCCAATTAAGGTGTACAAATCATTAACTGAAATAATTCAGACTCATTTTGGTTGTCCATTATGGCTTTTTCCAAAGCAAACATTCTGAAGAGGTACCTTAAGATTTTAATAATGATGATTATCATGTTTTTTACAATCTTCGTATTGATATCTTACTGCAGGTCTAACATCAAAGGTCAACTCTCACTATCTGAAGCTCAAAGTGATCAGCAATGACAGCACATTATTGTAACTCCCATCAATAATTCAAACGGTCCATTAGATTCTTGCCCAAAGATCGCCACAACGTTCAAAGGAAAATAAAATGTTCATCAAAGGGAAATTATAGTGATACTGTTTTTCAGTCAAGGAGTTTAACCCTAGAGTTATCAGAGAGTTTTTGAGTGCAAATACCAGTATTCTTATAAAGGTAATCTGACTGATGTTGTAAGGTTCTGGATGACTGGGTCCAGCACTGCTGAAAAAGCTGTGCAACAATATTTCTGCGATCCTTGTGCTACCAATAACTGCGAGAAGCTACCAGGCCACATACATTCAAAGTTCAAAGTAAATTTATTATCAAAGTATATGTCACCATATGCAACCCAGAGATTCATTTTCTTGTGGGCATACTCAATAAATCCATAATAGAATAATAACCATAACACAATCAATGGAAGACCGGACCAACTTCGGTGTTCAAACAGTGTGCAAAAGCCAACAAATCGTGCAATCAATCAATAAATAAATACGCGATAAATATCAAGAACATGAGATGAAGAGTCCTTGAAAGTAAGTCCATAGGTTGTGGGAACATTTCAGTGATGGGGCAAGTGAAATTGAGTAAAGTTATTCACACTGGTTCAGGAGTATGATGGCTGAGGGGTAATAACAGTTCCTGAGCCTGGTGGTGTGAGTCCTGAAGCTTCTGTACCTTCTTCCTGACAGCAGCATGTATTTTCTCCTTGCGTATTTTTTTACATGTATACTTGAGTGAAAATATAGTGAGTACAAAGTCCACAAAAATCCTTGATGTAGCTGGACCAGGTTACAGTTCTGATTTAACATTCAGAACTGTGGTTAGATGCAGGGAACAAAATTCCAGGTGCGGATTTTGATACAGTTTTGTAAAAAGTGAAACATTAACATTGTGACTTCCTGAAATTAACAGTCTCTATCAACATTAACATAAAGGCATATCAACAAGTTCCTTCAAAACGTGACTCATGTACCACAATCTTTAATAGAATATCTAGGCCTAGAAGTTTGATGGATCCTGCAAATGTGCAGGCAGTGTTGGAGTGCACATTGCACATGCTTATTAATGTTTATGTCATACTGAGGCTGTACCTAATGCTCCTGCAGCCTTCTGATTGTAATCACCAGGTATGCTGCCTGTGCTAGCTGTATCACTCTTTAGCAGCTCGGCCTTGGGTGGGAGGGAAGTGCAAATAAAATGCCTTTGAGAGCAGATTTAAGAATGGAGATAAATTCTGGTTACATGGTAAGAGTACAAAGCAAAGGAATGTTTGCTGGGGCATTCACTCATATCTTCAATTCAGTTCTTGAACCAAATGGCACAACCATAATCACTAGAGTCTAGCAATGCTTTGATTACTCAATGCGAGAAACGACTTTTGCTCTAATTGTGTTTGTTCTTTTAAAATTGTGTTTAATGTATGATTTTCTTGAGGATGCTGCTTATCTGAGCTATGTGTCTGTGATGCTGCTGCAAGTAAATTTTTCATTGCAACTGTGCACACATGTACTTCTGAGTAGGAAAATAAATGACTTGGACTTGAATCAGAATCAGAATCAGGTATATTATCACTGACATATGTTGTGAAATTCGTTGTTTTGTGGCAGCAGTGGAGTGCAATGGATAAAAAAAACTCTAAGTTACAATATTTTTCTTTCTTTTCTATTTCAAAATTTTTATTGATTTCTATATAGAAGAATACAGAGCCAAGAGAATACATATTATAAAACAAAAGAAAAAATATAATAATACCAGATACCAGTTATTGAATCACATTAATCAACTCCTTACTCTATATTCATATAGATTAGATTAATTCATATATTAGAATGTAAACAATTTTATTAAAAAAAAAGATCTACACCCACTACCAAAGTCGAAGCTGTTTGGGGGGAAAAAAAGAAAAAAAAACTCATCAGATAATAAAATATGTTATTAACCAACTTCTGTACTTTAACAACAAGTCAAAGATTATGAAAATAATTTAAAAACAGCCCCCACAAATTTTGAAAATCATGGTTAGATTCAGGAATTGAACAACAGATCTTTTCTAAATTTAGGCATGCCATAACATCCCGTAACCACTAAGCATGATTAGGCGGAACAGCATCCTTCCATTTAAACAAAAGTGCCCTCCTAGCCATAAGAGAGATAAAAGCCAGAATGTGCAAATCAGATGTCTTCAAAATGATATCTTTCCTTCCAACAGTACTTTGAGGATTTGGATACAATCTAGAAAACACCTTGGTTTATTGAGATTCTCGCTTTCTAGTCCCATTTTTTTAAATTACTTT
Source organism: Mobula hypostoma (assembly GCF_963921235.1). Lineage (NCBI taxonomy): Eukaryota > Metazoa > Chordata > Chondrichthyes > Myliobatiformes > Myliobatidae > Mobula > Mobula hypostoma. The sequence continues at coordinate 31,302,685 of NC_086129.1, read as the reverse complement.
TTTAAGCTTTCTATGACTGATATAGTTTTTAAACAATGGGAAAGATTGGGCATTACATGTTTCCGGGATCTGTTTGTGGGTGGAAGTCTTTCTTCGTTCGAACAATTGTCAATTAAATATAGTTTACCAAAAACCCATTTTTCCCGGCACTTACAAATTAGAGATTTTCTGAGATCTCAATTATATACATTTCCTAATAGTCCTGATAAGAATGTATTAGATGAAATTCTTAATATGAAATCATTTTATAGTGGCTTAATATCAAATATTTATGATATGTTGTTGGGAATCAGAAATGATTCTTTGAACAAAATCAAAAATCGTTGGGAACAAGATTTACTGACCTCAATTTCTGAAGAAACTTGGAATGAGATTTTTAAATTGGTTAATAACTTCATCCTTATGTGCTTGTCATTCCCTCTTACAATTTAAAGTGGTTCATAGGGCTTATATGACCAAGGATAAGTTATCTCATTTTTATATGGATATATCTACCTACTGTGGTAGGTGTAAAAATGGAGAAGCTTCATTTATTCATATGTTTTGGATGTGCCCAAATCTTGGAAAATATTGGAAGGAAGTATTCCAAACTTTTTCTGTACTCTTTAAAGTAAATTTTAAGCCTAATCCTTTGACTGCCCTATTTGGTATTGTTGGAAGGAAAGATAGCATGTTGAAGACAATATTTTTTTTTAAATGGTGCAAAAGATGAAGGTAAAGTAGTGTTCGTGGAAATCTTATGGCAGAGGCTGTTCCTAAAACATTGAATGTGGGTCTTCAGGTGCCAATGTTTTAGGAACAGCTCCTTCCTGATGGTCAAAACGTGAAGAGGTTATTTCCTGAGTGAGGGACATAATGAAGGATGCTGCCTTTTGAAGATGTCCTTAATGGTGGGGAGACTTGTGCCCATAACGGAGCTGCCTGAGTCCACGACCCTCTGCATCCTCTTTCAATCCTGCGCTTTGGAGCTTCCATACCAAGTGTGACACAGCCAGTCAGAAAGCTCTCCACAGTACTTTGGTAGACATTTGGTAGAGTCTTTGTTGACATACCAAATCTCCTTAAATTCCTATGCCTTCTTCATGATTGCATAAATAAGTTGGGCCCAGATCTCTCAGATGCTTCCCTAGAGGGTCTGATCCAGGCATCACATCTTTCAATACTGGGTGGTGTCTGTGGCTTATCATCTTGAGTATGGCTGCAGTACAGAAAGTAGTCCAATGATATCATCAGAATTGTGAAGCTGGTATTGCTTTTCTCTTCCTTTCTGAATACACCTGAACCATCTCCAGCCTTCAGACTCAAAGTAGTCTCCACATGCTAACACTGTACCCATGATACATGCTTTTCATACATTTTCAACCTGAAAACTCAGAACTCAAATAGTGACAGCTGCATTATAATCCTCTTCCATGGCAGGACTATTCCCCAAACACCTCAAGAGACTTGCACAGTTTCAGTATCTGCACTTCTTTTTTGTGGTACCATCTGCATTCAATCCATCACAAGAAAGTGCCAGGGGAGGAGAAAGAACATGGATCTTGCACAGAACACATGATAAATAAAATCAGATGCTGACCATGGAGTCCTTTGGATCTGTTCTGATATTTAATGTCATGGCTGATCCTATGCGTCAAGCCTATAATTCTATCTGACCTGTTTTCCGTAAGAACAGAAAAATCAGCTCCAATTACCAGAGGAGTCCCCACCATCATGACAGCTGTCGAGAAACTTCAGGCAGTCACTTGGCTTTGGGACTGACTGTGGGCAAGGGCATGTGTGCTACTGAGGGCTTGTACAAGGGTGAGTTGATGATTTGGTCCACTAATAAGGCCATATAATGCTTTTCCTTTTGCCTCAGTGTTATTGCAGTACAAAGTGATAGTGACACCCATGAGATTAGAGAATGCAGTTGGATGGCTGCACTGTGGATTGTGGTTCTGTAGTTGGTGTGGAGTTCAGAGTCCTGCATCAGATAAGATACTTTTCCTGAGGCCACCTCAGAGCTCTTGGTATCTAGCGCTACTATGGAGCATTTTCTCTCCTTTCTTCATGCAGCTCCATCTCCTTCGGGTGTCCAGGCTGAAGTGATAACCTGTCCCTTTCCTGTAAAGATCTGCAGGATGCAATGGTGATTACTGGATACCTGTGTACAGGATTACCTCAACCGACCAGTACATTGGAAGGATGGCATTGCACACTTAGACGGCAGCAGTAGGCTCTGCAAATATACTCTGGTTCCTGGTCCCGGTATGTGATTCCAGGAAGGGATATCTATGATACTCCACTTGTTTCTGTGTTATACTGAGGCATAGCATTATCTTCTGATTAACAAATAACAACCAGCGGTGTTTTTATTCTGCTTTGGATATAGGGGTTCCTGAAACAAGATGACACCATCTCACCCGCCACTGTACAAAAGGAGAAAGCAACATACAGCAGTGATCTGAGTAGCCACGTGCACTATTGTGAAGCCTGGTCTGAACCATGAAGCTGCAGTGCATATTTACTAATGGCTTCCTGGGCATAGGGAATGGTCTGTTGCAGGAATCTCTTCAGCCGAATGCTGGTTATGGAAAATATGCAACTTGCTCTACTTTAGTTCCTTAATACAGTCATAGTCATAGATGAATACGGCACGGAAGAAGGCCCTTTAGCCCAACTTGTCCATGCTCACCAAGGCCCATATCCATTGAAACCTTTCCTATACGTATACTTATCCAAAAGTCTTTTAAATGTCATACTTTCTCTGGCTGCTTATTCCATGTAAAAGGACTACCCTCAATGTGAAGAAGTTACATTTGCAGTCCCTCTTAAACCTTTCCCCCTCACCTTAAACCTCTGCCCTCTTGTTTTTGATTCCCATTCCCCAGAAAAATAAGACTACGTGTATTCATCCCATCTAGTCCTGTGTGTTTCGTCGCTGCACATATGGCATTGTGTGGGAGGCATCTGAAGCAATATTACAATATTCTTTTTTTTCCAAAATAACATATTGCAAATAGGTGTGTGGTATCATCATGGGTGTTGTAAAGTTGCTTATAAAAAGAAACTGAGATGTCACAATTATATTACAAGGACTGACATAATGATAAAACTGTAGGGAAAACTATCTTGATTAAATTTTTATTTTTTATTGTAACTTATAGCAATTCTTTATGTCTTGCTCTGAACTGCTGCCACAAAATAACAAATTTCATGACACATGTCAGCCAAAATAAACCGGATTCTGATTCAGCAGTAGCCAAATATTTTCTGGTTTCCAGGTCTAGAATCTTAAGCCACTTTGGCCAACTGTGTGAGTTGCACTAAATATCTTATCATCCTGTAAACTGGTCTGGCTATGGGATTCCACGCTAAGATCTGCATGATACTCCACTGGTTGATGTGTTACACTGCGGAACAAGCAGAGTACCTTCTGATTGGACAAATGGAAAGAAACTCAGAATGTTGCTGGCTGGTGTTTCCATCTGACTGGCTGGGGTGGGGTGTGGCAGGAGAATTCCACGTCAATTCTCCAATAAAATAGCAATCACAATAATAAAGCACATACAAAAGCTGGAAACCTGAGAGGGGTGGCAATCCACAAAACTCCACTTCTATTCACTTTCCCTCACAGAAGTGCACCCCATACGTGTCCTTCCCTGTCTTCCAGACTCTGTTCACACTCTGCAGTTCTACTATAGCCATCTACACCTCCTCCGCACCCATCTTCTGTTTCTCAATTTGAAACCTGCTGTTTTCTTAGACGAATTCAATAACCTTTTTGTTATTTAATCATAACAACCTTTTATTTATTCCCTTGCTTGGAATTTATTTAAAAGTTGTTCATTTCTGAATATCTTTCAGTTCTGATGACAGGTTATCAAACTGGAACATGAATCCTGCTTCTGTTTTCTGATAAGCATCTTTAGCTTCATTTCCATTTTTATAGGAGGATATTGGACAAACTTCAGTTTGCCATTTTTACTTTATACCTTTGTTTTCTTGCCGAACACCACAACATCATCTAAATACTGGTGATTCTGCAGATGCTGGGAATCCAGGCTAACGCAGACAAAATGTGTGAGAAGAAAGACTGAGAGTGGAGAAGTTAAATAGCTGGTTTAAAGAGAAGAGGAGGGGGGCTGAGTCAGAGGCTAGTAGATGATAGATGGACTGAGGAGGGGTGAGGGCTGAAGCACGGAAAGAGCCAACTGGAGGGAGAGGGTGGAGTTAAGAGACAGAAGCAGGTGGGGGAATAAGTCTTTTTTGTCTCTTTTCTTTGTTTCATTCCTTTTCATTTCTGTACATCTGTAACAGATTCCACATACCGACATATGAAAAATTCACCCCGGGTTTCTAGACAGAATTGAGCCACTTGTCTTCAACCACTGGTTTTGCACTTACCTGCCACACACCTTCAGGCATTACAGGAGGACGGTTTCAGGATAAGTGGGATATCTGTTTAACACCAAGACGAAGGACAACTTCTCAAAGTTTGTGAAACTTTGGAATTCTCTACCTGGTAGCTATAGACATTGAATAATTAACTCTATTCAAAACTGAGTTAAATTGATGATTGGGTTTTAGAGGAAGCAGAGACAATGTGGATCCAACAGGAATAGGAGGTTCTGGCCATTGTTCAAACCAGCTAGGATTGTAGCAAAAGATAAAGCAACTTCAAGATGTCCTCAGCTTAGTCCTGGTCCAATCTCTTATTCTCTGTTTTGCTAGCCTTAGGATATTTATTTCCAGCAAGTGGTTCTCCAGGAGAGATAAGGTTGGGCAATAATTGTTCTTGAATCCCAGAAAAAAGGATAACTGTACTAACTATACATCTTTTGTTTTAAACAGGTATTTTCAACTGAGCACTTTTACTTCAAATTGTGGACTTATACCTTCAGATATCACTGTCCTTGCAAACCCTTTTAAATTGGAATCACTCAGTTCATACTGGCTCTTCCTGTTCTTCCTGACAAAATAAATTCTTTCTCACTTTTCTGCATTGATTTCTCATGTCTACCCCCTTACTATGCCTTACTTGTGTGTAATCATTCTGCATAAGATTTACTACCTTATTGCATTTTGCATTATTTGCAAACTTGTACACATGTCCTCTGTTCATCAGACTTGTTGATGGTATCAATCCCTAGGGAGCAGTACTTTATTCTTCCCTGCAGACTGAAGAAACAAAAATGAATCTCTGCTTCTTACCTCTGGGCTCTCATTCTATCCAGGCTGCTGTACACCCATGGGCTTTAATTTTGCTAGTAAGTTATTCATGTGGCACTTTATCACACATAGATAAGAATCAGCCTCACAATCCTCTCAGTTACATCGTCAACAATTTCTATAGCAAGTTCAACAAACACTATTGGCCTTAAGCAAATTTCTGTTGACTTCCATTTTTCCCTATAATGTGGCAAATATCAATCATCTATGATCTATATGAGTATCTTCAAAGCTGTCAGTCCCTTTTCCAAGGCACAGAAATGAACTTAAGAATTAAAAATATCACCTGCCTGTGGAGTTTTATCCATGGATATTGTGCCTGCTGAGCATTTGCACTCACTGAAGTCTTTTGCTTTTTGATATAAAAACAAGGCAGAGATGAGATCCTTAGTCTTTAGAAGTCAGACTATCAAGACTTAGAGCTGCCCTTCTCAGTGGGGGCTCCTACTCCTTGATTATAACAGGGATGGCAGAATAAGAATGAGACACAATAGCAGCCCATGAAGTGGCACAAGATACATCTTGATGTTATATCCCCTTTTATCGTCTTGCATGGGTCGATAAACTTCAGCACAAGTAACAATCAGCAACTGACCTCCATTCTGTGTTTATTGTTACAATTTGTAACAGTGTTGAAACATTGACGATGTAAGTATATTGAAGCTCCAAAATATTTCAAAGTAAAGGCTGTGATACACTTATTATTCAGAAAATTTATGGACTATATTAACAGCATACTTAATTGTGAAGTATGCTGAATTACAGCATACTTCACAATTATATTAACATAGATTTCAAAATTATATTAACATTATATAAAAGAAAATGCATGAAAGATAACAAGTTTTGTTGTGCAAATTGGATCAAGGAAATTCTGAATGTTAGGAGAGCTCAAGATAGTCCATCTTAAATTTATAGGCCTGCATTAAAAGATCTTCCTGCATTAGTGTAACAAAAAATGTTAATTAAAAATCAATAACTTTCCAAACTAGTGGATAAATCCTTGTGACAGCTTTGCAAAAAAAAGGTGGTTCTGGCTGTAACCCAGCTCATGATTAACTTCCCCAAATGATTCCTCTGCTTACTGTCAGTAATTAATTGAAGAAACCTATGAAGTGTAGAGAGAATGAGGTAGAAATTCAATTGTGTTGCACTTGTTTTCTCTTGAGGGAATAGTGTTTCCACTTGTGGTGCAAAATTGGTTAAGATTAATGATCAGAATAACACTTATAGTCCGCACTGTGCTAACTCTGACATTGATACATCAGTATATTTCACTACTGAGGTAAGGATTTTAATATTTTGTGAGAATTCCAGACCCTGCACACTGAGGAGTAATCCTGGGTCATTTGAAATGAGAATTGCACAAAGGCCCGATCACCATGAGTGGAGGAGCAATTAAACCATCAGAAACTCCTGGTCTTGCAAGCCAGAGAGAATTGTAGATGGTGGGAAAATGGCACACGAAAAGGAAGAACATCTGCCACCTTAAAAGACTTGCCAAGGATTATGTGGCAGCCAAGCCCATGATCTCTGGCAAGTTTTCCTTTGTGGGAAGACCAGCTCCCTGTCAGTCTGCTGCTGAGTTGACATTTTCTGTCGCCTTCCATATGAAAGAAAGAATCACATCAGTGATTTTGTGTTGCTGCACCTGTTTAAAATGCATATCAGCTGGAATAGATGAATACAACTGTGTTGGGAGTACAAAGTTCCCTCAATTTTTTTTTTACAACTGCACAGACCAACCATTACTCTGAGCAGGAAATTTTTTCACGGCCTGAAAACTGTGTGGCACTTTAAATATTTTTTTTGTAGATGGTGTCAGAGTTCAGTGAGCCAGCTGTTTATTAACAATGAACCATTCTGTGTTTATTGCTACAATTTGTAACAGTGGTGTAACTTGAAACACTGACAATGTAAGTACACTGAAGCTCTACAATGTTTCAAAGTGGTGTGTTTATTATTTAGAAAATTTATGGATTATGTTCTTTAGCACATAATTAATTACTGGATATTTCACAATGATGTTAACATAGATCTCAACATTATATTAACATAATTTCAAAATTATATTAACATTATTTAAAAGAAAATTCCAATTGCGCGGCAACTAAGGCTATGTGCGCGGGAGCATTTTAGTTACTGCGCAGCTATGCACCCACGTAACTTAGAGGGAACAGTGAGCTCGTGCTGGGGCCATGATGGTCAGAGACAATCTACAGTTAGAGCCTGTAGACAGAATCTGGATAAGCAGGGGCTGAAAGATAAATCAAGATGCATAGTTGATTTTACAAATCAAGTCATGATCTTTCAAAGTGGTGAAATAATGTCTCTCAATTTCATTAAAATTGTCCTTTTGATTCAAAAGCCCTTCTCATCACTAAACACCCAACTCAAGAATAGTTAATGATGAAATACATTACACTTGGTATTATAGAATGCTTTTTAGAGCAAGCACAGAATGCAATATCATTACCAAAATCATTCCTGATTGTGACACTTGCCTGTCATGATACCGTTACCAACTACTGAATCATATATTGTGGCTACAGTTTAAGCAATTAAAAAAACACAAAAATTCTTTTTGAAAACATAATTAATCCCTAGGCTTTACCTATTTGGAAGTGCCAGCATGGTTTTCAAGGAAACAAGGAATAGAGGCTTTATTGTAACACTTCTCTGTAGAATCTTCTCTGGCTCAAAGACATTGAAATTGGCCATAGTGCATCAAGAGAATGTGCCTCAGTATATGTGACAATAATAAAACAAATTACCAATTTCAATTAACTAAAGTCAGTTATTCATTGATCAATGGAACACTTTTGCCAATATTAACAAAGAGCAAAATTAACTTCAATTGCAATTCAACATCTCATATTATTAGAAAAGATAAGGCAATTGGGCAGGTAGGCAATATGTTGGATCATGAAACTGTACCATGTTGGTATTGAACATCACCAAATAAAGTTTGGTGAACAGTAACACCCCCTAAGACAGGGAAACTGAGGCAAATTAGATTTGAGCGCAGTATTTGATAGCATGGATCACAGCATTTTCATAAACTGCCTTAGTCCATGGGTAGGTCTTTCTGGTACTGCCTTAAGCTGGTTTTAATCTTATATAACAGGAAGAAAAGAAAATTCTTTGTTAGCTGTGATGATTGTGCGCCTGAAATCAATGATATTGTGTACGGTGTGCTGCAAGGATCAATTCTTGGCACATTGTAGTTCTCGATCTACACTTTGTACATGCTCCCCTTAGATCTGGTCAGTTTATTTCAAAACACAAGGTGAATTACCACAACTATGCAAATGACACACAACTGTATGACCCTGAGGCTCTAAACCCTCAATGCAAATACCTATCAACACACATCAAAGTTGCTGGTGAACGCAGCAGGCTAGGCAGCATCTGTAGGAAGAGGTGCAGTCGACGTTTCAGGCCGAGACCCTTCTTTCAGTTAGTCCTGACGAAGGGTCTCGGCCTGAAACGTCGACTGCACCTCTTCCTACAGATGCTGCCTGGCCTGCTGTGTTCACCAGCAACTTTGATGTGTGTTGCTTGAATTTCCAGCATCTGCAGAATTCCTGTTGTTTGCATGCAAATACCTATGTCAGGATGCAGTTTATTGACTATAGCTCAGCACTTAACACCATCATCCTGATCAATAAGCTACAGAACCTGGGCCTCTGTACCTTCCTCTACAACTGTATCCTCGACTTCCTAACCAGAAGACCACAATCTGTGCATTTTGGGAATAACATCTCCGCCTTGCTGACAATCAATACTGGCACACCACAGAGATATGTGCTTAGCCCACTGCTCTACTCTCTCTATACCCATGACTGTATGGCTAGACGTAGCTCAAATGCCATCTGTAAATTTGCTGATGATACAACCATTGTTGGCAGAATTTCAGATGTCGACAAAAGGGCATACAGGATGAGATATACTAGGTAGTTAAGTGGTTTTGCAGCAACAATCTTGCACTCAGTGTCAGCAAGACCAAAGTGCTGATCGTGGACTTCAGAAAGGGTAAGTTGAGGGAACACAAACCAATCCTCATAGAGGGATCAGAAGTGCAGAGAACGAGCAATTTCAAGTTCCTGGGTGTCAAGATCTCTGAGGACCTAACCCGAATTCAACATATTGATGCAGCTATAAAGAAGGCAAGGCAGTGGCTATATTTCATTGGGAGTTTGAAGAGACGTGGTTTGTCAACTAAAACAATTGAAAACTTCTAAAAATATACCATGGAGAGTATTCTGACTGGCTGCATCACTGTCTGGTATGGAGGGGCTACTGCACAGGACCAAAGTAAGTTGCAGAAACTTGTAAAATTAGTTAGCTCAATCATGGGTATTAGCCTCTGTAGTACACATCTTCTTCAAGGGGTGGTACCTTAGGAAGGCAGCATCCATCATTAAGGATCCATACCACCTAGACATGCCCTCTTCACATTGTTACTGTTGGGAAGGAAGTACAGAAGCCTGAAGGCACACACTCAGTGACTCAGAAACAGCTTCTTCCCCTCTGCCATCCGATTTCTAAATGGACATTGAATCCATGAACACGACCTCACTACTTTTTTATTTCTGCTTTTTTGCACTACCTATTTTAACACAATCATTTAATAGACATATACTTTATTTAACTCCGTTTTTTTTCCTCTATATATTTATTTATCATGTATTTCATTGTACTGCTGCCATAAAGTTAACAAATTTCATGACATACGCTGGTGGTATTAAATCTGATTCTGATTCTCTGATCTGGTGTCTTACTAACTTTACAGAATAGATAAGTTCAAATTTCCTTAAACTAAATAAGGAAAAAAACCAAAATTGTGGTTATTGGTCATTATTTTCATCATTAGTGTCATGTCTATGACATGGGTGATCATGGTCTCATGACCATGATTGTTCTTGTCAAATTTTCTACAGAAGTGCTTTTCCATTGCTTTCTGTTGGGCAGTGTCCTTACAAGATGGATGACCCCAGCCATTATCAAAACTCTTCAGAGGTTGTCAGCCTGGCGTCAGTGATCGCATAACCAGGACTTGTGATGTGCACCAGCTGCTCATATGACCATCCACCACCTGCTCTCATGGCTTCACGTGACCCTGATCAGGGGGCTAAGAGGGGCTACACCTTGCCCAAGGGTGACCTGCAGAGGGAAGGACCTCCTTCAGTAAAGTCGCAACTCCAACCCGCCGCCCATGGTTATGGGTAGCAATAAAAATGCAAGAATCTAAGAAATAAACCTGATCATCCGACCTTATAAATCAAGCCCAAGGTAAAGAATTTAGGCGCTAATATTGACTCTGAACTAAATTTCAAATCACATATTAATTATATTATTAAGACCGTATTCTTTCATTTAAAGAATTGAAAGAGTTTGATTTGTTATAACATCTCAAAATGCAGAAAAATTGATACACACTTGTGTTTTTAGCCAATTAGACTACTGCAATGCACTCTTGTCAGGACTGCCTAAGGAAGATATAGATCAGCTGCAGCTTGTTCAAAATGCAGCAGCCGGAATGTTAAACAAAAAAAAAGAAAATCTGAGCACATTTCACTGGTTTTGGCATAATTACAATGGCTGCCTGTGTCCTTTAGGATCAATTTTAAAATACTCTTAATTGTATATAAGGCTCTGAATAATCTAGCACCTCCATATAGTTTGGAGTGTGTATCCCTTGACATCTTAATCGTAATCTTAGATCCGTGAACACCGGTTTGCTTAGTGTTCCTAGAGCCAAGCATATAAAAACTAGTGATACAGCCTTTTGCTCTTGTGCACCAAAAATCTGGAATACTCTGTCGACTGAGCTACACCAGGCTAGTACTGTGGAATGTTTCAAAACTCTTAGATAAACCTACTTTTTTAAAAAATGTAGCCTACTCACTTAATGTCTGTTGATGTTGATTACATTTACATGAATTGGTATTTTCAATTACATTTTATTCTATATAATATTTGTCTTTACTTACGATTTTTAATTTTGTGCTTTACTTATATGACCATATTGACTTATCTTTACAATCTATGTAAAGCACTTTGAGCCTGCATCTTAATGTATGAAAGGTGCTATATAAATAAAGTTATTATTATTAAGTGGTGTACCTATTTTTTGCTGTCTATGGGGAATACGACAAGCAAACAAGACTCATGGTTTGGTGGGTTAGATTGCTACTGCAAATTGTCCTGATACATCAGTAGAATCAGCAGGAAATTTATGGGAATGTGGGAGACTAAAAATGGGATCAATGTAAGGTTCATATAAATGGGAAGTTTATGGTTGGTGAGGATCTGTTTCTGAACTCCCTTTCCTTATGCCTCCAAGATTAAGTGAATATATACACCCAGTGGCCACTTTATTCGGTAAACCTGTACACCTGCTTGTTAATGCAAATGTAAGTATCAAGATTCTAGATTGTTTAATATGATTTCCAGTACACAAATGTAAAGGAGAACAAAATAATTGTTACTCTGGACAAAAGAACACAATAATAAAAATACAATAAATACAAATATGTAAGATAGTTTAGCTGCATAGATTGATTGATTGTATGTACATAAAGTGACACTAGGTGCAGGAATGTCTGTAAGTAAGGTGACTCTGACAGGAAATGGGAAATGATAACTTGGTGGTGTGGGGGGTGTGGTGGGCTGGGTCAGAGGATGGAGGTGTTGATCAGTGTTACTGCCTGAGGAATTTTTTTGAGTCTGGTGGTCCTGGTGCGGATGCTACATAACCTCTTTCCTGATAGGAGTGGGACAAACAATCTATGAGCAGGGTGGGAGGGATCCTTCATGTTATTGCTGACCTTTTTTTCCAGCAGGTTTCTGTAAACATGTCCTTGAAGGTGGGTAGGCTGTTGCTGGTGATGCGTTGGGCAGTTTTGACTACCCGATTTGTTAATGAGAGAAGTCAGAGGAGAATGGCCAGACTGGTTCAATCTGACAGAAAGGCGACAACAGTTCATCTAACCACGCGTTACAACAGTGGTGTGTGGAAGAACATAGTGAACGCACACGTTGAAAGTTGAAGTGAATAGGCTACATCAGCAGAAGACCACGTTCACTCAGTGGCCACTTTATTAGGTACAGGAGATACCAAATAAAGTGACCACTGTCTATATCAATTGAAGGTAGACTCGCCTGACCACACTGAAGAGAGAGATTTATATTATTGACACTTGACTTGACTTTCAAGAAATTTGGTTGAGCACTGAAAGAATTTATACCGTTAGTAAATAATGTGACTTTCAACATCTAGATCTAGACTTATCTGATGACTATCCTGAATACGTCTCCTTAACAATTCTCATTTGACTCAGATAGTTTGATTTCTAACAAAAGCTTGCCTACTGTTTCCTTTCTGTACCCAGATGAAGACAAAGCTGGAGTGCTTCATCCATTTTATAAAATATGAATTATTTTATTGGAGAATCTGAAGCAAGCTACCCTAGCTATTCATTATTCACCCCTTTGTGTCCTTGATGTGGAGGTCACTGTTTAAAAATGAGTGAAAGAGATAAGCACCCAGAAACTGCTTAGCAACTACGTTAATGCTCAATGCACTTACTTTTATGTGGGGTCAACAGTTTCTTTATAAACAACTGAAAGAAGATTTTAAATGAACACATTTATCTTATGTAACAGCATTGCTACTCCAAGCTTCCCCAGTACTGAGAACAGGAAATATAGGATGGAGAGATTGAGAGAAAAACTCTGAGATAGGAGGCACAACGATAGTGAAAGCTTGCATGCATGCAAAAATGTCTGTGACAGTTTGCGAAAATAAGAATGACTGTAAGGGATATTTGCGAATATGAGATCAAACAGGAATGCATACAAGCAAGGGGGTACATAGGCAGGAGTGCATGCAATCAGGAGTAGGTGCAATTTGAACTATGTACAAGAGGGTGAGCATGCAAGCAGAAGTGAGTGCAGACACAAGTACGTGTGTTATATGGGAGTTAGTTTACTTGTTGGTTCCTGATTCAAATCCCGAGACTTCTCCACGATGGCATGCTTGCCACAGTCATGGTCAGCAACAGTAACTGTGAGCCTTTTCAAGACCGATCAGGAGTAAAACAGGGATGCGTGATTGCCCCAACTTTGTTCACCATTTTCATTGCGACAATCATCCACATTATCAAGGACGACCTACCGCCAGGAATCAAAATTATCTACAGAGCAGATGGCAGACTTTTCAATCTTGCCCATTTCAAATCCAAAACGAAGACATCCACGAGTTCCCTCATCAAGTTCCAATACACAGATGACAACAGTGTTGCAGCTCTTTCAGAAAACCACCTACAACAGATTCTGACTGCCTTCAACCGTTCATACGCGAAACTTGGACTTACCACTAATTCCAAGAAGACTCAGATCATCTATCAACTGTCACCAATTGAGACAAATTAGATAGAACCATCAATTCAACTTGGCGAAACAACTCTGGAAAACGTGGACCATTTTCCGTATCTTGGAAGTCACCTCTCCTCCAATGTCGACCTTAATGACGAGATCCAACATCGCCTTAAATGTGCTGGAACAGCTTTAGGACATCTCCGAACAAGAGTCTTTCATGATCATGACATCCGAACAGACACCAAAATGTTAGCGTACAAAGCAGTGGTAAGCTCAATGCACCTGTATGCATCAGAAACCTGGACAACATACCAACAACATCTGAAGGCACTTGAAAAGTTCCATCAACGCTGTCTTCAAAACATCTTAAATATCAGCTGGGAAGATATAAAAACCAACGTCTGCGTGCTAAGTGAAGCAAAAACAACAAGCATTGATGCCTACGTCATCAAGAACCAACTAAAATGGAGCGGTCATGTTGTTCGGATGAAAGACGAACGTCCGCCAAAACAAATCTTCCACTCCCAGCTTGAAGAAGGCAAACGTAAAAGAGGTGGACAACAGAAGAGATTCAAAGACGTCTTAAAAGCCAACATGAAGAAATGTAACATCGACATCAACAATTGGGAAACCAATGCCAAGGACAGGAAACTCTGGCAAGCCATCATCCGAGAAGGAACAGCAACTTTCGAAGCCAACGGATGTGCAGAATTAGAAGAAAAGAGAAGGAAAACGGAAAGAGAGGCAGCAACAACCAAAGCCCGATCTGCCATCTGGAACTACCTGTCCTGAATGCAGAAGAACTTTCAAATCCAAGATTGGACTCATAAGCCACTTGAGAGCCCATAAGTAGATCAAGAGAATGAAGACCATCATCCTCGACCTCGAGGGATAGCTACGACTTGTCGGTTGAAAGCTGCTTCTATCATTGGTTGACTTTTTCCCATTGGTTGCCGTGGCACGCTCCTCTTCACACTGAGGTCATGAACAGAGCTAAAGAACCATTGGGAAAGTATGCTCCAGATTCGCACTCTTGGCTAAGAACCTGTTTGTTGACTTTTAACTTTGTATTTTTTTTTAACTCAGGGGGACAGATGTTTGGTCAAATCTTTTACTGTCTGTAAATAAATGATTAATCTGCTTATTCTTAGTCAGTGTCTTCTGTCTCAGTTGCCAAACCTGTGAAACTGCTTCCACGTTACAACGTGAAAGTGAGAGAAGGGGTTATCATACGAGGAACGGTTGATGACTCTGGGTCTGTACTCGCTGGAATTTAGAAGGATGAGGGGGAGATCTCATTGAAACTTTTTGAATGATGGAAGGCCTAGACAGAGTAGATGTGGAAAGGATGTTTCCCATGGTGGGGGAATCTAGGACAAGAGGGCACAGCCTCAGGATAGAGGGGCGTCCATTTAAAACAGAGATGCAGAGAAACTTCTTTTGCCAGAGGGTGGTGAATTTGTGGAATTTGTTACCACAGGTAGCTAAGGAGGCCAGGTTGTTGGGTGTACTTAGGTTCTTGATTGGATACGGCATCAAAGGTTATGGGGAGCGGTGTTGAGGAGGGGAAAAAAGGATCAGCCATGACTGAATGGTGGACCAGACTCAATGAGCCAAATGGTCTAATTCTGCTCCTATGCCTTTAGGTCTATGTTGCCCAAGCCCATACGTCTCTTTTACCTTCCCCCACCCCCCACCATAAACATACACCCTTGAGTTTTTAAATCCCCTTTTGCTGGGAAAAAGACTATGTCTCTCATGATTTGATTTGATATACTCTATACACAGTAAGGTCTTTTAAGAGACTCTTGGATAGGTACATGGAGCTTAGAAAAGGAGAGAATTATGTGATAGGGCAATTCTTGGCAGTTTCTAGAGTAGGTTACATGGTTGGCTCAAAATTGTGGGCCGAACAGCCTGTAATGTCCTGTACATTTCTATGTTCTATAAGGTGAAACCTCAGTCTCCTTTGGTCCAGGGAATATAATCCTAGCCTGCCCAACTTATCCCTATAACTCAGGCCCTTGAGTCTTGGCAATATTCTCAAAATTTTATTTGCACAACTCTGATTAGTGAAGTCATTCCTATAAAGGCTGATCAAATCTGCACACAATTCTCCAGGTGTGTCCTCACCAACATTTTGAACAACTGCACCATAACATTCCAACCAAGTTTCCTCTTATTCTTCTTTGCTCCACAGAGGAAAACAGAATCTTAATCTTTCTGCTAAGATCCCTCAAATTTCAAGCAATTAAAATTAATCCATTCTGCAACCTTACGTTGGAAATGGGAATGATGAGAATGACTCTACTAGCATATCCAATGGGCTGAATGGCCTCTGACACTGTAATAACTTTATAAATAAGGATTTGTGTAAACACCAGCCTGTGAGGAAGCTTTCATATATTCAGTCTGAAATGAATTTAAACAAAGTCCCCAGGAGGTGGGAAAAATATTTTCACTTACTGTGCCATTTAGTCTCTGTCAGAAGCTCTCTCCTGAAAAACATTTTAGCCAATTCTACTTTGAACAGCATATTTCAATTAATCTACATTGCAGAGCTGTGAAAATGTACTGACAGCATAAAGGGAGAAAATATTAGTGCAGATTTATATATAGTTCTTCAGGGTCCTTAGGGCATTATGTTTAAATCTATTTCACGATGGTGCTTATGCTTGGGTTTTATCTTCGTTGCTGCAGATATGACAGCTAGTGACTAGTAAAGGCTAGAAATAAGTTGCAAGTGCAAAAATAATCTCGCATCTCGGTTCCTGCCATAAAAATAAATTGCAGCTAAGGCAGTGCAATCGTCAGCTTGGGTATCTGTCACGCATCAGTCACATTCAAAACTCAGCTCCCATTGATGCCAGTCAGTAGGATTCAAAGCAGCACACACGAAACACTAGAGGAACTCAGCAGGCCAGGCAGCATCTACAGAGGGAAATAAACAATTGACATTCCAGGCTGAGAACTTTCATCAGGACTGGAAAGGAAGGGGCAGAAGCCAGATTAAGAAAGGTTAGGGGTGGGGGTGGGGGTGGGGGGAATAGCTGGCAGGTGACCCTAAGGCTTGGCCAATTTAAGTGCCAGGCCAGATTGAAAATGTCAGGATGTTGGGGCCAGAGGTGAGGTACAGGCCAATGTTCAGCTCATTGCTCGGCAAAGTTTACTCATTTCTGTGCTGAACTGATGATGTGGCCTGCAACTAACAGGCTTCTGGATCGGCTGTGACTGGCTTCATGGCTGTAGACTCATTTGCATGAACTTCAACTCTGAATATTGTTTGCTTACTTTTATTGTTTGCACAATTTGTTTTGTTTTTCTCTGCTCATTGGGTATTTGATGGTCTTTTTTTTATTTTTTAAATGGGTTCTATTGGGTTTCTTTGTTTTGTGGCTCCCTGTAAGAAGATGAATCTCAAGGTTGGATACAGTATATATACTTTAAGAAATGTACTGTACTTTGAACTTTGATAGGTGAGACCAGGTGAGGGGGAAGGTGGGTGTGCAGGGGAAGTGAGAAGCTGGGTGGTGATAGGTGGAAAAGGTAAAGGGCTGAAGAAGGATGAATCTGATAGAACAGAAGAGTGGACTATGGGGGAAAGGGAAGGAGGAGTGGCACCAGTAGGAAGTGATGGGCAGGTGAGGTGAGGAGAAGGGGTAAGAGGTGAGCCAGAATAGGGAATGGAAAAAGGGGGAGGGGGGAAAGAAATTACCAGAACTTAGAGAAATTGATGTTCGTGCTGTCAGGTTGGAGGCTACCCAGATGATATATGAGGTGTTGCTCCTCCTAACTGAGAGCGGCCTCATCATGGCAGCCATGGACCAACATATCAGAATGGGAATGGGAAGCAGAATTAAAATGGATATTAAGCAGGATTTAAATTATGTGCTCGCATTGGATGTGCATCACCCCTTAACTTTGCACTTCCCTTCATTCCTCATCTGACATGGGTGGGTGGGCTGATTTTTGAGGCATAGGAATACAACATATTTAATTGCCTGCACCACTTGCTTCCACCTCCAATGTTTTGTTCCTCCCATGGACAGATTCAGCTTTGAACTCTCCCATTAAGTAAGAGTAAAAGTAGTTCACATGTTGTTGCATCCATTCCTTTACCTCTTACTGGCTTGCTTTCAAATTACACACCAACTCTGGTAAAATAACCATTATGGTACTATTTTTCAGAAAATAAATGCTGCAACAGCAATCTCATTTTCAATTACAAGACCAAATGAAAACACAGTAGCTGGAAAACGCTGCTCAGCAGCACTACAACATATTCCTTAATTAATATTAATTGGTATCAGCAAGCAAGAATATTAAATAATAAAATATTTTTCATTATTAGTAATCTCCCTTGTAAAGTTGTGACCCAATACAAAAGGAAAGGTAGAAAGTAAAAACCGAATGGAGTAAAATTCCTATAGATTAATGCTGTAGCCCACTGCTGAACAATTCAGCAGACAGTTCAAATGGACCTGTTGTCTATTCTCTTACAGAGAAGATCAAGCTTTTATATTCTGTACAGCTTGATTGCTAACTGCACTTTATGAATTGATTGTACTCTTCAAAGGCATGGCTATTTTGACAAATAATCAAATGCAATTAGGAAGTACAAAAGACTGGATTTTGGTGAATTGGGCCATCGTTTAAATGGGACAGCTGCTTATTTGGGACAACTCGTAAAGAACAAAAATTAATCAAGAAAATTAGCTATGATTCCCTTCATTTATTTGGGACAGGAGACTTGGCAAACAGTTTCTATCTAGTGTCAGTTGCGTGCACTTGTGTGGCTGATAGACACGACACCGTACTTATTATGAACTGTTTTTAAATAATGTCAGCTGTGTGTGTATGTGTTCAAAAAGCAGTAATTATTGTCACTGATGGTTGGTAGGAAATAGGCAGTAAGACAATTCAGAGCTGTTTTGTTTACTGTGGTTTCAGGCATTCAAACATGGAGATGCCAGAAATGGCTGGGAGTGAAAATTAAACAATTTCACTACATCAACAAGTTAGAAATGACAAATAATTTGAAGTTATTGACATTCATCTTGAAAATTACAATGAAAATGAAGATTTAGAGGATGCAATCTTTGAAAGTATTCTATGAAGGTAGTTCATTATCTACACTAGGTGTCGGCACTGATTATGTTCATTTATAGTCAATCAAAAGAACAGGGCAGCATATACTGGATGAAGGGAGGGACCAGAGGTGGAGAAAGTGAGCAATTTCAAGTTTATGGGTGTCAAGATCTCTGAGGATCTAACCTGGTTCCAACATATCAATGCAACTATAAAGAAGGCAAGACAGTGGCTATATTTCATTGGGAGTTTGAAGAGATTTGGTTTGTCACCCAAAACGCTCAAAAACTTCTATAGATATACTATAACGAGTGTTCTGACAGACTGCATCACTGTCTGGTATGGAGGGGGGAGAGGGACTGCTACACAGGATCAAAAAAAGCTACAGGAAGTTGTAAAATACGTCAGCTCTGTCATGGATACTAGCCTCTGTAGTATCCAAGACATCTTCAAGGAGTGGTGCCTCAGAAGGTGACATCCATCATTAAGGACCCCCATCCCCCAGGACATCCCTCTTCTCATTGTTACCATTGGGATGGAGGTACAGAAAGCTGAAGGCACACATTCAGCAATTCAAGAACAACTTCTTCCCTTCTGCCATATGATTCCTAAATGGACATTGAACCTATGAACATTACCTCACTTTTTAAAAAATATTATTTCTGTTTTTGCAGTATTTTAATCTAACTATTTAACATACATATAATTGATATAATATACTATAATTACTATAATTGATTTACTGACTTATTTTTTTTCTTTCTATATTATCATGCAATGCATTGAACTGCTGCTGCTAAGTTAATAAATTTCATGACATATGCCAGTGATAATAAACCTGATTCTGACTCTGAATTCCTCCATCAATTAGTATTAGGAACTAATACACAGTTTTGCCGTGTTGCAGAGGTACTAGTAGTGTTCTAATTTTTTTTTGTATTTCACTTAAATTCATAAATTGTTACTTAGTTAAATGGTAGATTCTCTTTTTTTATACCTTTTTAACTATTTCTATGAAACTTTGGCTAACTGGGGCAGCCACTTAATTGGGCCAAAATGTACTGGTCTAGATGTGTCCCAATTAGCCAAAATCCACTGAATTAGATCTGAACGCAGTTTAAAAACTTAGTTATTCAATGCCACAATGTATATAATCAAATAGATGACACTGTACATAACCGCAAAGTTGCTGTGAATTTAATATTAATGTGACTAATCTACAGGATCAATACTTCATTCCAATATCCATTTTCAGGACTCATTATTGTTATAACAATAAATAGGGTAAGCTCTGTGGAAGAAATAGCTCAAAGGTTTATTGGGTGTATCAACGAAGTCACCAAAATGTTATAGTGTGCTTTCTTGTTAGGAAAGCTTGTTAAGAGATATTTTTCAATATCCATGGTGTATGCCCTGTGACTATGTTGCTGTGGGAAGGGAAGTCAATTCACAGAATGGCAATGAGAAATTGTGTCTGCAATAGTGTCCAAAGCGCTGCTCTCAGGAATTTGGTCAATGCAATCAAATGGAATTAGTAGATGAATGCTTCCCTGATAGATTAGATAAAATAACAGAGGTGAGTACAAAGTCCAAAGTAAATTTATTATCAGACTACATATATGTCGCTATATACTACCCTGAGATCCATTTTCTTCCAGGCATTCACAGTAGAACAATGAAATACAATAGAATCAATGAAAAATTACACACAAATACTGACAAACAACCAATGTGCAAAAAAAGACGAACTGTGCAAATAAAAGAAATCAAATAATAAGATGGTATTTTGAAATACTGATCATGCTATAAAATTGTTATTGCATGGGTTTTCATGAGGTTTGTTTGACTCAGTTTACTGTTAATTTGTATTCAACATTTTTAGTGCTTTTCATTTATTGAAACAAACCTTAGGAGATGCATCAACTTTCAGCTTTTGTAAAGGCAACCTGAATGAATCCGGTAAGATTAACTTTGCGTGCACATTAGAAGTCATATTAACATTACATTTACCGTGTCATACCAAGACTGCACTGTCACAACACGGACCAGCACGTTCCACAAATGGATCTGGTCAGCCACCTTCATGTGCACTTTGAAAACCACTTATGGCACCACTAGAGCAAATTGAATGAAAAAGTAAATTCTGTTTGGTTGACATCATTGCTAGTGCAGAATTCTATTGATGAAAAAGATTATTTCTCCAAGTAGACCTATAGAGATATTCACCCATTTTTCTTTCAAGCTCAATAAATGATGCACTATTGAATGGATTGGAAATATAAATACCAACAGGCAGCCTTTTGAAGGTAAACAGGTTTCAGTAATAAGATACTTGCAAAAATCGATCAGCCTTATATTCTGTCTTTATGTAATCAAAGGGAACTGCTTCCATTATGTTAAGTGGGAGCACAATCAACCCTAGATATGTCATCTGGCATACCAGCACAGGCTTCTGTACCAACACCCACTGTTCAGCCCTGTGTGGAGTGCTCTATATTTAACCATTTTGGTAGGATGAAAAGTGATTTTTATATATTTTTAAAATTCATATTAGTACCTCTCATGGTACCACACACTGGGAATGATTTTAAGTAAACAGCCCCATGGAGAATAAAATGAATCTAATTGATTAAGTACAAAGAGCACCTACCGAAAGCCCGCGTGATCCTTTTTTTTTACAATTGCTCAACTGGGATTTGACTGCAGTTTAACCAGGTCCATGCTGCCTCTCCACTTCACCCTCTTGAAATGGTCTTGACAGCTGATCCTGAATTGCCTTCTGTCTACCAGACTGTATCCCCACAAGTGGGTGGGAAGTCAGTCAGCATCATTTTAAGCAAGGCCCAGAAGTTAAAACATATCTAATTCAATCATTAGAGCAGGGTCATTTATCAAAAACTGGCTTGGTTCAAATAAGGTTGACCATTGCATTAATCACAGGTGGAGAAGTTAATTTACATGTATGAGTTTGAGCAAAAATATCACAGCATGGGGAAGCTATGTCAGTTTGTCTGGGGAATATTGGAGCAGATTTTCAATCATGCAATATATGCAAGGCCTCATTGAGACCCTGGCCAGAGGTGATCCCCATTTCATCCCAATCAGTGGGGCCTCCTCTCTCATGCTCCCTCTCACTCATGGTGGCTCTGATTCCCATGCTCCCTTTCAATTTAGCTGGCACCCTGGAAGATACCGAGAGGCACAGTAGCATTGTGGTTAGCACAACGCTTTACGGTACCAGTAACTCGGGTTCAATTCCTGTTGCTGTCTGTAAGGAGTTTGTATGTTTTCCCTGTGACTGCGTGGGTTTCCTCTGGGTGCTCCGTTTTTCTCCCACAGTCCAAAGACTTACTGGTTGGTAGTTTAACTGGTCATTGTAAATTGTCCTGTGATTAGGCTAGGGTTAAATTGGGGATTGCTGGACTACGTGGCTCAAAGTGCCAGAAGGGCCTATTCTGTCCTGTACCTCAATAAACAAAAATAAAAAAAGATTTTTAAAAATACTATGTGACAACAAAAACCAGTGAAGAATAAGGAGGTTGTATTTATAGAAATAACGTCAAATAGTCTGGAAAAAACTGCTATTCCAACACTACCAAAGTCCTGAACATATTGGTATTGGCAAGCGTTTTATTATCATTAGATGTCTGAGACAGAGTGAAAAACTTCTGTTTGCGTGTCATTCAGAGAAGTCATGCCATACATAAGTACAGCAAGGTAGAAAAAAGAAAAGCAGGAGTGTTGTGGTTATAGATAAAGTGGAGTGCAGATAGACCAATAAATTGCAAGGGCTATGACAAGGTAGATTGGGAGATCAGAGTTTAACAGTTCATCTTTTAGCATTGCACATCATCAGAATTTTACTGTTTTCTGAAAGCTTCACTTGAATAATTACAGATATCTATCACTTTAGCGCAGCTGTCTTGGCTAATACCAGGCTTTTAAACGTATTTCCATAAACAAAGGTTCCAACACTGTTTTGCATGTACTCACTTGGCTGCAACCATTGGAATCTCCTATGGATGCATTTCTTAGTCAACACAAATACTGGCTGCCAAAGGATATCGATTGTGTTTTGATTTTGAGAGTTACACTGCAACTTTGAACACAATAATTAACATAGCTGCAGATGCCAAGACTATACTGGAAATTCTTAGGAATTCCAGATAAAAGGATGAGACCAAAACCAATACTGAGAATGTACTAACTCAAAGATTCTGTGGGAATAATGAACAGTGTGGCATATATACTCAGTGGCCACTTTATTAGGTGCACCTATAATGAAAATATATAATCAGATAATCATGTCGCAGCAACACAATGCATAAAAGCATGTAGATGTGGTCAAGAGACTCAGCTGTTGTTCACACCCAAAATTAGAACGGGGAAGAAATTTAATCTAAGTGACTTTGGCTGTGGAATGATTGTTGGCGCCAGATCGGGTGGTTTAAGTATCTGAGAGATTGCTGATCTCCTTGGATTTTCACGCACAACAGTCTCTAGAGTTAACAGAGAATGGTGCAAAAAGAAATCCAGTTCTGTGAGTGAAAATGACTTGTCAGAGGAGAATGGTCAAACTGGTTCCAGCTGACAGGAAGGCAACAGTAACTCAAAAAACCATGCACTGCAATAGTAGTGTGCAGAAGAGCATCTCTGAATGCACAACACATCAAGCCTTGAAGTGGACGGGCTTCGGCAGCTGAAGACCACACCGAATTCCATTCCTGTACTAATGAAGTGGCCACAAGTGTATATTAGGAATGAAATACTTGATCATTGGCACTGTAGCAGCAGGGAGATAGACTATTATCATGAGAATTCTGTGCTCTTGATAATTATCCTGGATGGCATGGAGATGGACTAATATCACCAGAATTCATTACTCTCGATAACTAACCTGACATTCTTATCCTCAGTAAATCTTATTATTCTGAGTTCTTATCCTGAGTAAATCATCAACTACAGAATGGAACATTGAAACAGTGTGATGCAGGTTGCTGTTTGCAGGAAATCATCACCAGTTAGAAGAATACAAATCAGGCCTTTTAACCCATTTCAAATCCTGATGACTTTGACAACGAGGTTTTCACCTAAAATCTAGATTCTTGATTAAAACTTTTGCTAGTTGATATAAATGGTGGAAGTACCTTTCCCGGACTTGAGGGTAAACAAAAACTATCCAGATCAATAGCTATAAATCCCACTAAGCATCGCTGTAGAACTCATGCCTTCTCAATTTTCTGTTAGCTAAAAACTCGTAATTCGTACAAATGCACAAACTGTCTTATCACAATGTTTCACTAATTAAAATCCTTACACAAATTATCAATCTGGTTTTCATTTTAGCAAGAATTAGTAAAAACCTGCAAAGAATTTCTATTCAGTCAAATATATTTTCAGATTTGTACAGACGTTTGGTCTAGAGGCCACATCGGGAGAGTAACTATCCATTTCAGTTTGCATATTAAAATCTTGCAAACACATGAACAGTTTTGCTATATTCTGCAGGAAGAGAGTAGGTTTCAGAAAAGTCCTTTGCAATCAGAATTACAAGTTCAAGAGGAACAATTAAAAGGCTCCTTTCTCCAACTTTCAGCATCCTGCATGACATTAATTTGGACAGTCGACAAATGCAATAAAAATCAAAAGGTGAATGACCTTTCTAGGGCTTGAGAGCAAACAAAAGTCATTCCAATCAATAGCTAGGAATTGTACCAAGCAGATAATTGATTGCTATTACAGTTGTATAGGGATAAATTTCCATGAAGCTTTCTCAGCTTGTCTGACAGAGCTCTGGCACAGAAGACAACAGAGTTTCCAGCAAAAGTAATGTAAACCCAGGATAGTGGTGTGGAGAGCAGAAACTCTCCCTGAGGAACAATATGGCCAAGAGCTCTTCCGAGGCTGATGTTAAGGTATACTGTTAGATCAAAGAAGATTTATTCTGTATTTGGAGGCAGACCTGCTCCGGTGGACAATGATAAGGACACCGATTGTGCAACACTTAATTCTCAACACTGACTTTGTTGTCACCTTGAACAGGACAGAACTCACAAAAAGATAACAACCAACAAAAAGCCAATACAGTCACTTACAGTTTACTGTTACTTGCACTTTGCGCACATCAGCAGATGACACATCGTTATAGGCGCTGCACTCATATTCACCAGCATCTTCCCTTGCAATTCCTGTGATTTCCAAATATTCTTCATCACTGGCAAAACCTCGAGCTGGAAGGAAAGAACAAAGGCATATATGAAATGAAAACTATTCGTAACTCTATATACAAGTCAAAATCTTTTCAAATGATCTTGAATCTTTTATAGCTCTGATATGGCTAGACAGAACCAACTAAATAATTATAAGTTACATTATGGAATCCTCCGCTGCTTCTGTGTTATGTTCCTAGTTAAAATGACTGCATATCTCATTACAGTTCCAAACAAACATTTATGTAGCTAACAGGCCGTCAAATGTCTCAGCAATTGGTTTGTCAAATCTGAAGCTGCCTGATGCTAAAAATGGGCTCTGTTGCATTGAGGCTTGGAAGGAACATGGAGCTGGAAGTAACAATGAAGATGCTGGAATCTGGAACGACAAACAATCTGTTGCAGGTTGATCAGCAACTGTTGGGAGTGGGGAACAAATTGTTGACATTTAGAGTCAAAACCCTGCTTCAAACAGAAAGGGTTGCAATGCCAATTTTAAAAATTAGCTTTTTTTGCACATGTAGTGCATATTAAAACATAGAAACATACAATGAAGTGTGTCGTTTGCATCAAATCAAGTTGCCGAGGATTAGACTGGGGGCAGCCTGTAAGAGTCACAAACACGAGAAAATCTGCAGACGCTGGAAATCCAAGCAACACGCACAAAATGCTGGAGGAACTCAAGAGGCCAAGCAGCATCTATGGAAAAGAGTAAACAGTCAATGTTTCGGGCCAGGACCCTTCATCGGGTCTAGAAAAAAAAGACGAGAAATCAGAGTAAGCAACCTTCTCATCTTTTTTCCAGTCCTGATGAATCTTTTCCATAGATGCTGCCTTACCTGATGAGCTCCTCCAGTATTTTGCATGTGTAGCCCATAAGAGTCACCATGTTTCCAGTGCCGTAATTTACCAACTCTGTCTTTAGAATGCTGGAGAAAACTTGAGCACCGGGAGGAAACTCACACTGTCACGGAGAGAATGTACTGTCTCCTTACAGACAGTGATGGGAATCGAACCCTGATTGGTAATTCCTGGCACTGTAAAACAATTTGCTAACTGCTACGTTACTATATCACCTGCACGCTGCTGCACATATTGCCCATATCAAAGGAAATGATAGAAAAAATAGACACCGACTCTTGTTTTTGAATGACAAAGAAATGGCAGAAACCAACTTCCTGACTGCTCAGTGAAAACATTTGGTCACTCAGTGCAGGATTGCGACCCAGAATAACTCTTGGGTAATGTAGTCTGAATTCATTAAGATATTTATAAAACACCTCTCATGGTATCTGGATATGTCTTTTTAATGATCAATGGACTACTTTGTAAGTACAGTCAACTGTTGCAAAGTAAGAAAAAGAACAGCTAATTAAGATACTAAAAATAACCATCAAGTGGAAAAAAAATTGTCAAAAATATCAAGTTATTTAGAAAGAATCAGAATCAAGTTTATCACCGCTGACTGAATATGTTGTGAAATTTGTTGCTTTGTGGCAATAGTACAGTGCAATACATATATATATTGCAGATAGTGTTCATGGGTTGGTTCATTGTCCATTCTGAAATCTGCTGGTGAAGGGGAAGAAGCTATTCCTAAAATGTTGAAATCATGCCTGCAGGCTCTTCTGCCTCCTCTCTAATGGCAGTAATGAGAACAGAACATGACTTGGGTGGTGCAGGTCCTTAATACTGGATGTCAACTTTTTGAGACATTGTCTTTTGAAGATGTCCTCAATGGTGGGGAGACTAGTGCCCATGATGGAGCCAGCTGAGTTTGCAACTTGTTGCAGCTTTTTCCAATTCTGTGCAGTGGCCCGTCCGTACCAGAAAGTGGTGCAGCCAGTTAGAATGTTGTCCATGGTACCATCTATAGAAATTTGCTAGTCTTTGGTGACATACCAAATCCTCTCAAATTCCAAATGTATTATAGCCACTGGTGTGCCTTCTTCATAAGTACATCAATATGTTGGGCCCAGGACAGATCTTCAGAGATGTCTGACACCCAGAAACTTGAAATTGCTCTCCCTTTCCATTGCTGATCCCTCAATGAGGACTGGTGTGTGTTCCCTCAACTTCCCCTTCCTGAAGTCCACAATCAATTCCTTGGTCTTACTGATGCTTGAATGCAAGGTTGTTGTTGCAGCAACAACACTCAAACAGCTGATCTACCTCACTCCTGCATGCCTCCATGTCACCATCCGAGATTCTGCTGATAACACTTGTGTCATGAACAAATTTATAGATGGTGTTTGCGCTGTGCCTAGCCACACAGACATGAGCTTCAGGAGAGTAGAGTAGTGGGTTAAGCACACATCCTTGAGGTGCGCCAGTGTTGATTATCAAAGAGGAATTGTTATTTTCACTCTACACTGACTATGGTCTCCCAGTGAGGAAATCAAGGATCCTGTTGCAGAGGGAGGTACAGAAGCCAAGGTTTTTGAGCTTTTTGGTTGGAACTGAGGGTATGATTTTGTTGAACGCTGAGCTACAGTCAATAAACAGCTGCCTGGCGTAGGTATTACTGTTATCAGGTCCAAGGCCGAGTAAAAAGCCAGTGAGATTGTATCTGTTGTAGACCTATTATGGTGATAGGCAAATTGCAGTGGGTCCAGGTCCTTGCTTAGACAGAAGGTAATTCTAGTTATGGCCAACGCCTCAAAGCACTTCATCACAGTAGATGTGAGCACAACTGAGTGATAATCATTGAGACAGCTCACGCTCCTCGTCTTGGGCACTGGTATGATTGATGCCCTTCTGAAGCCGGTGGGAACCTCTGACTGCAGCAGGGAGAGATTGAAGATACTGTTAAACATGCCCACCAGTTGGTTGGCACAGGTTTCAGTGCCCTTCCAGATACACCATTGGAGCCTGTTGCATTGTGAAGCTTCACCCTCTTGAAAGATGTTCTGACATCAGCCTCTGAGACAGAAATTACGGGGTCGCCAGAAATCTTGACCCGAAATGTTTACTGTCCATTTCTCTCCATAAATGCTTCCTGACCCTCTAAGTTCTTCCATTTCTTAGTTTGTTCCCCTAATTTTATACATAGCAATCCACTAGGCTTCCTAATTATTTGCTTTACTTACCTGAAATCTTTCTGTACTTCACATACTGAGAGGCAAAGATCTGTTTGCGATCCGTAGTTTCACTGCTCCCAATTTTAAATTCAGATTTCAGTGTAAGTTACCGTGGTTAAGAGAAGGTCAGATCAGTTCATAAGCTCTTATCACAGGAACTTATCCTTGTATATCATTAGCCAGCAGGCTTCACTCTGCCCTCTTGTACATTTTTGCTGTTGTCCCGACAAGGTGCTGGATCACACACAAAATGCTACAGGAACTCAGAAGGTCAGACGGCATCTATGGAAATGAATAAACAGTTGACACTTCAGGCCAAAACCCTTCAATAGGACTGGGAATATAGGAGGAAGAAGCCAGAATAATAAGGTGGGGGTAGGGGGGGAGCAGTAGTACAAGCAAGTAGTACCACCAAACACATCTTTACCTCTGCCCCACCTTATTTTCCACAGGGATCCCTCCATGATTCCCTTGTCCATTTGTCCCTCCCCACTATTCTTCCTCCTGGAACTTAACCCTTCAAGTGGAAGAAGTGCTACACCTGCCCATTTACCTCAACCTTCACCTCCATTCAGGGCCCCAAACAGTCCTTCCAGGTGAGGCAACACTTCACCTGCAAATTTGTTTGGGGTTGTCTATCGTGTCTGGTACAGCCTCCTCTACATCAGTGAGACCCGATGTAGATCGGGGGACCGTTCTATCAAGCATCTTATCTCCATCCGCAAAGAGCAGTAGCCAACCAGTTTAACTCCAATCCTCATTCACATTCTGATGTGTCAATTCATTACTTTCTCTCCTGCCATGATGTGGCCACTCCTGGCTGGGAAGAGCAACACTTCATATTCCATCTGAGTAGCCTCCAAACTGATGGCATAAATATCAACTTTTCTATCATCGGGTAATTTTTTGTCCTCCTCCTTCCTTCTTCTTCAATTCCCCACTTGGGCTCCCCTTTTACCTCTTCTCTTTTCCTCACCTACCTATCACTACCCCCTGGTGCCCCTTCTCCTTCCCTTTCTCATATCAGATTCCTTCTTCTCCAGCTTTTTAACCTTTCCTACCTATCATTTCCCAGATTCTTACTTCATTTGTCCTCCCCCACGAACCTGGCTTCACCTATCACCTTTTAGGTTGTACTCTCCCCTCCCCCCCCAACCCGCACCTTCTTATTCTGGCATCTTCCCCCTTTCTTTCCAGTCCCGATGAAAGGTCTCGGCTTGAAACATCGACTGTTTATTCATTTCTATGGATGCTGCGTGACCTGCTGAGTTCCTCCAGCATTTTGCGTATGCTGCTTTGGATTTCCAGCATCTGCAAAATCTCTTGTGTCTATGGTATGTAAAATGTGGCTGATCGGCAAAGAATACTCCTTCCAAGTAACTGTTTGCATGCGACTGTGGCCACACCACGGTACACTGCTTCGACAGGCGAGCTAAACCAGGTGAGGGGAACTTTGAACCCTGCTGAGATAGAGATATGGCTACCCAGTATGCAAAGCCAGTTTTGGCGGACTGGGCGGATGAGATAATTACAAGATCCAACGGCCATGAAGGCTGTTGGGCAACACCTCGTGGAGTGTGAAGGGCATGACAAGGCACAGAAGGCATATCTCCAATCGTGACGATTTTTTGTACCATTGGAATAAGATTCTTGAGGCCGAGAGAGTGGAACATCCCCAGTCCAATGGCTTTTTCACCATAAAACTCCTCCCGCACAGGTTTTGGTCATCGATTAAAACGATGAACAACTAATACTCCTTCTATCCACTTACAAACCAGAAATTGTGCTTTTCCAATCATTTGTATTTTTAGTGCGTGAAATAAGTGACAGTTTCCACTACTATTGTGCTATGTATTCAAAGGGTTGCTTCTGTGGGCCAAATTCAATGAAAGCTAGAAGATATATGATTGCCTGGTCTTGCCGTAGCCCAGATGAGAGAATGGCCCATTGGCAACACAAAATAACATAATAACTTGCTTCACTGCTCACTCAGATAGCTAAACACTTTCTTCAGCTTTCATTAAGCTTAGCCCATGGGTGCTATAAAACTACGACTTCACCTCTTTGGGGGGTTTACAAAGCAAACTGGTGAAAGGAAGACTAAAACAAACAATAATTCCTTTCTGACACTTTTGGAGCAATTAGTCACCAGCAATGGCCAGAATTTGACATGTGCGTTTTATATGTTGACAAGTGCACAAATTTTAGTGTCTGCCCTGTGAAATAGAATAATCTGTGGACAGCAAAGAGGGATTTGAATTTACTGGAAATAAAGTAAAGCTCTGCATGTTCAGATAGGTTTGTCTACTCTGCGGTTTCCTGCTCATCTCTAGTGAGCTTAATTTATCAGCCAATCCTAAATAATTATAACATAGATGATATATATGGTTACTCTGATTCATCTGGTCTCACTGTTCTTGTCCATCAACATAGATGGTAAATATTTCAGTAAATGATCAACACAGGAATATGATCACAAGACGAGCAACAGAAAAAGCAATAAACATAGAACATAGAACAGTACAGCACAGGAACGGGCCATTCGGCCCACAACATTGTGCCGAACCAGCTAAAAAGTAAATCAAAAACCCCGAAAGACTAATCACTCCTACCTACACAATGTTCATATCCCTCCATCTTCCTCATAATCATGTGCCCATCTAAATGTCTCTTAAAAGCCTCCAGTGTATTTGCCTCCACCACCATACCAGGCAGCAAATTCCAGGCATCCCCCACTCGCTGAGTAAAAACTTACCCCTCACATCCCCTTTAAACCTACCCCCTCTCACCTGCAATGCTTGCCCTCTGGTATTAGATATTTCTACCCAGGGAAAAAGATACTCCCTGCCTATTCTATCTATCCCTCTCATAATCTAATAAACCTCCATCAGATCTCCCCTCAGCTTCCCTCGCTCCAAAGAAAACAACCCAAATTTGTTCTGCCTCTCACAATAGCACATACCCTATAAGCCAGGCAGCATCCTGGTAAATTTCTTCTTCACCCTCTCCAAAGCCTCAACATCCTTTCTCTATAGTGGTGTGACCAAAACTATGTGCAATACTCCAGATATGGCCTAACCAGAGTTTTATGGAGTTGCTACATAATCTGTTGTTCTTTTTTTTCTTTTTCAAGGCATTAAGTTCAAACACCAAAAGGTTAATATACCTGACTATATAATTTCTTCAGATATTTTAAACACTTCTGCCAGATCAGGATTCTGGTTCATTTGGTTCATTGCCTTTGGTAATTCATGAAGCTTTAATTTAAAAAAAAATGCAAAACCCACCAGCCTCTGTCTCACCTTTCACTCTCACTTCTACCTGCTGACTACCTTCCATCTACATTCTTTGGCCGGATAGAGGGTCTTGATCCGAAATGTTGACCATCCTTTGCTTCCACAAATGTTGCTTAACCCGTTGAATTCTTCCAGCACTTTGCTTTTGCTCCAGATTTGCTCTAACATCTGCCAACTCTTGTGTCTCTGGCTCAAAATTAAAAGCAAGTTCCAACTCTCTCAACGCCTCAATGAGTCACGTAAACAGCTCAAACTTACAAACTAGAAACTTAAATTAGCACTTCATAATACAGTGGATTCCAGTTAATTGGGACACGTTAGGAAAAATGCATTTGGCCCAATTAGCTGAAGTTTCATAGAAGTAGTTAAAAAGATATCATAAAAAAGCCAAACTACCATTTAACTGAGTAACAAATTACATATTTAAATGAAGTACAGAACAAATGAGAACACTAAGAATATCTTTACAATACTATAAAACTATGCATTGGTTCCTAATAGTCATTGATGGAGGAATTTATCCAGTGTATGCTGCTGTGTACTTTTAATTGACTGTAAATGAACAAAATCAGCGCAGACACCTAGTGCAGATAGTGTAATAGACTGCCTTCAAAAAATGCTTTCGATAATTGCATCCTCCAAATCTTCATCGTCATTGCAACATTCAAGATGGTTGTCAATAAATACTTTCAAATTCTTCTTAGTTCCTAACTAGCTGAAGGAGTAAAACTGTTTCATTTTCAGTCCTGGTCACTTCTGGCATCTACAAGCCTGGATGCTTGAAACCACAGTGAGCAAAGCATTTCTGAATTGTCTCACTGCTCGTTTCTTGACAACTATCAGTGACAAAAATCACTGCTTTTTGAACACAAACACACGTGACTGACACTCCTTAAAAACCGTTCACTCTGGGCACTGTGTAGTGTCTAATGGCCACACAAGTACAGGTGACTGACACTAACTTGAAACTGTTTGGCAACAATGCACTGTCCCAATTAAGCAGCATCGTGTCCCAAATAAACTAAGGGAATTCCGGTTATTTTCTCAATTTGTTATTGTTCTTTAAGTTGTCCCAAATCAGTGGCTGCCCTGATTAATCAATTGCCCAATTAACCAGAATCCCCTGCATTTATTTATTTATTTTATTTCAGAATACAGCATGGTACAGGCCCTTCCAGCCTAATAGGCCCATGATGCCCATTTACACCCATGTGAATAATTAACCTACTAACCCATACATCTTCAGAATGTAGGAGGAAACCAAAACACTCAGAGGAAATCCACACAATCACTCAGAGAACATACAAACTCCTTACATACAACAGAGGGAGTTGAACTCAGGTCACTGGTGGGGTGCTGCTATAGTATTACACTAACCATTATGCCACTGTACCATCCAAACATGGTCCGCTCATCTTGCATACCACAGTTCCAAGTAATGTAGGAATATCACTCCCCCACCTCCTCCTTCTCTGTGTCTTAAAAAGTGACTATATCAAATTACAATGAAAGGTCAGCTTTAACTTTGTTTCTCTCTCTCTCTCTGCTGATGCTGAAGGATTATCTGAGCAATTCCAGCATCTTCTGGCTTTATTTTGAATTTCTAGCA
This sequence comes from Mobula hypostoma, assembly GCF_963921235.1. Classification (NCBI taxonomy): domain Eukaryota; kingdom Metazoa; phylum Chordata; class Chondrichthyes; order Myliobatiformes; family Myliobatidae; genus Mobula; species Mobula hypostoma. The sequence goes on along the minus strand of NC_086129.1, from coordinate 31,269,804 downwards.
TCTGCTGTGTTTTGCTTTCGCATTAAAGGTACAACCAATCTGCAACACAGAGTTACAAGAAGGTAAACTACCCAAGGACAGTTAATAACCAGAAGTTCCTAATAAATGTGTGCTTGGGCAAAACATATAGCATGGAAACATGAGACTATGACAGTGGTTTGTTTTCCCAAGACTAATTATTAAGTGAAACTAATTAGTAAATAATTGTGATGATAAATGTTGCACAGTGTTTCACCAAACTCACCCAATAAAGCTGCTACCACAAAAGTAATTATATTTAATACACTGTATTTAAATTCCAATAAATTCTGTATGTTGGTCTGAAGTTTGAAAATTGGGAACTGAAACTGTTTTTGCTCTCAACTCATGACCATCTTTGACAGAAAGTGGTTTTTAAAGCAGCCATTGCAGATAAGGCGGAATTGACACTGGTTATCTGTAGGAAGCAGGCAATGGAGTCAGACCCTTGTGTGACTAGATTGCGAGGCATCCTCCACGAGTATCTCACCATGAATAAAGCAAACTGCAACCTATCTGCTCCAATATGCAGACCTTGTGTTAAATATTTCATGAAGCAAAGTGGCAGATAGCATCAGTGAGCCTATAACTTCACACAAAGGCCTGACACAAGAAAGAAAAGAAACCAGTTAGCTGCATCGCAGAGAGAGACAGGAGGAGTCTTTGGAAAGAAATAGGAACAACCCTTCTCTTGATTTGAATATGAAAACTGTAAGGACACTGTTTGTTTTGTTTAGAAGGATGAATTCAAAATAAGGAACTTGCATTGAAGATAATATTCTCATATACAGTCGTGGAAGATTTTTGTTTCATCTCCAATTATTATAGTTTCACAATTCATATAGACTTTAACCAGAGTTTTTGGACTGTATTGCTATAAGAAATTGAATACACCTAAAATGACCAATAGCAGTCTTTTGGGATGCATGCTTTCCATTGGGGTGGACATTGAATGATTATCATTGAAGAATATAAATTGCTGATCTCACATATTCAACTTAGCCTTATGCCATAATCAGCACACGCTCCACTTAAGCAACACAGAGAGATAATGATTGAACAGAGGCAAAGAAATGCTATTATTCTATCATCTGCTGTGTCCAAAAGACTAGGCTTTCACTAGGCTTTTGATTATTATTCTGATAAATGCGGTTTATTATACATTTATTGACCATATATGCCAGAATTTTATGAGTAGAGCAGATAAAAGCATCGAAGCCAAACAAAATGTCCATAAGCAAAAGATACCATTTTACAATCATAATAAATCATAGTCTGCCTTGGAGAAAGATTTAATAACTAATGTTGTCTCAAGCAATGATCCATGAAAAGAATATGAGATTATAGGCATTCTATTCATTGTGCACAGGTTGGAATAAAGAATGACACTGACAAAGGCAACAAATCCTGCATTGGGCATTTCATCCATGTTCAGTAGCAAGTTACAGTGAGGAAGCTTTCATTTTCTGCAACACATTTCATCAATTCCAACTTTAAAAAATGAGAAGACAATGCCATTCATTATTGCACAAATAAGTACATTCCACAAATGAAGCGAACAAGTTGTCCATTCCTTCGGTGGATTAGAAGTTAGGTCAATTTTTACTCCAAAGATACCCAAAAGGAAGGCAGGCAATATTGAGCCTTCTAATTGCTGCTGAGACATGACTTTAAAAAAGCAACATTGTATCGCACCATCTCTTCAAACGCACAATTATCTATTCATTTCATTAATTTCCCTGCCAAACTGAGGCAAAATACCCAGGTCTTCTCACCTCATTCCAATTAATACTTGCAAGTCCTGACAGTGCACATATAGGAAATTGCTAGTTAATATCGTAACACGTTAATTGCCTGTATCGGTTGTGAAAGTGTTATAACTGTGTTTAGTAATTCTAAATTAAACACCCCCAACATTTAATTAAAGTTAGAGGAATCACTTATTCCTGTGGTGAAACAAACATTCCCCCGGGTGTAGGGACTAAAATAATCAGCTGAGTTTTTTTCTGTGTTATTCTGCACAAAAGAGCAGTTTCTGGATTAATGATCCTTCCAAGTAATTGACCTCCTATTGGCAAACAAGATGATTTTGTAACAGTGTTTGCTGCAGAAATTGGAGACAGTTTGTTAACAGTGAAAATTCATTTCAATGGAGTACACCGTCAAAAATAAATAGAAACTCTTCTCAATTGCGAGCAGGCCCAACCTGTCAAGCATCTGAATAACAGACATCCCACCTCTCCCGGAAGATCCGGAAGTCTCCCGCATATTGATAGTGGCTCCCTGACGCCCAGAAATTATATACAATATCCCGGAAATAGATTTTTTTGAGAGGGAGAGGGAGAGGGAACATCCTGATTGGTCTCTCTTCATGCTAAGAGTGGTCCCCGACCACCCGGCCGTGAGGAAACAATATGATTTGGCGATATGAAACGATATGAGTCATTTGCACCTTTCCTCATTCCCTGTCACGCACTGTTGAGCTTGAACGCACGCGAGGTCATTAGGTACGCGTCATCCATTTCAGCGTGGAAAAAAGATCAACTCCTCGAGTTTGCAAACGACGGCGGGCTGAAAAGTATGTTTGACGTAACATCTCTGCAGGCATTCTGGATCAAGGTCAAGGCTGAATATCCTGAGATAGCCACGAAAGCACTGAAAACGTTGCTTTCATTTCCAACATCATATCGCTGCGAAGCGGAGTTTTCTGCAATGAATGCAACGAAAACTAAATTGCGGAATAGACTGGACATAAGGAACCCCCTTCGAGTATCGCTGTCTCCCCTCACCCCTCAATGGGACCGTCTTGTTGCAGGAAAACAAGCCCAGGGCTCGCACTGATTCAGCGATATTGGTGTGTTGCAATGATTTTATATGTTCATACGGGGAAAATATGCGCTGTGTGTTTAATATCCAAACGTTACTTGACCTATATTCCGGTCGTGATTAACACCACCCGCCCCCTGGGTCGGCCGGTCCGCAAGAATATTGTCAATGTCGGGGACCCCTGCTAAGTAGACCTATCAGTTTTCTCTGTGGGCGGGCTTTACAGTCGACCTCAAAAATAATGACAGTGTTGCTCGTTGCACTGTTTGCAACAGTGACTTTTCTATTGTCCATGGCAGGTTAAAATGTAAAAGACATGTTGAGGTGAGTTTAACAGGTGCTATTACAGCATAGCTAATGTTATTTAAACTAGCTGGCTAGCTGCAAAGGAGCTACGCTACTGAGCTACGTGATGAGGCCAAACTCCCTGTAGACTTGCTTAAAGTTGTAATAGAATAAACATGATAATATAAGTACATATTTTAATGTTTCATTTGCTGCATGTACCCAACTTGGTTTACAGATTAGACAAAATCACTAAACAAAGTATTACATACACCCTTGGAGGTCGACGGGCCGGGGGGGGATATGGTGTTGCAGGGAGGTGGGGGTGCTCCCTCCCTGAAATGGCGGTGATACCTCCCTGAAATGAGTTTTTGCAGGGTGGGATGTCTGGAATAACACCTTCAAAACTGTTGTGTGGTCCTGATTATAGCTTAAAAAGTCTCTGCACTTGCAACATAAATTTTAAAAATGCAGAGTTCCACAATGTGCCCATTGTTTACAGGTATGTTGTTATCCTGGCTGCTAAAACTGTTCCCTTTCGGTTAAAATATGCAGATTGTGGGTTTATTTATTTTCATCCATTCTTTTAAGTGTTTTCTTTAATACTAAGATTTCACAGAAACAGTTTTAAATACAAATATTTCAAATAACAACAGTGTCTCTAGTTCAAGCTCGTAAAGTTGATAAGATAATTCATGAGATACGATTCTTTCTTAAAAGACGACAATAGACTTGGGACCCTGAGAGCTGGAATACTGCATCTTCCCCCACGCCACTAACCATTTTGCAACAGGGCGGCACAGATTTCCTCAGACTCCTTGCTTCCAGGTGGGATACTTGCCTGTTGAACCAGTTAAACTAACACTGTTCAGATTAAAGAGCAGAAACAGCTAACTGAGTTCTGATGAAGCATCTTTGGCATTGGTATTGGTTGGTTTCTTATTGCTGAGATGGTGCTGGATTCCTATGTCAGCATGCAGTTTATTGACTACAGCTCAGCATTTAACATTATCATTCCTGCAGTTCTGATCTAAAAGCTCCAGCACCTGGGCTTCTGTACCTCCCTCTGCAACTGGATCCTTGATTTCCTCACCGGAAGACCACAATTTGTGCAGATCGGAAATAACACCTCCACCTTGCTGACAATCTACACTGACACACCTCAGGGATATGTGCTTAGCCCACTGCTCTACTCTCTCTACACAGATGACTGTGTAGCCAGGCACAGCTTAAATGCCATTTATAAACTTGCTGACGATACAACCATTGTTGGCAAAATTTCAGACAGTGACGAGAGGGTGTACAGGAGTGAGATGTATCAGCTAGCTGAGTGGTGTTGTAGCAACAACCTTGCACTCAATATCAGTAAGACCAAAAAATTGATTGTAGAGGGTAACATGAGGGAACACACACCAATCCTCATAGAGGGGTCAGAAATGGAAAGAGTGAGCAATTTCAAATTTCTGGGTGTCAATATCTTTGAGGATCTAACCTGGACCCAGCATACTGATGCAGCTACAAAGAAGGCATGACTGCGGCTATATTTCATTAGGAGCTTGAGAAGATTTGGTGTGTTTCCAAAGACACTTGAAAATTTCTATAGGTGTACTGTGGAGAGCATTCTAACTTGCTGCATCACCGTCTGGTATGGGGGGGGGGAGGGATGTTACTGTACAGGATTGAAATAAGCTGCAGAGAGTTGTAAACTTAGTCGGTTCCATCACAGGTACTAGCCTCCATAGTACCCATGATATCTTCAAGGAGCGGTGCCTCAAAAAGATGGTGTGCATCATTAAAACCCCCCTTCACCCATGTCATGCCTTGCTTTCATTAGTATCATCAGGAAGAGAAGGTACAAAAGCCTGAAGACACACACTCAATGATTCAGGAACAGCTTCCTCCTCTCTGCCAGTCAATTTTTGGATGGACATTGAACCCATGAACACTACCTCACTACTTTTTATTATAATTTTTGCACTACTTATTTCATTTAACTACACACACACACACACACACACACACACACTGTAATTCACAGCTTTTCTCTATTATTATGTATTGCATTGTACTGTTGCTGCAAAGTTAACAAATTTCATCACATATGTATGCCGGTGATATTAAACCTGATTCTGATTCTGTCTGCAAAGCCCAAAACTCAAAAGAAAATTTTATGTCCTTTCTGATATAGGTATTTGCAGGTACCATCACTATAGGGAGGTTATACTGCATCCACCTACTCTTCCACCTCTTCCCTGTCTAGTCTGTGTGGTGAGGTTTATCTGCCAGTACCACTGCTTGAGTGGTGGGTCCCCTTCCCTACCAAGGAGGAGATACTTCCAGCTAACAAAGTTACTTAAACACAGTTCATCTAATTTAAATGATACATATTTAAATTCAGACAACTAATCTTTAAAACGTGTTTAACACTCACAGAGGATTTATAATCTATAAAAGATTTCCAAATCACCAAAGATTTACTAACTACAAAGGATTTCCAAACACAGGTACAATTCTTAAGAACTAGAATATCCCAACAAATTACAAGCAAAACAAGTCCTCCATCGCAGAAACTGAAGGTTGAAGAATGAATTCTAGTTCTTCTTTCTGTAACATAATCTTTCTGGTGTTCTCCTTATCAGTCCTAACAATCCCCAAACTGTCATGGTATTTATACTGTTTTCTACACATTGACATTACCTGCATGCGATGTTTTCCAGACACCTTTGCTGGGACAAAGTAACTCACACAGATGATCTGAAAAGCTTCTGGTGACAGAGATCCCAAACATCCACAATTAATGCTGTGAGGGCTGACCATCTGAGTGCACAAGTAGCATAATTTGTAACCATGTTTGATGTGTGAAGTGACATAACCCCGTAGTTTTGCACTTGGTGAATGGAGCCAAGTCTCCTGGCCATTTTACTTTGCAAAGCTGTGCCTCCAGCTTCAAGCAGATTACATTAAGAACTAGGGATGGGTTTACAACAGCAAGCTGAGCAAAGAGTATTTGTTTAAAGCTTAACGTTATCACCAACAACCATGACCCTTTGGAAAGCTGAGTTTAGCAATAAGCCTCTCAGGCCCTGGATGGTGAATATCCATCACATTGTCATGTGTATCATGATACAATGAAAGGCTTTTCTTCTATGCTATTTATACAGATGAAATCATTACACAGTACATTGAGTCAGAATGAGGTAGCAATAGCAATGCTGAATACATTTAAAGGCTACCGAAAAAATGCAGTACATGTAAATGATGTAATGCAAGACCATAATGAGCTAGCAAGTAAGGTCAAGAGTCCACCTTATTATACAAGAGGTCCAGTCAAGAGTCTGATAACAGTGCAATAGAAGCTGCCCTTGAGCCTGCAAGTACGTGCTTTCAGGCTTTTTTTTTTTATCTTCTGCCCGATGGGAGAGAGGAGATGAGAAAATGTCAGGGGTGGGTGAAGTCTTTGTATATGCTGCCTGCTTTGATGAGGCAGTGAGAAGTGTAGACAAAGTCCATAAAAGGGGAGGCTGGTTCCTGTGTTGGGCTGTAACCACAGCTCTGCAATCACGTGCAAATGTGCTGCCATACCAAGCTGTTATGCATGCAGATAGAATGTCTTTTATGACCTGAAATATAAACAATTTACTTTTCCACAGATGTTGACTGACCTGCTGAGATTTTCCAGTATTTACTGATTTTATTTTTGGAGAGAAGCAACCAATGAAAAAAAAACTGGCAAGCAGCTGGAGAGCCATTGAGTAACTTAGCACAGAAGCAGGTATTTCAGAAATATCTGTGGTCTATGGACTTTCAGTATGGTCTGCAATACACTGAGTGGGCGCCTACTATCACACAGCCATGGTAATCTTACACAAACCCTATTTTATTCCCGATACATGCCCATCATCTCCACACCCCCCATATGCTACCACTCACCCATAACTTACTAACCCAAAACTCTTTAGGATATGGGAGGAAACCAGAAAGCATGACGGAAAACCATGCGGTCACAGGGAGAATATGCAAACTCCAAATAGTCAGCACTTTAAGTCAGGAATGAACCTTGTTTCTTGGAGCTGAAAGAGAGTGATTCCTACAACAGATCTCTTCGAGGGTAATTGTAATATTGCTGCCCTCAATGTAAATATTTTACTATTTAATGTTAAATCATCTTGAGTGTTTTTGAATGTTTGTGAATGTTGCAGAAATTCAAGCTCAGTCTACAAGTCTTTGAGGTGAGGTTCACCAGCTGGTGGAGCAGTTCCACTAATGTTCCAATCACCCTCAAAGAGGGTTTGACACTCTTCTTACCCCTTCACTTTTTCACACCCCTTCAACACTGCCTCCACCAATCGCGAAAGACAGCTTGAAGACTTAGTGGCATGGTGATGCGACAACAACCTTTCCCTCAATGTCAGCAAAATGTCATTGTCTTCAGAAAGGGAGGGGGTGGTGGTGCACATGCTCCTGTCTGCTTCAATGGTGTTGACTTTGAGAGGTTCACTGTGAACCACCAATAGCCTGTCATAGCCAAGAAAGCTCACCAGTGCCTCTACTTCCTCAGGAGATGAAAGAAATTCATCATGTCGCTGTTGACTCTTGGCAATATTTATCTATATACCATAGAAAGCATTCTGTCTAGTTGCATTACAGCTTGGTATGGCAACTGCTCTGCAGATGACCGCAAGAAACTGCAGAGAGTTGTGGACACAGCTCAACACACCACAGAAGCCAGCCTCCCCCCTATGGACTCTGTCTATAATTCTTGCTGCCTCAGTAGAACAGCCAGTATAATCATAGACCCCACCCACCCCAGACATTCTCTCTTCTCCACTCTCCCATTGGGCAGGAGATACAAAAGCCTGAATGCACATATCACCAGGGTCAAGGACAGCTGTTGTCTCACTCCTATCACACTCTTGAATAGACCTCTTGTACGATAAGATCAACTCTTGTCCTCAGAATCTACCTCGTCATAACCATGCACTTTATCATTTCCCTGCACTGCATCCTTCTAGTAGCTTTTACACTTTATTCTGCATTGTTATTGCAATAATTGGATCTGTACCTGTTTTTTCACTGTACCTTGGTACATGTTACAATAACAAACCATACCAACACCAATACTATTAGTCAAAAGGCAGGTGACCATCAAACCAGAAGAATACATGGCCCAAAAAATAACATATTCACTTTACCTTGCATAATTAGAAAAGGGTGAATAACAGCTGGCTTTCTTAATAGATGATTCTCTAAATAAGTTCCTCAAATTCAAGGTAATTACAAACATAGTAATAAAAGGTAAAGCCTTTTTCATAGCTCCCCAAGTTCACATTGTAAACTGATACAAAACCTATAATAAACAGAGGCAACAGCAGGAGCACAGATTATTAAAATACTAGAGGGCATAGCTTTAAAGTGATAGGTGGCAGAAGAAGTTTATAGGAGATGTGTGAGGCAATTGTTTTCTTTAAACACGGGAAGTGGGAGAAGTTTGTAAGGCAATTCCGGAGTGGTAGTGGAAGTAGACATGATAATGTCATTTCAGAGGCATTTTAGACAGGCAAATGTCCAGGAAAGGAATGGAAGGATAATAATCATGTTTTCATAGATGGAATTAGTTTCATCTGGCATCAGGAATGGTGTAGACATAGTGAGGTGAAACTTCCAGCTCCTGTTTTGTACTATTTCCTAAAAGGCAGCTCCACAAAAAAAATTGCCAATTCGATCAGAAGCCTCCAGACCACAGATTCTGCCGTCTGCAACTCTGGTCACAACAATGCCAGGTGTTCACAACTCTGGATGGGGCCATTGCCAACACCTGTTCCATTGAGCCCGGACGTCTTCAGGCCATGAATGAAGTGGCCTCCAGCTCTGGCTCCAACCCCGGCCAACCCCACCTCCAGGCTGAAACCTTTCCCACTGACACTGGGCTCCCCTTCCCCCACTACTACTCCCCAACCCTGAGTCTCTCAGGCTCCCCCGTCACTTCTTGGATCCCACTCTACCTTCCATGAACACCTCAACTTCAGTGCTTCTGCACTCTTCTCTCCTTTTTGAACCTTACCCCCTCTGAACACACTGCCCTCCACTCTCTCTGCACTAATCCCAACCTCACCATCAAGCCAACTGACATAATGGGTGCTGTTGTGGTGTGATGGACTGACCTCTACCTTGCTGAAGCCAGGTAGAAACTCTCAGAATCCTCCTCTTACAGACCCCTTGAAAATGACCCCATTTCGAACCATCAGAAAGTTGTCTCTGACGTTATCACTAGCCACATCTATTCTGGAGAACTCCTATTCACTGCTACCAAACCCATAGTTCCCTTGCTCCACACTGCTTGTTTCTACCTCTTCCCTAAGATCCGTAAATCTAACTGTCCAGGTAGGTCCATTGCTTCTGCTTGCTCCAGCCCCATTGAACTCATGTCCACATTCCTTGAATCCATTCTATGCCCCTTGGTTCAGTCCCTTCCCACCAACGTCCACGACACTTCACATGCTCTCCATCTCCTCAACAACTTTCAATTCCATTGCCCCGATCGCTTCATTTTCACCAAGTATGTCCATTCCCGATACAATCTATCACCATCAAGAAGGTCTTAACGCTCTCCACTTCTTTCTTGATAGCAGAACCAACCAGTTCCACTCCACCACCACCCTCCTCCGTCTGGTGCAACTGATTATCACCCTCAAAAATTTCTCTTTCGACACCTCCCACTTTCTCCAGATGAGGGGTAATATGGGCCCCAACTATGCCTGCCTTTTTTTTGGCGACATAGAACAGTCCAGTTTCCAAGCCTTCCCAGATAATGCTTCCCAATTCTTCCTTTGCTACATTAACGACTGCATTGGTGCTGCTTCTTTCATCAATTTTGCCTCCAACTTCCGCACTGCCCTTAAATTCACCTGGTCCATTTCTGAAACCTCTCTCCCCTTTCTCAATTTCTCTGTCTTGATCTTTTATAAACCTAATTTCCACAGCTATCTTGACAAAACCTCATCCCACCCTGTCTCCTGTAACAATGCCATTCCTTTTTTTAAAGTTCCTTCCTCTCCATTGCATCTATTCTAAGGATGAGGCTTTATTTTCCAGGACATCAGAGAGGTCCTCTTTCTTCAACCAAAGGAGATTCCCTTCCTCTACCATTGATGCTGCCCTCATCCACATCTCCTCCATTTCACATACGTCTGCGCCCACCCCATCTTTCCACCACCTCAACATGGATAGAGTTCATCTTGTCCTCACCTACCACCCTATGAGCCGTCACATCCAACACATCATTCTCCACAACTTCCACCATCTACAACAGGACCCTACCCCCAAATACACCTTTACCTCCCCATCACTCTCCACAGAGATCACTCCCTTTGTGGTTCTCTTGTCCATTCAGCCCTCACCACTAATCTCTCCCCTGGCACTCATCCTTACAAGCGGCAGAAGTGCTACACCTGCCTATTCACCTCACCTCCACTTGGGACCTAATCAGTTCTTCCAGGTGAGGCAACATTTCACTTGTGAATCTGTTGGGTTCATTTATTGTATCTGGTGCTCCTGATGTGGCCTCCTCCACGTTGGTGAGGTCTGACGTACACTGGGGGACCACTTTGTTGAGCATCTCAGATCCATTCACAAAAAAATGAAATTTCATGGTGGTTAACGATTTCAATTCCTATCCCAACTCCCATTTCAACTTGTCAGTCCATGGACTCCTCTTCCACCACAATGAGGCTGTTCTCAGATTGGAGGAGCAACAACTCGTATTCCATCTTGGTAGATTCCAATCTCATGGCATGAACATTAATTTCTCCTTCTGGTATTTTCCCCTCCCCTTACCTCTTCTTCATTTCCCCAATCTAGCCTCTTACCCCTTCACCTCACATGCCTATCAGCTCCCCATTGCGTCCCTCTTCCTTCCCTTTCTCTTGTGATTCACTCGCCTCTCCTATCAGATTCCTTCTTCAGAACCCTTTGCTTTTTCCACTTATCATCTCCCAGCTTCTTACATCACCAGCGCTTTCCCACGCACCTGGCTTCACCTATCACCTTCTAGCATATCTTCCTTCCCCTCCCCCCACCTTCTTATTCCGGCATCTTCCCCCTTCCTTTCCAATCCTGAAGAAGAGTCTTGGCCTGGATTGTTGGCTGTTTATTCATTTCCATAGATGTTGCCTGACCTACTGAGTTCCTCCAGCATTCTATGTGTGCAAATCTGCATTTTGTCTATTTTCCTGCCCAAGTGTCATATTACTTAATTTCCAGTGTCCTGATTTACATCAATCTCATCCTTGAATGTACTCAACAACTGAGCATCCACAGTGATGTCAGAGTATGAAAAAGTAAACAAAATTTTAAGGCATGCATGTTTTTTTCCTTTGTGGACTTTGCACACTTTAAATGAAACAATTATTCTAAAAATATATTTTTAGTAAACTTCTTACAAAGAGATTGCTGTATGAAGTGCCAGTGCGATGGATTCTCGACCTTTCTATCTCTATCTCTAGAGACAAACTGTTTGCTGACATATTTTATAAACCTACCAATTCCCATGGCTATCGTGACTGTACCTCTTGACACCCTATCTCCCGAAAAAATGCTGTTCCCTTTTCTGAGTTCATTCATTTCCACCACATCTGTTCCCATGACAAGGTTTTCCTTTCCAGGATATCACAGATAGCCTTCTTCTTCAAGGAACGGGGATTTCCTTCTTCCATCATTGATGCTGCCCTCACCCCATATCTATCTCCTTCATTTCCCGGACATCCACGCTCACCCCTTCATCCCACTGCCTTAACAGGGATAGAGTTCTGCTTATCCTCAACTATCACCTCATGAGCCTCCACACCAACATATCATTCTCTGTAATATTCACCATCTTCAATAGGACCCTACCATTAAACCCATCTTTACTTCCCCCCTACTCTTCGCTTTCCACAGGGATTGCTCCCTCTGTAATTTCCTTGTCCATTCATCCCTCTCCACTAATCTTCCACCTGGCATATAGACCTTCATATGAGTGAAATACTACACTTTCCCACTAACCTCCTCCTCTAACCTCCATTCAGGGCCCCAAACAGTCCTTCCAAGTGAGGCAACATTTCACCTGTGAATCTGTTTGGGTCGTCCATTGTGTCTGGTGATCCTGATGCAGCCTCCTCTACATTGGTGAGACCTGGTGTAAATTGGGGGACCACTTCATCAAGCACCTCTCCTCCATCTGCCAAAAGTGGAAATTCCCTGTTTTACTCCTGTCCCCATTCCTGTTCTGACATGGCCTCTTTTTCTGCCATGATGAGGCCACTCTCTCAGGATGGAGGAGATGGCCTTATATTCCATCCTGATAGTCTCCAACCTGATGGCATGAACATTGATTTCTCCTTCTGGAAGTTTTTTTCTTTTTTTCTATTCCCCTCCCCCTTCTATTCTCCACTCTGACCTCTTACCTCTTCTGCTCACTTGCCTATCACCTCCCTCTGGTGACCCACCTTCTTCCCTTTCTCCCACAGTCCACTCTGCTCTCCTATCAGATTCCTTCCTCTCCAGCCCTTTACCATTCCCACCCACCTGGCTTCATCTATCATCTTTCAGCTCATCCCTCTTTCCTCTCCCCCCACCTTTTTATTCTGGTGCCTTCCCCCTCCCTTTCCAATCCTGATGAAGGGTCTTGGCACTCTGGACTTCCAGCATCTGCAGAATCTTGTGCTTGGATTCAAAACACATGTTGACATGAAGGATGGCTGATATCTGGAATGTGCTGTTGGTGGAAATGGATTCAGAAGCAATCACAACATTTAGATATATATGTAAATCAGCAAAGCAGAGAAGGATGCAGTCCTAATACAGACAGGTGGGATCAGTATAAGTAGGCAAAAGGGTTGACGTGGATAGCTGGGCTGAATTGCCTGTTTTTGTGCTGCATATGTCTATAACTCTAAAACTTAAATTTTGCTGCACAGCATGAGTAGAAAGTTCTCATCAGTATTTTTCCATTTTAATTTTAATTTCAACATAAGCATGGTACAATCAACAGAGGTCTAAAGGGCCTCACTGAATGTTTCTTTGAGACCAAATTACTTCTATGATAGTAAATCACTTTGATGCTCTCTGAAGTTAAGACAGGAACTCTATAAATGCAAATTCTTTCTTTTAAGCCACATAATCTGAAAGGATAATGTTTCTGGAACAAATATATGCTATATCTTTACCCGTGATTTATTTGTAATACAATAAAATGCATTACTTCTGCATAAAAATACTGCTGTATTCTCTACAGTTCCCCTTTCTAAACAGACCTGTGTTGATGAGACAGTGGACCTTTAAGGAGATAAGAAAACTTCAATTGATAGTTAAAGTGACAGAGATATCCTTGTCAAAATTTCCCAATTAAACCATGGGCCAGCTGAAACCTTGGCCATCTGCTATTTCTGGAGCTTCTTTTTTTGGGATATGTCTCCAATTACATATAAAATGTATAAACAATGGTCCAATTGTTAGCTTTCCCTGAAGCAGAATGTTATGAGTTCACCTCTCTCTCAGGGGATCTAAGCACAATAATAAAGGCCCCAGTGCAATACTGAAGGATTACTGCACTTCTGGAGGAAGTTTCATTCAGATGAAACCCAGTCTGTTCTTTCTGAATGCACATGAAAATTTGCACAAAATTATTCTAAGATGAACAGTTATCTTATGTCCTGGCCAACATTTATTCCTCGGTCAACAAGGGTAAAAACAGATGGTGAATGTAAGATATTCTGCAGATGTTGGAAATCCGGAGCAACCCACACAAAATGTTGGAGGAATTCGACAAGTCAGGCAGCAGCTATGGAGGGAAAGGTGCTGGAAATCCAGAGCAACAAGGATTCTAGAGAGAATCAACAAGAAGGCAGATGATCTAACTATTATCAATTGGAGGTCTGTAGGACTTTGTTGATCAGCTGCTGCACTTCCTACATTGTAAACTTGGTGACCAGCACATTTGAAATTCAGTGTAGCGCAAGTTGCTCCTTCTTATCAAATCAAATTCCACAGAAAGAAGAATGTTTTAACATGAAATAAGCTATCCATCCAATTTCACGGGACAACAAAGATTTTGCCTCCTGAATGTTTCTTTTGAATTTTGGGCTGCTGATCATGAAAATCACCATGAAATTTCCCCAACATGCACCACTTTTTTGAAATCACCTATATTTCTTATTTCAAGTCAGAATAATTGAATGCCAAGATTAAGGAAGGCATTTTTGTTGGTCCACAAACCAAAAAGGTTATCAATGACAGGCAATTTGAAGAACTTCTAGTGTGGCTGGAGAAAATTGCATGGAAGACATTCAAGGATGTTTTTGAAAATTTTCTTAGCAACTACAGAGCACCAAACTTCGTGCAGCTGGATGACAACATGCTTTAAGCATACAAAACCATGAAGTGCAACATATCATTAAATATTTATTTTCTGCATTCCCATTTAGACTTCTTCCCAGAAAATCTTGACACTGTCAGTGATGAGCATGGTGAAAAGTTTCACCAGGACATTGTGGTGATGGAGAAATGGTATCAGGGCAACTGGAATCCATCAATGCTGGCTGATTATTGTTGGACACTTAAGTGAAAAGCCTCAGACACTGAGTTCAAACGAAAATCATCAACAAAACAGTTTTAGCTTAGTTGAACTATTGCAAACTGTCAGCATCATTGGGCAATTAAATGCATTATATTCAATAAAAGTTATTTTCTTGTTTCTCCAAATTCCTGCTTCATCTTTGTGTTCAGCTTCAAACAGTCCATCATAAACAAAACAAACAAAATTGTGAGGAAGCAACACTTCCAAAAAATTGTTGTCCTGTGATTTTGGTGGAATCAGACAGGCAGTTACCAATGGTTTCGAAAGGGACCATCAGAATCCATCCACACACAGATGAGTATTTACAGCGTGGATGCATAACTCTGGATGAGCTGTGACAAACACCTGTACAATGTCTCTCTGTTTCACTGATAGCAGACCTCAGAAATAGTGAGATTCCATTGCATTAGATGCTGAAATTATACATTGGCCAGGTACAGGAACAGGATCTAATACCCCTTTGGGTAAATGTGGCCATCTGACCTTAATTAGGAAGTAAGTGATAGATCCCAATTTTTTAAAACTTTCTTTTAAAGTTTTTGCTAATGATTTGTGTTTAATCCGTTTCAATAAATGTCTTTTCTAAATTTTAAAATAAATTCATGATTATTTTATTAATCGTGGGTTTTAAAGGCTGTGTATTAGACTAACATACAGGATATTCAGCGTCACCTAATCCGTGAACTCTTTGGCTCATTTTCAGGAATTGTAATTATAGTGGATTATATTGAAGAGATGATTAAATGTCACTTAAGTTACTTAATTCAAATTCCACAAATAGCTTTGTGAGGGATTATTCATAGAAAACATAAAAAAGGCCATTCAGCCAACCTGCCCAGTTTTTATGTCACTATCAGCACTCAGTCTGACAGGTCCGGGCTTTCCAAGTTCTTATCCAAGTACTTTTTAAATGTGATGAGGGTTTTAGCCTCTGCCACTCTTTGAGTTACATACTCCAAACACTCTCTGAATGAGGACATGATTTTTCATTGTGAAGTTAGTGCTTCAATCAAATACTTTAAATCTATGCCCAAACGTTTTTGATACATATCTAAGGGTTCCTCATGACATTACTTAGTATCTAATGGTTACTTAAGTCTCCCTTCAGGGTCTTTGACATGAAACATTAGTTCACTTTTCTCTTTCCACAGATGCTGCCTGATCTGTTAAGTATTTCTAGCAATTTTTGTTTTTATTTTAGATTTTCAGCATTTGCATTTATTTAAATCACATCTTCTTAGTCTCTTGTTCCAAGGAAAACAAACCCCAGCTTATCCAACCTCTCCAGTCTGAGAACAATATATACATAATATATTAATTGCACTGGAAATGTTAATGAGGATTGTCTCAACCAAATTGCATTGCCAAGATTTAACAAGTGGATTCTGGTTAATTGGGACGAGTATATTCTGGCCGAATTATGCGGCTGCCCCAATTAGCTGAAGTTTCATGCAAATAGTTAAAGGCAGAAAAAGACAAACTGAGTAACAAATTACATACTTCAATGAAATGAAATACAGAACAAATTAGAACACTACCAATACTACTACAGTACTATAAAACTGTGTATTAGTTCCTAATAGTCATCGACAGAGGAATTAATCCACGTCGCTTTATTTTGTCTGTAAATGAACAAAATCAGTGTAGGCGCCCTGTGCAGATAATCAACTGCCCGTGTAATGCTGTTGATAACTGCATCCTCCAAATCTTCATTTTCATTATCACATTCAAGATGATTGTTAATATATTTGAATTCTCCTTAGTTCCTAACTCGTTGAAGTAGGGAAATTATTTCATTTTCACTCCCAGCCATTTCTTGCATCTCCAAGCCTAACTGCTTGAAACCAGAGTGACCAAAACAGTTCTGAATTGTCTTACTGCTTGCTTCTTGCCAACTATCATCAGCGACAAAATTCACTGTTTTTTGAAGACAAACCCACTCAACTAACGTGATTTAAAAACTGTTCATTCAAAGCATGGTGCAGTATCTAATGGTCACACAAGTGCACACAACTGATGCTGGTTAGGATCTGTTCAGCAACAGTCTCTTGTCACAATTAAGCAGCATAGTGTCGCAAATAAACAAGGGGAATCCCTGCTAGTTTCTCGATTCATTGGTGTTCCTTAAGAGTTGTTGCAAATAAGCAGCTGTCCTGCTTAAACACTGGCCCAATTAACGGGAATCCATTCTACTTCCATTTTGTTCCCTGTACTTATTTTGTTGCCAAGTAAATTGCTGTTCACTTTAACAGTCACTGAATTTGCTCCTTCCTGCTTGGCTCTTGACTGATCACATTTTAACCTGAACTGGACCTGAACAAAGAGTAATCTGCTTACCTTAAGCAATCATTTATGACAGCACAAACATGAACATAATTTATCTGAATTTATTCAGTTGCAACATGACAGATTGCTAGAGGTGATTATGTCGAGATGAATTATTGCTCCATCAAAAATAAACTCTATCAAATGAGCCCAAATAGGTGGTAAGTTTACAGAGCTAAAGGATGTCACCTACCAGTGGGGAATATGGGATTGATCACTGTGATGCAATGTGGGTTCATCAGAACTAGTCTGCAACTAAATATCATTGACACATGTACTCATTCATGGCATCACTCATGATGTACCTCATGACATCAAGTAAGCACAACAGTTTACCTGCAGTAACAAGCACAATACATACATTGTTACAACAAATAGCCATGTGACACTGTTCCTTAAGGTAGTGGCACCGACCAACTGCAAGGTGGCATTTCTTTTTTAAACAGCTAATGGACATACATCACTGTACCAAACAGACTGATTTTAATTCCTCTGAAGTCACATGACTGGGGATTAATGTGACATCAGATCTGACCTTATCATTTTAAAAGGTAGTGGAAGGGGTGATAGTGGGCAGGGCTGGCAGGGAAAACATAATTCAAATAAATTTTTTCTTTATGGTTTAATATCAAATTGATCCAGGTGAAGAAGTTGGGATACTCTCATCGGCATAATGAAAAATTCTGCTTTCCTGACTTGCAACAATAAGAAACTAAAAATCAGTGAATCCTGAATAAGTTAACCCATCATTCCATGCCCGCCCCCCCCGTCCCCCAAAGTAATCAAAAGGCAACGTGGTAACCTGGCATAAACAAGTGACCCAGTGCCATCTTCAGGCCCGCAGCTGAATTTTGTTGGACATTAAATTAATACAAGAGCCAGACAATTGTTCAGTGTAGCAGAATATTTGTATTTGTTTTTATTTATTCAGAGATACAGCCGGAACAGGCCCTTCCAACCCAATGAGCCGCACCACTCAGCACCCCACCTATTTAACACCAGCCTAAGCACAGGACAATTTACAATGTCCAATTAACCTACTACCCAGTATGACTTGGACTGTGGAGGGAAACTGGAGCACCGGGAGGAAACCCACATGGTCACAGGGAGAACGTACAAACTCCTTACAAGCAGCAGCAAGAATCGATCTCTAAACGCCGATGCCCTGTAAAAGTGTCGCACTAACTGTCATGCCACCTTGGCACTTGATGAGTTAAGTAATAGAATCTCATTGAAAATATGATTGCTCATCAGCATTAGGTATTTGTATACACAATGCTGGCATGTATGTATTCAGAAGTCTGATCTTGTTTTCAGCCTTACCTCGGTCCTTTATTTATTCCCCAATTACCTTCCTAATATTCTTCTCTTGCCTGGTCGCTAGTCATCCGACAGTTCCCAGTGTCTCATTGACAGCATTCTGTCTCTGTTGTATTTCTCCTCTCCATATTTCAGCTCTAGTCCTATCCCAAACTTGTTGCAGCATATTTGCCTAGCTATTCTCTCTACTGAAATGTTTGCCTCACAAGTCTGATCTTCCTCTCAATATTCCCATTCATCATCTCACTGGGGAAAAACTTTTACAATTGTATTGGCTTGGTTATTTTATATGGACCTCGTTTCAGGCATTTTTCATGGCAGAAGATCGGCATCCATGCGGTCACCCACCAAATTGCCATGAGTTCCTTGCACTGTTCTGCAAATACAAGTAAAAAGGCACTGAAGAATTTTTGTGACAAAGTAATAAAATAAATCTGATACAGGAAGGGGATGAAAAGCTGGATAATTAATCCACTGTGCAATGAAGAATATTTCATTTGGAAAATAAAGTTTTCTTTATTGCACAAGCCGGTCACCACATTTTCTGCCATGTAATTTATTTATAATAATTAAAGTATAGAACCCCTTCCTTCTCGTGCCCTCTAGCCGTTCTTCTTACATGCTTTCATCTTTAATCCTAGTTTTTAACCCCTCTAAGTCTCTGAGATATCTTCCTGCATTTATTACCTAACCCTCCGTTAAAACTTTCCCTGCCACCACTCATACCACTGATTATGCCAAATGACTCACTGATGTCTTCCCTGTCTCCTCCTCAGCCTCATCTTGATCTCTACTTTACTCTCCATTCATCTTCTCGATATTACTTTCTTGCCTCATCAGTATCAGTTGTTCACTACCGTTGACTTATCTTGGTCTCTGAGATTTTCAAAGGAGGTAGTAGTCATCATTATGGAAAAAAACATTATAAGCCTAAGCATAATTCAGGTGAGTTCTCATCTGAACTAGAATACAATTTGTAAAGTCACTGGAAAATAGAAACCAAATCACATTGACTTGAATGATCTAATGCAGCTGCCATAATGAACACGGGATCACCCATCCTTTAATAGATGCAAGCTTTAAATAACCATAACTGATCCAATGTGAAGGAGCCAAAAACACTTCAATCCCCTTCCAGACACAAAGTGTTTAGGATGATTTGTGAACAAAATTGCTTCAAATCCAGAAAGATGCTGAGCCACAGCAATTGTTGATGAATCAATCTGATAATGTCATTTACTTTAATATACATTGCCTGAAAGAACAGAGCAAATGTCCACTAAATAATTACTCAATAGGTTTTTCTATTGTTGAGTACTTAATATGATTGCATTTGCATTTTAATAGTAGTTTAAAAACATTTACGATTTTGGTGAGAAAAAGCTTCAAGTGCGTGTTCAGCACACTCCTCATTAATGAATTTCACTGTTCTATCAGGAAATCTTTATTTCACCCAGCAGGGAATTTTCTAATCACTGGCACTATTCCCTAAAGCAAATTACACAAAAAAACTAGCTGCAACCATTGAACTGATTCATTTAGAACACTGAATAATAAATATGTTTTAATTGCTCTTGTGCAAGAAAATGTTTCCCCATATGTTTTTCTTTATTAAAATGATTGGTTAAATTTTAAAAAGTGTTGTATATTGCAAAACACAAGCTAAAGCTCAACAAACTTCACTGGGTCCAATTACTGATGTGTGCAATGTTGGTCTCCCTACATGTGGAAAGATGGTTTTGCTTTGAGGGTGTTCATAAGACAGATTCCTGGGATGACAGGACTCTCAAGTGAAGACAGATTAGATCAATTAGGCAATCCACAATCTGGATCAGAAAAGTTTAAGGGTATTACATAGAAAAAATCGACCGAGGACAGCCCTGGGCCTGGCTGTGAAAGGAGGAGGGTTGGGCTTGGGGCTATCAACTCCATCCTGTAAAAATCCAGAGCTACAGAAACACCAACAGAAGCTCCAAAGACCTCTTTGCTGGGAGAGGAAGGATCTTTGCCTAGAAGATGTGGAGGGCGGAGCTCAGGATGATGGTGCCTGACGGCAACTCCTTTGCTTGCATCTTTGGAAACAGCTCGATTTCTATCTTTAATATCTTTATTTTCCCTTTTCAGGGTTCTTTTGAAGACCCTGACCTGGAGTTACACGCTGACTTCAGTTCTTTGCGGGAATGGGACCCGCTCTCAGGGCCACACTACTGGCCGTGTTTTGAAATGCCAAGGACGCAGCCTAGATGATTATCGCACTTTCAGGGTGCCGGATTTTGGGACTCTGGAGGCCAGCGGATTCGAAGTCTGTGCCAGCGCAGAAAACTGGTGTGCCATGGGAGTACACGGAAGATCAAAAGCAGCGAGCTGGCTGCTAGCTGCGTGCCCAGAGACCCAAGATCTTTGGGCACAGAACTTGGAAAGAGCGACACAACAGACTTTTAACACCATAAATCAGTGAGTTGTTTTGGTATGTCTCTCCTCTCGTTGTGAAACAGGGACACCTCTTTTCCCCTTATTAGGGAGAGGGAGGGCCTGTGGTATGTCAAGTACTGGGTGAACGAGTAGTCTTTGGGGTACTGCAAGTCTGTGTCTTTATTGATGCTTTGCTGCACGCTTGACTGCTGGGTGGGGGGGGGGTGCAGATACTTTTTTGTTTGTGGGGGAGGGGGATCAGTGTTTTGCTGCTGATTGTGTGTGGGAGGGTGGAGCTGAGGGGGGCTTCGGGGTTCTAACATTTAACTGTCACTCACTCTTTCAGTCGGAAAGTTGCAGCCCTGGAGGAACAGTGTTTCATTTGGCTGTCTTCATGGGTATTCATGTATTCTTGACTGATAATTAAACTTGAATTCTTTCCGAGGAGATTTTGCAAGAATCCTGGGGTCGCCTTTCATTTGTTTTTTGATGCAACATGGACTACCCTTTGTCAAGAGCTGACCTGTCACCATATTTCAATATCCAAGTGTAGGACAACAAGATGCAGATATTTCTACGGCACTTCTCAAAGTGAATAAACATACAGTGACATAAACTCTGCCATTCAAATGTCTTTTACCTGTTATAGTTTGTGTAGTCTTACTGTGCACAGAGTGATTGCCATATTACCCAGCTTTACAAATATGGCTGCACTTTAACTCTACTTCATTGTGTGTGAAATACTTTGGAATTCTGAAATCATAGAAAGTCTAATAAAAATACAGAATAAAGACAGGAAATGTAAACAGGATGCAGAAGCAGAGTAGTGTGAGTTCAAGACTCATCCCAAAGCCTTGAATACAAAATTCACCTGAGTAATGAAGGACTGTTAATGTACCTTCAATACACTTCCGATAAAATAATGCGAGTGTCTACCAGACAAGGATCTATCTGTTCCAGATCTTGGACCAGATATTCCTGAGCTCAAAAGAATACTTCACAGTCAGAGAATTTTCGCAGCTTGGAAATAGGGATGTCAACTGACACCAACGTTAAGCATCCAATTACACCAATCCCACATTCCCATCAACTCTCCTCGGGCTCACCAACTTACTTGAGGAAACATAGAGCGGCTAGTTAATCAATCAATCTGATGACACATGGGAGAAAACCGAAGCAGCTGATGGAAAGCCATGTGATCACTGGGAGAAGGTGCAAGCTCCACGCAGGCAGCACCAGAGGTGAGGATTGAACCAAAGTCACGGGGAGATATGAAGCAGCGTCTCCATACTAGCATGAGGATTGAATGGCCTACTTTGGCTTCTGTATCTCATGTCCCTCCAAATTCCTTTAAAAGCAAATCTAGCTGGGGATTTTCTTCTTAATTTATTTGACAAAGCAATACAACATCAGTATCAGATGGCTACACTGAACTGGCTGTCAAGATACACAAACAGTTGGTTATATTTCCTTTGTTACCTTCCATTGCTAATGTTTTAAAATATGCAAATGAAAATTGTGAAGTGTAAAATTTAAATTGGAGCTGGTGGTTTGATATTACTACTAAAGTTGGGCAATTCTCCAAGCCCCCGTAGAAATATTGGAGGCAATTGTTCAGTACAGGAAGATTCAAATTGTGTTCTACTTGACTAATTGAGAGAGGATGTTCAAAATAACAAGTGCAGGCTCTTTACAACGACAAGGGCTCCTTTAATGTTTGCTTTCTATATTAACAATATCCTTTGGAAACAACTGCAATAAGGAAATTGAAAAACAATGAAACAACCAGGCAAAATAATTACAAACAAAAATCCTCTGCATTAGTATCCTTTACCTTTTAAACTGTTACTGCAATCCCCCACATATAGTTTCCTCCAGCTAGTGTCCCTAATATTTGGAAACTGATTCTCATGCCTTCATGAATATGTTAATCCTTAGTCCCACACAATGTGCTCATAATATGCAAAAGTGTCCAACAAAAAGTACGGAGTGGCTTTGTGTCAGTGGCATCAGGCATTAAGGGGGATTAGTTATCTATGAAATCCAGAACTGAACTCCTCAGAGCAAAGTTTTAAGGGTTAGGTGATGCTCAAAATGATCAAAGGTTTTGTTAAAGAAACACAGGAAAATTGTTTTCTGCTCATAGATGGGTAAATAATTCAGGTTCATGTTTAATTGTCTTTCAACCATACATGAATAACCATAAATACTGCCAAGTGAAGTAACGTTACTCTGGGGCTAAGATGCAAACCATAGTACCAACAGTCATACATAGCACAACGCACACATAGCACATATAAGACAGCAGTAAAATGCAGTCACACTTCACGGAGCAAAGTGATGACGGCGCTGAATGGCGACTCCTTTGCTCGCATCTTTGGAAACAGCTCTATTTCTATCTTTGATATCACTTTTTTTCCTTTCAGGGTTCTTTTGAAGACCCTGACCTGTAGTTACACGCTGACTTCGGTTCCTTGTGGGAATGGGACCCGCTCTCAGGGCATCACGACTGGCCGCTCTTTGCTATCCCAAGGACGCGGACTGGAACACTAGTGCGCCTTCAGAGTGCTGGATTTTCGTGGCTCTGGAGGGGCGCTGATTCAAGGCCAGTGCTCTGATTGAGGTGTCGTGGGGGAATATGGAACATCAGGAGCAGCGAGTTAGCTGCTGTGGGCTGTGTGTCCAGAGACCTGAGCTCTCTGGGCACTGAGCTCAGAAAAAGCGATACAACAGACTTTTAACACCAGAAATCAGCGAGTTGTTTGCTATGTCTCCCCTCTCGCGATAAAACGGGGACACCTCTTTTTCCTTTATTAGGGAGAGACAGAGCCTGTGGTATGTTGAACTACCAGGTGAACGAGCAGCCTTTGGGGTACTTCAAGTCTGTATCTTTATTGATACTTTGTTGCACGCTTGAGTGCTTGGTGGGGGGCAATGATGCTTTTTTGCTTGTGGGTGGGGGTGAGTCATTGCCTTGCTGCTGCTTGTGTGTGGGAGGGGGGAGCTGAGGGGGGCTTTGTGGTTTTAACATTTAACTGTCAAATACTATGTGTCTTACAGTGGCAGCGGCTCTGCATCATGCATAGGACTCAGCAGCTACCTCAGAACCTATAGAACCATAGTGGAAGTTATCTGGAGGAACAGGCACAGAAGTAGAAGAGTAAAAAAGCTCACATAACCCTAATAGAACACCAGCAGAGACAGGAAGAAAATAATTAGAGGGAAGTACTGGGATCATGCAATGTAACATGTTTTTTGGTCCACATGGGATACTGAATGGCATGAAGAATTGTCAAACTCAGACCATAATCTCAAAATCACAATCAAGTTTATTATCACTGATATAAAATATGCATAAAATTTGTTGTTATGTGGTAGCCCGACAGAGAAAGACATAAGAAATTGCCTAAGATTACAAAAAATAAGTAAGTACAGAAGAGGAATAGGAAGATTGGGTTCATGGACTATTCTGAAATCTGATGACAGAGGGGAAGAAACTGTTACTAAATTATTGAGTCTGGGTCTTCAAGCTCTTGTGCCTCCTTCCTGATGGTAGTAATGAGAAGAGGACATGTTCTGGAGATGTCTTCAATGGTAGGGAGGGTTGTGCTCGTAATGGAGCTGGCTGAATCTATCTTCACTTATCTTCTACATAGGAATGACGTAAATGGTTCAAATAAGTGGATTAGGATAAGAATAGCCACGGAAGCTACAGATGAATCACAGGAAACCATCAAAGACAATGTTCTCACACTAAAAACCACAGGACAATAGGATATAACCAACATACATCAAAGTTGCTGGTGAACGCAGCAGGCCAAGCAGCATCTATAGGAAATAACCAACATGTTTTTGTTAAAGGGATTTCCAACTACTGACAACTCTCTTTGAGGAAGTAACAGAGAAGGGTGAAGAGGGTTCTGACTGCAGATATGGTGTGCACAGCCTTCCAAGATAAAGTACAGGTAGCAAACATTTGGAGAATAAAAGGAAATCATGGTAATCAAAGAAGGTGGTAATTTACATAACTAATTGGCTAAGTTAGAAAGCAGGGGAATAGAATGTGATTTCCATGGAAATTTTGAAAGAAAATTAGTTATTTTCTATTTAAAATGGAAACATTTGCAGGGTTATGGGGCATCAGCAGGGGATTAGGTAACTTCGTGAAAGCTGCCACAGGCGAGATTGGTAAAATGGTCTCCTTCTGTGCCGTAAGATTCTATTTCCTGCAAGCTTTTGTTGTTTTCTAGGCTCATTAAGGTCCTAAAAAGATGTAAATGAGGGCAATGAGTCATACCATGGTTACAGTGGTGATGGTGTTTCAGATGTTTAGTCACTGAATAAAACAATGGCTGTGCAGAGAGTCTGGACCACAAGTTGTGCTGACCTCATTAAAGGCATATTACTATCTTGCAGATTTATGTAAAACTATTTGTTTCTACAGTATATCATTTGCTATTGTGAGAGAAAAGAAATGAAACAAAGCAAGTTAGTTGCAACTGATTTATGCTTAACTCGACATTTTTCAAACTGTACAGTCTTTGTTATCCTTGCCTATTTCTGCAGACAACACAGATAGAGCAGTTGTGAGCATTTTGAACAGATTTCCATTTGTGGGAAGAGGATGATCAAAGGAGGCACATAAGATGGTTATGTCAGCATCTCTTTCACACCTCAGAGGATTAAATTGCTCCGATCCTTAAACCTCCAAATACGTTTGCAAATCCAAACATTTCTATCTGGCCACAGAGAGCAAATCTTTAATTGCCTGAAGGAGATCTGAACTTTCTATGATCTTGCAGTGAGAACTATAAACCACCGCAACATGAGGAAACACAACTGGTTGTAATCAAACGAACCTCAGGCGTTGAGTTTTGTCAATGTTGTCCCAAGAAGCAGAAAGAATAATGTTCCAAATCTTTTCACCTGCGGGGTACAGTCACCTAACACGGGGGCAATATCCCTGTGTGCTTAAAGTACAAATTTATCAAATTTCCCAGAACAAGCAAAACTGTGTGCCCGAGTGTCTACAGGATTCCCCAAACTGTCAGGCATTATTGTTGATACATAACAGCCATACATATCCCTATCATCAATGTAAGCCCGTTCATGAATGGACAAAGGAGTTCTGTTCTGTCAGTGCATAACTCGTCTATGACCACAGGTACTGAATCATATGTATTGATGCTCATTACTCTGACAGTTGCCATCATGCATTCAATTTACAGCTGACATTAATTTAAGGGTCAGAAAGAATGGCTGGATGATTGCTGGGGAATTTATACTTGTGCGTCAAATCGACGCCGCGATACCCTATGCAGTGCCTACGCAGATCCCTACACCATAGCCTGACGTGCACCTCTCCCAAAATGAAATTACGCGTCGCAGCGATGCAGATTGCAATAACTGTGATGGTCCGCTTGGTAGCATCGCATTTCCTCCTACGCATTTCTGGTTGCTTATTCTTCTCCACCATTTCAGAACTGACAGAGCAGACAGAAGAACATAAGTTTGGAAAATGGACCAAATCGAGGAGAGGTTAATGGAGGAAGTCCGAAAATATGTACGTTTGTACGACTCTTCGTCACCATACTATAAAGACTGCCAAATGGCATCAAATTCGTGGAAAGAAATTGCCAAAAACATGGGTCTGGATGTCACAGAATGCACAAAGAGATGGAAAAACTTGAGGGACAAGTACGTGCGCGCCTGGAAAAAACTCTCCAAGAGGAGCAGGGACCCAGGCGGAAAAAAAATACCGGCATTTTATTTGCCTCTTTCTTGGCTGGCACCACATATTAAGCACCAGGAAACAGAGTCAAATTATGATGACAACAAGGTAAATATAACATGTTCTTTGTATCATAAACCTTTCTGTTGTTGTGTTTAGGCTAGCTAGCAAGCGAGCAGTACTGTCTAGTTGTAAACACGGCATACTGATTTGCGCAAAGATAATTCTTCCGTGAAAGAGAAACGTAATATGTAATAGGCTTTAATTGTATCTGGCTTGCTCATAAAGCAAACACAATAACCAGTATTCTGCCAATGTAGGCATACGCCATTTTCTCGTTTTCATAGCTCTGCCAATCCGTGTACAGACACTGAATGCATATATTACCTGTATGTATAATAACAAAGACTAACTTAAACTATTTGCGATTTCTTTCATAATCACAGGATGGAAATAATTCAGCCTCAGGGTTGTCCACCTCCTCAGTTGCTGAGGAAAACCAACCACCAGACATTTCATTTTCAAGTGCAGAATCATCATCAAGTAGGGAGGAAGCTCCTCTGTCTCCCGCCCCCCTACCCAGCTCCTCCACTCCCCGCACCATCTCCTCTGCCCCCCAGCCCAAGGATAACACAGAGGACGAAGAGGAAAGGACATGATGACTGGTTTCAGCAGCCGTTCGCCCAGTTGGATGAACGTAGGGTGGGAATGGAACAAAGACTGCTGAACGAAAATGATGAGGTCTCCAAGTTTGTGCAAGCACTTGCTGACATGCTGCGGAAGCTGCCGGAAGAGCACAGGGCACAGACTATGTTCGATGTCTACAAAATGATATTTGAGAGGTGGCAGCAGCAGAAACAATAAACAATTGCATAATCTATTATGTTATCTTTTTTTCATGTAACACTTTGCACCTTGTATAATGTTGTGCACGGTACTGCAAATAAATAACAACTTGACTTTATAACAGGTCTTTTTTTTATTTGAACAGCTACGTGTTATTTATAGGTTCATTTATTTCATGTCCTTACAATTTACTGATTAAGTTGGTCACGACACACTATTTTGTACTGCCATGGCAAAAATCCGTGTGCTGATTGAAAGAAGGCTATCAGGTCATTCCGTACACCAAGGGCAGCTCTGGTGGAGTGGCGCCTTGAAAGGTAATGAGGATCTACAAGTTCCAAATGACTCGTGTACCCTGCCACCACTCTTCACCACTCGCCTGGCTGAGGTGACCCTGTAGCATCTGAGTCTGCAAAATTAGCAGGGATATATCTGCTCACAGGAGTGCTGGCTTCATCAGTGTAGGCCAGGAGGTCGTGTAGAGCGATACAAGCTTTGACAATATCCACTGCCTTGTCAGGCAGATATTCTAGAGGGTGACCGAGGATTCTCCACCTTGCCACCAAAATGCCAAATGTGTTCTCAATCACCTGTCTGGCTCTGGAGTGACGGTAGTTACACATCTGCTTTTCCATGGTCATATTCATCCCTATTTAGCAAAACATAAAAGATAAACCTCAGAGTATTAATAAATAGGAAATTATTATGTGCCAATGTAGCTGTGATCACTACAAACATTTAGGGGAATATATATACACATTTGTATATTAAATCACACAAAGCAAGCAGTATTACTTAAAATTAAATGAAATTAATTTTCATGGAATTTAATGTCTCTGACATACCTGGAAAAGGTCGCATTAGATTGCTGTGTGGGGGAACGCAGCATTACCAACGATTACATGCGGGATTTTGACTCCTGTTCCTGGAAGATTGGCTGGTGGGGGCAGGTTCAGTTTGTGTTCAAGCAGCATAGAACCAAATCTGCTCTCCTTGAAGATGCCCCCGTCACTTTCCCGTCCGTATCCCCCTACGTCCACCATGGTAAACCGATATCTGGCATCGCAGACAGCCATCAGGACAATGGAGTGTGCGCCCTTGTAGTTGTAGTAGTCACTCCCGGCGTGCGGCGGTGCCTTGATGTTCATGTGTTTTCCGTCTATACTGCCAACACCGTTCGGAAAGGTCCATAGTCGCCAAAAATCAGCTGCAATAGCTTCCCATTGGGCAACTGAAGGGCAGGGAAGGAACTCTGGCTGCAATGCTTTCCATAAAGCTGTACAGACCTTCGAAATTATGGAGGACACTGTGCTTGACGCCGTTTTGTAGCTAGCTGCTACAGCCTGTTGACTTGTACCCGAAGCTAGAACTCGAAGGGTGATTGCCAGTCTCTGAGTAATGTCTATAGGCATACTGTGCATACACTGATGTGAAATAAATGGTTGGAGACGATGAACCAAATCATCAAATCTACCTACTGACATTCACCCTCCTTCTGTCTTAATCCGTTCAATGGTCATACACATCATCTCCTCCGATGTCCTCTCTCTTTTCTGCGTTGCTGTAATTTCAATAAAAGTAACTCTTGTTTGACATTTATAAGCTCCAATTCCAACACGATGCACTCAGTTTCCGTCGCCATTGTTTGAAGTACACGAAGAAACTCAACGCAGTGGCATAGAAACCCCACCGCCAACTAGCGGTTTGGCGGTGAATTGTAGAGTGACCCCAACACACCAATGCACAAGTATAAATGCTCACCATGGCGGAAGCCACTTGTGTAGGTTACAGCATCACCCGTACGCACAAGTATAAATCAGCCTTAAGGCTATATCTACTAAACAGCACAGGGAAAATCAAAGTCAGAAATTAAGGAGTGAAATAATAATGTACAGTTTACTACTGAGATCTGGTCAACATCACCATCAGCATTCCAAAGTAAAGGTTCAAATGCATTTGAGAGCTTTGCTCTAACAGGTATTGATCAGGCTGTAGAGGATACACAGATAATACTAAAGCACAAGCAAACTTCAGCCGAAGAAGAACGGACATATCTGTGAAAATAATGAATCACCAGTGGCAATGTAGTCATTCATAAAACACAATTTCATCAACTTTCTTCATGATGCATCTGAAATATAAAAACATTTCCTACATACAGTATGTTGAGCAGACACACCAAATAAGTTATTGACACTGTCTTTCTCCATGACCTGTGAAAACAAAACCATTTCTCTGAAGTACCTTAATCTCCTCCAATGAAGTAAAGCAAGTGTACAGCATCCTGGACCTACAAGTTTATTATTCTTAAAGATGAGTGAAGCTGACATGTTCCAAGCGGTGCCTTGGCAGTTTCTCTTAACAGAATGTATGAAGGGACTGCTGCTGTTTCTCCCCAAGTTCATTTGCAGACAGTTACACGCGGAAGAGCAGAAGTCCATTAAGAGCTACTGCTCTACATTTCCCACCCATCGATGCACCATGAAAATGTGTGACAAGATAAACTGAAATTAGCTGAAATCTTTTGTAGTGAGTGCAGCTTATTTCAGTGTTGAGAGAGCAATGATTACATGATGTTACACCATGGCTGCTTTTTGATATTTTACAGCATGTGTGTTAATGTAATTCTCCAGATAAACAACAGAGGGCACATTATAACAATAGACAGAATTATCCTCACTCTTTCCTTCAAAGAAATATTTTCTTGGTACTTTATTAGTAATTTATTATTACAGCCTCTCAGAAAGCCAGGATGTGGAAGATCACACAGGTAGACTTGAACTGTGCAACATTTTGGCACCAACCTTCTGCAGCTCATTGCAGTCTCTTTTATTGAAGCAATTACCCACCTCTTCCCCCAAACCCCCAACAACCTTGCAAAAGTCTTTGAACCTCTTATCTGTACAATAAGCAAACACTGGAAAAAGTACTTTCATGAAGAGCAAAATGCCAGCTTATAGTTCTTGCCATTAAAATATCTTGGCAACCAATATTTCTTTTAAAAATTACAAACATTCTCCAATGCTTTGGGTAAAAGAAAACATTTGGTAATCACATTAAGTTCCATGTCTGACGATTGGACATGCAGTCAATATAGTCCATTTATAAAACCAATTTATCCTCAAGAAAGAACTTTGGTTGTTTTTTACTGCAGATATATAATTTGCTATAATTGTACCTCATTGGATTTAGTTAATATAAACTACAACTATGCCTAAACTGTTGATGTGTGACAGATGAAGGAGACAAGCTGGCCCAGACTGATGAAACTCACTGGGCTAAACAATGAAAGTACAAATGAGCATTGACCATTTTATGTCTGGTTCAGAAGTTCTATGTAATGACAGTAAATTAGAATCAATTCGGTTCACTGGAAAGCCATGCATCTGATCTGTGCTGAGATCAAGTATTTACAATTTACAGCACAATAGAAATAAAAGACAGTCCAAGAAAAAAATGTCAGCATTGCATGGATCAGCTGTGGTGTTCAATTTCTTTTTACAGATGATGGACAAGTTTTGAAAAAAAAAAGTTCTGGAAAGTATGGTTTTGAGTTGGAAGTGGGATCAGAATCTATTCCAGCAATATAATCTGGCATATGGAAAGATTGTCCATGAAATATAAATTATAAAGACAGCAACACTAGCTTCTGTTTTTGCACTAATAAGTGCAATTTGGTCTGAAGGATACACAGTAATATTCCATTTTTCTTATGATACAGGAGGCGGCTATTCAGCACATTGACCTCAAGCTGGCTCACAAGGCAATCTCATCAGTCCCATTCACCACTGTGTTCCTGCCACCTACATGTTCATCAACAATCTGTGACTCTTCAACCAGTCACCTACACCAGAGGCAATTTACAGTCAATAAAATAACCTACCAACCAGCGTATCTTTGCTGGGTGTTGTGAATAAAGGAAGAAGAAACCCTAAGGCAGATGCATAGCACTGACGATCATCCAGTGTGTTCCCCTCCCATTTCACTTCTGAAGCCAAGCCTTCAATCATTCTGACTTCCAAGGGATACTATTGTACTGGAGGATTATGCATAGGGTTTTCAAATTCATACTAGCTGTCTGAAGTCAGAGTTCTGTTTTCATTAAGTATATTAACATGAACCATTCTCAATAATATTTGAAAGAAATTATACAGATGCCAATTCCTCCCTGATTTAATTCTTGCTTTAAATCCTTATCTGCCACAACTCCTTAACCATGGAAAACCCCACCAAACAAAAGAAGACAAGGAGGGTTCAAACCATAAAGTACATAAATTTGCAGTATTTATTAGTGACCAAGTTGGGGGGGGGGGGGGGAAATGGCAGGTATATTGACTTCTGGCCTACTAAATGTATCCAAAAAAACCTTCCCAATGGTTCCTTCACCTAAAAAACTTTAAATGAGTCTATTGTAGGTTAAGAACAATTTTGGCATCCAGTCAAGAAATTTGCTATAGAAACAAATAAAAAGAATCACTTTACAACCCCACATTATTAAGGTAAAGTCAATAATGTTACTTTAGACAAAAGGTCTACTGAATGCTATAGATATTGGCTATGTGGTGAAACGAGTAGTTATCTCTTCAATATTCATTGGTTACAGCGAAAATGCTAAAAATGAAAATGATTAGTTTTATACAATTCAATTTCTGACCCTATTTATCTTATGTCTAACAAAAGGAAATATATCAAAGTGAATTAAATTAACTATCATTAGGTTAATTGGTACATTTAATGTCAGAGAAATGTATACAATATACATCCTAAAATTCTTTTTCTTCACAAACATCCAGGAAAACAGAGGAATGCCCCAAAGAATGAATGACAGTTAAACGTTAGAACCCCAAAAGCCCCCCTACTACCCACACACAAGCAGCAGCAAGGCAACGACCCCCCCACCACCAGCAAAAAGCATCAGCGCCCCCCACTGAGCACTCAAGCGTGCAGCAAAGCATCAATAAAGACAGAGACTTGCAGTACCCCAAACACTACTCATTGACCCAGTAATTCGACATACCACAGGGTCTCTCTCTCCATAATAAGTGAAAAACAAGTGTCCCCATTTCACAGTGAGAGGGGAGACATAACAAACAACTACCGTACGAGATTGTTCTTATGCTGGACAGCAACAATTTAACTGAAGCCAAGTCTCAAATTAGCTAATATTTTCATCAGCCAGTGAAAATTGCCTACCTGTTCTCAGATAACTAAAGGAAAATATCTGATAAGCTGCATATTTTTGAGTGAAAATTAGTCTAAGCAGAAAATGCTGAAAGTACTGCACAGGTGAGACTATATCTGTGGAAGAGAAATAAAGTCAACCTTTTAGGTCAGAGATCCTTCATCAGAACTAAAAAGAGGGCAAAAGAAGTGCGTTATGATGCGCACGACGTATTTCATGAGTTTTGTTCGACCTGATACCAATTCTCTTCTGAAGATAGTCTTTGTAAAGCAAAATAGTATAAAGTTGGAAATCTGAAATGCTGAATACGAGGCATGCTGGAAATATTCAACAGGTCAGGCAATACCTGATGAGACAGAAACAAGAGTTAGCATTTCAGATAGATGACCTTTCAGCAGAAATAAGGAGCTGATCTTATTGGAGTAAATTGCAAGAGTAGACAAACCTTCAAAGACATTGTGCCAATTTTATTTATAGCTATTCAATGCAGGCTAATGAAATGGTAGACAGACTCCCTCTCTAAATCCTACAACCAATTTTTATCTTTATGTGAGCATTAATTACACTGATCAACCACTGGGGAGTCATTTTATAATTGATCACTCAGAGACATCACTGAGTAGTTGCTCCCTTGTCACAGCTTGGGACCGGTGTAGTGATAAAACAAGAGGTACTGCAGTAATATACACAAAAGCTTAACGGTAATTCTTCTGCTTTTGAATTCACAATTTGTTCTTCCTCAGACCTCAGATAAACACATACTGTGATCAAATGAAATTATTTTTGACAAAACATAATATCAAAATGCAACACTCTTACTTACTTGTACTCAAAGAAAATGTTTCTTGACAAATTTATCAGGTCTTCACATTCCTGCTAATTATCATACACTATAGCAGAATAAAGGCCTGATCATATTGAAGTAAACTGTAATAAAATTACTAGCAGTTTTCCCAAATGCTAACAGTAAATAAATTATATTTACCAAAGCATCATGCATTGGCATCAGAGACAGGAGACACTGTTTCTATGTCCTAATGTGATATCCCTATGGCAACACATTTAAATCCTAATGAAGCCATCACTCAATCTCTAGGACCAAT
This sequence comes from Mobula hypostoma, assembly GCF_963921235.1. Lineage (NCBI taxonomy): Eukaryota > Metazoa > Chordata > Chondrichthyes > Myliobatiformes > Myliobatidae > Mobula > Mobula hypostoma. The sequence goes on along the minus strand of NC_086129.1, from coordinate 31,236,145 downwards.
ATATGCAATTTTTCAGACCACTGGATGTGATATATCCCCATAAAGGGATTAGAGGAGGTAATGACATTCCTTCTATTTTATTGTAATGTAAAAGAATCATATGTTGCTCTACTATTTAGAGCTATGGCAATCGACAGTCAGTCCTTCCTTCAACATTTCAGTTCATTAAAGCCAAGTTTGTTGTCATGAAATTGTGACTTCTTTAAAATTTATTCTTCAATATTTTCAGCCTTGCCAATACAAATACTACCTTTTTAGCTACACTTTTACAGTGGTTTTAACATACACCCAATCAATCATTTTGATGAGCACATGCATCCACTTTTCTGGATCAAGGAAGTTAAAAAGACTTACTTTTTTAAATTTAAACTTGACAAAGCTAAAATTACAGCCAATTAAACTAAGGTGAATAAAAATGAATGTCAGTTCAACTTTATTTTGAACCTGAAAGCTTTTAATTCCAGTTATTTCCCCAAATATATACTTTTAAAGAATATTTGTAAATATAGCATATGTTGCAGCATATTCAAATCTCACCATGGTTTAAGTCAGAGCATGGATGTGCATGAAATGTTTGCACAATATTGCTGTGAATCTCTCCACTGAGCCTTAGTTATGTCTGCACATAATCCTGGACCAAGAACTTTTCAGTCTTCAATATTCGGATGCAGTTATCTCCAAGCAGTGAAAGGTCAACAGATTTTGAGCAGACCAAAGGACACCCTTCACCAAGCTGGTAATATCTCAGCAGTGGCTGGTGCCTTTCCCAGTGTGTGTCCCTGAGATCAAAATTCATTAGTTGTTGAAGATGAATCTCAACAAAGGCCACTGCATCTTTGCCAGAACTTCTTAGACAATGGACCGTCTCATCCTTCCCTTCAGCTGCATCCAGGGTGATGCATCAAAGTGTTGAGACTCCAGCTACACAAGAAGGATCTTCTAAGAGCTGGGACAATTCTCACCATCAACCTAGTCAGGGAATTATCTTGTTTGAAAGATTTAGTAAAGAGAAACTCTGCCAAATGATTTTAGGTGTCTCATCAAGGAAACAAGGAATAGGATCCACCAATTCACTTTCCCCTAGGGCCCCAAGAATATTCTGTGCAGATTATTGGATGACTGGCTTCTGATCAAAGGAGTTCTTCTGCACAGTTCTTTCTGAGCTTTTGGTGGCGTGGTACAATCAACTACAGTAAATGGTACATTACAATTCAAACTGGCCAGATCTATCTTTGACAACATCTGGGACACAATGTCTACCTGCACTGCACTTACTCTGTCACTGTCACAACATATTCTGCATTCTGTTATTGTTTTTATCCTGGTACTACCTTGATGTCCTGATGTGATGAAATGATACCTATGGATGCCAAGTTTTTTTCTGTACCTCGATACATGTGACAATACTATGCTAATTTACCTCAGTATAGAATGATACCTGGTGAAGCCAGGATTTACACACAGCTTGAGGCAATCCCCGCACAAAAGTAGCCATCAGAAACAGGGACACATCAGATACACGATCACCTCCTTTCTCTTTCTCTGAAAATCTGGAAATCTCTGCTGACGTAACATAGCTCCAAGCTCTAGATAATATGAAAATTGGACTGATTGACTACTGGGACACAAAAGTTGGGTATGGGCAACACCTTTATACCACATGCAGCAATACCAGGTGCACCTCACACTTGATGATAGTTTTGTTTTTCTGGAAAGAGAGAGGGAGTGCCGTTCCAACATTCCCAACTTCTGCAGCACCTCAGCTATATGCTCCACCCAGTGGCTGCATGTCCTTACTCCTCGAAACTATATTCCCTATCTGCAAATCATTTAGCTCTTCAATTCTTCAGATCTTCAGTTGTTGAGTTGACAAAAATGTATAATCCCTTTTCATTAGCTTGACCTTACCAGAAAAAAAGTTCAGCTTCCATTTCTCGCTGCTGGCCTTCTGATTTACCTGTGGGTACCAGAAGGAGGCAGTGGTCAGAGAAGAGAAAAGGCTTTATGCCAGTTGAACTGATGATATTTGGGCCTGAATGGTCATGACTCTAAAATACTCAAGGATAGCCAGCTTTGAACTGACAAGGTGTATTATAAGACAGAAGAACTCAGTGCAAGACGTGCACCCTTATCCTACTATGTGCCAGACGCATGAGGATAAATATCTTCTCTACAGGTAGTGATTTTCTGGATGCTTCTTCCTAAACATGGCTGCAGTATTTACAGACAGCATTATTTATATGATTCATTCCTTAAAGTGATATGCATCCAATATTGCACAAGCCTCTTATGTTGCACAAGAATGTGAGCTGTTCATGTTCCAAGCTGTCACCAAAACATTGCTGAGAAGATGGACAGACAGAGGATTTGTAAAACAATTACTGCATGGAGTCACGAAACCACAAAAAAAGACACCAAGCACAATTCAACCAGCAACTTTCAAAGCCTGTACACGTACAATTGAACTTAGAAATACAAAATCTCTTGTCTGGAAGATGCTCTTCTGCTAGTAGCTGCACGGCAATAGCACCTCTGCCAATAAACAGCATTGGAACCAATGTTAATGTTAAATGTTTCAAACCCAATCAGCTGAGCTCTGAAACACATTGAGGAGTCAGTGAACTTTTCACAGAATGATCACTCAGAATTACAGTCAAACAAAGGGACTCATAAAAGGGCAAAAAATTGAAATATAAATATGAAATTGCTGACAACCATCATCATCATCATCATCATGTGCCGTGTCATATGATGTAGGAGATTATGGTCTCATTTTTCTATGGAAGCGGTTTGCCATTGCCCTCTTCTAGTCAGTGTCTTTATGTGATGGGTGACCCCCAACTATGATCAATACTTTTCAGAGATTGTCTGCCTGACGTCAGTGGTCACATAACCAGGACTTGTGATATGCAGGACTTGGGGGGTTGGGTAAACAGGTACTACAGCTTGCCCTGGGGTGACCTGCAGGCTAGAGGAGGGAAGGAGTGCCTTACACCTCCTTTCTTTCTTTCTGAATGTAAGTATTTTTAGACATCCTCATACAATATAAACTAAAATCCTTTTGTTTTCCTTCTTCTGTCCACAAACTAAAGATCATACATATTAGAAGCAGGGGTAAGCTACCTGATGTTTGGAGCCTGCACCACATTTGAATACAATTATGGCAAACAGACTGTCACCTCATTTCCACTTTCCAGATACCCACATAACTTTTCACCTCTCTCTTCCCCCACAAACCCTGCCTCTCAAGAGTTTATTTGATAACAACCAACAAGAGAACCATGCAATTCATTGGATCTATGCTGATTGCCAGGTGAATGACTCCATCAGTCCAATCCCCCTCTCCATATTTCCCTGAATATCTGTAACTCATTCTGTCTCACACACACCCTTCAACAAGCACTGCTCCCTTTTGCAGTCATAGTCAAATCCAGTTTCTGGAGATGTGAGGCAGCAGTACCAACTGCTGTGATAACATACCCTTTACCTTAAAAAATGTTCAAAGGCTTTGCTTCCAGTGATCTTTAAGGAAAAGAGTTCTAAAAATCTCAGTCATCTGATTGACAGATTTACACTCCAACTCAGTTTAAAATGAGCACCCACAAATCAATCTTTTTTCCTTTCTCTCATAATAACATCTTTCTTGTTCGATCTTCATTTCACTATCTGGTTGTTATTTTAATCTAATTTATTCTTCTTATTTTATACTATGGGTTTTAATTCTAGTGAGGATTCTTCAACTTGCTTTGTTGTAAAGTAACTTGCCTGATTAATCATCCAATTGGTACTGCTACATGCCTTACATACCAGCATCAGAACCATAGAGGTGAATGAATTGCAAAGACAGAGTGCAACTTGAAATCACTACCATATACTTTGAGAAATTGGGCAATTATTTCTCAAAGTCGTTCAAAGATACCTCACGTAGAATTCGCAATGGGACACAGACTTCCGTGGATCTCATTATGTGCCTGGCTTAGGTTCAGTTGCAGATCAAACAGCTTCTTTTCAATGGACAAATTAGATATTAACTACGTCTGAGGCTTTCACTGATAAAATGAGAACACTGTACTTCCATCCAGCTGGTAATTTGTTTGCTTTTAACTCTTGTTTGTAATGAAAACCATTTTTAGTATCTGATTTTAATCTGCAAGAAAATAATGCTTATGCTTCCCGGAACTGATAATTCAATGATCTCGTATAAGCTAAATGAATATAGCTTGCTAAATTGTCCAAACAAAAAAATCATCTGCCTACTTTTATGTATGCTAATTGCCTCTCAGGTATTCAGTAAAATGATTTGTAAACCGGATACTTCTGTTCAAAAAACATCAAAAGAAAAATGATATATTTAAGCATTACTATTTAAAAATTCAGATCTACAAGCATTGGAATGAAAGTAGAAAATAATGCAGATGCTGGAGATCAAAAATAAAAATAGAAAATGCTAGAATACTCAGGCTGAATATATGTAAAGGGAAAAACAGTTAACATTTCAGGTTCAACCTGCTAAATGCTCCTAGCTTTTATTGTTTGTAGTTCAGATCTGCATCTGCAGATTTTTCTGATTTTCATAATGTGTTAGCACAGAAGTCCTACAAAATGGCAACAAGGGTGGGATAACATCACAGGGAAAAGTTCTTCCTTTCAAAATTTTGTCAGTACGTTAGGTTTTATTGAAGCAGAGGTGGTTCCAATGTCTCAGAATCATGAACCATGAGTGTGGTAGAGTTCATTGTCATTTACTTAACAACATTGCAGAAGTGCTGCAGAATCAGCAGCAAAGTAGCTGGAAGGATGGTACCATCAACATCCAGACCACGTGCATCCCCACAATGCCCACACAGGAACAGCGTGAGGCAGCCACAGTCTCTGGCAGCAATACGGTTTGCAAAACCTCCAGTGGTTTTGGTGATGCAAAAATATGAGATGCTGTTAATAGTCAAATTGTCAGGAAAATACAGAACTCATCAGAAATGACTGATGGATTGTAGCATCTTGCAACCAATCCTACCACCTGCTTCATCAAACAACATCTGCCCCGCCGGTGGACAAGTTTATGAATTCTGCAATAGGTACTGCAGAACCCATTCAGAGCCAGCCTTGATTGCAAAGGATTGCCTGAGGTGTAGGAGTTTCATTATTGTATTAATGGAGTGTAGACACTTCACTAGTTAAGGAAAATGAAAGGTCATTTCTTCTGTTAACAGGGTGAAAAACTAGTTTTCCCATGTGAAAATAAACCGGGCTCTTACTGGACAAGGGAGTCATGTTGCATCTAATTGTAACAGAATTGTAACTGAGGCAAGCAGTTTAGTGCAAAATTTGTACAAGTAACATGTGCATCATTTAGATGTCGTCAGCCTTGCTAATAACTGCTCTTCTTCTTAACTATTGTATTCATCTTTGTGTTAGTATGGTGCACAGAAGACATATCCCTCATCTTCACCTCTGTTGATGTGCCGTACAGAACTGCTGCCAAAAACTGAACTTATGTCATTCCGTTAGCCCAACATCTCTACACATGCACACTAACATTAATTCTTGGTTAAAGAATAGCTTGGTTTTGAACTTCTTTTCTTTGTTGTCAAAGCCCTTAGTGACTTTGCTTCTTCTACCTCTGTGATCTCTTGAGATCCCCAAAGAGATTTCTGTTCTTTTCCACTTCTAACCTTTTAAGTCTCATCGAATTTGATCACCACTATCAACAGGAGTTCTCCAGATGTGAAGACCTATAGTCTGGAAGTCCTACCCTAACCCTTTCTGGTTCATTATCTCTTTCTTTCTTTTAAGACTATCTTTCAGGACCACCTCTTAGAGAAACCACCTGAGAGTTTGTGATAACCTATAGCTCAACAGCATTTTTGTTTGATAATCTCTGGATGCTTTATTATATTAAACTAATAACCTAAATGAAAATTGTTGTTATAACTTGTCATAACCCATTCTAATGTTATATAACTAAGTATAACACAGAAAATCTTGATATTGAAGCACTAAATGTTTCAATATGAAGGGAGGTCTTGCAGCCCATGGAGTCCTTTATGTATTTATTTATTTATGGACCATCCAGCTAATTTTTTTCACTCACCTTCTTCCCCTCATCTTCGAAACTCTTACCTCCCAATTCCCTCATAAGACCATAAGGCATAAAAGAACAATTAAGCCATTCAGCCCATCGAGTCTAGTTTGGCATTCCATCATGGCTGATTTATTATCCCTTGGAACCCCATTCTCCTGCCTTCTCCCTGTAACCTTTGATGCCTTGACAAATCAAGAACCTATCAACCTCTGCTTTAATTATACTCAATGACTTGGCCTCCATAGCTATCTGTGACAATAAATTCCACAGATTGACTAACCTTTGGATAAAGGAATTCCTCTTCATTTCTGCTTTGAGTGGATATCTCTCTATTCTGAGGTTGTGCCCTCTGGTCCTAGACTTCCCTTCTATAGGAAACATCTTCTCCAAATCCACACTGTCTGAGCCTTTCAAGATTTGATAGGTTTCAATTAGATTCTTCCTTATTTTTCTAAACTCCAGCAAGTACAGGCCCAAAGCCATCAAATGCTCCTCATACATGAAACCTTTCATCCTGGAATCATTCTCATGAATCTCCTCTGGATCCTCTCCAATGCCAGCACATGTTTTCTTAGATAAAGGGCCCAAAACTGACCAAAGCTTTATAAAGCCTCAGCCTTACATCTTTGCTCTTAATAGCCTAGTCCTCGTAAAATTAATGCTAACATTACATTTCCCTTCCTTACCACCAACTCAATCTGGAAGTTAATCTTTAGGGAATTATGCACAAGGACTTCTAAGTCCTTCTGCACCTCTGATTTTTGAATTTTCTCCTCATTTAGAAAATAGTCTACACCTTTATTCCTTCTCCTAAAGTGCATGACCATACACTTACCTTCACTATATTCCACCTGCCACTTCTTTGCCCATTCTTCAATCTGTCTGCAGACTCCCTGCTTCCTCAACACTACCTGCCTCCACCTATCTTCATATTGTCTGCAAACAATACAACAATGGCAACAAAGCTATCACTTTTGTCATCCAAACCATTGACATATAACGTGACAAGAAGTGGTCCCAATACTAACCCCTGCAGAATACCATGAGTCACCGGCAGTCAACCAGAAAGGTCCCCTTTATTTCAACTCTTTTCCTTCTGCTGGTCAGCTAACCTCATCATTAGTAATAGATTACAACATCTTTCCAGCCACAGAAGTCAGGCTAACTGGCCTATAATTTCCTTTCTTCTGCCTCCCTCCCTTCTTAAAGAGTGGAGTGATATTTGAAAATTTTCAGTCCTCCGAAACCATTCCAGAATCTAGTGATTCTTGGAAGATCATTGCTAATGTCTGCACAATCTCTTCAGATACATTTTTCAAAACTCTAGGATGTAGTCCATCTGGTCTAGATGACTTATCTACCTTCAGACACTTCAGCTTCCCAAGCGTCTTCTAAGTAATAGCAACTACACTTACTTCTGCCTCCTAATAGTCTTAATTTTCTGGCATATTACTAGTGTCGTCCACAGTGAAGACTGAAGAAAGATACTTACTAAGTTCCTCTTCCATTTCTTTGTTCCCCATTACAACCTTTCCAGCATCATTTTCCACGTCTGATATCCATTCTTGCCTCTCTTTTACTCTTTATATATCTGAAAAATCTTTTGTTATCCTCTTTTACATTATTGGCTAGCTTACTTTCAGATTTAATCATTTTTCTCCTTGTGGCTTTTCTAGTTGCCTTCTGTTGGTTTTTAAAAGCTACCTAGTCCTCTAACTTACCAATAATTTTTCCTGTATGCACTCCCTTCTCCTTATATGTTGTCTTTGATTTCCCTTGTCAGCCGCAGTTGCTTCATCCTCCCTTTAGAATACGTTTTCATCTTTTGGATGTATCTATCCTGTGCCTTCCGAATTGCCCTCAGAAACTCAAGCCATTGCAGTTCTACCATCATCCCTATTAGTGTCTCTTTCCAATCAACCTTGGCAGCTGCTTCCGTATGCCTCTTTAATTCCCTTTACTCATTGTAATACATTTGTATTCATCTTCTCCTTCTCAAACTGCAGGGTGAATTCTATCATATTATGAACACTGTCTCCTAAGGGTTCCTTTACCTTAAGCTCCCGAATCAAATCTGGTTCAATACACAACACCCAAAGCAGAATTGCCTTTTCTCTAGTGTGCGCAACTACAAACTGCTCCAGAAAGCCATTTCATACGCATTCTATAAATTCCCTCTCTTGAGGTCCAGAACCAACCTTATTTTCCCACAAATGCTATAATTGAGTTTGTCCCGACTACTAATCAAACACTAGGTTCCAGAGCAAAAATAAACCATTGCTTCAAATCACTGACCTTTTTGCCAATGGGACAATTTTTAAATCAAATCTATCTAGCTATTTTTCATTAATCTATATTCTTGTATCAGATCATTTTGAAACCTGCTCTGTTCGAAGAACGATCACAGCTTTTCTAATCACCCTGGAATCATTTTAAGTAAATCTTCTCCATACCCCCTCCGAAGTTTCAACATTTGTCTTTGTTTGTAACTCAGAAACAGGCACAACCCTCCAGTTGTGGCAGATTCAGTATTTTATGAAGGTTCATCATACCTTCCTTGCTCTTGCACGTTATGCTTCAGCTCCTAAACTATGATATCCCGTGAAATTCTCACCTTCAGCAATGTCACATCGACACTCTTGCACCTTTAGAATTGTGCATTCTCATTCATATTAGCACTCCTCCTTCTTCCGAACAAAATGTAACACTTCACATATCTCAGCATGTATCTTAGCTGCCTGTCCAACCCTTCCACCAGGCTTTCTGTATCTCCTTGAAGTCTGTGATTATTCACTTCACAAATCACGATGCCTTGAGGAAAGTTTGCTTCTATCAAGTGGCTTTCAGGTATGCTTTAATTGGAATTTTGCAAAATATAGTTCTCATTCCTCCTCCAGCCATTATAACAACATTGCTAGCATTTGGTATGTCCTCAGGTTTACCATTCTTCCGAGTAAAGTGACCCCAACCCTGATATTTCAAGCATTGGGTGGCCTTGAGGACATTGGAACGAAAAAAATGCTGCAGCTGCCATTCCAGATTGTTTTCCAAAGGATTGTCGGATTAGAACTAATTAAGCTCAACTGTTCAGTATTTTCAATCACAATTGAACAGCCAAATCATGGAAATGCAGTGTAGCCCAAATCAATACAAAAAGTGGAAAATAATTGAGAAAGGACATAAAATATAAAGAAATATTTCAATTATTTTTATTAGTGTGGTTGAAAACTATAAACCTCACAGTTTCATGAATGCATTTCAGCTCATGATATTTGGCCTGCAGCAAATGACAATCACTGTCACTCACAGAACCACATGCAGAGTACTAGAATTATTTAAATCCACTTTTCCAAGATGGAGGCAGTCTGCAAAACACGTCTTGAATATTGATCTCATTAAACAGATATCATGCATCAGATCAACGTGGTTAAACAAGAACAATGGTATAACTAACTCCGTGCCCAAAAATTAATTTGCAGTGCTCCAATTTAAAATTGTCAGTTTTTCATTTTAAAATATCCCATAGGTTCTCCACTAGGTGTCAGTCACAGTTGTAGAAAAAAGTCAACAAACTAGATTTATTGAAGCATTCTTAATGGCCCAATGAAGGCGTACATTAATGAAAAAAAACTAGCTGTACATCTCACTATTACATGTCGAAGGCAACAAACTATAAGCTACAATGCTCAAATTGCACTGCAATAGATTTGATCAACCTTTATATGGACTTGCAAATTCTGTTATCTGCTTCTCTGTATCAAGACCTGTCAAATCTCACTTATTTGCAGTGACTGCCTCAATCTTTTTAGGGAGAAAAAGATTCTTGGTGTAATCATTTTCATGAAAAGGTTCAGATGCATTTATTTTAGTCTATTTGCTAGATGGTTACGGTTGTTGTCCTAAGTTTGCATTGATCTCAATGGTCTGACCTTGGAAATGATGTAGTTTGGAAAAATAAATTACATTCATTTCAATCACAGCAGCAGGAGAACACACCAGTAACAGGTGCAGTATAACTAAATTGATTTTTATTTCTGTGTATCATTTCCTGTTGCATGTGGGATCCTTTTATTATTACATACACCCTCAATTCATGGCTTTCAGATATTAGACAATTTATATTTTCCTTGTTCTCACTCATGCTCTATTACGAAATCTTTGCTGAAGCTCACTTCTTGTTATAATATGCAAATTACAAGTCTCCTCAGGACTGTATTATAACAGTCATGGAGTATACAGTTCTTGCTACAACTTAGCCTAACTGGCATGATGGACTGGGGAACGACACCAAAACATTGATAAAGGAAGACAGGGGAGGGAGAGAAGGTAATATTAATATATTCTAAGTACTGCTAGTATGCAGGACAACAGCAGAGTCAAAAACGACAAACTATCAGCCTTCTACCATGCAGTTGAACTCAGGTGCATTTAGTATTTGGGATTGTATATTTTCTTTATGTGAAGTGCAATGCATAATTTCAACATATTTTACTTCTCTGAAGTCATACAGACTCAATTCAGAAATGGATATCACCATGGAAAAATATGTTCATAGTGACAAAACTAGGTTTCAATATCGATGCAGACTCTGTGGAAACTGAACTCTACATTTGTGCTAAGAATTATCACCAAATACGAACTGTGACTCAGGACACTGAAATGATAGAATGCAGAGAGCAGGGATAAGAACATTGATAATTTCACACTTTTCAGGTACTTTTCCCCTATTTGAGGTGGAGAAATACAGGGAAAAGTTAGAGGATAGGAAAGGAGCTAAAGGGCTATATCTTTGTGACCCCACATGTGCCTTGTGCCTGACTCTCATAGGATGCCCTGCTACCTCCAGCACTGGTTCTGACCACGGCCCTGGCTGCCTCCAGACCATGGATCCCATTGTCTCCAGCTCTGGCTCCAACCTCAGCCACCTCCACTTCCAGACCGAGAGCTTTCTCACTACCACCGTGTCCTATGGCTCTTCTTCCACCACTACACCCCACCAACCCTTGCCTGCTCCTGCACCACAAAACCCACGTCCGCATACTTTGACTCCATTTTGACCTGTTTGGTTCAGCCTCCTCCTACCTACATCCGCAACACTCACACACTCTCAATCATGTCAATCATTTCAAGTTCCATGACCCTGAGCACCTCATTTTACTATGGACGTATTATCCCTCTGCACTTCCATTCCCCATCAGGAAGGTCTTAAAGCACTATCCCTCTTTCTACACAACAGATCTAAATAGTTCTCTTCCACGACCATCATATGGGGGAGCATGTTCTCATCCCTCCCATCCTGACACTTATCCCTGCAAGCGGGACAAGGGCTACACCTGTCACTACATCTTCTCTCTCACTACCATTCGGGAGTCAAACACTCCTTCCAGGTGAGGTGACACTTCACCTGCAAATCTGTCGGAGTCTTCTATTGTAGGCAATCTCCCAGTATGGTCTCCTTCACATTGGCAAGACCCGATGTAAATTGGGGGACCCCTTCATCGAGCGCCTTTGCCCCGTCTGCCACAAAAGGTGGGATTCCCAGTGGCCACCCATTTCAATATGTCTTCCCATTCCCATTCCAACATGTCCGTCAATGGCCTTCTCGATTGCCACAATGAGGCCTCATTGATTGGAGGAGCAACACCTCATATTCTGTCTGTTTAGCCTCCAACCTGTTGACATGATCTTCAATTTCTCTTAGTTTGGTAATACCGTCCCCCTCCCTCTTCTCTCTTTTTCCATTCTTCACTCTGGCTCCTCTGTTACCCCTTCTCTTATCCTCACCTGCCCATCTCTTCCTTCTAGTGCCCCCTCTCCTTCCCTTTCTGCCATGTCTACTCTCCTGTCTTATCCTATTCCTTCTTCTTCAATCCTTTACTTTTCCACCCATCACTTCACAGCTTCTTACTTCACCCCTCCCCCACTCACCTACATTGCTCTCACCTGGTTTCACCTGTCCCCTGCTAGTATGCACTTCTTCTCACCCCCCACCTTCTTATTCCTCATTCTGCCCCCTTCCATTCCTGAAGATGAGTCTTGCTGAGTTCCTTCAGCATTTTATGTGTGTGTTGCTCAAGATTTCCAGCATCTGCAGAAACTGTGTGTTCCAGACCAAATTTATTTTTTTGCCAGTGGCATTGGTTTTTGGTTGTCACATGTACCAAGATATCTTTGTGTGACATTCAGATTAATTATGCCATATGTACATGTATTGTGGTTGCACAATGAAAAACAGAATACAGAATTGAACTTACAGAGAAGGTGCAATTTATGTTTCTTTTTACGTTATTTGTCAATGATTTTGATAATGGCTTTGTGACCAAGTTTGCAGATGATACAAAGATAGGTGGAGGGGCAGGTAGTGTTGAGGAAGAAGAGAGGCTACAGAAGGGCTTCAGACAGAAAATGAGCAAAGAAGTGGCAGACGGAAAATAGTGTTGGGAAGCGTACGGTCATGCACTTTGGTCGAAGAAATAAAACTGAAGACTATTTTCTAAATGGAGAGAAAATTCAAAAACCTGAGGTGGAAAAGGACTTGGGAATCTTCGTGCAGGATGAGTCGGTGGTGAGGAAGGCAAATGTGATGTTGGCATTCATTTCAAGAGGACTGGAATATAAAAGCAAGAACGTAATGTTGAGGGTTTATAAAGCACTGGTGAGGACTCACTTGGAGTATTGTAAACATTTTTGGGCCTCTTATCTGTGAAAGGATGTGCTGACATTGGAGAGGGTTCAAAGGAGGTTTACGAAAATTATTCTGGGTTTGAAAGTCTTGTCATATGAGGACTGTTTGATGACTTTGGCCCTCTACTCACTGGAATTCAGAAGAATGAGGGGTGACCTCATTGAAACCTATCAAATGTTGAAAGGCCTCGATAGAGTGGATGTGGAGAGGATGCTTCCTATGTGACGGGAGTCTAAGACCAGAGGACACAGCCTTTTAGAACGGAGATAAGAAGGAATTTCTTTAGTCTGAAAGTGGGAAATCTATGGAATTTGTTGCCACAGACAGCTGTGGCAGCCAAATTGTTGGGTTTTTTTTAGAAAGAGGTTGAAAGATTGTTAATTAGTCAGGGCATGATGGGATGTTAGGAGAAGGCAAGAGATCGGGCTGAAAGGGATGAAATGGCTGAACAGACTTGATGGACCAAATGGCCTAATTAGTCTCCCATATATCTTATAAAGTGCAAGGTCCACAATGAGATAGGTTAGGAAATCAAGAGCTCCCAAGTGTTTTGCAGCCACTATGTTCGAATGGTTTCATTGCTATGGTTGTTTCATGAGCCACAGGGGTAAACGGGCTGCATGTGGTGGAAATGACAGGCTACTCTGATAACCTGTGGATAGTTCTTAAGCTCCCATTAAATGCATTCATTGGAGTCTAACTTAAACTCAAAATGCCTTTTCAAAAGTCATCTCTATTCAATAGCTTTAAAAGAGAGAACCTAGGAAAAGATGAACTCTGAGGAAGTGCACATGTATAAAATTGTACATTCTAGAAATATATAAAGGGAAAATACAAGATTCCAGTGAAAAAGCTTTCATTGAAAATGGAGCAATTACCATATGATGTATCAACCTGTCTTTTCTCCTTTCAGATGCTGACTGGTGTGGTCTTTGCTTGAGGCATTTCCTGTTGCGGTATTTTTAGAATTCCAGCATTCACTGTTTTTTTTTTCATCTTTACAATGCAGATAGAATTCTGTTACCTGAACCCTAATTTGTCACAAGTTTTTGTCAGGCAATGGCCTAATTTTATAAAGCTCATCCTTGTTTTCAAATTCCTCTGTGATTTCCTCCTCCCACTATTTGTTACTTGCCCCAGCCCTAGAATTTATGAAGTCTCTGAAAATCTCCAATTTTGGTCTCTTGCATATTGCTAATTACAACTGCTCTGCCAATCTTCAGTTGTGCCCTCAGCTGATTCCTAAGCTGAGGAACAACCTTCAATGCCTTTGCCTTGAAGCTAAGTTCTTTGATTAAGCTTCCAATTATTTGTCCTAATATTTCCTTACATATTAGATTTGATTTTATAACATCACCAAGAAGGGTTTTGTGACGTTTACTATTTTGAATAATGCTAGTTGCTGTTGCAGGGATTTCAGTAAAGGCATCACATGAGGGTGAATTAATATCTTTGATTAAAATAAATCAGTCATGTTCTGTGAGCATAGTTTTGGTTAAGAAGGTCCTGCTAAGAACTCCAGCAGGATTCAGTCAATGAAGGACTCTAAGATCACTGTTGTTATGTTGGGAACCATATCAGTCTATAAACTCATTTGCTTCAACAACACTAGTCATTGGATAAATATTGGTGAAGGCATACATTGGAGAGAACAGCTTCAGTTGTTCTATGGGAAATTTCTATTCCTGAGAGTGCAGATGGGGTGCTAGGGAAAACAAATCAATTGGAGTTTATTGTGCATGTAACTAGGGGCATTTGGATGTGGAAGAACTGGATTTTCAGAATAATTTTGATAATGTCCCACAAAGGAGGTTGTCCAGGCTAGACACCTAGAACTAATGCAATACATTGGTATGGACAGAGAATTGTTGAATAGATGGGAAGGAAATTGAGAATAAATAGCCAACTAGTGAAGAACTGCAGGGAACAGTTATTGATCCCATAGTCACAATCTATAACACTGTAATAGCTAAAAGGAGCAAATGTCACATTTCAAGTTTGCTGACAATACAAAAGTAGGCAGGATCCTGAGTTGTGAGGAGCACATAAGAAGGCTTCAATAAAATACAGACAAGCCAAGTAAGTGAGGAAGTAACATGGTATGTGGAATATAATGTGGAATGTTGTGAGGTCATCCACTTTGGTGCATAAAACAGAAGAACAGAGTACATTTAATCTCATGAGAAATGTTGAAAGACACCTGGGTGCCCTTGTATGTAAGTGACTGAAATATAACATGCAAGTACAGTTGGCAGTTACAAGAACAAGTGGTTATGTTAGCATTGAACATAGAACATAAGAAAGCACAGCACAGGAATGGATATTTTGGTCCATGATACTGTGCTGAGCAAATTAAACTAGAAACTAAAAGCCTACCAAACTAGTCCTCTCTGTCTCCTCATCCATACCCCTCCATTTTCTGCAAACTCACATGCCTATCTAAGAACCTCTGAGATGCCTCTATCTTATTTGCCTCCCCTCCCACCCCTGGCAGCGTATTGCAAGAGGACTTGAGTACAGGAGTGAAAGGGACTAACTGCAATTATGTAGGCTCCTGAAGAGATCACACCTGGAGTACTGAGTACAGTTTTGTTCTCTTTAACTAAAAGGAAAATATGTACTTGCCACTAAAGGAGTTCAGGGCAAGTTCTCTGGATGGTTCCAGCAAAGTCCATTTGCTCTATGAAGAGAAATTAAGTAATTTTGGCTTCTCTATATTTTAGAAGAACTTGAGGTGCTCTCATTGAGACTTACAGGGCGAATGCAAGGAGGATGCTTCCCCTGAAGGGAGAATCTAGAACCAGGGATCATGGTCTCAGACTGAGGCAAGGAGAAACTTTTGCCAGCAGCGTATATAGAACCTCTGGAAATTTTGATCCCAGAGGGCTGTAGATTTCTGGAGATTTTGTGAAGAAAAGGAGGGGGCGATTTGGGGAAGAAAATGGAGTTCACACAGGATAATGCTGCTGAGGCAGAGGATCACCCACTGTCTTAATGAATAGCTGCTCTTTTGCTCTTCTGAATGTTTTTAATTTAACAGCCCTTTTGAAAATGGGGCATCATCAACAGCGCAACATGCTCTCTGCATGACACCAAAATATCTGTCAAGATTTGTTCTTGAATATCTGGATAGGAATCACATCCCTTCTGTTGATTACATACCTTCACCAACAGGCATTGTGCTGTTGTTACTTCAGGGTTGATAATTGCTGACTGAAAAAATTAAACCACCTGGTATTGTTTATTTTGCTGTTACACAACTTCAAATGCACCTATGAAACTTTCTGTTGCAGTGTCATTTTAATTGAGTTGATAGACAGTCAGTGTTGGCTCGTTCCATGGTGATAGGACATGTCACAGCATACCCTTGAGTCTGCCTTTGACTCATATCCATGCTGACTAGCTTCAAGAAGTAGTGGGAGAAACAAAACCAAGAATGATTTTTCCTCTTCTAAAGTAATTGCAGCATCTCTGTGAATGTCCCAGCCAATATGGTTGAAAAGCATGAGCATCCTGGATTAAATTATGCACCTTAGTTATCCGGGTACATCAACTGGCAACCTCTGTCAAAGAATCAACCCCATAATTACAGCATGAATCTCTGATGTGCCGTGATTTCTTTAGGGGATTTGGGAGAAAAGAAGCTGGGAAATATTAACCTATAATGAAATGGAGGACTGACAATGGATAGTTAACAACTGATAGAAGGTTATATCAATGGAGGTGTTGAGGCTGAGACACACTTAACTTCCCCTTTGCAGTGCACATCAAATTATTAAACTTTAGCATTGTGAATATAAGGAAAAGTACTCTACATTAGCTTGCCATACTTGTATTTATGAAAACACAGCTGCATTTGGCTACAAGAACTGCTGGGATTTTTATCAATCGACTTGGTCTGTGATCTCACTTTAAAGACTCTTTATCTCATTGTCTCATGTTCTCGTTATTTATTGCTATTTATTTTTATTTGCATTTGCACAGTTTGCTGTCTTCTGCACTCTGATTGATCTTCCATTGATTCTGTTATAGTTACTATTTTATAGATTTGCTGAGTATGCCCACGAGAAAATGAATCTCAGAGTTGTATATGGTGACATATATGCACTTGATAATAAAATTTACATTGATCTTTGATTCGTTAAGTAATAGCATTTTATGTCGGGAAGGTGACCAAGAGCTTGGACATTGAAGATCTCAGTGGAGGAAATAGTGAGAAGGAAGCTTGTGATCTAACTGATTGCATCCAATATATTCTCTCAACAAAATCTTCAAAGACAGTGGAAACTGAGGGCTGTGGAAACCAATATGAAAACTCAGGCTCTGAGGACTGAATAGAGTGTCACCAAAGCTTCAGTAACTGCTGCTTCAGGTGCTACATTGACAACATCTGACAATGCTGTTCTTGCCCTCGGCCTTGCAGTTGTGGAAGTTCAAGAATTCAGTAAGGACATATTTTCTGAGACACAGATCTCACTGAGGCTGTGCTAAGACAAAGTACTCCATCAGCAAATGAGACAGAGAGTCTGCGGGCTGAAAACTCCTCGTCCCTTGCTAAATGTAAACCACCCCACACTGCTCTCTGCCCCTCTGCCCCTGTAATTTTCCCACAACATGCTCAATCTTAATGCTGATACCTTCATGGGTAATATCCATAATGAAGCCGTATCTGGAGAAAATTGGTTCACAGACTTAATACAGGTGAAAATCCTTCAGCATCTGCCGCACAAAGAAGGACACCAGCTGGAACACTGTGTCACCAAACACCATACAGCAAAATAAATGCCATCAAATCAGTTTTGTTCACTGATTGACCTCACAACCTTTCTGCTCTGCAGACTCTGGCAAGCATCAGTTACACACTCTGTAATGGAGTCACCAAAATGACACTGACATGATATAAAAGTGAGGCCATTTCAGAGTTGATTTTGAATCTAATGAAACATCTGTAGCTCCCAAGAAAAATATGCTGCGGAGCCGTATTTTGTAGCCTAGCTTCAGCCTTCACTCACTCTGGAGTGAGACAGATTTGTTGGGAGAGGCCCTCTGTTAGAATTCAGACTCCTTTTCATTATGACTGTAGCAGAGGTACAATGCCAATCTGCACAGGAAAGGCAATGCAGTTATGCAGTAAATCCAGGCTGTCCCCGGGTAATGAATGGGTTCTGTTTTTACAGATGTTTGCAAGTTGACTTTGTCAACAAGTACAAAGAAAAACACAAAATCACTTGACATGGTTACCATACCTCAACAGCACTGCAATGAATGCTGAGAGAGAAAGAAAGAGAGAAAGAGAGAGGGAGTGATGAAACTGGTTCTATCGTTTATAGGAACAAATTTATGTATGAACATCAGACTTTGGAATTTAATAAATATTGCAGTAGCTTACTCATATGTAGGGGTGACCATAAGTCAGGCACTTGTAACCCAGGTTAGCCTGTATGTCATTAAAATACATGAATTTCACATCCTGAATCTCCCAACCCTGTTGTACATTTCATGTCATTGATTTTCCTTTGCTCAAGTAAAATATAAAATGCTGGAAATAGTTAGCAAGTCAGGAGGCATCACTTTGAAATGCATAAAATTATTATGGACTTGAGATTGCAGATGCAAGGATGATGTTTCCCTTCGTTGGGGTGTCAGGGACCATGGACCTCAAGATAAGAGGTTGGATATTCAGGACAATGAAATGAAATTTCTTCATCTGGAAGAAATTGTTGAAATCTTTCTCCGAGAGAGTTTGCAAAAGTCAGTCACCAAGGTCATTTAAAGGGAGAAACCAGCAAGGGAAGCAAGGATAAGAACATACTCAAAGAATCAAAGTCAACAGGTCACGCAGTATAGATACAAGCCCTTCAGCCCATCGATTTGGTGCTGACAATTAAACACCTATTCAGATAAATCCCCACTTCCCATCAGCTGTCTCCAAATTCCATCACTTATCTATGCACAAGAGACAATTTTCCCAGTCTGCAACGGGCAACTGTGAAGTATTTGGATATAAGTAGGAGAGCTGGAACAGCCCGAGAAGCCCCACACAGTAACATGGAAACTCCAGAAATATAACACCCGAGGTAAGGATTGAACCAAGGTCGCTGGAGCTGTGCAGTACAAGCAATACTATCTGCACCATGCTGCCAGCCAATGCTGTTGAAGTAAAAGATCCCCCACAATATTATTACATGGTAGAGCAGGCATGAGGGACTGAATAATCCACTCCTGCCCTATTTCTTATGTTTATTTGTGGAAAGACAAACAATCAGTGTTCCTCTGTTTCTGTCCCCAATTCTGCTGCCTGACCTGTTAAGTACCTCCATAATTTTCTGCCTGTATTTCAGATTTTTCGTATTTGCAGTTTACCTTTCTCCTTCTATGGACCATGGTCAGCAAAATTACTGGATCAACTGCAGGAATTATGCTTCTGAATTTTTACTTCTGACCATGGATGCATCCCATTGGTGAACAAATGACATACGTTGACCTAATCGGCCAATGAATAACATTCTTCACTGGAAGCAATTGTGCTTCTTTAATTCATTTCCTTCCTAGTCAATGGTATTTGTTTATTTCGATATCTTGGATAGGATTAACAACAATCAAAAGCTGATTAAATGGCCCTAGTGTTTTAAGTGTCGATGAGAATTCACCTCCATGGGCCAGATTTCTGACATTTTATCACCAGAAAGGGATTAGTGGCATTATCTGGTAATCAAAGCCTCTAAAAGTCTCCTGAGAAATGATTACAACAACTACTATTAACTGGGAAGGAATTACTCTCAATATTATTTTTACCATGTAACTGGACTTCAAATGAACCCCTTATTTGTTTTGTCTGCTTAATCCAGAGGTGTTACTTTATAGTGAGAAATGTTAATACTCCCAATCTCTGCTTCCCTTAGTATCTCAGTATCAATTAATCTTTGTTTCTAATATACTCAGCAACTGAATTTTAGCCCTTTTAGGCACAGAATTCCAACTATTCAGCATCTGTGGGTGTGGGACAGTTTTCTCACCTGTCCTGAAAAGCTGACTCCTTACTTCGAAACACAATTTAAAATCCAGTTGAACGCTATAATGAATGATAGTGTGAGACACAATTATCAATTGTGTTGATAGGATGGTAACAACAAAAGGGCATAAATTTGGCATTTGTGGATTTATTCATGTTTTGCCTCCAAGAGGACCACAACCTGACGTAGGGCTTGGAGGTTTGCGTGCCTCAATGACCCAGAGAATAATGTTGTCTGGTTGTTGGTTGGGTCACTCATCCCAAACAGGTCAAAGGGCAGAGGCCACACGAAGAGTGGTCCACTGGTCGTCCAGGTTTGGGGGTTCAGCTCAGGGCTAACAACCCTGACTGGTAAAACAAAATTGTTATGGAAACAGCAATGAAGAATCCTTCTACATCTGAGTGTGGCAGTATTCCTGAGTCCCGATTCGGAACTTGCATGACTGACAGTAGTGAAAGCTGAGAGGCAGCTACTGACATGATGAAGGAAGCCCTGAACACCGCCAGAGATGGAGGACCTTCATTGCTGCCCCAAATGCCAGCAACATAACGGACAGTGAGTAAGTAAGAGTTTATATTTTGGGTTTGTGGTGTCATTGGCAAGGCCAGCCTTTAATGAGCAACATAGCTGCTCATGATTGTCCTGCTTGAACTGCCGCTCTTGCCAGGGAAGATACTCCAACAATATTGTTAGGTAGTGAAAACCAGGGCTCCGAATCCAGCAATAATGAATGGCCAGCAATACACTTCCATGTCTAACAGTGTGCCACATGAAGGGGAATGTGAAAACAATGGTGCTGCCATGTGCCCAAATCTTTTCTTGGTGAAAGATATGGCAAGAGTCCTCACAGCAGTCATGGCTGTCAGCCCACTGCACTCTGCAGATGGGACTCACTGCAACCACTGTATATCAGTGGTGAGCAATAAATTTCCAGCATAGTGGACAGGGTCCCAACCAAGCTTGACCCTTTGTCCTGGATTGCACTAAGTTTCTTGAAATGTTTTGGACTCCCGACGTGTGTTTAGTACATAATGGAAAGGCTTTAAGGCATCTGGACACACATCACTCACCATATGATACCAGACTCTAACAGACTGTCATAATCATGTTAGTTACAGTATGTGATTATCAGTTAAATTTCAGGTTAGTGATGAAACCCATGATGCCAAATGTAAGTGATCATCATGTTGTCAAGGGTAGATAAGTAGTTTGTTGGAGATGGTCATTGCAAGGAACTTTTCTAGTGCTAACATTATCAGTCCATGCCAGAATGTTGTCTTGTTTTTGCTGCAAGCAGGCAATGATAGCTTCATTTGATAAAGAGTTCCAAATGGAATCAAACATTACATGTGTCTGTAAGCACCTAGTCTTCCAGTGAAAGTGGCTGGGGAGAAGTTAGTATTGCAAATGGACCATGAGAGCTTGGCTAGAGGCATGATATTGGGTTGCAATCAGTCATCCTTCACAGAGTGAAATAAAGATTTTGACCATTATGTTGTCACCTTCTAAGCAGCACTATTCTATGAAACGATCCATTGAAACATGCAACCAGTACTCTGAGACAGTAAAGTGATCTATGCGGTGGCCAGGGAGAAGCCAGTTAGCAAATGGACTGAGAAAACTTGGCAAGAGGCATGGCTAGGTCTGGAGCATAGGTCCAATAATCAAGACCTTGTCTGGTCCCATATACTTCACTATACCCAGCACAGTGGAGTGAATCATATTGGCTGGAGACTGGTTTCTGTGATGGTGGGCATCTCAGGAGGAAGACCTGTTTGGCACTTTTGACTGAGCACACAGGTGAATGTTTCAGGCTTGCCTTTAAGTGCTGTAACGGTGAGTCCTGAAATCACTGAACCAAGGAAGACTACACATGAATGAGAATTTCACAGAAAACATCAGGTTAGAAGATGAAGGGCCTTGAATGTTGCTTATCAGAACTGAACTAAGAGAATGTGGAAATTATCAAAGGAGGGGAAAAAAAGGCCAGAAAAAAAAACTATGTCCTGAATTTGCACAGATATAACTGATTTAATTATTGGTCAATCAACTCTATCATGGAAAATCAACACAGCTTTAATCTCCAATTAGACAACTTAAACCCAATATACTATAGTACAACAAAGTAGGAGGCTCGTTTCATAAAAAGGCTGCCTGAAAATAGATGGAATGATAAATATTTATCTTCATTGTTCTGGTAATTTTTGGATTGGATATTACCTTGTCAAGACATTAAACTACACAAGTTCCCATGAATTAATGATTGTTTGATTTTGTGAAGAGGTTGGTTACTGAAATTTTTTGAAAATTTTGTGTAAATGCTTATTGAATAGTTTTTTTCCCTGCCCCACAAGATCTGTAGCTGTACTGTGTTAAGTGCTGGACATTCTGCACATTGCCCACAATTTCTCTCATTTTCACCAATTACATCAAGAACAGAGTATGTATCCCATTGGAGGCCTTCACATTTTTGGACGCTCTTTTTACCCCTTCACAACTATGCTACCCCTTGCTGATACCATCCATAGAGCCACTTAACTTACTCACATATGCTCATTGCTCTCAGTGCCATTTTTCATTTTCCTTGTTCGATCAATTGTCTATGTTATTAGATAGCACCTATTGAGGACAACCCAGAATTTCATCCAGTTAAACAATGAACTGTTAAGCATAAATCCTGTCACAAACTCCACTTTCTTCTGTAATTATTGTATCAGGCTAGA
The DNA here is from genome assembly GCF_963921235.1 of Mobula hypostoma. NCBI lineage: Eukaryota > Metazoa > Chordata > Chondrichthyes > Myliobatiformes > Myliobatidae > Mobula > Mobula hypostoma. The sequence goes on along the minus strand of NC_086129.1, from coordinate 31,213,642 downwards.
CTCTGGCTCCATTGTCTGTTAAAAAAACTGAATTTCTGAGTCCCAATAACAAAGACCCAGTCAATTACTTTGAAAACTACATCTGTCCTCTTAACACTCCAGTTGCAATGTTCCAATCGCTTACCTAAAACTTTGCTCCCATCCCTTTTTCCTCACTTGGTTTTATTAACCTCATTCACTTGGCTCCCAATGCTACAAAGGCTCCAACTTAAAAAATATTATAATAGTCACTTATTGATATTTTTTCTGTTTTTGCCCTCATATCCCCCCCCCCCACACAAGACATGTATCCTTCCAAACAAATTCTCCACCACTGTCACTCTGGTTTTTGAGCATTTCATTGGTTCTTACACCTTCTCCTTCATAGACTTTATACTTTGAAGTTCCAGCCTAAAACTTGGTTTGGAGGCAAGTTCCTGATCAGCCCTTCCAAAGATTTTATTAATTGTGAATCCATATCTTGTTGCTGATAACTTGATTAAACACTACACCAATGAAAATTGTTTTTACTTCAACTTAATCAACAGTGAAAATGCTCATCACTTTTGATACGCACTTTGAAAAGGAAAATAATACTGCAGCTTTGCATTTCCCACAGCATCTGGCGACCTGTGATCTGTGTCTTGGAGGTCAAAATATCTGAACATCCTTCAAGACGGTGACAGCAGGGCATCAGGCTCTGACAATGTACCTGGCTGGTACTGAAAGCCTGTGCTGAATAACTGACTGTACTGCTGAGGTCTGAGTTTCTCACCTGAATCAAAAGGGCAGCAATCAAACCAATGCCCAAGAGGACCAAGGTGAGCTGCTTCAATGACAGTCACCCGGTAGCACTCTTACCTACTGTAATGGAGTGTTTTGAAAGATTGGTTACAGCTTGAATTAACTCCTGCCCAAGCAAGCACCTGGACCTGCTGCAATTCACCTACCACCATGCTCTCACTGGCTCTCCGCTCAGCTCTGGGGCACCTAGACATCTGTAAAGCATAAAACAAGCTACTGTTGATCAATTGCAGTTCAATGTTCAACACGGTCATTCCCCCAGTTGTAGTAACCAAGCTTCAAAATCTGGGCCTCTGTATCTCCTTCTGCAACTCATTCTTAATTTCCGTATTGGGAAACCACAGTCAATATGGATTGGTAATAACATCCCTTCCTCTCTGACAATCAACTCAGGTGCAGCTCATACCTATGCTCTTATGATTGTGCGGATAAGCACAGATTAAATGCCGACCGTAAATTTTCTGATGACACCATTGTTATTGATAGAATCTCAGGTGGAGATGAGGCAGCTTACAGAAATGAGACACCATAGGTCAGCTGGTTGAGTGATGCAAAAATAACAACCCCACATTTAATGTCAACAAGACCCAGGGAATAATTATAGACTTCAGGAAGGAGAAGTCAGGAGAGCACACATCAATTGTCGTTGAGAAGTCAGCAATGGAAGGGTGAGAAGCTTCAAGCTCCTGGGCGATACATTGCAGAGGATCTATTTTGGCCCAACACATTGACGTAGTCAGAAAGGAGGCACACCAGCAGCTATACATTGTTAGGAGCCTGAGGGGATTTGCTTTGTCACTAAAGGCTCTTGCAAATTTCTACAGATACATGTTGGAGAGCATTCTGACTAGTTGCATTACAACTTGATATAGAAGTTCTAATGTACATCATAAAAATAGGTTGCAGAGGGCTGTACCTTCAGCCAGCTCCATCATGGGCATAACCATAACCCTCAGCATCCATCATTAAGTACCTTGCTATCATCACTATCCTCAGGGAGGAGTTAGAGCAGGTTCTCAACTTTTTTTATGCCATTGTCCAATACCATTAAGCAAGGGGTCCGTGGACTCCAGGTTGGGGATCCCTGGGTTACAGGAACCTGAAAACCCATCCTCAATAATTGAGGTACAGCTTCTTCACCTCCACCATCAGATTTCTGAACAGTCCACAAACGCAACATCATTATTCCTTTTTGTTTGCTTCAATCAGACTTTGATATTTGAATCAGAATTTTCTGCAAAGTGCCATTAATTCTGTGCTGAAATGCTAGCATTTTCTTCTCGTAAAGTCAAGTAGATTGGGAAATTGCACTTACAAACACAAGTCTTGAGCTTGCTGGCCAAACTCAGTTAGCAAGGTCCCAGTTGCTCTCTAGTCTTGTAGCCCCCATCTAGACCAGCATTCAAACATGAACATATCCCAATTTCCCAGCTGAGGAAATCTGCCTACAGTACCTGCCCCAGGTTAAACCTGGTAATAAGGACAAATCCATTAAGGTGTTATGAAAAGATGGGTAATATAAGTTAATTTAATTTTTTAAATTAGATTTAGTTTTACTGTCCAGTTGCTTCAATGTTTTAAGTGGTTTTCTTTGTTTTCAATCATTTAATTGATTTCTACCAGTTCTTAATTCATTTAAATCATTAACATCAGGGCAATTTAGAAGCATTCAAAGCCTTGACAGCTTTGCTGGAAACAACCAGCAGAGCAGGTTGTGGCACTCCTGGGTACTTTTTTTCATTAACTCTTTCTTGAGCAGGACTTATTCTGAACATCCCACCCTCTCAGGACAATGCTACACTGCTCACTTGGAAAAACTCATAAGTGCAAGTTTACATTGGGGATGAATATCAGCTAAGATACCGGTTAATCCTTATGACTGTGCATAGAGGGAAGTTGACTTAACACGGGCAGCAAATACTTATCAAAAGGATGATCAGAATTCCTATAGTAACATAGTCTGCAGATTCACTTTTTCCTCCTAACCCTCTCAACCACTCCCCCAACCCCACTCTTTCAAAAACAAATGTGTCTTCAAATACTACACATTCCATGATCAGCTAAAATACCTCACTGATTCACAGACACATCCAAATAATCTGCAATGAAGAATTTTGAGAAAATACAATCTGTAGCTTAGCTATTAAAGCAGATCTGGCATATTCATTTTGGGGAAATAAAGTTACACATTGGATTACTATTCCAAATAATTATTTTTCACCAAAGGGTTCATCTGTTATTAAACTAATTCTCCGTTTAGTGAAGTACCCATTGGCAGTGCGCAAGTTCTTGCACTATCAACTAATTCTCTTGAGCTTTAACTCCCTCACTAACACATTCCATCTTATGACAGTATTTGGAAGAATTGTCTCATTGGGGAATTGGATCAGAAGAGGGACAAACTATTACCACATTTTTGTAGAAGGATTAATTTGAGCTGTCCTGTAGCTGGCAAATGCTTCAAGAGAGGAGCTTAGAGTGAGTTATGAGGGATATTTTACACAATAAAGATCTGCAAAGTCAGCAGTGGCTAACAGCCAAGGTTCATACCCATTGATTAGGATGATAACTCACACTGCCTAGATAATAAATGAAGTGAAGGCAAAGAGATAGTGCTCTGCCATCATCTACTACCTAAATAATATCAAGAATAGAGCTAAGAACCTATAGGAGACAAAAACTTTAATCAGCCTTAGCTTATGCACTTCTGTACCTTTTACTCCAAATTTATGCATTCATAAACTTATGCATTAGACTTGTAAACAAAAATGTGTGGAACAGCAAAATGCTAACTTCCCTGGAGTGAGAGCATATTTACAAGGTAAATCCTTTCATTTAA